>NC_091077.1:107810625-108436250 GCF_032405125.1 Capricornis sumatraensis | reverse complement strand
CAGATTCATATGTTGAAGTCACCTAATTTGGAGATGGGGTCTTTGGGAGACAACTGGGTTTGGATGAGGTCATGAGTGTGGGGCCCACAGGGTGGGCTTCAAAAGGAGAAAGAAAGACCTGAGCTCTCTCCCCATTGTACGAGGACCCAGTGAGAAGGCAGCTGGCAGCAAGCAAGCCAGGAAGCAGGTTCTCACCGAGAACTGAGTCTGCTGGCGCTTTAGTCTGGGATTTCCCAGCCTCCAGAATGGGAGAAAAAATGTCTGCTGTTTAAGTCCCCGGGTCTACAGTACTTTGTTCAAGCAACCTGGATTAACTAAGATGGAAGTTCATATTACTGAGATGGGGAGAATGGCCACTTCAGTTTTATTCAGTCCATCACATCATGGCCATGTATTCTTTTAAAAGAAGCTTGACTTCTTAACTCGGTCTTGCTCTTTCTGCTTATTGGCTCACTTATCAAGATTCTGGCTCCTCAATGTATGCACCACCATAAACAAATGAAAAGACAAGCCACAGAATGGAGAAAACATTTGCAAATAAAGTGATCAAAAAGGTACTAGTCTCCAAAATATACAAACAGCTCATGCAGTTCTATGTCAGAAAAACCAGACTACTCGGTCAAAACATGGGCAGAAGGTGCAGACAGACATTTCTCCAAATACAGGCCCAAAAGCGCATGGAAAGACTCAGCATCACTGCTTAGCAGAGAAGTGCAGGTGAAGACAATGAGAGAGCGCCGCCCACTGGCCAGAAAGGCCATCGTCAGAAAGGCCACAAGCAATGAACGCTTGAGAGGATGTGGAGGAAAGGGAGCCCTCTCACACTGTTCGCGGGAATATAAATGGGGCCACAACGGAGAATGGTATGGAGGTTCCTCAGAAAACTAGAAACAGAACTGTCATATGATCCAGCAATCCCACTTTGGGGCATATTATCTGGAGAAAACGATAACCTGAAAAGCCACATGCGCCCACTGTTCACTGCAGCTCTGTTTACAGCAGCAAGACATGCAGACAACCTGAGCGCCCGTCAGCACGCCAGCGCTCAGCATGCCGGCTCCTCGTGTTTCCGTCCTCCACCCACCAAACCTTCGACATTTGATTTCCTACTATGCCCCTGCCCGAGCTCCTCAACGTCCGCCCCAGTAATCCCCATGCTTTTGTGATAAGTGCCGCACCATTTGCACACATTCACCTTGACTTAATGTTTAAATATCTTGATCAACGCATGTTCTTTCTCAGAAAAAAAAAATTCCTTCTAACTACACCAAATCAATAGATTCTACTTTGACCAAGAAAATACAATATGTACAATATTCTTAAATATGCTGGAGCACATAGTTATAATTTTTTTCCAAAACCTCTAACCAAAATCATTTCATTCTTATTATTTAACCTAAGATCTGAACATTCTTCAGCACACCACGTCTCTTTTCCAATGGATGCTATCACTTATTTGTTACTGAGTAATATTTTTTGTTCCAGTTGGGTGATAAGCTCTACAAAGGCATGGATAGTCACATTTTTCCTGCTCATTTTATTCCCAGTATCTCAATATACTCAATTATTCCCAGTATAATCCCTGGTGTTCCCACACTGGTGCAGTAAGTATTGGTTTCATGAATGAATGAGTGCAGGATCCATCCCACGGATGTTTCTCTTCACACACACACACACACACACACACACGCACACACACACGCACACTTAATCATATGGGAATCTCAGACTTCTTTGCTAACAGACATGCCCCAGGCTTTCTCTAGCAGGATTTGAGGCAGTTACCAGTTACCTCATCACATTCATCAGATATGACCATGCTTATTAGCTTCAGGCATACCTGAAAGCTTTTGAACTGTGGTGCTGGAGAAGACTCTTGAGAGTCACTTGGACATCCAGGAAATCAAACCAGTCCATCCTAAAGGAAATCAGTCCTGAATATTCATTGGAAGGACTGATGCTGAAGCTGAAGCTCCAATACTTTGGTCACCTGATTCGAAGAACTGACTCATTTGAAAACACCCTGATGTCGGAAAGATTGAGGGCAGGAGGAGAAGGGGACGACAGAGGATGAGATGGCTGGATGGCATCACTGCCTCAATGGACATGGGTCTGAGGGAGCTCCAGGAGTTGGTGATGGACAGGGAGGCCCGGCCTGCTGCGGTCCGTGGGGCTGCAGAGAGTCGGACGCGACTGAGTGACCGAACAACAACAAAATACTTACAGGCGATGCAGCAAGGAAAGAAGAAAGCCATTCCTGCCGTGGCAGTTTCGGCAGCTCAGAGGGATAGGAAAGGAGCACCTAGTGCTGCGCATGCACGAGCTGGCGGCGAACCCGAGGCCTGCGGCACTGCGCGTCCTGCGGCAGCAGCGCCGGGAAGGCACCCCACTGCTCCAGCTCGCGGCAGAGGCGATGGATGCCCGTGGCGTGTGTGGCGGTAGCACATGACGAGCTGGTGGCGAACCCGAGGCCTGTGGCACTGCGAGTCCTGCGGCAGCAGCGCCGGAAGGCACCCCACTGCTCCAGCTCGCGGCAGAGGCGATGGATGCGATAGAGGCGATGGGTGTAACAGAGCTGGGCAGAACGGAGGCCAGTTCCTTAACGCTGTCACCATGCAAATAACTGCTGAATCTTCCTGAAGGTGAGCATTGCCTGTATTCAAACCCTCTGCTCTAGTCAAGGTCGTGGCCTGTGTGCTATCACATTATTATCACCAAAGAACATTATTCCTAAAATATCACATGATCAAAACACTGGATTTTAAGAGGGATTCAGGGTCCAGCAGATTAGATGGAAGTTTGCTCATAACCAGCTTTTTGTATCCACAGAGTTAGTTTGTTTGCCCTGGAGGGGTAGGGGTGAGGCACTCACAGGGAAGGTCTCAATGCTCCCTGGGCCATTTATTACCCATTATTTGGTCCTGTCCACTTCAACACTTTCCTTAGGGGCCAAAAAAAAAAAAAGACATGCTGGGTGTAAAAAGAATGCAAGAGAGATAACATCTGACATGTTGGGTTCAGCTCAGAATCTCTGTGCAAAACACATGATCTGGGGCAGAACTGCAACGCTGACTCAAGGTTGGCCCATTGCCAGAGGGCAGCAATAAAGGGTCACTCTGCAAAGCATGCGAAGTGGCAGGCTATGATGTCCTCCAAACCTTCTCAAGTGCAGGGCTCAGAGAAAACACTTTTAGCCACAAAACCAATCATTTCTCCTACTAGGCAGTCCTCTCCTGCAGAAATGGCAATCCACTCCAGCACTCTTGCCTGAAAAATTCTGTGGACAGAGGAGCCTGGTGGGCTGCAGTACATGGCATCACAAAGATTTGAACACTACTGAGCAACTTTCACTTTCGGTTTCTCCGGGAGAAGGATGACACCATTTAAACCCAACAGTTCCCTTCTTACCTCCTGTTTAACACAGATCCAATGGTCGTGAAATGTGGGAAGTGGCCAGGAAAGTAAGGAAGAGACTACGCAGTTTAAGATACAGAAAGCTCAGTTGTCTACGGGAACAGTCAGGGAAGAACAGTCATCTTTTATTTCCTAACTTTTCCCCCAGGACAGCAGATGAGATTCTACAGGTCAGTCTTCTCTCACAGAATGAATCTGTCTCTCAAATATACAAATGTACCAGAGTTGTCAGTGGTTTTGGGGGTAGGATCATCTCAGCAGACACTTATTCCGCACTGGACTTGGACAGAGCTGACCTGCTCTTTATCCTGTTGGCATTTTATTATGAATTTCATTGTGGCAATGGAAAGGATGAACATGAATTTTTCAGCAATGGCAGCTAATGGCCCATGTATTCTAGTGTCGCTCTTCCTGAGCTCCAGGAAAAACAGGGTAATCTTGATCCCTGACGGATATTAGCATTTTGAAAAGAGCCTGATTCTTGCCCAATTTATAGAACATTCAGTCCTTTGAAAGACTTATTTTAATGCAAGGTCATGTTTGTGTGCAGTTGATGTTGAATTTTTATGGCAGCTGAGCTTCATTTCAGAATCCAATGCCATTGTTAAAACAAACTTCACTTTTACTTCAGCACAAAGCTTGCATCCAGAGTTATCAAGTGCCTTGAGTTTATTTCCAAAGAGAGTGTTTTCAAACTCATTATCCTGTGACCAGGGACTCTAAGCGTTCTTTGCTCGGTCATATATTGTTCTGGTCTCTGATGGTGTTAAGAAAAACACATGACTCATAAAACTGGACTCACCTTCCTGCAGGTCTTAACAATCTTTTTTTTTTTTAATGTTTTTTATGTTAAACACTCTTCTGCTTTGAGATTTTTTTTCCATCCTCTCCTTTACAGTTCTATCAAAATTAAGCTCACGCTACGCTTTGTCTCATTCAGTATGACAACAGCCACCCCAAATCACTGCCATCCTTGAATCACTTACTCGTCTTCACTGCATAGGCCATCCTCTGCTTTTGCCTGCCCCATCCATACTGTCCATGTACTACTTCAATTATTACTGCCTGGAAGTCCTGACTCTCGGCTTCCCTGGTGGCTCAGAGGTTAAAGCGTTTGCCTGCAAGGCGGGAGACCTGGGTTCAATCCCTGAGTCGGGGAGACCCCCTGGAGAAGGAAATGGCAATCCACTCCAGTATTCTTGCCTGGAAAATCCCATGGACGGAGGAGCCTGGTAGGTTACAGTTGACGGGGTCGCAAAGAGTCGGACACGACTGAGCGACTTCACTTCACTTAATAAAACTATTGTTTACATGGTCATTTCCCACTTTGTGTAAGATCCTCCTTCTATGAAAGTAAAAGCCAAGTAGGGAAGTGAAGAAGACTACCTGGATTTGCAACTTGTGACTGGAAGATGTTAGTGACACTTGCCCATATGCTCAGTGCATGAAGCCGGAAGACAATGGTCAAACCCCATCTCAGAGAAGGCTCCAAAGGTTAAATTTGTGATGGGTTGGGCAAAAGTCCTTCAGAGCAAGGGAATCTGACCTAGAGGTCCAAGAAGATGCTGAGCAGTCAGAGTGTAAAAGGGATAAGTTGAAAATTTGATCCAAAAACGGGAACCCAAGCAGAGGGTGTGGGCCGCAGGGTGCGGCTGGGTTTTCATCAGCATATGGAAGGGTGGCTTCCTAATTCTTATGGAAATTTTCATTGATTAATGAAGACCAT
The DNA here is from genome assembly GCF_032405125.1 of Capricornis sumatraensis. Classification (NCBI taxonomy): domain Eukaryota; kingdom Metazoa; phylum Chordata; class Mammalia; order Artiodactyla; family Bovidae; genus Capricornis; species Capricornis sumatraensis. The sequence goes on along the minus strand of NC_091077.1, from coordinate 108,431,110 downwards.
CTGTAAAATGAGAGGCAGTGGAGTTTAACCACGCCCACCCCCAGGCTTAGGAGGAATCCTAGGGGCATATAGGAGCAAGAAGCATTATTAAAGAGCATTGCTCTAAGCTATCCAGTCTCTCCTGATTCTTTTCTGTCTCTCTCTTTGTTTTGAACATGATTGTTGACTGATCTGCTGGTGACATCTCGGTTGTGCTGGCATGGGGATCGAGGAGAAAAGGAGAGGGTGAGAGACAGCTGAGAGAAAAGAGAAAATGAAGCAGAAAGAGGGGACCACTGAAGACTTCTGAGACAGCTGGGATCTTGCAGCCTAATGGGTCTGTGCCAGACTTTTCTTTTGAGCATCTTTACTCACCCTCCAAAGGCAGCGCAGGGCAGCCTATGACTTCTGATGGTGTACACGGGCTGCGTTCCAACCTCTGAATAGACTGAGCATCTTTTCAGCAGGACCTTTTCATGACATTCTGGGGATATGTCTCATGATTCCTCAGATGCTTCGCTGCATTCCAAACCACTCTTGTTTGGGGGCAGGGAGGCGTACATCTCATTCTCTGAGAAGCAGAACCAGATTGGTTGGTCCTCTGGCAGCTGTTGACACCTGTATGGTAACCCACCAGGCGATGCCGAAAGAGGCTTCCTCCCACCTGCTCCATCCCAGGGAAGTGCTGGGATCACAGAAGGCCTCCAGCCGACTGTGTGCTTGATCCACAGACTTAAAGAGGGACCTAGCCAGATGCCCTTTCCTTCTGTACAGGGACATATTTGCCAGTCACCTTGATCTAAAAGTGAGTAAAAAGAGGCAGCAGTCATTTTCATATCCAGTATTCCATATCTACTTTAATTAAAATGGATATCTATCTCAATTATTTAAAGAAGGTGGCTCTTTGATCATGAGTGCTTATTTCCAAAGACTGGAGACAGCAGAACTCAGCCTCCTCAAGTCCTAATTAAAGGTGGTGCCTTGCATCAGCGTGTACCTACTTACCATGTTCGTCACTTCACTAGTAAACGTAGTTTCATTGCTCTTATTTTTCTTGCTTAAAGGGATTGCTCGCACACAAGCAAACCCATCTCTCCCTCCCCAGAAAAGGCTAGTGGATCTTGTTGCAGTCTGGAGGATTCCTGAGGCATACAAATGGCGATAATTACTTAGAAACAATAGAGAAACCACTTCAGAATTCCCCAAGCATTCTAAAACTCTTTCTCATTCTAGTCTTTGCTGAAGACTGATTATTTGAAATTTGACGTCACCCACTAATTTCTAAAACAGCTGTACGCCTCGTCTAGTTTCATTATTGTTGCTCACTTGCTAAGTAATGTCCAGCTCTTTGTGACCCCATGGACTGCAACACTCCAGGCCTCCCTCTCCTTCACTCACCCCCTGAGTTTGCTCAAACTCAGGTCCATTGAGTGAGTCCATGAGGCCATCCAGCCATCTCATCCTCTCCGCCCCCTTCTCCTCCTGCCCTCAATCTTCCCCATTACCAAGTTCTTTTCAAAGGAGTTGAATCGTCACATCAGGTGGCTAAAGTATTCGAGCTTCAGCATCAGTCTTCCAATGAATATTCAGGTTTGATTTCCTTTCAGGTGGACTGGTTGGATCTCCTTGCAGTCCAAGGGACTCTCAAGAGTCTTCTCCGGCACCACAGTTTGAAAGCATCAATTCTGCAGCACTCAGCCTTCTTTATGATTCAACTCTCACATCCATACATGAGTACTGCGAAAACTACAGCTTTGACTATACAGATCTTTGTCGGCAAAGTGATGTTTCTGTCCTGAATATGCTGTCTAGTTCTGTCACAGCTCTCACTCTAAGGAGCAAGTGTCTGATTTCGTGGCTGCAGAGTCACCACCTGCAGCGATTTGGGGCCCAAGAAAAGGAGCTCTGCCAGTGCTTTCACTGTTTCCCTTTTATTTGCCGTGAAGTGATGGGATGGATGCCATGATCTTAGCTTTTTGAATGTTGGGTTTTAAGCCAGCTTTTTCACTCTCCTCTCTCACCCTCATCAAGAGGCTCTTTAATTCCTCTTTGCTTTCTGCCATTAGTGTGCTATCATCTGCACATCTGATGTTATTGATATTTTCTCCAGCAATCTTGATTCCAGCTTGTGATTCATCCAGCTCAGCATTTCTTAGGATATACTCTGCATATAAGTTAAATAAGCAGGACGACAGTATACAGCCTTGACGTACTCCTTTCCCAATTTTGAACCAGTCTGTTGTTCCATGTCCAATTCTAGCTGTTGTTTCTTGATCTGCATACAGGTCTCTCAGGAGACAGATAAGGTGGTCTGGTATTCCCATCTCTTGAAGAATTTTCCAGTTTTTTGTGATCCACGCAGTCAAAGGCTTTCACATAGTTAATGAAGCAGAAGTAGCTGTTTTTCTGGAATTTCCTTGTCTTATCTAGGATCCAGTGGATATTGGCAACTTGGTCTCTGGTTCCTCTGCCTTTTCTAAATCCAGCTGGTACATCTGGAAGTTCTAGGTTCACATGCTGTTGAAGGCTAGATTGAAGGATTTTGAGCAATAACTTCTTAGCTTGCGAAATTAGCACAATTGTACAGAAGTGCTGGGAAAGATTGAAGGCAGGAAGTAAAGGGCAGGACAGAGGATGAGATGGTTTGATGGTATCACCAACTCAGTGGCCATGAGTTTGAGCAAACTCTGGGAGTTGGTGATGGACAGGGAAGCCTGAAGTGCTGCAGTCCATGGGGCTGCAGAGAGTCAGATACAACTGAGCGACTGAACTGAATTTGAGCATTCTTTGGTATTGCCCTTCTTTGGGATTGGAATGAAACTGACATTTTCCAGTCCTGTGGCCACTGTTGAATCTTCCAAATTTGCTGACATATTGAGTGAAGCACTTTAAGAGCATCATCTTTTCAGGTTTTAAACAGCTCAGCTGGAATCCCATCACCTCCACTAGCTTTGTTCATACTAATGCTTTCTAAGGCCCACGTCCCACTCCAGCATGTCTGGCTCTAGGTGAGTGACCACGCCATCGTGGTTATCAGGTCATTGATACCTTTGCTATATAGCTCTTCGGTGTATTCTTGCCACTTCTTCTTACTCTCCCCTGGGAAAGGGAATGGCAGACCACTCCTGTGAGCCCCAACGAACAGTATGAAGCAGGAGTAGATGTCTTTTTTTTTTTTCCTAGAATTCCCTTGCTTTCCCTATGATCCAAGAATGTTGGCAGCTTGATCTCTGGTTCCTTTCTTGCTATCTAGGCACCACTGAAATTTGTAACTTCTCTCTGAAATAGCAGGTAAGTGGGCGGGGCACAACTTTTGAAAGAATGACATACCTCAAAGACACAACATAAACCAATTAGAATCAAATGGGTCCAAGATAGCAGACAAGTCAGTTCCGCTAGACCTTGACCCTCAGTCAGCAGGCTAAATGGAACACTCAGAGATGCCATGACAGTTCCAAGGCACTTCAAAAGACCAAAAACAGGCAGTGGCTCAGCTCCTGGAAATCGGCACCCCTTCCCCAAACTAGCTGGGATAATCCTTCCACTCATTAGCCAATGGAATTACCCAACCCACACACACTTCAAAAGACTGAGGGCAGGAGGAGAAGGAGACAACAGAGGGCAAGACGGTTGGACGGCATCACTGGCTCAGCTGCATGAGTTTGAGCAAGCTCTGGGAGATGGTGAAGGACAGGGAGGCCTGGCGTGCTGCAGTCCACGGGGCTGCACAGAGTCAGACGCGGCTGGGTGACCAAACAACAGCAGCAGCATTCACGGTGATGTACGGCCAAAACCACTGCAATATTGCGAAGTAATTAGCCTCCAACTGAAATAAATTAAAATCAAAAACATGTTATAAACAATAGAAGGCAAGAAACAGCGAAGAAAAGCTAGCCGTGCCACAGTCACAGCCCCACTCGTCCTCTGCAATGGCCCACTCTCCGTCTGTGGAGGGTGCTTCTCTCTGAGTCTGAATAAATCCTCTTCTTACCTTTCAATTTGTCTCTCACTGAATTCTTTCTGTGATTAGACATCAAGAAGCTGGGTTTCATTAGGTCTGGAAACCAGGCACTGTGGGTTTTGACTGGGTTCGAGTCCCAGCCATGTTAGAGTCCCAAACTAGATTTTGGATGGGTTTGAATCCTTGGACATGGATTCAAGTCCCAATCTGAGGTAAATCCTAACGAATCATTATTTGAGGATTTAAAAAGAGAAAAAAAGTTAAGACTGATTCAGATTTTTTTATTACTCCCTTACAATTGCAAACAAGGAGATCAGCTACCCCACAGCACGACGTAACCTCACAGGAACTGTGATTTGATTCGATATATCCAAGGGAAGATGACAGCTGTGAGAAGCAGGAGTTTCTCTAGAAGCTCGTGAAATAGAATCCCATGGTGAGTCAAAGTGCCTGAGTTATTACTGAATTATGCAAAGGACTCAGAGAACACGAAGTTTTTTGGCTCCTTTGTATGCTTTTGTTTGACCTTGGTCTTCCGCACACACACCACCCCCACTTCTGAACCTAGAGATCAATAGTTCTCTCAGTTCGGTCACTCAGTCATGTCCGACCCTTTGCAACCCAGTGGACTGCAGCACACAAGGCCTTCCTGTCCATCACCAACTCCCAGAGCTCACTGAAACTCATGTCCATCAAATCGGTAATGCCATCCAACCATCTCATCCTCTGTCGTCCCCTTCTCCTCCTGCCTTCAGTCTTTCCCAGCATCAGGGTCTTTTCAAATGAGTCAGCTCTTTGCATCAGGTGGCCAAAGTATTGGAGCTTCAGCTTCAGCATCAGTCCTTCCAGTGAATATTCAGGACTGATTTCCTTTAGGATTGACTGGTTCGGTCTCCTTGCAGTCCAAGGGACTCTCAAGAGTCTTCTTCAACACCACATTTCAGAAGCATCAAATCTTCAGTGCTCAACTTTCTTTTTTTGTTGCTGTTTGTTTATTTTATTTATTTTTTAAGTTTATTTTTTTATTGAAGAATAATTGTTTTACATAATTTTGTTGTTTTCTATAAACCTCAACATAAATCAGCCAAAAGTTCAATTCAGTTCACTTGCTCAGTTGTGTCCGGCTCTTTGCGACCCCATGAACCACAGCACACCAGGCCTCCCTGTCTATCACCATCTCCGGGAGTTCACTCAGATTCACTTCCATCGAGTCCGTGATGCCATCCAGCCATCTCATCCTCTGTCATCCCCTTCTCCTCCTGCCAGCAATCCCTTCCAGCATCACAGTCTTTTCCAATGAGTCAACGGAAGTGGCCAAAGTACTGGAGTTTCAGCTTTAGCATCAGTCCTTCCAAAGAACACCCAGGACTGATCTCCTTTAGAATGGACTGATTGGATCTCCTTGAAGTCCAAGGGACTCTCAAGAGTCTTCTCCAACACCGCAGTTCAAAAGCATCAATTCTTCAGCGCTCGGCTTTCTTCACAGTCCGACTCTCACATCTATACATGACCACTGGAAAAACCATAGCCTTGACTAGACGGACCTTTGTTGGCAAAGTAATGTCTCTGGTTTTCAATGCTATCTAGGTAGGTCATAACTCTTCTTCCAAGGAGTAAACGTCTTTTAATTTCATGGCTGCAGTCACCATCTGCAGTGATTTTGGAGCCCCCAAAATAAAGTCTGACACTGTTTCCACTGTTTCCCCATCTACTTCCCATGAAGTGATGGGACCAGATGCCATGATCTTCGTTTTCTGAATGTTGAGGTTTAAGCCAACTTTTTCACTCTCTTCTTTCACTTTCATCAAGAGGCTTTTTAGTTCTTCTTCACTTTCTGCCATAAGGGTAGTGTCATTTGCATATCTGAGGTTATTGATATTTCTCCCGGCAATCTTGATTCCAGCTTGTGCTTCTTCCAGCCCAGCGTTTCTCATGATGTACTTTGTATATAAGTTAAATAAGCAAGGTGACAATATACAGCCCTGACGTACTCCTTTTCCTATTTGGAACCAGTAGGTATACCTATAACCCACCCCCCCCTTTTGAACCTCCCTCTTATCTCCCTCTCCACCCTGGGGGTTGATACAGAGCCCCTGTTTGAGTTTCCTGAGCCATAGAGCAAATTCCCATTGACTATTTTACATATGATAATATAAGTTTCCATGTTACTCTTTCCATACCGCTCACCCTCTCTTCCCCTCTCCCCATGTCCATGAGTCTATTTTTTATGTCTGTCTCTCCATTGCTGCCCTGTAATTAAATTCTTCAGTACCATTTTTCTAGATGTTGGCAATTTGATCTCTGGTTCCTCTATCTTTTCTAAATCCAGATTGAACATCTGGAAGTTCACAGTTCATGTACTGTTGAAGCCTGGATTGGAGAATTTTGAACTTTACTAGCATGTGAGATGAGTGCAGATATGCGATAGTTTGAGCATTCTTCAGCATTGCCTTTCTTTGGGATTGGAATGAAAACTGACCTTTTCCAGTCCTGTGGCTACTGCTGTGTTTTCCAAATTTGCTGGCATATTGAGTGCAGCACTTTCACAGCATCATCTTTCAGGATTTGAAACAGCTCAACTGGAATTCCATCATCTACAATATCTTTGTTTACAGTGATGTTCCTAAGGTCCACTTGACCTTGTAATTCAGGATTTCTGGTTCTAATCAAGTGATCACACAATCTGTGGTTATCTGGGTCATGAAGATCTTTTTTGTATAGTTCTTCTGTGTATTCTTGCCACCTCTTCTTAATATCTTCTACTTCTGTTAGGTCCATGCCATTTCTGTCCTTTATTATGCCCATCTTTGCATGAAATGTTCCCTTGGTATCTCTAATTTTCTTGAAGAGATCTCTAGTCTTTCCCATTCTATTGTTTTCCTCTATTTCTTTGCATTGATCGCTGAAGAAGGCGTTCTTATCTCTCCTTGATATTCTTTGGAACTGCATTCAGATGGGTATATCTTTCCTTTTCTCATTTGCCTTTAGATTCTCTTCTTTTCTCCACTATTTGTAAGGCCTCCCCAGACAGCCATTTTGCCTTTTTTGCCTTTCTTTTTCTTAGGAATGGTCTTGAGCAGTGCCTCCTATACAGTGTCACGAACCTCCATCCGTAGTTCTTCAAGCACTCTGTCTATCAGATCTAATCCTTTGAATCTGTTTGTCACTTCCACTATATAATCGTAAGAGATTTGACTTAGGTCATAACTGAATGGTCTAGTAGTTTTCCCTACTTTGTTCAATTTCAGTTTGAGTTTGGCAATAAGGAGTTCATAATCTGAGAAATATCAATAACCTCAGATATGCAGATGACACCACCTTTATGGCAGAAAGTGAAGAGAAGCTAAAAAACCTCTTGATGAAAGTGAAAGAGGAGAGTAAAAAGCTGTCTTAAAGCTCAACATTCAGAAAACGAAGATCATGGCATCCAGTCCCATCACTTCGTGGGAAATAGATGGGGAAACAGTGGAAACAGTGTCAGACTTTATTTTTGGGGGCTCCAAAATCATTGCAGATGGTGACTGCAGCCATGAAATTAAAAGACGCTTACTCCTTGGAAGAAAAGTTATGACCAACCTAGACAGCATATTCAAAAGCAGAGACATTACTTTGCCGACTAAGGTCCATCTAGTCAAGGCTATGGTTTTTCCTGTGGTCATGTATGGATGTGAGAGTTGGACTGTGAAGAAGGCTGAGCGCCGAAGAATTGATGCTTTTGAACTGTGGTGTTGGAGAAGACTCTTGAGAGTCCCTTGGACTGCAAGGAGATCCAACCAGTCCTTTCTGAAGGAGATCAGCCCTGGGTGTTCTTTGGAAGGAATGGTGCTAAAGCTGAAGCTTCAGTACTTTGGCCACCTCATGCAAAGAGTTGACTCATTGGAAAAGACTCTGATGCTGGGAGGGATTGGGGGCAGGAGGAGAAGGGGACAACAGAGGATGAGATGGCTGGATGGCATCACAGACTCGATGGAATTGAGTCTGAGTGAACTCCGGGAGATGATGATGGACAGGGAGGCCTGGCGTGCTGCGATTCATGGAGTTGCAAAGAGTCGGACACAACTGAGCGACTGAACTGAACTGAACTGAATCTGATCCATAGTCAACTCCCAGTCTTATTTTTGCTGACTGTATAGAGCTTCTCCAACTTTAGCTCCAGAGAATATAATGAACCTGATTTCGGGATTGACCATGTGGTGATGTCTATATGTAGAGTCATCTATTGTGCTATTGGAAGAGGGTGTTTGTTATGACAAGGGCATTCTCTTGGTGAAACTCTGTTAGCCTTTGTCCTGCTTCATTCTGTACTCCAAGGCCAAATTTCCCTGTCACTCCAAGTGTCTTTTGACTTCCTATTTTTATCATTCCAGTCTCCTATGATGCAAAGGACATCTTTTTTGGGTGTTAGTTCTATAAGGTTTTGTAGGTCTTCATAGAACCGTTCAACTTCAGCTTCTTCAGCATTAGTGGTCGGGGCACAGACTTGTATTACTGTGATATTGAATGGTTTGCCTTGGAAACAAACGGAGATCTTTCTGTCGTTTTTGAGATTGCATCCAAGCACTGCATTTCGGACTCTTTTGTTGACCATCATGGCTACTCCATTTCTTCTGAGGGATTCCTGCCCGCAGTAGTAGATATAATGGTTATCTGAGTTAAATTCACCCATTCCAGTCCATTTTAGTTCGCTGATTCCTAGAATGTCCACGTTCACTCTTGCCATCTCCTGTTTGACCACTTCCAGTTTGCCTTGATTCGTGGACCTGACATTCCAGGTTCCTGTGCAATATTGCTCTTTACAGCATCGAATCTTGCTTCCATCACCAGTCACGTCCACAGCTGGGTGTTGTTTTTGCTTTGGCACCATCTCTTCATTCTTTCTGGAGTTATTTCTCCACTCTTCAAGTAGCATATTAGGCATTACAGACCTGAGGAGTTCATCTTCCTGTGTCATATCTTTTTGCCTTTTCATACTGTTCATGGGGTTCTCAAAGCAAGAATACTGCAGTGGTTTGCCATTCCCTTCTCCAGTGGACCACGTTTTGTCAGAACTCTCCACCACGACCCATCTTGGGTGGCCCTACATGGCATGGCCCACAGTTTAATTGAGTTAGGCAAGGCTGTGGTCCATGTGATCAATTTGATTAGTTTTCTGTGATTGCGGTTTTCATTCTGTCTGCCCTCTGAAGGAAAAGGAAAAAATCCTTATGGAAGCTTCCTGATGGGAGAGACTGACTGTGGGGGAAACAGGGAAACTGTGGGGAAATGGTTCTTTACTTCTTCCCATCATTGTGCTAAGTTGTGTCCAACACAACCCTCTGGACTATAGCCTGCCAGGCTCTCTGTCCCTGGGATTCTCCAGGCAAGAATACTGGAGAGGGTTGCCATTTTCTCCTCCAGGCGAATTTCCCCATCCAGGGACTGAACCTGCATCTCTTGTCTCCTGCATTGGCAGGCAGGTTCTTTACCACTAGCACCACCTGGCAAGCCCCCCTGCCCGCCATTACTCCTTTTCATGTGATAACAGCCTCTACCCTCTGGAAATAGGGAGTGGCCATGAACCAGGCCAGAGCAACATCCTTCAGGACAGAATGGTCAGCACAGGACATGTTATCACAATAAGCCAAATTGAGGTGCTCCCTGGGAATGTTTTAAATTGTAGTTGCCAGAGAAGTGCTCATTTCTTTCCAAATGTGCAGCTAAAAGAAAGTGAGCCAAGAATAGCAGAAAAGTATGTTCCTTCTGCTTAGATGAGCTGAAGATGAAAGAGCCACAAAGTAGAGAAAAATATCATAATTGTAACTGAGGTCCAAATTTCAGTTCTTTCAAAGTTCAGCTGCCCCCTCCTCTTTCCATAGTCCAATTCTATGAGCCAGTACAATTCTCCTTTGTTTAAGAAGTTAGTTTTTGCCACTTGCAGCCAAAGTTCAGTTCAGTCACTCAGTCGTGTCTGACTTTTTGTGACCCCATAGATTGCAGCAAGCCGGGCTTCCCTGTTCATCACCAACTCCCAGACCTTGCTTAAGCTCATGTCCATTGAGTTGGTGATGCCATCTCAACCTCTGTCATCCCCTTCTCCTACTTTCAATCTTTCCCAGCATCAGGATCTTTTCTAATGACTCAGTTCTTCGCAAAAGGTGACCAAAGTATTGGAGTTTCAGCTTCATCAGTCCTTTCAATGAACATTCAGGATTAATTTCCTTTAAGATGGACTGGTGTGATCTCCTTGCTGTCCAAGGGACTTCAAGAGTCTTCTCCAACACCACAGTTCAAAAGCACCAATTCTTTGGCACTCAGCTTTCTTTATAGTCCAACTCTCACATCCATACGTGACTACTAGAAAAACCATAGCTTTGATGAGATGGACCTTTGTTGGCAAAGTAATGTATCTGCTTTGTAATATGCTGTCTAGGTTGGTCATAGCTTTTCTTCCAAGGATCAAGCATCTTTTAATTTCGTGGCTGCAGTCACCATCTGCAGTGATTTTGGAGCCCCCCAAAATAAAGTCTGACACTGTTTCTACTGTTTCCCCATCTATTTCCCATGAAGTGATGGGACCAGATGCCATGATCTTAGTATTCTGAATGTTGAGTTTATGTAAACGTTTTTCACTCTCCTCTTTCACTTTCATGAAGAGGCTCTTTAGTTCTTCTTTACTTTCTGCCATAAGGGTGGTGTCATCTGCATATCTGAGGTTATTGATATTTCTCCTGGAAATTTTTATTCCAGCTTGTGCTTCACCCAGCCCAGCAACTTGCATGATGTACTCTGCATATAAGTTAAATAAGCAAGATGACAATATACAGCCTTGATGTACTCCTTTTCTTATTTGGAACCAGTCTGTTGTTCCATGTCCAGTTCTAACTGTTGCTTCCTGACCTGCATACAGATTTCTCAGGAAGCAGGTCAGGTGGTCTGGTATGCCCATCTCTTTCAGAATTTTCTAGTTGGTTGTGATCCACACAGTCAAAGGCTTCAGCGTAGTCAATAAAGCAGAAGTAGATGTTTTTCTGGAACTCTCGTGCTTTTTCGATGGTCCAGTGGATGTTGGCAATTTGGTTCCTCTGCCTTTTCTAAATCGAGATGAACATGTGAAAGTTCACAATTCGCATGCTGTTGAAAGCCTGCTTGGAGAATTTTGAGCATTACTTTGCTAGTGTGTGAGATGAGTGCTATTGTGCAGTAGTTTGAACATTTTTTGGCATTTGGAATTGGAATGAACACTGATCTTTTCCAGTCCTATGGCTATGGCTGAGTTTTCCAAATTTGCTGGCATATTGAGTGCAGCACTTTCACAGCATCATCTTTTTGGATTTGAAACACCTGAGCTTTACTGTCTTCTTTTCCTTCTGTATCTCTCTGTTCCACTCTTAACCAATATTTCCTACAATTTCTAAATAATCAGCTCACACTTGGGTTCTGGTCTTAGAATTTACTTCTAGGAGAATACAACCTAAAATAAGACTTGAGTACCAGAGATAAATAATGCATAGTTCAGAGAATGTGTTTTGAGTTTTTCAAGATAGACACACTTGAATTTATACTCCATAATCACGGTATTTTCAGAAGATAAAGGGACAAGAAATTGTTTTATACCAGAAGTAAGCCCTTATTCCTGTGGCCAAATGACTTTTGACAAAGAATGTCAAGACAATTTGGTTTAAAATGATCTTTCTAACAAGGGATACTTGGTCTACTGGACATCTACATGAGGACGGACGGAAGGAAAGAAAATGAATAGCCTTCCTACCACATAGAGAAAGGCGTCGACATGGGTCACAGGTGTATGTGGAGGAATGAAAACTATAGAAACTTTTAGAAGGAAAAAAATTGTAAATCTTTGAGATTTCAGGTTAAGAATTGGTTTCTTAAATATAGCACTAACATCATAAACAAAAAAATTAAAAATAGATACATTAGACTTAATCAGAATTTTTAAATAAGAAGCTTGTGCTTTAAAGAACATTGTCAAGAAAGTGAAAAGACAGTCTACAGAATGGGAGAAAATATTTGCATATCATATATCTGATAAACTTTTATTCAGAGTTTATAAATAATTTTTCAACCCCCAAATAAGAAGATAAATAAACTCTGCTTAAAAATGGCCAAAGGATTTCATAGCTATTTCTCCAAAACTATATACAAATGTCCAATAAGCACACGAAAAGGTGCTCAAAATTGCAGCCAGTGTTCAGGGCAGCATTATTTACAGTTGTCAAGATACAGAAACAATCTAAGTGCCCATCAATAGATGAGTGGATAAAGAAGATGTGATACACACACACACACACAGACCCACACACAGACCCACACACAGACCCACACACACACACACACAGACACACACAGACACACACACACACACAGACACACACAGACACACACAGACACACACACAGACACACACACACAGACACACACAGACACACACACACAGACACACACAGACACACACAAACACACACACACAGACACACACAGACACACAGACACACACACACAGACACACACAGACACACACACACAGACACACACACACACACACAGACCACACACACACACACACGCACACACACACAGAGGAACACCACTCAACCATAAGAAATAGTGAAATTTTGCCATTTGCAATAAAGATATTATGTTAAGTGAAATGAGTCAGACAGAGAAAGACAAATACTGTATGATATCACTTATATGTGGAATCTAAAACAAGCCAGTGAATCCAACAAAAAAGAAAGGGACCCATAGATAAGAATCACAAAGTAGTGGTTATTAATGGGGCGTGGGAGAGCAGGATGGGCATGAGAGCAGTAGGGGATTGAGATGTATAAACTACTGCTTCTGAAATAAATATGCTGCAAGGACCTACTGCCTAGCACAGGGAATATAGCCAACACTGTATAACTATAACTGGAGCATAACTTTCAAAAAGTATGACTCACTATGCCATACATCTGAAACATAATACGTACACCAACTGTATCTCAATAAAATATTCCCAGGGAACTGCACCAGGGAACTGCAAATCAAAGCAGCAATGAGACACGGCTTCAAACCCAACAGTATGACTAAAATTAAGAAGATGAACAATAAGTATGTTGATGAGGATGTGGAGAAATTAAATCCCTATTCATTGTTGGTAGAAACGTAAAATGGCTTGTCGTTTTCCACCAAACTGAAACATAGAGCTATATGACCCCAGAATTCCATTTTCAGGTATCTACCTAAGAAAATTGTACAGGTATGTCCACGCAAAAGCTTGCCCACGAGTGTACACAAATGGCACATAGAACCATTATCCATAATATTACAAAAATGGAGACAACCTACATGTCTACCAACTGACGAGTAGGCAGACAGAATGTGACACAGGGCACGCTATTTGGTTCCATGAAAGCAATAGAGCACTGATGTCTGCCACGATATGGATAAACTTTGAAGCACAGTACGTGTAAGAATTTGGACACAAAATATACATCTTTTATGATTGTGATTTATATGAATTGAGTCAGAAAGCACGTTAGTGGTTGTCAGGGACCAGGGGTAAGGTAAATGTGAGAGGCTGCTAATGGGGTTTCTTGGTGGGGAGAAGATGATGTTTTGAAATTAGATAGTGGTATGGCTGCAAAACTCTGTGAATAGACTCAAAACCACTGAATTGTACAGTTTTAAAGGGGAGACTTTATTGTGTGTAAATCATATATCAACAAAGTCATTATTAAAAAATAACAACAACCAAAGAAGTAGCTTGGGCTTTATAAATCCCAAAAGCAAATTTTAAAATGGAGTTTTTTCTTTTCTTTTTTTAATTCATTGGTTTATTTTTTAACACAGCAAGTTCATAAGAGGAAAAATATTGTTGAGATAGAGCTCTGAGAATTTGGAAAGAAATTGTCTAGATAAATAATTAGCAGCTGATCAATTTTTTTTTTTTAATGAGAGAAGCTGTATGAGTAGATTAAATTTTCTGCAGAGACCTCAAAGTAATTCCAAAAGGAAAAAGGATCCTAGCTCTGCAGTCATCCTACGGGAATAGAACTAATCTGAGCATGGGAACCGGCGTGCTCAGTTGTGTCAAGCTAAGCCAGCCTGGCTTCAAGTCCTGCTACGCCATTTGGGCTTTATAGACACAACAGAGCTGCTGTCCAGCAACCTGCTTGCCCTGGAGGGGTGCCCCAGGCAGGGTGAGCTGGGTGTGACATCCTTTCCACATTAGCCACCTGGATGACCAGCAGACAAATGGCTGCTTCCTCCCTTTCCACTCCATGCAAATTCCTCTCAGCGGGTAGACTCCGTCAAACGAGGGAAAGCTTCTGGGAAGAGAAACATGTAGGAACTGGTCTGGTCTCCCTACCAGCAGCTCTGTTAATGGATGTACCTTGCGCCATGTTGTGCAAAATGTGTGCTTCCTCTTTTTCAAGTAAAATCGATCAGCGTGGCTTGTGCTAAAGGGCCTGGTGCTTTCAATCCGCTAAGGTTGGGCATCTGGGTCACGTGGGAGATAGAAGCACAATCAGAGCAGCTCTCAGGCAGACTAGCCTAGGCACGGCAGGCAACGCCCCAGGAAATGGGATCGCAGACAAGAGTCCAGTCCACTCCTGAATCCGTCCCTGTTTCTGGCTGCTACCCGCGGTGGTAGGCCACTCTCACCTGGAGGACCAATTTCCTCCCTGACTCTCGGCTTGACATGCTATCAGTCAAAAAGGAAGCGCAGTTACTACTGCACCTGCTGTAACGGGCCAGGCCTGAGGGGAAGGGACAGTGGCACGTGCTGACAAGTAGAAACTGGAAGGCCCTTTTGTCTTCATATGTCCAGCATACGGGGAGGACTTTCAGCCACCCCTCTCCAAGGGAAGACTGATTCACTCATTTTTTGCTTTTGCTGAGGCTGTGAGTCAGGAGTGAGAGCTACTATTCTGGCTTTGTCATCTCTTTTTACTTAATGCTCCATCAACTGTCAGACAACAGAAACAAGTCTACATATTACTGTGAGTATCAGGAAACTGGAGATTATGAATCGGGGAGGAGGCAAGGAGGAATAAGATGAATTAGCTTAACCTATAACTGCACAAGGAAGCACGCCGTTTGGAAACTGTGGCTTGGAAAATCCGAACTCCTCTAAAGCATGAATCTAAAATGAACTTTCCATGCTGCATACTGAATCTAGAACCAAGGTTAGCCAATTAAGACCACTTGATGAGATTGTATCTTAATCATATATATTTATCAACACCCAAAAATGTACATACGACCAAAGTTTCTGAGAAATACACTCTTAGAGTGTTTGGTTTCATGTGAAACTGTGTTTCGTCACAGCATAGCAGTGCTAATTGTATAGGCTGAGTTTCTAATAAGACTGGAATGCAACTGCGATGGCCATATTTCACTATGCTTTTAGCTTGTATCCGTGGTAGTGCTGGTGAGGGAGAATTCGGTGAAAATTCAGCAGTAACTAATGTATGAAAGTCAGTCTTTTGAATAGTTTTTGTTTGCATGCTTTTAATTTTTCTTTTTTCCTTCTGTCAACCATACAGCAAAAGGAAAAAGAAAAAGAAATACACCTAACGTGAGGCAGGCCCTGGGACTGAGTGGTGGAAAACACAGATAAGGCCACTGCCTTTAAGGAAATGACATTCGAATTGAGAGCTGGGAAACAACATACATAAGTGAGAAGAGAAGATTCTTCGGGGGTTGTTAAGTGTCCTGAAGAGAATCATTTGCAGAATGCTATAGAACAGCTGTGGGGATGGCAGACTCCCCAGGATGACCAGGGAAGGTCACTTTGAAGTGATGGATTTCGATTTGAGATGTGAAGGGTGAAAATGGTGGAAGGGGGCAGCCATGAAAGCTCTGGGTGAAGAATGTTGAGGAAGAAGGGACACCATGTGCAAATGTCCTGAGACAGAACTGAGAGGAGACGAGCCTTACAGAAGGAAAGGTCGGTGAGTCAGGAAGCAATGAATGAAGAGCAGAGTAGAGATGACACTGGGGAATTTTCAGAGGTGAGATCGAATAATGCATGGTGGACACATATCTAGAAAGGGAAGAAGTAAAGCTGTCTTTACTTACAAACTCTGTGATCCTGTATGCGTAATACTCTAAGCCACTCACCCTAAACCGACTAGAGTCCATGACCAAACTCAAGAAGATAGAGAATACAAGATGAGTGGACATTCCATTTCTGTATACTAGAAAAAAATCCAAACGTTCAATTAAGAAAATTATGATCAAAATCACACCAAAAGGATTTAAGTGCTTCTGAAAATTTTTAACAATAAAGTGTAAAACCTGTACATTGACAGCTATAACATATTTCTGAAGGAAAATTTTGAAGATTTATAGAAATTGAGAAGCATACCATTTTAGAGAATAGGAAGACCAAATATTTTAAGATTACATATACCCACTAAAGGCCAATCTATAGATACAGATTGCCCTGGTTTGGCAGACAAGCACCTTGGGCTTCCCTGGTGGCTCAATAGGTAAAGAATCCGCCTGCAATGTGGGAGACCTGGGTTTGATCTTTGGATTGGGAAGATCCCCTGGAGGAGGGCATGGCTACCCATTCCAGTATTCTTGCCTAGAGAATCCCATGGACAGAGGAGCCTAGGGGGCTACAGTCCACGGGGTCAAAAAGAGTCAGACATGCCTGAGCGACTTTCACAGCACAGTATAGATATAGAAAGTTGACTGGCGATTGTCTGGGGCTAATGGTATGAGCATAGATTGACTAAAAACATGCATGAGGGAAATTTTAAGGTGAGAAAAATGTTCTAAAACAGGATTATGTGCATAATTATACTCCTATGTAAATTTACTCAAATTTGTCTAAGTGTATATTCATAATGGACAAATTCTGCAACATGCCAATTTTACCTCTATGAAGCTGTTTTTTTAAAAAAGTCACAGTGGTTTTATTGCCTGAAGTTATAATTATAAGCTAAGTGTTAAGTATTAATTAAATTATTTTCATCAATTTTAGTTGCATTTTCCAAGATTAAATCCCAATTAAACATTTTGTCTTTATTCACTGTGATGTTGATGCCCGTGCTATATGTGGGTTCACATCAAGTGGCCTTTTCAGCACCAATTACCCTCAAATAATGAAGAGGTTTATGTGCGCATATTACTTCATAGTGTGCTGTACCCGTCAGGAATAGTTTAAAATACAAGTAACATAAAACCCAATTTTCAGCAATGTAAGATGAAATGGGTCTTTTTTGTTGGTTTGTTTCATGCAACAGGAAGTCTGGAAGAGGGTGGCTAGCAGGTTCAGAGGCTCAGCATGAAACCAGACCCGGCACTTGTCTCGGCTCCCAGCTCACCACGTGGATCTTTAAAAGAGCGATACACGGGGACAGACCAGCACTAGAAGGACAGAGAAACTTCCCCAGGTCACTGCACTAAACTTTCTGCTACGTTTCATTAATCAGATTCGAATGACTTAACCACCTCTGGCCACAGAGGAGGCTGAAGACGAGGAAGCGGTTTCCCAGACTAAGATGAAGATGGAAGCAGAGGAAAGGATTCAAAGCATGTCAGCTCAGGCAGCAGACAGCGAGTAGCACTGCTGTCATCTGGAGGCTGTCAGAATGGGTGCTAACTGGACAAGGACCAGCTCTCAGGACAGAGGATGCGGTCGGTAACTCAGGTAAGAGATGAAATAGGAAGAACCCCCTTTCGTATCACCTCTGTCTTCAGAAACACGATTACACTGGGAACCAATGCCCCACTGTTATTATCAGTTCAGTTCAGTTCAGTCACTCAGTCATGTCCGACTCTTTGCGACCCCATGAATCGCAGCATGTCAGGCCTCCCTGTCCATCAACAACTCCTGGAGTTCACTCAAACTCATTTCCATCGAGTCGGTGATGCCATCCAGCCATCTCATCCTCAGTCGTCCCCTTTTGCTCTTGCCCCCAATCCCTCCCAGCATCAGAGTCTTTTCCAATGAGTCAACTCTTCGCATGAGGTGGCCAAAGCACTGGAGTTTCAGCTTCAGCATCATTCCTTCCAATGAACAACCAGGACTGATCTCCTTTAGGATGGACTGGTTGGATATCCTTGCAGTCCAAGGGACTCTCAAGAGTCTTCTCCAAAACCGCAGTTCAAAAGCATCAATTCTTTGGCGCTCAGCTTTCTTCACAGTCCAACTCTCACATCCATACATGACCACAGGAAAAACCATAGCCTTGACTAGACGGACCTTTGTTGGCAAAGTAATGTCTCTGCTTTTGAATGTGCTGTCTAGGTTGGTCATAACTTTCCTTCCAAGGAGTAAGTGTCTTTTAATTTCATGGCTGCAGTCACCATCTGCAATGATTTTGGAGCCCCCAAAAATAAAGTCTGACACTGTTTCCACTGTTTCCCCATCTACTTCTTATGACGTGATGGGACCAGATGCCATGATTTTCGTTTCCTGAATGTTGAGATTTAAGCCAACTTTTTCAGTCTCCTCTTTCACTTTCATCAAGAGGCTCTTTAGTTCCTCTTCACTTTCTGCCATAAAGGTGGTGTCATCTGCACATCTGAGGTTACTGTTATTTCTCCCAGCAATCTTGATTCCAGCTTGTGCTTCTTCCACCCCAGCGTTTCTCATGATGTACTCTGCATATAAGTTAAATAAGCAGGGTGACAATATACAGCCTTGATGTACTCCTTTTCCTATTTGGAACCAGTCTGTTGTTCCATGTCCAGTTCAAACTGTTGCTTCCTGACCTGCATATAGGTTTCTCAAGAGGCAGGTCAGGTGGTCTGGTATTCCCATCTCTTTCAGAATTTTCCACAGTTTATTGTGATCCACACAGTCAAAGGCTTTGGCATAAATAAAGCAGAAATAGATGTTTTTTGGAACTCTCTTTCTTTTTCCATGATCCAGCGGATGTTGGCAATTTGATCTCTGCTTCCTCTGTCTTTTCTAAAAGCAGCTTGAACATCTGGAAGTTCATAGTTCACGTACTACTGAAGCCTGGCTTGGAGAATTTTGAGCATTACTTTACTAGCGTGTAAGATGAGTGCAATTGTGTGGTAGTCTGAGCATTCTTTGGCATTGCCTTTCTTTGGGATTGGAATGAAAATGGATCTTTTCCAGTCCTGTGGCCACTGCTGAGTTTTCCAAATTTGCTGGCATATTGAGTGCAGCATTTTCACAGCATCATCTTTCAGGATTTGAAACAGCTCAACTGGAATTCCATCACCTCCACTAGCTTTGTTCATAGTGATGCTTTCTAAGGCCCACTTGACTTCACATTCCAGGATGTCTGGCTCTAGGTGAGTGATCACACCATTGTGATTATCTTGGTCGTGAGGAATTTTTTGTACAGTTCTGTGTATTCTTGCCACCTCTTCTTAATATCTTCTGCTTCTGTTAAGTCCATACAATTTCTGTCCTTTATTGAGCCCATCTTTGCATGAAATGTTCCCTTGGTATCTCTAATTTTCTTGAAGAGATCTCTAGTCTTTCCCATTCTGTTGTTTTCCTCTATTTCTTTGCATTGATCACCAAGGAAAGCTTTCTTATCTCTCTTGCTATTCTTTGGAACTCTGCGTTCAGATGCATATATCTTTCCTTTTCTCCTTTGCTTTTTGCCTCTCTTCTTTTCACAGCTATTTGTAAGGCCTCCCCAGACAGCCATTTTGCTTTTTTGCATTTCTTTTCCATGGGGATGATCTTGACCCCTGTCTCCTGTACAATGTCAGGAACCTCCGTCCATAGTTCATCAGGCACTCTATCTATCATATCTAGTCCCTTAAATCTATTTCTCACTTCCACTGTAGAATCATAAGGGATTTGACTTAGGTCATACCTGAATGGTCTAGTGGTTTTCCCTACTTTCTTCAATTTCAGTCTGAATTTGGCAATAAGGAGCTCATGATCTGAGCCACAGTCAGCTCCTGGTCTTGTTTTTGTTGACGGCATAGAGCTTCTCCATCTTTGGCTGCAAAGAATACAATCTATCTGATTTTGGTGTTGACCATCTGGTGATGTCCATGTGTAGAGTCTTCTCTTGTGCTGTTGGAAGAGGGTGTTTACTATGACCAGTGCGTTCTCTTGGCAAAACTCTATTAGTCTTTGCCCTGCTTCATTCCATATTCCAAGTCCAAATTTACCTTTTACCCCAGGTGTTTCTTGACTTCCTACTTTTGCATTCCAGTCCCCTATAATGAAAAGGACATATTTTTTGGGTGTTAGTTCTAAAAGGTCTTGTAGGTCTTTATCAGTTCAGTTCAGTTCAATTCAGTCACTCAGTCGTGTCCAACTCTTTCCTACCCCATGAATTGCAGCACGCCAGGCCTCCCTGTCCATCACCAACTCCCAGAGTTCACTCAGACTCACATGCATCGAGTCTGTGATGCCATCCAGACATGTCATCCTTTGTCGTCCCCTTCTCTTCCTGCCCCCAGTCCCTCTCAGCATCAGAGTCTTTTCCAATGAGTCAGCTCTTCGCATGAGGTGGCCAAAGTACTGGAGTTTCAGCTTTAGCATCATTCGTTTCAAAGCACACCCCAGACTGATCTCCTATAGAATGGACTGGTTAGATCTTGCAGTCCAAGGGACTCTCAAGATTCTTCTCCACCACCACAGTTCAAAAGCATCAATTTTTCAGTGCTCAGCTTTCTTCACAGTCCAGCTCTCACATCCATACATTACTACTGGAAAAACCATAGCTTGACTAGATGGACCTTTGTTGGCAAAGTAATGTCTCTGCTTTTGAATGTGCTGTCTAGGTTGGTCGTAACTTTCCTTCCAAGGAATAAGCATCTTTAATTTCATGGCTGCAATCACCAATGGCAGTGGTTTTGGAGCCCCCAAAAATGAAGTCTGACACTGTTTTCACTGTTTCCCCATCCATTTCCTATGAAGTGATGGGACCAGATGCCATGATCTTAGTTTTCTGAATGTGGAGCTTTAAGCCAACTGTTTCACTCTCCTTTCACTTTCATGGAGGCTTTTTAGTTCTTCCTCACTTTCTGCCATAAGGGTGGTGTCATCTGCATATCTGAGGTTATTGATATTTCTCCCAGCAATCTTGATTCCAGCTTGTGCTTCTTCCAGCCCAGCATTTCTCATGTTGTACTCTGCACATAAGTTAAATAAGCAGGGTAGGTCTTCATAGAACCGTTCAACTTCAGCTTCTTCAGTGTTCCTGGTTGGGGCATAGACTTGGATTATCGTGATATTGAATGGTTTGCCTTGGAAACAAACAGAGATCATTCTGTAGTTTTTGAGATTGCATCCAAGTACTGCATTTTGGACTCTTTTGTTGACCACGATGGCTACTCCATTTCTTCTAAGGGATTCCTGCCCACAGTAGTAGATATAATGGTCATCTGAATTAAATTCACCCATTCTAGTCCATTTGAGTTCGCTGATTCCTAGAATGTTGAAGTTCACTCTTGCCATCTGTTTGACCACTTCCAATTTGCTTTGATTCATGGACATGACATTCCAGGTTCCTATGCAATATTGCTCTTTACAGCATCGGATCTTGCTTCTATCACCAGTCACATCCACAACTGGCTATTGTTTCTGCTCTGGCTCCATCCCTTCATTATTTCTGGAGTTATTTTCCCACTGATCTCCAGTAGCATATTGGGCACCTACTGACCTGGGGAGTTTCTCTTTCAGTATCCTATCATTTTGCCTTTTCATACTGTTCATGGGGTTCTCAAGGAAAGAATACTGAAGTGGGTTTGCCATTCCCTTCTCCAGTGGACCACATTCTGTCAGACCTCTCCACCATGACCTGCCCATCTTGGGTGGCCCCACAAGGCATGGCTTAGTTTCATTGAGTTAGACAAGGCTGTGGTCCGTGTGATCAGATTGACTAGTTTTCTGTGATTATGGTTTCAGTGTGTCTGCCCTCTAATGCCCTCTCACAACAGCTGCCATATTACTTGGGTTTTTCTTATCTTGGATGAGGGGTATCTCCTCCCAGCCACCGCCCCTGGCCTCAGGCATGGGCTAGCAGCTCTCGGCCGCCTCCCCAACCTCAGGCAAGGGGTAGCTCCTCTTGGCCACGCTTCTGCGCAGTTCTTCGCAGATGGCATAACACTTTAATTTTGTATATGAGGCATGTGCAGTCCAGAAAGGGACATGATTTACCAAAAGTGAAAGTGGAATGTTCATCACTCAGTCGTGTCTGACTCTTTGCAGCCCTGTGGACTGCAGCCCGCAGAGAGCCAGGCTCCTCTCTCCGTGGGGATTCTCCAGGAAAGAATACTGGAGTGGGTAGCACCCATAAAACCTAGCACAGCTGGAAGATGCAACCAGGAGTCTGGATCCCAGTTTGAGGTTCTCACTCTCACAGTACAATAACTCTGTTCCTGTTAATCTCTGCCTGCTTTCATCCTGTTTTTCACTCCTAAACAGTAAGGGAATGACTTTGTCTACCTTTTGTAGACTCCCCTAGTTGCAGCCACAGTTTTGAGCACAAATATCTTCAGCAAGTATTTAGCTGAGTCATCGTGTCATAAAGATAGCAAGAATGCTCCATGAGTTCATGAAATGTATGAAAGGTATAGTAGCTATTTTCAATTTTTATATGGAAATTTCCCATGATCTACTGGATGGTGTTCACGGAGACAATTCAAGCCCGGGGGATATCAGGTATTGTTGAGAGCCCTGGAAGTCTCCTGATGCTCTCAGTGGGAGAGACCCATTTGCAGAGCATCTCCTGTTTCTGGCCTGACTTGCTGTTCTTATTCAGGGCAGCTTCAAGTTCAGAGCAAAGAAGCCACTCTGCTTTGGGAAAGAATGAATGTGAGTGAGCCACTCAGGCAAGTCAGCCTACGTACAATAAGGTGCCTTCATCTTTACAGTCCCTGTGGTCTTGGGACAGCCACGCAACATGGCACCTGGAACTGAGCATGTTTCTGTCAAGTGATAGAGAACCAGTCTCAGAGTTTTTGAACAGAAAGAATGAGCAATGCAAGCCAAGACCCAGGAGCCTGGCTTTAAAGAGTAGACGCACTGGGAGAACTCCCTCGTTTGCAGATGAGCCTCGTACCAGCTTGCAGGTCTACTGCCGCAGTTTAGTGAGAGAGGAACCTGGTGGGTACAGTGCAGCTCAAGACTCAACACTTCAGCACCAAGCCAGCACATTTGAAACCCTGCAATTCAAGTGATCTTCCTGTTTTTGATTCAGAATTCAAACACCCGCATTAACTTTCACTGAAATACTCCCGAATAACAGTAATGATTTCATGTTTCATGAGATAATTACTCAAATCTCATAAGTGTTGGAAACAATGTAACTGGTTTAAGTTCAGAAACACCTGAGAGATACCAATATCCCATACCAATCATGCAATTTCTTTGTTGCTGTAAAGCATCACTGACCTGTAATTATATAATATCACTAATATCAACATTAAAAATGTCATCTCACACTAAAGACAAAAATACAAAGAAAGATCAGGCTCATGGAGACAGAAGACAAAACAGTGCCTCAGGCTAACAAGCCCCACTTCTGTCTGCACACTCACTCGGTCACTGGGACTGGAATCATCAGTCGTACAGAGAAGACCAAGCATTTCATATGTCAGCATGAACTGAGCACATTCTTGAAAGAGCTTCAGACTTAAAAATAGTAGAAAAAAGAAAATGGCATAGACAGAGATGACACACAGAATCCTTCTGAATGTCAGGGCTAGGGCTTAATTGGGAGGTAATGAAACAGTTCTTGAACACACTATATTCCATGTCATGTAAATGCTATTTGTGCCAAAGCCTTTGACTGTGTGGATCACAAGAAACTGTGGAAAATTCTCAAAGAGATGGGAATACCAGACCACCTGAACTGCCTCTTGAGATATCTGTATGCAGTTCAGGAAGCAACAGTTAGAACTGGACATGGAACAACAGACTGGTTCCAACTAGGAAAAGGAGTACGTCAAGGCTGTATATTGTCACCCTGCTTATTTAACTTACATGCAGAGTACACCATGAGAAACGCTGGACTGGATGAAGCACAAGCTGGAATCAACATTGCCGGGAGAAATATCAATAACCTCAGATATGCAGATGACACCACCCTTATGGCAGAAAGTGAAGAGGAACTAAAAAGCCTCTTGATGAAAGTGAAAGAGGAGAGTGAAAAAGTTGGCTTAAACCTCAACATTCAGAAAACTAAAATCATGGCATCTGATCCCATTACTTCATGGCAAATAGATGTGGAAACAATGGAAACAGTGGCTGACTTTATTTTGGGGGGTTCCAACATCGCTGCAATTAGTAACTGAAATTAAATGAAATTCAAAGACTCCTTGGGAAAAAAGCTATGAGTAACCTACACAGCATATTAAAAAGCAGAGGCACTACTTTGCCAACAAAGGTCCATCTCATGAAGGCTATGGTTTTTCTAGTAGTCATGTATGGATGTGAGAGTTGGACTGTAAAGAAAGCTGAGCACTGAAGAATTCATGCTTTTGAACTGTGGTGTTGGAGAAGACTCTTGAGAGTCCCTTGGACTGCAAGGAGATCCAACCAGTCCCTCCTAAAGGAGATCAGTCCTGAGTGTTCATTGGAAGCTGAAACTCCAATACTTTGGCCACCTGATGAGAAGAGCTGACTCATTTGAAAAGACCCTGATGCTGGGAAAGACTGAAGGCAGGAGGAGAAGGGGATGACAGAGGATGAGATGATTGGATGGCATTACTGACGCAACACACATGAGTTTGAGTAAGCTCCAGGAGTTGGTGATGGACAGGGAGGCCTGGCAAGCTGCAGTCCATGGGGCCACAGAGTCGAACATGACTGAGAGACTGAACTGAACTTGATGTAAATGGTCCACTAATAGAATCCTATAATCAGAACTAAAGTCATAAGATAAGTGTCAGAGTATGAATTCCAAGGGGGCACTCTCAAGCTTTCAGGGCATACTAAAAAGCTGCTGTCTTGGTTTATCCCTTGGTTCAGAAAATTATTATTCCTGGGAATATTTATTACCGCCTACTGAGCACTTCTGGGTGATCACACAGGGTCCTTCACTTCAGTCTTTCAACTTGAGAACCACCCTTCCCCTTCTTATGTTGGTCTTTACAGACAGAGAAAGCCAGGTTTATATTGCCAGCTCTGTGGATCACTCATGAACTTTACTGGTATTGCTACTACTCTCTCCCTCAAACTCCTTAGACTTGAGGAGATACTGTAACATCTTTTGTTCTGCTTGCCTAGATCCCTTCTCTCTCTTACACTGGTAATAACCCTTCCAAGCTTTCAGGAACTTTCTCTCCCCTATTTTCTGTGGCCATGATGGAAATTCCCATATTTCTCCTCTCTTGGTAAAGAACATCACAGGACGGTGATTGGCACGCTGGTAGGATTATCTCCCGATGTTTTATACATAGTATCAGAAAGGAGATGCTTGATTTCTCTTTTCAACTGGATCGTGAACTGTGAATGTGTGTTACCAGAGCTGGGCAGCCTGACTACCCCAGCTTCTGGCCACATCGAGTGTCTGGGATGACATGGAGCAGCTGGACGCTTTATGCACGACTGATGATAAATGGTAAAACTTCTTTGGAAAATATTTTTCAGTTTTTTTTTAAAAGTGGAACATATGCCTACAGCATGACACTGACATTCCATCCTGGGCATTTATTCAGGAGAAATGAAAGCCTGTGTGCACACAGAAACTTGCGCACAAATATTCATAATATAACAGAAACTTGTGCACAAATATTCATAATATCTTTATTGGTAATAGCCTAGAACTAGAAACAATCCAAACGTCCACAAAATGGTGAATGGATGAGTTGTGATGCATACCCACACACAAGAGACACACAGAAACACAGTGAATTACTTACTACTCACCCATCGAAAGGCCTATTAATATACAAATGGATGAATCTGAAATATTTATGCTGAGTAAAAGAAGGCAGATACAAAATAGTCATTGTGTGACATTTTCACCAGTTCTAGAAAATTCCAATGATATATTCCATACCAATAAACAGGCAATCTGCCCGTGATGAAAGGCAAACGAGGCTGGAGAAGTAGGTCTGTAGCGAGCTGTGCCAGTGACAGATGAGGGAGGTCAGTAGCAGGAGGGCTGCGCCACCCACCTGCGTGAGAGGCGAAGGGGCTGGACCTCTCAACCCCTCCTGGAGAACGGCAGGGACGGCCGATACCTTAAAAGCACTGTAGCAGAGACAAGGCGCTGCAAGGAAGGCTCACAGATTCTTCTGAGGAAGTTAGTCCCTGCAAATTGACAAACACCACCTCTAGTGCTCTAAAGGAAGGTTAGGAAGCAGGGAGCCCACACGCAGTCAAGCAGGGGGGATGTCACAAGTTTTGAGACTTCTTTCTTTCACTTTGCTTTCACTTTGGCTTAAAAATCTAGGTTCCTTCATGTTCCTTCGCTAACAAGTGAGTGTCTTAATGGGTATTTGATCACTTGCCATGAACCTGAAGTAATTTCTTGTGGAAGAACAACAAAAATCATACTAACACCTCCAAGAGAGCAGCGTGGGCATTTATTTTGGCGCTGCCCATCGATTCCATTTCTCAGTATGTGAGCTGCATGGAAGACATTTTTTTTCTGAGAAAAATGCTCAGAAAAGCTGCACTGATTCATTCGGGCTTCCAGAGCACCAAGCAGAATAGTTGCAGATGAAGGAAAATGCCTGTGGAAATAGTGGGCTTGGGACCTTAAAGAAGTTTCCAGATGTGGGGCAGATGTCACACTAGATAAGACGATATGTACTTTTGGAAGCCGATCTTTTCACCTCCATCTCTGCGACGTATCTCAGATCTATCCATTCTCTTCGCCTTCCAACCCCCTTCAGCTTTTAGCTGGATTAGGGTCAACTGATTCAACTGATTCCACTTTTGTCTGCTAGCATCCATTTGCCACAAAGAAACCAGAGCGCTTCCCTGCTGACAGCATTCAAATGGCTTCTCAATACATTTGGAATGAAATCTAAACTTCTAGTCAGGACTTCTGATGCCCCAAACCATCAGACCCAACATTACTCTCCATCTCAGCACTTATCATTCTTCTCTGAGCTAACGCTGCCCCAACCAATCTGGGCGGCTATCTGTTCCTTGATTACAAGTTGCTACATGAGGGCCTGCTGTCCCCAAGAAACAGTTTTCCTCATATCCTCAAGTAGCTGATTTCTACTTATGAATCAGCATTCGGCTCAAGTATTTGCTCTCGCAGAAGCCTTTGCTGAGCACCCACTGTCTAATACACACAGTCACATGACTGTGTAACTGTATTCCCACCACCCATCATGATCTGAGGCTGACCTTTATTTGTTTACTTATTTTTTGCCTGTTGCCCTCACCAGAATTAAGCTGTTGGAGAGCAGGAGTCTTGTCCACTTCAATGACCACTGCGTCTCCAGCGCCCGGACACGACTGAGCGACTGAACTGAACTGAACTCCAGCACCTACAATAGTGTCTCTAACTCACCATCAGTTCAGTTCAGGCGCTCAGGCGTGTCCGACTCTTTGCGACTCTGTGGGCCGCAGCATGCCAGGCCTCCCTGTCCATCACCAACTCCCGGAGTTCACCCAAACTCATGTCCATTGAGTCTGTGAAGCCATTCAACCATCTCATCCTCTGTCGTCCCCTTCTCCTCCTGCCCTCAATCTTTCCCAGCATCGGGGTCTTTTCAAATGAGTCAGCTCTTCGCATGAGGTGGCCAAAGTATTGGAGTTTCAGCTTCAACATCAGTTCTTCCGATGAACACTCAGGACTGATCTCCTTTAGGATGGGCTAACTATAGAATTCATAAATAAATGAAAAGCACAAAGAAGACTGCATCCTAGCTGCATTAATCATTACCTGGAAGTCCACTTGATATAGAAACAGCATTTACTTCTTTAAGCCTCCTATGCAGAACGATTGCTCCCGACACCCAGTGTCAAACCACTAATGACACTTAACAGATTATCCAAAATCAAATATTTCAATGGACACCCTCAGGCTGCTCTAACAGGTGCTAGGTCACTTCAGCCATGTTCAACTCTTTGAGACCCCGTGGACTGCAGCCCACTAGACTCCTCTGTCCACGGGATTCTGCAGGTAAGAATACAGGAATGGGTGGCCATTCCCTTTCTCCAGGAGATCTTCCCAGCCCAGAGACTGAACCTGAGTTTCCTACATCGCAGGCGGATTCCTTACAGTCTCAACCACCAGGGAAGCACAGGCTGACCCACGGCTTTTCGTCAAGTGTAAGTGCTGGCTTACCGCAATTAAACGTCAGAGCTGAGAGAGATGTTTTGTACGCTGCTTGTTTTAGTTGCTGATCACGTCCAGTCATGTCTTTTGCGACACATGGACCACAGCCCTCTGCCCTTGGGGTTTCCCAGGCAAGAGTACGGGAGTTGTTTGCCATTTCCTTCTGCAGAGGATCTTCCCAACCCAGAGATCGAGCCCACATTTTCTGCTTGGCAGGCGGACTCTTTACCACTGAGCTACTTGAGAAAGAGATCTTAGGCATACATACTTGAAATGTGACATTAACAGCAACAAAAATGATATTAGGTAACATTTACTGGGTATATACCATGATCCAGTCACTGTACTAAGTGCTGTGTATGGGTCATCATATTTAATTCTCATGTCAACTTTGCAAAGTAGATATTAATGTTATACTCATTTACAGACGAGAAAATCAATTTAGTAATCTGTCCATGGCCACACACCTAGGAAGAACACAGCTGGTGTACGCACAGCCCTCAACTTGCAAACTCATCCTTCCGCCCAGACAACAGACATCGTATTCATTTTCTGAGCCAAAGTGTGGCCTCCCAACTTTTAAAAGTACCATGCTCCAGACAGGACCTGCCAACAGAGTGGTACTGGTACCAAGAGAAATCCTCACCCGTTCTATTCTTAGAGATGCTCTGTTCCAAGTTGCACAGATAAAGAAATAAATGTCCAACCAAGTTAAGTAATTTTTCTGAGGTCACATAGAATCAGGACAGAACCCAGTGAGTCATTCTGCTCTTTACAAAGCTCCACAAGAAGTCATCCGGGAATGGTAAACATTAGAGCAACAGTATTGATTTTGGGGTTAGAAAGAGTCACACTCACTGTGAAAAGGTGACTCTGGCCTGGTGCGGTGAGCTGCTCTGCTAAAGATGCCTAGAGTCCTCCTCGCCACTACTGCAGAGCTCTCTGGCTCAAGTGACTTTGTCTTGTTTTCATTGGTACACAGGAAAATAGCACCACTGAGTAAAGTATATAAATATTTACTGAACCCTACATGCCCAGCGCCCTACTAGGTGGTGGTATGAGCTCGAACGAAAGCAGGTGAGATGAAAATTGGTCCCTGATCTCCTGCAAGGCAAAGCAGAATGGTTTTCTCCTGCCAAGCAGAGAAGATAAATGCAGCGAATAGGAAGTGGGGATATTATCCTTCCAGGAACTGGTAATGGCCTTCAGACACACAGGCAGCTGTGCGTAAGCTTTCCAGATGAATCGCTTGAAAACTACTTCGGGTGTCTCTTCTTTTGTTCCTTTATTTTCTATTCTCCTGTTACCGTTTGGAAATCATCAAGAGAAAAGAGCAAAGCAAAGTGGGCAGGCTCTATGTGAGTTCAGTTTCAGAGTCAGCAAGATGAGCAGGAGTGCATTTAGGGTGGAGCTGGTGAGGCACAGCAGGCGACCTCTGCTTTTTCTCCCCTGGAATCTTCGAGGCAGCCCACGCCTACCTGCCAGGGCCTGAAGACGAGACTCTGAGGGATTCTAGAAGCCGATCTGCAACAGCTGCTGACTCTATAATGGCAAAGGAGAATTAAATATCTGCTGAAGCTCCAAAGACCAGGAAGCTTTTTCTGCTTACCTCATGCTTTATCTCCAAAACTAACTGTAAAGAAAAATCTTGGCTTCATTTACTGGATCCTTAGCAATTATTTGTTGGATGAATGTATAGATCAGCTGTGCCTTCACAGGAGCCACCATTAAACCGAAAAGTCCATGAAGCGTGTCTACTCTATGGAGGGTTTTTCTGTAAACCACTTCCTCTGCAGCAAATGGCCACATTGCTGTAGAGCACCAGCTTAAAATACATCCCCATCGAAGCTGATTTCCCTATTCTCTTATAACAGAGGGGAGGATGATGAAGCCTGAAAAAAATGTTGTAACTCTCTGACTCCAGTGAAGAGAAGAGGAAGCCCAGATTGCTTTTTTTTTTTTTTTCAAACTGAATAGACCTGTTTTTCAAATTTATAGCAAGTTGCCAAGTTTGACAGAATGGCTTCTTGCCTTATCCCTGCCAAGGTTTCTAACCCACAGCAGTGTGAGTTACAAGGCAGACAGAAGAGGACAAAACTGATCATCATTCCTCTGTAACTTGGAAAACTGAAACTCAAAGACAGAAAACGATTTTCAAACTAGGAGTTTTGTGCTGGCTGCCACGACTCTCATTGTCTTCTTACGCCTGAGACCTTTTCTTCATCCAGTCAGCAAGCATTTTCTGAACAGCTATCACGGGCCAGGCACTGCATTAGGCTCTCAAGGACGCAGAGATGAGTACATCACGGCATTTGGCCTCGAGGAGTTCGAAACCTGGGAAAGAGAAGGGCCTAAAACGACCAATTACAACACATGGTGATAAATACACTGAAGAAATATACTCTTCTAACACGGGATGCTTTTGGAACATAGATTTAAAAGCTGCAAATTCTGCAAGCTGAGCATATTTGTTTTTGAATATGGTAGAGGGATTTGGAAATTTTCATAAGAAAAACACGTCTGTATCAAAATTGTCAATTTAATTAGGAGTGATTATTAATAATTAGGAATAACCTGGATCCCGCAGCAGTTGTCGGGTTAATATTAGTGACTTGTATCGGTGACCAAATACGTCGCTCATGGTTAAGCTCTCCATTTTGCCCATGAGGAAGTTGAGGCTGAGCATTTAACACGGCCTTATTTATAAACAAATTGTCTTTACATTAAATGTCCTCGGGAGAACTCAAGACATTCAAACTTTGAAAACGTACAAAGGAATTCATTTCTGAAACGGTGATGGGAACAGAGAGCTAAAGCAAAGCAGACACGGAGCAGAGAGGGCTGCCGCCCGCCCAGAGAGCGTGGGAAGAGTGCGGGGCAGGGTCTGCAGTTACCGTCGGCCCGAGCCCGGCTGCGCGGCCAGCGCGGGAAGGCTCGGCGCGCCCGCCCGTCCCAGCTGCTTCTCCAGCCCGTCTGCGGAGAGGACGGCGGCAACGGGAAACGCGGCGCAAGGAGCGGCCGGATTCCACCCACTGCCGTCACCTGGTGGCGTAAAGGTCTGTGCGAGGGCGTCTTTGTTCCGCCTCGGCTCAGCCAGCGTGTCACAGGGTGACCACTCACAGCACAGGTTCCACGGTACTGGGACCAGCGGTGGTTAGACGAGCAAAGGTAGCTTGGCTGGTCATCTCAAGGCCCAGTGAGTCAGTCAGATAAGGGAGGTGCATTCAAGGAATTTCCGGTCTTGTCCATTTTCTCTTGAGAATCTCTTGGGTTCTTTTGGAAGCATATTACCCAGTGACCTGGGTTGGTTTTTTTTTTTTTTGCCATTATGATATTGCAATGTTCTTTTCTATGATTTAAAATAAGCATTAGAGTCTACATTTTCAGTCACATGTTAAAGAAATCATTTTAAAATTCCCAAAGAGATAATAGTATCAAAACCAATTGTTTCAAGGAGCCATATGTAAGTGGGATTCAGAATGGCCCTGGGAGGCAGAGGCCTGTTCTGCCACTATCCAGCTGAGCCACCTTGACAGTTGCTTTTACTCTTCTGTCTCTTAATTCCCTTAACTATGAAATGTGGGGTTTGGACTAGCTCAATGTTCTCCAAATACTAATTCATGAAACAGTTGCACATGGGTAATTTAAGAAATTCCCAAGCTATACTGGGTCCTGGTGAGTTCCAAGATGCTGTTTTTTTTTTTTTTTCTAACTCCCTGCAAAAGGTAGGATGTACAGCTGGTTTGGAAAACCCTGAAGTTTCTTTCACCTTTGTCAAGCAGTGTTTTAATGAGGTAGACAAGCATGAAAAAGGACCTAGGAAGAAAGCATTTTTCAAAGTGTTAAGCCCGTGTTCAAGCATAAAAAGCAGCGAATGACTTACACAGAATGTCGTGGATATTTCTCTAATAAGTTGTAGGCATGAGAGTTAGTTAGATTTTACAAGTCTTTTTTTATTTTAAATGAGGTATTAATAGCTAAAATAATACCTTTTTTGCTCACAGACAAAACAAAAGGCAAACCCAGCAATGGAGAACGAGGCAATTAAGTGGGGGCTTATGCTGAAGAAAGAGTTTTATAAAGCCAAAGGCATTCCCAACCAATGAAGCAGGTGCCTTGATCAGCAAGCATAGTTAAGAAAGAAAATTGAATTCTTTGAAAACAATCTGGAAAGGAACTTGGAAGCCATATCCAAACAATGCTCTGGGGCTGACATTTCAGAAATGTATTTGCTCTTTATTCTAATCTGTGGTACTTTCATCAAAGTGAAGGCATGACATATGGAACAGAAGCTATGTAGTGAGATGAAGGAGTAGTCAGATGCAAGTGGTTGGAAAAGACCCAGAGATTACAATCTGGTTCACCTTATACATCCAGTCTCAGCTCCCTGAGACTGGGAAGAGCTGTCATTTATGGAGCGCGTCTGCTAGAACAGGCTGCTGAGCTTTCTACAATCCTCAAAAGAATGTGGGGGAGATGGAGGCCCAGAAAGATTACCTGTGTCACACAAGGTCTCAGACTGGCTAAGAGATGGAACTGGGATTCGATCTCAACCTGAACTTTCTGCTGCTTCTGAATTCAATTCCCCACTGACATTATCCAAATACTATTTCTGTCCTGTTGAAGCCAGAGAGGCAAGTGGCAGAATGTTGAGTGTCTTCTCAGTACGTTTCAGAGGTTTATAGATGGAGTTTCTCTGGAACAGTTTAGCATCAATAAGGGACTGTTATTGAAGGGTGCTCTCTCCTTCTGTCTTTATTATTGTTGCTATTGCTTGTTTTCTCTGATACCCAATACAGCCCCCATTATTTCTGATTGCCTATTCTTTATGAGATGAACACCACGCTGGAAAATAAGAAAACAGTATTTTCTTAAAACCTGATCTTTTCTTCAGGCTGCTGCTCAGTTGCTCAGTCACGTCTGACGTGTTGCAACCCTGTGGCTGCAGCACGCTAGGTTTCCCTGTCCTTTGCCATCTCCCAGAGCTTGCTCAAACTCCTGTCCATCAGGTCGGTGCTGCCATCCAACCATCTCCTCCTCTGCCATCCCCTTCTCGTCCTGCCTTCAGTCTTTCCCAGCATGAGGGTCTTTTCTAATAAGTCTGTTCTTCGCATCAGGTGGCCAAAGTATTGGAGCTTCAGCTTCAGCATCAGTCCTTTCAATGGATATTCAGGATTGATTTCCTTTAGGATGGACTGGTTGTGTCTCCTTGCAATCCAAGAGGCACTCAAGAGTCTTCTCCAACACCACAATTCAAAAGCATCAATTCTTTTTGCTCAACCTTCTTTATGGTCCAGTTCTCACATCTATACTTGAAGTCAAGTGGGCCCCAGGAAGCATCACTGTAAACAAAGCTAGTGGAAGTGATAGGATGCCAGCTGAGCTATTTCAAATCCTCCAGATGATGCTGTGAAAGTGCTGCACTCAATATGTCAGCAAATTTGGAAAACTCAGCAGTGGCCACAGGACTGGAAAAAGTCAGTTTTCATTCCAATCCCAAAGAAAGGCAATGCCAAAGAATGCTCAAACTACCACACAATTGCACTCATCTCACAGTCTAGTAAAGTAATGCTCAAAATTCTCCAAGCTGGGCTTCAACAGTACGTGAACTGTGAACTTCCAGATGTTCAAGCTGCTTTTAGAAAAGGCAGAGGAAACATAGATCAAATTGCCAACATCCGCTGGATCATGGAAAAAGCAAGAGAATTCCAAAAAAACATCGATTTCTGCTTTACTGACTATGCCAAAGCCTTTGACTGTGTCGATCACAACAAACTGTGGAAAATTCTGAAAGAGATGGGAATACCAGACCACCTGACCTGCCTCCTGAGAAATCTGTATGCAGGTCAAGAAGCAGCAGTTAGAACTGGACATGGAACAACAGACTGGTTCCAAATAGGAAAAGGAGTACGTCAAGGCTGTATATTGTCACCCTGCTTATTTAACTTATATGCAGAGTACATCATGAGAAATGCTGGACTGGATAAAGAATAAGTTGAAATCAAGATTGCCAGGAGAAATATCAATAACCTCAGATATGCAGATGACATCACCCTTATGGCAGAAAGTGAAGAAGAACTAAAGAGCCTCTTGATGAAAGTGAAAGAGAAGAGTGAAAAAGTTGGCTTAAAGCTCAACATTCAGAAAACGAAGATCATGGCATCTGGTCCCATCACTTCATGGAAACAGATGGGGAAACAGTGGAAACAGTGACAGACTTTATTTTGGAGGGGGGGGCTCCAAAATCACTGAAGATGGTGTCTGCAGCCATGAAATTAAAAGACACTTGCTCCTTGGAAGGAAAGTTATGACCAACCTAGACAGCATATTAAAAGCAGAGACATTACTTTGCCAACAGAGGCTACGGTTTTTCCAGTAGTCATATATGGATGTGAGAGTTGGACTGTGAAGAAAGCTGAGTGCCAGAGAATTGATGATTTTGAAGTGTGGTGTTGGAGAAGACCCTTGAGAGTCCCTTGGACTGCAAGGAGATCCAAGCAGTCCATTCTAAAGGAAATCAGTCCATACTATTCAATGGAAGTACTGATGTTGAAGCTGAAACTCCAATACTTTGGCCACTTGATGCAAAGAACTGTCTCTTTGGAAAAGACCCTGATGCTGGGAAAGATTGAGGGCAGGAGGAGAAGGGGTTGACAGAGGATGAGATGGCTGGATGGCATCACCGACTCAATGGACATGAGTTTGGGTGGACTCTGGGAGTTGGTGATGGACAGGGAGGCCTGGCGTGCTGCGGTCCACAGGGTCACAAAGAGTTGGACACGACTGAGTGACTGAACTGAACCTAACTGAAACTTGACAATTATAAAAACCATAGCCTTGACTAGACAGACCTTTGTTGGTAAAGTCATGTCTCTGCTTTTAAAAAGCTATCTAGGTTGGTCATAACCTTCCTTCCAAGGAGTAAGCGGTTTTAATTTCATGGCTGCAGTCCCCACCTGCAGTGATTTTGGAGACCCCCAAAATAAAGTCTGTCACTGTTTCCATTGTTTCCCCATCTATTTGCCATGAAGTGATGGGACCGGATGCCATGATCTTTGATTTTTGAATATTGAGTGTTAAGCCAGTTTTTTAATTCTTCTCTTTCACTGTCATCAAGAGGCTCTTTAGTTCTTCTTCACTTTTTGCCGTAAAGGTGGTGTCATCTGCACATCTGAGGTTATTGATATTTCTCCCGGCAATCCTGACTCCCGCTTGGGCTTGAGGCTGCACTGTGTGTTAAAATCTGTTGCATTTACACACATGGTCAACCAATCAAAACTCAGCAATAAGTGACTCGAGCCTGAAATGGTCCTTGCTCACTGAAATCACACACAGCTAAGAGTCACTTTGCATCTAAAGCAGACTCGCCTTGTGTTGATGAACAGCGTGGACTAGAACATACAATGGCT
This sequence comes from Capricornis sumatraensis, assembly GCF_032405125.1. Classification (NCBI taxonomy): domain Eukaryota; kingdom Metazoa; phylum Chordata; class Mammalia; order Artiodactyla; family Bovidae; genus Capricornis; species Capricornis sumatraensis. Next base: position 108,395,567 of record NC_091077.1, on the reverse strand, counting down.
CAAGCAGAAAGCTGCGGAAGGAGATGAGCGGGACCCGCTGCTTTTGTCTTTATGCCAACAGCTCCTTTTTCAGGAGGGGAAACAAACCCCTTTAAATGGGTCATTGATTCCATAGAATATGGATCAAAATCAGAAAAATTGCAGTGAAAAAATGCATAATTTCCATCAGTTAAGCACGACTTTGGAATTAGCCCCTGGTGCTTGGGCCTCCCTGGCAGAGCAGTGGAGCTCTCCGTATATTTCTTTTTCGTAGCAGATGGATCCTGGGTCTGCTGCTCCCCATCCTTCATCACACAGGAGTTAAGACTGGCACTGGGCAGAGGAGGAGATGGTTGGATGGCACCACTGACTCAACGGACATGAGTCTGGGAAAATTCTGGAAGATGGTGCAGGACAGGGAAGTCTGGCGTGCTGCAGTTCCTGGGGTCGCAGAGAGTCGCACACCTTGAGCGACTGAGCAACAGCAAAGCGGTGCAGAGAGGATCCGAGGAGCTCGGGCCGGCTGCGGCCATCTTTTCTCAGGGCCTTGGGCTAGGCTTTGCCTGCCTCTGAAACCCAAACCAGCGCCTTTCCTGAAGGCTTGTCTCTGGTGTCAAGCGTGATCCTTGGTGCCACCAGGGCCGTGGGAGCGTGTTGCCCCCTCTACCCACTACCCCTGCCCACCACACCTCCCCGCCAAGGCTGTGGGACCCGTGCTCTGGAGAAGCCTGCACGCCCCCAGTCTCCGATGGCAGTTCCTTTTATTTCCGTGAAGCTGCTTAATGAGATTCTTCATGCATAAAATTAATTTTTGCCCTCTCCTCTCAGCTTTTACCACTAAAGGATTTACTTACAATTTTGTCAGATTTTATTTATATGTGCAATAAAGGGGACCCAAACTATAATGAAGGCTTTTATGGATAATGATGGGAGATACAGAGGGAAGCAAAGAGCGGGCAGCCGGCCAGGCCCCCTTTGGAGGCCAGGATGCATTATGCACGAGGCAGCCCCGCTGAAACCCACGCGCGGTCCTGCCTTCCCGGGGCGTACCTCAAGTCAGATCCTGGTGTTTTGCTGGGGGAGAGGAGGAGGAGAAGGGCAATGAGTAAACAGTGCTGATAAGCTGGCTTTCCGGGAACGTGGCTGCTTTCACACACACTGGGTTTTTCTCCAGCCCTTCACACACGTGTCCTGAGCCGCTGCTTGGAAGCCAATGGGCTGTGGCCCCACTTGTCCCCGGGAAGCTCTCTGGAGCTGGAAGAGGAGCAGAGATGGACACTGAGCGTCATCCCAGAGCCGGCACTGTGCCAGGCTGTGCTCACTGGGCGCTGGCCCCGAGCTGGCGCTGTGTCAGGCCCTGTTTGACATGATGTCACCTCACCTTCCAAACAGTCGGTAGGGTGGCTATTATCATCCCCACTTAAAAGACAAGGAAACCAAGGTCCAGAGAGATGCCATAGCTGCCCAGGTCAGATGCTAGTCTTTGTGGAATTCTCCCTGTCTCCACCTCCATCTGGGTAGTGGGGAAGCTTACTCTTTTCCTTCCCACTCCACGCTCAGCCGTGAACACTCCGACAGGCTAGAACATTCAGCCCAGGGCGTCCAGATCAAGCCCTCGATGGGGGTCAGGAGGCCCGGCCTCTAGTTGGCTCCTGTTTTTACTACTAGGTGCTGTCTGTCCTTGGGCAATCGCTGGCCTTTGCTGGCTGTTACGTCTTCCTTTGAAAAACATGATGATGATCTCAGGGAGCCCGTAGAGAGCTGGCATTCCTACTCTGGGACACACTGTCCGCAAAGCCGACAAGAGAGTGTGTGCAAAGTGCCTGTGTTGACTCAGACAGGGACGGAGCTCAGTTTTTAGACTAAAACACTTGGAGCTAGGCCACGGCACAGACAGAGCTGGGATGGTCTCCAGATTTCCCAAGCTGGGGGTGACTGCCAAGCTGCCGTGGAACATGAGAGACTTTTCTCTTACCCACTCATCTCGTGCCAACACTAGAAGAATCAGAAAGGCGACCAAAATGAAAGTCGCATCAGACAGCTAAGGGCTGACCATTGGCATGAAGAACAGAGCGCGGTGCAGCCCTTTCCAGGATGAGGACCTTGCTGCGGAGCCCCGAGGCCGGGCAGGGACTTTGCTTTCAGGAAAACTTGTTCCTATTGGCAGCTCGTCTGTCCAGTAAGGAAGAGATGTAACTGGGTAACTGGGAACGTGAATCAGGTGAGGAACTCTTGTGAGACAGTGTGGCCTTCTCCGCTGCCCTGGGTTCTGTCTTTGACACTTCAACAGAGTGATCAGAGCCACAAAACTTTACCCACCCAGCCCACGCTTGCTGACTCTACTGCTCTAAACAGCTAGGTGCTCCACGCTCATGCTAGATATCAAGGATGAGAAGGAAAGGAAGACGCAACACGTTTCCTGAATGTGCTCACGACTCAGTGAGGACTGTGGCAAAGAGGGTGTTGTGCATTTGGAGCTAAAGAGGAGTGGGCCGCGGAGAAAAGTCTTTACTGGGGTTAAGGCAGGAAAAAGTGATTCTCAAGAAGATAGGTATTTGAACTGAATCTTGAAGGATGGGTAGAGTCTAGCCAGGTAGTTGCACAAGGGGAAGGTGTTCCCGCAGAGAGAACGCGCGATGCCTCTTCACCGATCGTGCCACATCTAATAGGAGAAAAGGCATTGATTAAACAGAGTCAGGACAGTCTTCTCTCAGTGGGGTTTTCAGGAGCTGCAGCATAGAATATCTGAGTCTCTCATGCACATAACTTTTCCCTTTCTAAATGGGCAGCTGTTGTCCGTCTCCTTCCTAGGAGACTGACTGAAATCTCTTTCCAGCAATCTCACTGTGAATGTTCTGCAATGAGAAAGGGTGTAGCAAGGTTCTCTTTCCAAAGGTGAAGAGGAAGAAAGGATGGGAGAGGGAAGAATCAGGTCTGGTGAAGCCCCAGCCACACTCAGGTGCTCCGTATAGTGGGGGACCACGCTCAGTAAAGCCAAGGATCAATTCCCAAAGGGAGACTCAGGGGTGGAGAAGGCACGCACGTTGCTTACTAGGCCAGCAACTCTCCCCAAGCAGCTCACAGCCCAGATGTGAGTCAGCAGTGGAAACAGAAAAACGTAAGGAGGAGAGAAAAGGCATCTTGGCCGTCTTCCAAATTGTTAAGAAATAAACATGGGAGACAGGAAACGAGTGGCCACGAGCGAATGGCTAGACCAGGCTGAACTGCTGCGGTGGCTCGAGCAGCGTTCCCAGCGCATCTCGGCGACGGGAGAAGAAGCAGTGTCGCTGATAGCCGGACTAGAGACGGCGGCGGAGGCGGGGAGCGCGTGGGAAGGCGCCCGGCTCTCCTCCTTCAGCTCCAGGGCCAGCCACGAAATGCTCCTTGAGCAGGTGGGGCAGGGTGAAAAGCACAGCTGAGCGCCTAGAGGGGCAGTCAAGGCTACCAAGTTGGAAGGCGTATTTCGGACTTCTTCACTGGCACATAGCGTCTTTCTTTCTCCCTCCATGAGCTATCTCATCGTAAGGGCAGAGGCAGAGGCGGTGAATGAGGTGAGGCCGTGTGAAAGCGGTGTGAAGGCGACAAGGACAACAAAGCATTGAGCACTTTCTGGAGACTCACACGCAGAGAGAGAATGTGTTCGTGGAAGAAAGCCAGAGACGGCCTCACAGGAAGCATTGTGAGCTTTTCTTTCGCAATCTCATTATGACTTTAATAGCCTTTTCTGATGACTACAGTGATGGAGGTTCTTGGTATGATATTTAGAAAGTACACAAAAGCACACAAAAGCAAATAAAAATCATGCAGTATCTTAAAGAAAAGCACTATTAACATTTTAACTCTTAAAGATCAAAAGTTTTTTTAGAGAAAAACAAGAAAAGGTGGCAAAAAGCTGTGAGAACCTGGAGGGGATTCCGTGGCGGTCCAGGAGGCAGGGTTCTTCACTCCCAGTGCCAGAGCCCAGGTTCGGTCCCTGGTCAGAGAACCATGACCCTGTGACTTGCATGGTGCAGCAAAAAAGTAAAAAGCCATGAGAACTTTGAACTCCCAATAGATAGCAAATAATTTAGTGACATGAAAAATGATTTCTACTAATAATGTATTGAAGCACATAAATTCTTCTTAGAAACTTCATGGGTAAAAATAGCAAGAATTGAGACAAGGGTATTCTGACAGGTTGGTCATCTTTACAGTTGACTGTGGCACACGGTGGAGGTCCCCGCCATCGCGCCCCTGAGTCTCATTCTCTCTCCTTCATTGTGTCCATCACTTTTTCCCTTTGGGACAGTCCAGCAGTGAGGTGAGTGACCCTGACTTGGCAAGGCCCAGGGTAGAGTGAGTATCAGGAAAGGATGAGGATGAGTGCCAAGAATGACTTTCAGGCAGATTAAAGCTTAAAGTAAATACTATTCTCGGTGCCCTTCTTATCCAGGCAGAGATGAGCAGGACTAGAAAGCCTCTCTTTTGAGTCTTAACAGGACAGATTCTTTTGGGGGGACTTCCGTGCTCCCCTCTGACACTCAAGTTGAGGATGCTGTTGCCTGTTGACAGGACAGGCTACCCCCTCCCCTACCGTCATGATCTGCACCTGATAACAAAGATTTTTCCACTGGCCCTGGTCCAGGCAGCACCTCCCTTGCCCACTCACAGGCTGACAACTGGATTCAGCTGCACCCAGATCTGGGCCTTCTGTTGTCTACAGAAAGTTCAGAGAGAAGGATTGCCATTGCTTCCCCTCACTGACTGCCACAAGTTCTAACCAGCTATACCCTCATCAGACGCCATGTCCTAGGGGATTTCCCGGTAGCGATGTCACTATAATCCAGGGAAAGACTGGAAACCACAGTGACTGCAGACTTCTGGAGAGTGGCAAGTGCAATCAAGCCTAGGAAAGAGTCCTGCTGCCCACAACCGTGCCACCCAAAGACTGTCGTCCATGATATGGGTTCATCGGTAGGAAGCATGCAAGCAAGACCCAACAAAGTCATGTAAGAAGGTCATCGAGAAGTTCAAGATCTTCTCCTTCACGAGGGCATCTGTTTTTACAGATTTCTAGCCTACGGCATGGGGAAATCAGACACTATCTTTTCAATTTCCAGCCAAGTTTTGGACAAAAATTTCTTAACTATTCAGGATTCACACTGTGCTAGAGCGCTGACCCCATGACATTTGCTCACTTGTTCATTATTTATTCATATATACCCACTTATTCATTCATTTGATAAATATTTATTGATCGTATGACATGGCCTGCTGGGGCTTCCCATGTGGCTCAGAGGTAAAAGTCTGCCTGCCGATGCAGGAGATGTAAGAGACGCAGGTTCGATCCCTGGGTGGGGAAGAGCCCCTGGAGGAGGGCGTGGCAACCTGCTGCAGCACTCTTGCCTGGGAAGTCCCGTGGACGGAGGAGCCTGGTGGGCTGCAGTCCACAGGGTCACAAAGAGTCAGACACAGCCGAGCACTCATACATGATGAATACCCAGCCAGCTACCAAAAGTAATCAGGAAAATTGCTTTTTAAAATAAAACTCAAAAGTTACTGGAGAAAACTCTTCAGTTCAGTTCAGTTCAGTCGCTCAGTCGTGTCCGACTCTTTGCGACCCCATGAATCGCAGCACGCCAGGCCTCCCTGTCCATCACCGACTCCCGGAGTTCACTCAGACTCGTGTCCATCGAAGCTGTGATGCCATCCAGCCATCTCATCCTCGGTCGTCCCCTTCTCCTCCTGCCCCCAATCTCTCCCAGCATCACAGTCTTTTCCAATGAGTCAACTCTTCGCGTGAGGTGGCCAAAGTACTGGAGTTTCAGCTTTAGAATCAGTCCTTCCAAAGAAATCCCAGGGCAGATCTCCTTCAGAATGGACTGGGTGGATCTCCTTGCAGTCCAAGGGACTCTCAAGAGTCTTCTCCAACACCACAGCTCAAAAGCATCAATTCTTTGGCGCTCAGCCTTCTTCACAGTCCAACTCTCACATCCATACAGGACCCTCTTATGTCGCAGTAATAGCAATGACACTAACTGACCTTCATCAAACACTTACTATATGGAAAGCATTACCCCAGTGTTTTATGTGATTTAACTCATCCTTTCCTTATAACAAGCCCATAAGGTACGTAATATTATTGGGTTGACCAAAACATTGGGCAGGTTTCTCCATAACATCTTATGGAAAAACTCAAATGAATGTTTTGGCCAACCCAATACTACCACCTTTTTAAGATCAGAAAACTGAGGCCCATAAACGTTAACTTGCCCAAGATCACCAGATAAAACAGGGAGATCTCAAGAGCCTGCGGTCTTGTCAGCATGCCGTGTGGAGTGAGCCCTGTGAGCACACAGGGAGGCCTGCTTCCTTTCTAACTCAGTGTCCAGGCTTTGTCTCAAGGACTGAGGTGAGAATCTTGTGCAGCAGATCCGCACCCTTAATCACCATATACCGTAATGCCCACTGGCCACGCTGAGGACATTCAGGCCCGCGTGTGGGAGGCAAGAAGGCACGATTCCATGCTTGATACTGGGGACAGATGTGTCCCCAAATGACTCTGACTCAGAATTCTGCTTGCCAAGAGAATGAGTCTGAACTGTTTGTCCAACCAACAGATAATATGCTTAAGAAGAAAGCAAGTTATTCAAGAAGACGCTTTTCTCCGAGTCATTGCTGGGGATCTGAATCTTTGGCAGAGTGATTCCAATGAATGAACCAGCCCAAAAGCACGTGAGATGGTGCACCCAACCCGACCAGGACAGGATCTTACCTATTGCTTTGAAGTCACAGCGAGACTTAAGGAATTAAAGGAATTTTTTTTTAAGTTTTTGTGATATCGAATTTTCTAATCCAGAAGCCCAGCTCAAAAATTTCAAACAAAATCCACAAAATTCACATTGGGCACTGGGGTTATCAGATAAAATCAATATTTTCTACAAAGAAGGCAATGTATTGGGGGCTGTCTTCTGCTCTTTCTTTCTCTGTAATAGAACACTTTCTCTTGCAGCTTAAGTCTTGATTTATGTATTTTTTCTTTTAGGGCCGCTTAAAGACCATCAGTCTACCTGTTTTACTTTCAGCAAAATGCAAATATATATATATTTAGAATAACTAAGTAAATAATTTATAACTTGAACAGTAAATTATTTATTTACTCCAGGAATACATATTTAGAATATGAACATAAATATTTTATAATCTGTGCCACCACTAACGAAAGTGAAATCAGCCTGCTCGCAGCTCTGGTTTGTACTGTACCTCCTCAACAGCATCAAGGACCTGCGCACAACCTCACCCCATCTGCACTCCATCACTCGCTGTACTCGCAGGGTTTCCCGAAACAGCCAGCCTTGGAAGTGTGTTTCAGCCTGCCTCCTTCATACGCCTCCTTCCTGCTCCCGCTCACCCCTTCCCCTTCCTTGATCTTTCTCTCATCTGGTAAGCGTCTGGTCAACAAATATTTATTGAGCACTGACCATAGTTAACGCTTGCTAAGAATTGTGGAGGAATAAAGAGGCGGGAAGTTAACTGCGGGCCTTCCTAGGAGTTGATATTCTGGCTAAGTTAAATACATACTCTGAAAACAAGCAAGCCATCACACAAAACGACAGAGCACTTCAAGTGATTGCTGCGGATACTTTCGAAAAGTGGTGGCATTTGAGCAAACCACCTGGACACGATTTGACGACTGTGAGAATTCATAAAAACTGAAAATATACATGGGGAAGAATTTATGATCTCTGAATAAAACGGCTTCTTCTGAATTTCAGAACTACTCGAAAACCTTAGTGCACTTATCATCCAGCAGCAACTGGCATTATTATGCTCAGAAAATAGAATACAACTGTGGAAAGCCCAGCATGGGAAAATGGCGATGATTGAAGCACCAGGAACAGAACCTTTTGGAATTAAGTATTTGATATTAAATGTTGGACTGTAAAGCATAGGAGAGAAGCAGGAAAAAGAAAAAACCATGAAAATTGTATAAAACCTTTAAAATTAGGGACAAATCGAACATAAGGTCGTTTTACAAATCCTCGATACAATAGAAGAGCTTTAGGAAAGGTCTCCTCTTTGGAACTTGGGAGAAGGCAGTACTAGGCTGATGTACAGATGCTATTTCCTCAGTAGGTACTTGACACACATTGCTCAAAGCAATCCTCCCGATAACCTCACCAGATAACTGCTATTGCTATCATTCTAAAGGTGAGGAGACGGAGACTCAGAGTTTAAGAGCAAACCCTAAGCGTGGAGAGCCAGCAAATGACAGACGGGTATGTGGCTAATTTTACACTTTTACCTGTTTTTGAAGACAGTGAGCCATCTATATTTGTTGGGTGGGAATGGCAAGTGTTTATTATTTCCAGCTTATTAGCTATATTTTAAATTTTTTTCTGTTTTCTTACACATTTATTTTGTCTGCTTGATCTTTTGGTTCTTATGAGGGGTGTTAAAAATATCTCTCAGTTAGAGAGTAGACTTGAACATTTCTCCAGAATATTTCCTCTTAAAATTCTGTCACTTTGGGGTTTAAAAATATGAAATGGCATTAATAAGTTAATAAAAAATTCAAACTGTTCTATATTCCTGGTGAACTAATACTTTTATCATTATGAAGTGACTCTCTTTATCTTTATCAGTGAGTTTATTATAGGCTGTTTTTTTAATGAAATTCATGTGACTCTCTAAAATATCTTTTATTAGTGTTTTTATAATCCACTCAGCTCTTTTAGACATTTTTAATGGGAAATGCATTCCCATTATTCCCGCCATGGTGCAAATTCAGAATGCCATGGTTTATTTTTATTAAAAGATGACCACTTGGATTGGTTTTTATTAGTATTTTTCTGATATTTCCTTTCCAATCTGCTTACATTACTACTATCCCAATAAAGATGCTGTGGGATATTTTCTGGTTCGGTGATCATCAGCTGTAGCCTGTGACTCTGTAGTTAGCATGGCAGGAAATGTTTGCAGTGACTGTAGGTGCACATACAGGCACAATCTGCTTTCCCTTTCCGATGGGTGAAGAATGCTTCTTGTCCATATTTTATTTATGGAGATTTCCAGTGTTTTCTCTGCACTAAACTTTAAACATCTTAAACTCTACTGTTAAATTTAGAATCATCTCAAGATCCCTAAGAAGTCAGCGATGCCAAAATAAAAGCAAAATTTTGAGCCAAAAAAAACAGAGCCAGCCAAAAAAATAAAAGAATCAAAGAAGTGAACTGAACTGCCCAGAGAACTTGTCCACTCGCTACTGTCAGGTTTTGCCCTCCTGTGCTGGCGCCACTAAGACAGGTCCTTGCCAAGTAGGTCTCCGTCTCACCCAGAATTAGAACTCGACCTGGCACTGCTAGGACTTTCCAGCACAGAGATCTTCAGCCATCATTTCCCACCTCCCTTTTCTTTAACGTAATTGCACCCCTTCGGAATTCCATATTTAGTCTGTTTCCTACATGAGATGGAAAACAACAGCAGCCTCACCAGGATGTTGAAGGAACTGTGAAAAAAAAATTACACAGTTTCTGTAAATAGCAGAGAACAAATTACTAGCTTACAGACTGACTCGGAATCAAATTTCAGCTCTCACTATCACTCCTGATTCCCCTTCTAGGGAGGGGTTAGATCACTGAGACTCCAAATCCTCAGGACTCATTTTGCAAACACCTAGCATGCCTTCTAGTTCATCTTTCAAGTTAGATGAGTCCTTACCAGGTTTGCAATCATGTACGAATATGCAGACAATATATTAATTTGCATGCACACACACCCTCGTGCAGCCCACCAACTACAGTGAGCACTGCGGTGGGGACATGCTATGCTATCATCCAGTCATTGAGAACAAAGTCTAGGCCCCAACCACTAACTCCAAAGAAGCTGAAGTTGAATGGTTCTTTAATGACTAACAAGACCTCCTAGAACTAACACCACAAAAAGATGAATGTTTCAACACAGGGAACTGGAATGCAAAAGTAGGAATTCAAGAAATACCTGGAATAACAGGCAACTGTGGCCTTGGAGTACAAAATGAAGCAGGGCAAAGGCTAACAGAGTTTTACCAAAGGTCAACAGAGTTTTACCACTGGTCATAGCAAACACCCTCTTCCAACAACATGAGATGACTCTACACATGGACACCACCAGATGGTTACTACTGAAACCAGATTGATTATATTCTTTGCAGCTGAAGATGGAGAAGCTCAATACAGTCAGCAAAAACAAGACTGGGAGCTGTGGCTCAGATCATGAACTCCTTATTGCAAAATTCAGACTTCACTTGAAGAAAGTAGGGAAAACCACTGGACCATTCAGTTCAGTTCAGTCGCTCGGTTGTGTCTGACTCTTTGTGATCCCATGAGCTGTAGCACGCCAGGCTTCCTTGTCCATCAACAACTCCTGGAGCTTGCTCAAACTCATGCCCATTGAGTTGGTGATGCCATCCAACCATCTTATCATCTGTCGTCCCCTTCTCCCCCTGTCTTCAATCTTTCCCAGCATCAGGGTCTTTTCAAATGAGTCCGCTCTTCACATCAGATGGCCAAAGTATTGGAGTTTCAGCTTCAGCATCAGTCCTTCCAATGAATATAAAGGACTGATTTCTATCCTTGATAGCTCAGATTTAGATATGACCTAAATCAAATCCATTATGATTATACAGTAGAAGTGACAAATAGATCCAAGGGATTAGATCTGATAGACAGAGTGCCTAAAGAACTATGGATAGAGATTCGTAACATTGTACAGGAGGCCATAGTCAAAACCACTCCTAGGAAAAAGAATGCAAGTAGTTGTCTGAGGAAGCCTTATAAATAGCTGAGAAAAGAAAAGAAGTGAAAGGCAAAGGAGAAAAGGAAAGATATACCCATCTGAATGCAGAGTTCCAAAGAGTAGCAAGGAGAGACAAGAAAGTCTTTCTCAGTGATCAATGCAAAGAGATAGAGGAAAACAATAGAATGGGAAAGACTAGAGACCTTTTCAAGAAAATTAGAGATACCAGGGGAACATTTCATGCAAAGGTGGGAACAATAAAGGACAGAAATGGTATGGACCAAACAAAAGCAGAAGATATTAAGAAGAGGTGGCAAGAATATATAGAAGAACTGTACAAAAAAGATCTTCATGACCCAGATAACCACGATGGTTGTGATCACTCATTTGGAGCCAGACATCCTGGAATGTGAAGTCAAGTGGGCCTTAGGAAGCATCACTAAGAAAAAAGCTAGTGGAGGTGATGGAATTCCAGTTGAGCTATTTCAAATCCTGAAAGATGATGCTGTGAAAGTGCTGCACTCAATATGCCAGCAAATTGGCAAAACTCAGCAGTGGCCACAGGACTGGAAAAAGTCAGTTTTCATTCCAATCCCAAAGAAAGGCAATGCCAAAGAATGCTCAAACTACTGCACAATTGCACTCATCTCACATGCTAGCAAAGTAATGCACAAAATTCTCCAAGCTAGGCATCAATAGTACATGAACCAAGAACTTCCAGATATTCAAGCTGGATTTAGAAAAGGCAGAAGAATCAGAGCTCAAATTGCCAACATCTGCTGGATCAATGAAAAAGCAAAAGAATTCCAGAAATACATCTACTTCTGCTTCATTGACTACACTAAAGCCTTTGATTGTGTGGATCACAACAAACTGTGGAAAATTCTGAAAGAGATGGGAATACCAGACCACCTGACCTGCCTCCTGAGAAATCTGTATGCAGGTCAAGAAGCAACATTTAGAACCAGACATGGAAAAACTGACTGGTTCTAAATTGGGAAAGCAGTACATCAAGGCTGTATATTGTCACCCTGCTTATTTAACTTACACGCAGAGTACATCAGGTGAAATGACAGGCTGGATGAAGCACAAGCTGGAATCAAGTTTTCTGAGAGAAATATCAATAACCTCAGACATGGAGATGATACCACCCTTATGGCAGAAAGCAAGGAACTCAAGAGTCTCTTGATGAAAATGAAAGAGGAGAGTGAAAACGCTAGTTTAAAACTCAACATGCAGAAAACTAAGAACATGGCATCTGGTCCCATCAGTTCATGGCAAATAGATGGGGAGACAATGGAACAGGAAGAGGCTTTATTTTCTTGGGCTCCAAAATCACTGCAGATGGTGACTGCGGCATGAAAGTAAAAGACACTTACTCCTTGGAAGAAAAGTTATGACCAACCTAGATAGCATATTCGAAAGCAGAGACATTACTTTGCCAACAAACGTCCATCTAGTCAAGGCTATGGTTTTTCCAGTGGTCATGTATGGATGTGAGAGTTGAACTATAAAGAAAGCTGAGTACTGAAGAATTGATGCTTTTGAACTGTGGTGTTGGAGAAGACTCTTAAGAGTCCCTTGGACTGAAAGGAGGTCCAACCAGTCCATCCTAAAGGAAATCAGTCCTGGGTGTTCATTGGAAGGACTGATGCTGAAACTCCAATACTTTGGCTACCTGATGTGAGGAGTTGATTCATTAGAAAAGACTCTGATGCTGGGAGGGATGGGGGGCAGGAGGAGAAGGGGACAACAGAGGGTGAGATGGCTGGATGGCATCACCGACTCAATGCACATGAGTTTGAGTGAACTCTGGGAGATGGTGATGGACAGGAAGCCTGGCGTGCTGCAGTCCATGGGGTTGCAAAGAGTTGGACATGACTGAGTGACTGAACTGAACTGATACAGTTTATCTAAAGAGGATGGAGTCTTCCGACTCCATCAGTAGTCTGTTTTCTCAGATTTTGTTCGTGTCTAATGGCACGTGTCGTGTACCATGTGAAGTTCGTCTCTTCATTCCTCAGAGGTTTGCTATTGCTTCTTATTGGAAAGCATCAGAGTCCTCCATCAGGATCAACAGTCAGCTTAAGAGGACGGATGGCTGCTCTGAGCTGTTTTAGACGCTGTTCCAGGATTGGCTGTTCCGTTTTTATTGTGACTTTCCTTTCTCATGGTTCATTTACATGTAGCAAGTATAAGCATTGGGGATAAAGTTACTGGTCATTCTATCGCTTTGGAAACAAAAACATTTTCATGCTTTCCTCAGTTGATATTTTATCATTATTAACAGGAATGATTTACATTTCAATGAAAGATAAAAATATCTTTAAGTATATGACTCATTATTTTACCCTAATTGTTTTATTTGAAGAAAAGCCACAATCAAAAGATCCACTCATGCAGACAAATCATATCTGTTTGCTTTTTCCTTTGCTCCTCTGGGTCTTAAACTAAAAGGCTGAAAAGTGCGCTAGAGCTCTGTTATCTTTTTTAGTCATTTTAACAGGATCTGTTACTGTGAAGAAATGGCATTTTTTTCCATGAAAATATGTGAAAGTTATATAGCCATATTATAAAGTGCTCTTATTTTAAATGACCATTCTCTAGGAGAGATACCGTGCATAAATAAAACCATTGTTCTAACTCTTGAGAAGCTGCAAGCCAACCTGCATGATTGGCTCATGTAGGAGTCTGGCCAGGAGCCTTCATGTTTCTCACCGCTAGTTTCCTCATCTTGGAAGTGAGGAATAGGACCGGATGATGTCTAGGTCCCCTCTGGTTCTCGAATGCTGTGATTCTGGTCCCTTTTATTTAGATAATGTTTCCATAATGAAAAACACTCGTGTGGTTGTCCCTGTGGGGTTGTACTCGGAGTGCCAGACTCCCTTTCGAAAACCCCACCTTCTTCCCCTTTTCGCGTTTTCTGCTCCGAGGCTGCTGCGGGTGGGTTTCCCTCTCCGTGGCTTGAACCAGCCCCCTCTTACTCTGTGTCGGCCTCGACAGGAGCGCCGGGCGCCTGGCGGGAAGCAGCGCCCCGGGCCGCGGGCCGCTGAGCAGCGCTCAGGGGCACTGGTTTCCTGCCGCGCCCCGCCGTCTCCAGGTCCAAGTGCTGGGAGGCTGCGACTGTGCGGAGTGCGAAGAGCGTTGCCTCCACGGCGAAAGGCTGAGGGTCCAAAGACCGGCTCTGCTACCAGCCTGTGCGAGCGGGAGGACGTGCAGCCTCACGAACCACAGTGTTCTCCTTAGTAAAGGGGCAGCTGTTGTGAAAATTGATACGGTGACTGCTGCTAGCACGGGGTCTGTTACGCTGTCGGTGCCCATCAAGCACTAGTTGAGCCTGGATCTGATATCGGCACTGTTGATTGAACACCCAGACCATGAGCATGGCTTTTAGGCCAGAACTGTGTACATCTGTTAAATTCCACTGAAGTGGCTTTCCATGACTGGTGTTCAAGTTCCCTGGGACTTGCAACAGGAGTCTCATAAAACAATCATCTATTTCCCAGAGAGACTCACGCGGGGCTTGGTCTCCTCTTGGGGTCTGTTGACAGAGGATGCGATGGACACTGGCCAAGCAATCACCTGGTTTCAGATCGTCTGCCATACCCACATCTGCTGCCTGTACCTAAAAGCCTGCAAAGATTTTTCAGCTTAGAATCTGTGAAGGAGAAGGGCTTCTGAAATAAGTTAAGAAGTGGTGCTAACAGACCGTTTCCTCCTTTGGAGAATATATGCTGATTGGCACCTATCAAGGGAGGCAAGCGCAGGACAAGAGCCAAGAGCAGTGGGGGTGCGGCCAGGGGATGGCATGTGCCAGGACCACTCGACCTGCTGGTCAGACCTCGGTGAGCTTAAACTCCAGACTGGAGCCCTGAGCTCAGAGCTGACAGCCCCCTTCCTCTGAATTTCTGTTTTGTGTCTCAAGGGGTCCAACCATAAGGCAGAAGGTACGGCAGCATGGACAGCTGGCCAAGCACTTGCTGCTGGAATGGGAAGAGTTCTCTTCCTAGATAAAGGGAGCGTAAGTGTGGATAGGCAGAGCTTGGTCCTTGGAAGCCGAAGAGTGCTGCTCTGGCTTCCTAGGGCTGATGTAATAAATCACCGCAAACTTGGTGGCGTAAACCAACACAGATTTATTATCTCACGGCTCTCAAGGTTAGGGTTCCAGCATGGATCTCACCGGGATTAGATCGCCGTATTGGCTGGGCTGGTCCTTTCTGGAGACTCTGAAGGAGAGTCCACCTTATTGCTCTTTCCAGCTCTTAGAGCCTCCCCGCATTCCTTGGCTCTGGGCCCTCGTCTGCCTTCAAAGCCGGCGATGGCCGCTTGAGTCTCTCTTCCTTCCTTCCACGCTGACACTAAGTCTTCTGTCTCCTCCTTCCATGTTTGAAGGAACGTTGTTATCAGGCTCACCAGAATAATCCAGGATAACCTCTTGATTTTAGAGTCAGCTGATTAGCAAACAATTCCATCTATAACCTTAACTCCTGCTTATCATGCCGCATCATGTATTTACAAATTTGGGGATCAGGGCCTCGACATCCTGGCGGAGGCTGTCGTTCTGCCTACAAACAATGCATGGTGGGCACAAACCTGGGGAGGGTCTGTGAATGGTGCCTTTTAAAATGTGCAGTGGCTTCTGGGAAGTCACAGGTCTAAACTGACCCCTGAATGTGGGGACTAAATAGCAGAGAGAGGGATACAATCATCCAGCTAGTATTTAAGGCCGTTACTCCATAAAGAGAAAGCAATGCTTCATTTCTAATAGTTCACATCTTTCAATATGATGATTTCACTCCAGAAATCGAGTCTGGCTGTGACAGTAGTATAGACGTGTGATGAAGAACTCGGCAGAGTGCTACAGGAAATAGACAAGACGTCCAACAATAGCAGATTATTTATATACACCATGACACATCAAATTGCTAACATCTGTTGGATCACAGAGAAAGCAAGAGACTCCAGAAAAGCATCTACTTTGTTGACGGTGCTAAAATCTTTGACTGTGTGGATCACAACAAACTGGAAAATTCTTCAAGAGATGGGCACACCAGACCACCTTACCTGCCTCTTGAGAAACCTGTATGCAGGTCAAGAAGCAACAGTTAGAACTGGACATAGATCAACAAACTGGTTCAAAATTAGGAAAGGAATACATCAAGGCTGTATATTGTAGCCTTGCTGATTTAATTTAAATGCAGAGTACATCATGTGCAATGCCAGGCTGGATGAACCACAAGCTGAAATCAAGATTGCTGGGAGAAATATCACTAACCTCAGATGTGCAGATGAAAATGAAAGTGGAAGTGAAGTCGCTCAGTCATGCCCGACTCTTTGCGACCCATGGACTACAGCCTGGCAGGTTCCTCTGTCCATGAGATTTGCCAGGCAAGAATAGTGGAGTGGATTGCCATTTACTTGTCCAGGGGATCATCCTAAACCAGGGATAGAATCTGCCTCTCCCCCATTGCAGGCACACTCTTTACCATCTGAACCACAAGGGAAGCCCAGTTAGAAACACAGATGACGCCACCCTTATGGGAGAAAGCAAAAAGGAACTGCAACAACTCTTGAAAGTGAAAGAGGAAAGTGAAAAAGCTGACCCAAAACTCGACATTCAGAAAACGAAGATCATGGCATCTGGTCCCATCACTTCATGGCAAACAGATGGGGAAACAGTGGAAACAGCGACAGACTTTTTTTCTTGGGCTCCAGAATCACTGCAGGTGGTGACTGCAGCCATGAAAGTAAAAGACGCTTGCTTCTTGGAAGAAAACCTGTGACAAACCTAGATGGCATGTTAAAAAGCAGAGACGTTACTTTGCTGACAAAGGGCTGTCTAGTTAAAGGTATGGTTTTCCAGTGGTCATGTATGGATGTGAGAGTTGGACTATAAAGAAAGCTGAGCACCAAAGAACTGATGCTTCTGAACTGTGGTGTTGGACAAGACTCTTGAGAGTCCCTTAGACTGCAAGGAAATCAAACCAGCCCATCCTAAAAGGAGATCAGTCCTGAATATTCATTGGAAGGACTGATGCTGAAGCTGAAGCTCCAGTGTTTTGGCCACCTGATGCAAACAGCTTACTCACTGGAAAAGACCCTGTTCCTGGGAAAGACTGAAGGCGGGAGGAGAAGGGGATGACAGAGCATGAGATGGCTGGGTGACATCACCCACTCAATGGACATGAGTTTGAGCAAATTCTGGGAGATCGTGAAAGACAGGAGGCCTGGAATATTACAGTCCATGGGGTCACAAAGAGTCAGACACAACTGAATGGCTGACAGCAACAGTTATGGCACTGTTCGTAGGACTGCATATCATACATCCGTAAGGGGCCATTTTTTTGAGAAAGAAATTTTACTGTCTGGTTTGAGAGGATCCATTTTCACTCTCCCATGATTCTCTTGCCTTGGCCCAATGCTCTTGGGCTTAATTACTAAATGCTAGTCTCTGTGTTACATGATAAATACATCACTATACATTCCAGACCAAGTTTTTAACGGAGCTTAAACGGAGAAATGAGACACTACTCAGATAACCGTAAGTACAGTGACTATTTTGAAAGACGTAGTGGGAGATGCTTGTGGAGAACCCAGAATGGGAACCTACCTGTCAGCCTCCTAAAGCGGAAAGGCCTTATCTGCTGGCTAAACCCTGCTACCCTGTCCTTACTAGGACGGGAATCATCGCTGCCTGCAAGAGGCACATTAGCTGAACCTGGTGCTTTAGAATAATCAACTGTCTCATAGGCATCACTTTCCTCTACTTTCTTCCTACTTCATGATCCCTGACCCTTTTTTGAGAAATTTGTCACCTGCTTTCAATCAATGTTATCTCATTATATTGTACATAGCTTATAGTCTGCTTCAAAATCTGTCTGGAACAAAATGGGAGAAGCCAATTAATATTTGAAAATAGTAAGGGCCATACCCACCAGGTTAATGTGTCATCAGCAAACGCTCTGAAGACCACCAGCATCCGACTCTGAGCAATTGGTGCTTTCTTCCTCACCCTTTGCCTCCCCTTCCATCTGTTTCTGAAGCAGGCAGGCACCCACTTCCTGGAAATTTGCCCTAGTTCCTTGAGTTCTCCATGAATTTTTCTGTTCAGAGGAATGCCTGTATATGGGCCTCTTTTCCTCTTCTGCAGAATGACCGAGATTCGATTTGCTTGACTTTTCTTGTGTACTTCAGGTCATCTCTAAACATCAGAGTTTTGGGCATAGCACACGTACTCAATGAAGGCCAGCTTATTTTTGTTCATTTTGTTGAGGCACGCAGAGGAGACACTTCCCCAGGACCAGTGGGTGAAATGTTTGCCATGAATCCCAGCAGCAGCAACAGAAGAATCCTGGGGTTTGTTTTAACAAGATCTACAGACCATTATTATTTAGTCTTTTGTAGGGGGATCCCTTGGACCATACCATCTTCAAGGTCTATCCTACTCTCCTCTCCTACATCTGAAAAATCTTCCAATGACACAGAAATATCTTTACCATATAATGTCAACCACATGGAACCTAATTTTCAGCAGCAGCACCTCTGCCCAAAATTTCCTTAAAATTAATTCATAGGAACATTCTCTTGCATTTCTCCCTACTATATACAGTGATGACGGAGACCAGAATTTTGAAATTACTTTAAATTCCCACCAAAGCATTCATCTACACAAGAAAATACTGGATAAGTAGGAAGAAGCCACACTCTGCAAATAATTTTCGGTCAAATCCAAATTTTCCATTGGAGCAATAGAAAATCACTGAATTATTTTATGCACAATTTTTGATATGTAAATTGGAACTATAACTCTGGTTGCCTGAGAAGACATGCTTTGGAGAACCAGAATGAGACAACACAGAAGGCTAATGACACAGTCTAGGTCATAGACTATGACGACGGCTCAGATAGAGGCAGTAGGGATAGAGCAGGAAAGAGACAGATTCAGTGTCCTAGGACCGTGACACTGGTGGAGGCTGATGATGGGTAGGGGATGAGGGATGAGGGAGAAAGAGATATCCGGGATGCCTGCCGAGTTTCTGGCTCAGTAACTATGTAGACTGTGTGCGAGTGCCTCCACGAATCCTTCGGGGGGCAGGAAAGCGGAGCCCTCCCGGCTAGCTGGGCCCACCATTCCCACCACAGAGTAAGGGCTCTGGCTGGGCTCTTTGTCTTTGCCAGCGCTCACTCACTTCAGTCAGTCCAGCTCTTTGTGGCCCATGGACCGTGGCCTGCCAGGCTCCTCTGCCCATGGTTTCTGTAGGCTTGAATATGGAGTGGGCTGCCATGCCCTCCTCCAGGGGATCCTCCCGACCCAGGGATCGAACCCACACCTCTTAGGTCTCTTGCATTGGCAGGAGGGTTCTTTACCACTGGCACCACCTGGGAAGCCCAACATAGAAAGCAAAATTCCGAGTATTCTGTATGTGTATTTATGTTCAGTTCAGTCGCTCAGTCATGTCCGACTCTTTGCAACCCCATGAACAGCAGCACACCAGGCCTCCCTGTCCATCAGCAACTCCCGGAGTCCACCCAAACCCACGTCCATTGAGTCGGTGATGCCATCCAACCATCTCATCCTCTGTCGGCCTCTTCTCCTCCCACCTTCAATCTTTCCCAGCATCAGAGTCTTTTCCAAAGATGTCAGCTCTTTGCATCAGGTGGCCAAAGTATTGAAGTTTCAGCTTCAACATCAGTCCTTCCAATGAACACCCAGGACTGATCTCCTTTAGGATGGACCGGTGGGATCTCCTTGCAGTCCAAGGGACTCTCAAGAGTCTTCTCCAACACCATGGTTCAAAAGCATCAGTTCTTCAGTGCTCAGCTTTCTTTATGATCCAACTCTCACATCCATACGCGACTCCTGAAAAAACCATACCCTTGACTAGATGGACCTTTGTGGACAAAGTAATGTCTCTGCTTTTTAATATGCTGTCTAGGTTGGTCATAACTTTCCTTCCAAGGAGTAAGCGTCTTTTAATTTCATGGCTGCAGATATATATATATGTACATATATGAACACAATACAAATGTATATGTATGTATATGTACATATACACACACACACACTTGGAAAGAGTTTAAGTAAGATTATAACAATATGATGGTAGTAGTGACAAAGAATGTTGAGGTTTTAAGTCGTTATATTCTCTTCTTTTATTTATATTGTTATTTACTTTCCAGAATTTCTGTACTGAATAGAAATTATTTCTAGAATCAGA
Organism: Capricornis sumatraensis; assembly: GCF_032405125.1. Lineage (NCBI taxonomy): Eukaryota > Metazoa > Chordata > Mammalia > Artiodactyla > Bovidae > Capricornis > Capricornis sumatraensis. Next base: position 108,375,615 of record NC_091077.1, on the reverse strand, counting down.
AAAACAACACATATATAAATTTTTTTTTAATTTTATTTTTCTTAAAAAAAAATGGCTGCTCTAGGGCCATCTGCCCATGTTTTTGTACTTCACATCTTGGTGACTATAGCATGTTTGTATGTCCCAGATTTTTAGTTATAGTAAAATTTATCAAAGAGGTAATCTACATTAGCTGTTATTACCACCATAACAAACTGGCAAGAAGGTAGCAGCTTAAACAGTACGTATTTATAACCTACAGTTTGAGAGGTGAGGAATTCAAGTTCTCACTGGGTAGGTGCTAAGGTGTGATCCTTTCTGGGATGTCTCGGGCAGAATCCACTTACTTCCCTTTTTCAGACTTTAGAAGCCACATGCATTCTTGGCTCTAGCCTCTCTCTTTCATCTTCAAAGCTAGCACAGCCACACTCTCTCTGGCCTCTCGTGTATTGCCACAACTCTCTCTGATCTAGCTGGAAAGGTTTCCACACTAAGGACTTATGATTAGACTGGGTTCACCCAGATAATCCAGAATCATCTCCCCGTCTCAAAGTCCTCAGCCTTCGCTGCATCTGCAATGTCCCTTCCGCCGTGTGGGGTAGTACATCCACAGATTCTGGAGACGGGGAGCTAGACATCCTTGGACAACGACTATTCTCCCTGCCCCAAACTTCAGAAGACTAGACTGCTTCTACACTTCTTGGCCTAACTGCCTCTCCACTGCTAATTGTTTAACACAGGATTTGTGAAATGTATGTGAAACAAACAGCACTGCACACAATGAAGAAAGATTCCTTCTGACCCTAACTCCCCAGCTCCCCGTGCTCAGCTGCCACCTATATTTCTTCTTCCCAGTGTTTTCATTGACTGAGGTCTTTATTCTCTGAGATGGCACTTTTTGACTAACCATCTTGGCTAACTTAAGGCTCCAAGTTTGACTGCTTTGGGGAATTTCTTTTCCATCTTGAATTTTTCTGAATTAGAAAGTATCATGAAATGATGCCAGAAACCACCAAATGTAGGAGAATGCAAAGTGTCAAAGAAATTTGAGACTCAAATCTCTAGCACCCCAGAAGAGAGAGCTTCAGTAAACAAGCAAATAAAATTTGTGTATCCTCAACAGAAATTGGAAATGCCTCAGCTCCGTTGGTAAAGAATCCACCTGCAATGTGGAAGACCTGGGTTCGATTCGTGGGTTGGGAAGATCCCCTGGAGAAGGGAAACGCTACCCACTCCAGTATTCTGGCCTGGAGAATCCCATGGACAGTATAGTCCATGGGGTCGCAAAGAGTAGGACACAGATGGGCGACTTTCAACATTTGTCTGAGGGGTGTTGGAAAGGGCTTCCAACCTCTTTTCTTGTGTAGTCCTTTACAAATGGGATTAAATAAGCCTTTCAGAGGTGGAGAAGTGTGACGCGAAGTCTGCCCGACTTCTTTGCATCATGCCCGACTCTGTGCAACCCCATGGACTGCAGCCTGCCAGGCTCCTCTGTCCATGGGATTTTCCAGGCAAGGACACTGGAGTGGGTAGAGGTGCGGAACTAGACCACTGAAAACGACTTCTGCCTATAGGGTCTTATTTTCAATCCGATTGTCACCATTTCCTCAGCATGCCAATGAACATAGGTGCTGTCCTAGTCAACTTCTTTCCTATATTTTTCTATGCCACAGGACAGATTTCCCTGTAACTGATCCCAAACTGACCAGCAACCCTCTTTGACAGCTTTGGCATTTTCCAATATGAATTTAGAAAAATCAAAAACTTCTTACTCCCTCATTTTCCCATTTGTGAAATGGTGCGACCATTTCCTGCTCTCTGGCATAATCTGCTCTGTCTAAAAGCCAGGCTCTCAACAAGGCAGCTGGCTCAGTCTCCCCTGTAATCAGTGAGGGGAAAGCTTGCTGACAAACTACATTTCCATCTGACGGTTGATTCTTTCAGGGAAGCTGTAGCAGTGCAGCAAGGAGAACTAGCTACCCCTTAATGAGTCAGGAAGAGAAGGTCAGATGTTCTAGCCCCTGAATATTATTAGAGCCATTTCCAGTGGAGTGTGCTCTTCAGAGATGTGTCTTACCTAATTTCCTTGAAAATCCATGATGTATAATGGCAATGGTGGTACCTTCTTCCTCCATCTCCTTCTTAAATTCCCCCATGCAGATGTTAAATCCTGAAAGGCAGCTGCTTCCAGCCGCCCAAGAAACAGAGCCATATGGAATACTGAGAAATACGAAGAACTGGAAGAGTGCCAAGCATCTTGACTTCTTCCTTTATCTCATGTTTTACCACCACAGATGTTGGTTTGATTCAGAGTCAGACCTTGGTAAGTAAGCTCCAATTAGAGACAGATGATTATTTTCCTAATATGCCAGGCTAACCAGACAGACCAAAAAATAAGCGGCTGAAATGCAGCAGGATTATATGCAAAGTCTTAGCTTCCAGCACAAAAAATAAATTCCAGCTCTACAAGTGTCTGTGCGTCTCCAGTTTCCTCTTCCACCCAGCCTGGGCTACTCTTGCAGACTCCAGTGCAGTGGTGAGCAGGCACATCTCACTCCCATTTTTAGAGCCAAAACTCTAGTGTTCAGCTTTATTTCTCTTTTTCTCATGCTCTACTCAAAATTCACCAGCAGATTCTTTTGGTTATTCCTAAAACAATATCCAAAAATCCAGCCTGTTTATGAAAACAATAAGAAATGGAAGTTGTTGATAAATTCAGCTGTGCTTGTCTCCTATGCTTCAGAGCTGATGACCCAGTAAGCAGGATAAAGGGATCTCAACACAAGAGAAGTCAGATGATGACATTCATTCATCATAAGCAAGGTGGACACAATTATTTAAATGAAGGGCATGTTCAGAGTGGCATCCAGGGTAACCTAACCCAGAGGAGTATGGAATGTGGAATTGCTAGGAGCAAAACAGACGGTAGCCAATACGTTTATGGTTTAATTTATACATTTAAAATAAAAGTGGAAGATTGGGAAGCCAAAGGCAGTCACCTCAATGAAAACTCATGATCCCTTGGCCAAATTCTGGATGTAAGCCCACGTTTAGATTGTTGAAGGAGAGGATCAGTCCCCTGGAAGAAGGACTTTGCAACAGCACAGAATGACTGTGATCTACCAAACTCTTCCCCAGAGGAATCAAGGACCATTTACTTTGTTTCACCATACACGTTACAGACTGAATGTTAGTGTTCCCACCAAATTCATATACCAACACCCTATCCCCCAGTGTGATGGTATTAGGAGGTAGGAAGGTAATTAGAATTAGATGACACCATAAAAGTGGGGCCCTCATGAATGGTATTAGTGTCTTATAGGGGTCACTGGGGAACTTGCTCCTTCCCTCTGCCCTCTACCAGGTGAAGAGATGACAGAAAGGCAGCCACCTGTAACCTGGAGGAGCTCTCACCAGAACTGGGTCATACCAGCACCCTGATCTCGGTCTTCCAGCCTCCAAAACCATAAAAACTAAATTTGTCTTTAAGCCATCCAGTCTATGGTATTTTGCTATAGCAGCCCAAACTAAGATAATATATAATGAAATAAAGTGTTCAATACAAGCTTAGCAAGTATCAAGCTGGCAGTTACACCCGGGGACTCAAAGCGTCTTTATAGCCCTCCCGTTGCGGCGGGTTTTGCCAGGTAAGGAAACGAATGGCGTGTTGGGTGGGGTCAGCTCACAGTAGGTGCAGTGGGTCCATGAAGCCCTTCAGTGGTCACTTCTCGGGTCCCTGAATGTCATGGCCTACTTGGAGGTTGATAGTATGCTCTGTTTTTCCCCTAGTCTGTAAAAGCTAGCATGAAGGAAGGCCAATTGGAAACTACCTCTCTGAAACTACCCCCCATCTCCCACCAAGACAGTTAAGTTGAAAACAGCAGGGCATATAGGCCGAATTGAAGAAATTAATGCCACTCTTCATGGCCTGTAGACAGGCCAGGTGGTGGCCACATCACATATCCATTGCCTCACCAGCGTGACCTACATAAGCAATGCCTTGGAGGATAACCGCAGACCACGTCTAACTCACCCAAGTCGTCACCTCCGTTGCTACTGCTGCCTGTAGGTTGTGGCATCTTTAGTAGAGCAAACCAGCAGGGCTTCAGTGGCAGATGACCACTGGTCAGACAACAGAGCTATCTTCCATCCCAGTCAGGACGGAGGACCTGAAGAAGTCTGCATTCCTGGGAAATTCACAAACGTACACACTTACAGGCTTACCCTAGCCTATGTTGATTCTCTTGCTCTCTGGACAATGTAATCCTTAGGGATATACTCTATTTGGACACCTGGCAGCAAATTCCACTGGTCCACATGTGTATGACATTGCATTAATCAAACTGGATGAGAAAGAAGTGGCAAAATGTTCACGGTGTCAGAAAGGGATGTGCTCCAGATGGTAGGAGGTAAACCCTGCAAACTTTCAGGCCTGTCACTTTTTAAGGGCTCAGTAATGAGGGGCATACCATCCACCGTTCAAAGCAGAAGACCCGTTTTTGCATTTAAAGATGCGCATTACTGGGTGGCCTCTTTAGGTTCTGGAGCCAGTGTATTTGACTCTTAGGAACACTGCTTTGCTCACATTTGGGAGGAACAGACGGTGGCTGACTTCTGGGCCCAGGCCAGGGGTGACCTCTGACGGGGGCCCTGGCGGTGGGTCCACAGCCCTGCCGCTCTGCTTGTGTGGCTGGGAAGGCCCAGTGGCAGCTGAGGCGCCAATGGTAGGACATGCCCTTCGACATCATGGCAAGCCCCAGTAGCAGAATCACAGCCCCAAACCTTGGGGTCTGGAGAAAGGCTCCGCCAGCGCCTATGTAATCCATAGCTTTCGGCGTGTTACCCAGTTCTGGGAGCAGCAGAGCAGCATCTTGAGACGTAAGCGGCCACAGAGACAGACTGGCCGCTGTGAGCCACTTTCTCTCCGACCCACCAAGTCACACGTTTGCGGGGGCCCAACGGTGCCTCATCACAAGATGGGAGAAGCACCTTTGAAGCTGGTGTGAACAAGGCCAGAGGGCGGGGGGCCGCAGCGCTTGCTGGTGCCACAGGTCCATGACTTCCACCACGGGAGCGCTGCCCTGCCCCTCTCCTCGGTGCCTGCAGAGCAGTCCTCGCGGCCAGTTTGGAAAGGGGCTGGGCTGGGGAGTCCGGGCAAGACTGACTGATTCATGGATGGGCTGGCTGCGCATGTTGGCACAAGCCAGAAATGAGCTGTGGCTGCACAGTTACCCCAGTGTGATCTGCTGCTAAAACACAGTGGTGAGAGGGGCTCTCCCAGTGGGGCAGGGCTTCAGATAGCCACCTGGTTTACGTACAGGTAGAAAAGTATGCTGACGTAATGGCAGTTGAAAGTGAAACGCGCTCAGTCGTGTCCGACTCTTTGTGACTCCATGGACTGTCCCTGGGATGCTCCAGGCCAGAATCCTGGAGTGGGTAGCCTATCCCTTCTCCAGCGGATCTTCCTCACCAAGAATCGAACCAGGGTCTCCTACATTGCAGGCAGATTCTTTACCGACCAAGCTATCAGGGAAGCCAGCCTGACGTAATAATACATATCAATTTATGGACAGAGGTGAATGGCTTTGTTTATGAATTTGGGTGCGGGATGGAAAAGATGATTGTAGCAAGGAAAGTCGAAAAGAGGCACCCTATGGAAACGGGCACGAAGGTGGAAACCTTGCTGTCACGCGTGAATGTCCGCCAGATCTTATCCACTGGGGGAGGGACTGAACGACGTTGCCAGTGGGCTTTCACCTGAATTCATCACCAGCTCCTCCACTACCTGTAACAGATTTTGTTAACACAGTCACGTTAGTGACAGGAATGGAGGCTAGGCGTGGAGCTCCCATGCTCAAAGGCCACTCTCGTTTCCGTCACTGCCGAGTGTCCGACCTGCCAGAAACAGAGGCTGCCGCGGGCTCCCTGATGCGGCTGCACGCCACTGCTGCAGCCCTGCCTCTCAAGGAGCCGGTCGCCAGCGGCAAGCGCATTGCACCGAACCTCTTTCATTCTGATGGAACCACCTCAAGAGTCAGCATTTCATCTTGACAGAAACTGATACGTATTCTGGGTATTCGGCTGCCTTTTATGTTCTCTGTATCTCAGCTAGCTGGCTTATCTGAGGATTTACAGATTTTTGATTCACTGAAGCAGGATCTTGTTTAACATGGCATCTGTCTAAGGATCCTGCTTTGCAGCAGAATTTTGTCTGTGGGCATATAACTCTGATAGCCATTAATTCTAACAGGTATTATATATCACCCTCAGAAACCATCAGGATGATGGAGAAATCAAATGGTCTTTTGCAGACACAACTGAAGTGCCACAATGGTTATGATACTGCAATATCCATCCATCCGCACAGAATCTATGCCTTCAATCAACCACCATTATAAACCGCTGTGATTATAAAGTTATCAAGTTCACACAGTATGTCAAAGTCATAGGTCCCAGAACCAGTTCAGTTCAGTTCAGTCGCTCAGTCGTGTCCGACTCTTTGGGACCTCATGAACTAAGCACGCCAGACCTCCCTGTCCATCACCAACTCCCGGAGTTCACTCAGACTCACGTCCATCAAGTCCATGATGCCATCCAGCCATCTCATCCTTGGTCGTCCCCTTCTCCTCCTGCCCCTAATCCCTCCCAGCATCAGAGTCTTTTCCAATGAGTCAACTCTTCGCATGAGGTGGCCAAAGGACTGGAGCTTCAGCTTTAGCATCAGTACTTCCAAAGAAATCCCAGGGCTGATCTCCTTCAGAATGGACTGGTTGGATCTCCTTGCAGTCCAAGGGACTCTCAAGAGTCTTCTCCAACACCACAGTTCAAAAGCATCAATTCTTTGGTGCTCAGCCTTCTTCACAGTCCAACTCTCACATTCATACATGACCACAGGAAAAACCATAGCCTTGACTAGACAGACCTTAGTCGGCAAAGTAATGTCTCTGCTTTTGAATATACTGTCTAGGTTGGTCATAACTTTTCTTCCAAAGAGTAAGCGTCTTTTAATTTCATGGCTGCAGTCACCATCTGCAGTGATTTTGGAGCCCAAAAAATAAAGTCTGACACTGTTTCCACTGTTTCCCCATCTATTTCCCATGAAGTGATGGGACCAGATGCCATGATCTTCGTTTTCTGAATGTTGAGCTTTAAGTCAACTTTTTCACTCTCCTCTCTCACTTTCATCAAGAGGCTTTTTAGTTCCTCTTCACTTTCTGCCATAAGGGTGGTGTCATCTGCATATCTGAGGTTACTGATATTTCTCCCGGCAATCTTGATTCCAGCTTGTGTTTCTTCCAGCCCAGCATTTCTCATGATGTACTCTGCATAGAACTTAAATAAGCAGGGTGACGACATACAGCCTTGATGTATTCCTTTTGCTATTTGTAACCAGTCTGTTGTTCCATGTCCAGTTCTAACTGTTGCTTCCTGACCTGCATACAGATTTCTCAAGAGGCAGGTTAGGTGGTCTGGTATTCCCATCTCTTTCAGAATTTTCCACAGTTTATTGTGATCCACACAGTCAAAGGCTTTGGCATAGTCAATAAAGCAGAAATAGATGTTTTTCTGGAACTCTCTTGCTTTTTCCATGATCTAGTGGATGTTGGCAATTTGATCTCTGGTTCCTCTGCCTTTTCTAAAACCAGCTTGAACATCAGGGAGTTCACGGTTCACGTATTGCTGAAGCCTGGCTTGGAGAATTTTGAGCATTACTTTACTAACATGTGAGATGAGTGCAATTGTGTGGTAGTTTGAGCATTCTTTGGCATTGCCTTTCTTTGGAATTCGAATGAAAACTGACTTTTTCCAGTCCTGTGGCCACTGCTGAGTTTTCCAAATTTGTTGGCATATTGAGTGCAGCACTTTCACAGCATCATCTTTCAGGATTTGAAACAGCTCAACTGGAATTCCATCACCTCCACTAGCTTTGTTCGTAGTGATGCTTTCTAAGGCCCACTTGACTTCACTTTCCAAGATGTCTGGCTCTAGGTGAGTGATCACATCATCATGATTATCTGGGTCGTGAAAATCTTTTTTGTACAGTTCTTCCGTGTATTCTTGCCACCTCTTCTTAATATCTTCTGCCTCTGTTAGGTCCATACCATTTCTGTCCTTTATCGAGCCCATCTTTCCATGAAATGTTCCCTTGGTATCTCTAATTTTATTGAAGAGATCTCTAGTCTTTCCCATTTTGTTCTTTTCTTCTATTTCTTTGCATTGATCACTGAAGAAGGCTTTCTTATCTCTTCTTGCTATTCTTTGGAACTCTGCATTCAGATGCTTATATCTTTTCTTTTCTCCTTTGCTTTTCACCTCTTTTCTTTTTGCAGATATTTGTAAGGCCTCCCCAGACAGCCATTTTGATTTTTTGCATTTCTTTTCCATGGGGATGGTCTTGATCCCTGTCTCCTGTACAATGTCACGAACCTCATTCCACAGTTCATCAGGCACTCTATCTATCAGATCTAGGCCCTTAAATCTATTTCTCACTTCCACTGTATAACCATAAGGGATTTGATTTAGGTCATACCTGAACGGTCTAGTGGTTTTCCCTACTTTCTTCAATTTAAGTCTGAATTTGGTAATAAGGAGTTCATGATCTGAGCCACAGTCAGCTCCTGGTCTTGTTTCTGTTGACTGTATAGAGCTTCTCCATCTTTGGCTGCATAGAATATAATCAATCTGATTTCAGTGTTGACCATCTGGTGATGTCCATGTGTAGAGTCTTCTCTTGTGTTGTTGGAAGAGGGTGTTTGCTATGACCAGTGCATTGTCTTGGCAAAACTCTATTAGTCTTTGCCCTGCTTCATTCCACATTCCAAGGCCAAATTTGCCTGTTACTCCAGGTGTTTCTTGACTTCCTACTTTTGCATCCCAGTCCCCTATAATGAAAAGGACATCTTTTTGGGGTGTTAGTTCTAAAAGGTCTTGTAGGTCTTCATAAAACTGTTCAACTTCAGCTTCTTCAGCGATACTGGTTGGGGCATAGACTTGGATAACTGTGATATTGAATGGTTTGCCTTGGAGACGAACAGAGATCATTCTGTTGTTTTTGAGATTGCATCCGAGTACTGCATTATGGACTCTTTTGTTGACCATGATGGCTACTCCATTTCTTCTGAGGGATTCCTGCCCACAGTAGTAGATATAATGGTCATCTGAGTTAAATTCACCCATTCCAGTCCATTTTAGTTTGCTGATTCCTAGAATGTTGATGTTCACCCTTGCCATCTCTTGTTTGACCACTTCCAATTTGCCTTGATTCATGGACATGACATTCCAGGTTCCTATGCAATATTGCTCTTTACAGCATCGGATCTTGCTTCTATCACCAGTCACATCCACAACTGGCTATTGTTTCTGCTTTGGCTCCATCCCTTCATTCTTTCTGGAGTTATTTCTCCACTGATCTCCAGTAGCATATTGGGCACCTACTGACCTGGGGAGTACCTCTTTCAGTATCCTATCATTTTGCCTTTTCATACTGTTCATGGGGTTCTCAAGGCAAGAATACTGAAGTGGCTTGCCATTCCCTTCTCCTGTGGACCTCATTCTGTCAGACCTCTCCACCATGACCCACCCGTCTTGGGTTGCCCTGCGGGCAATGCTTGGTTTCATTGAGTTAGACAAGGCTGTGGTCCTAGTGTGATTAGATTGTGAGTATGGTTTCAGTGTGTCTGCCCTCTGATGCCCTCTTGCAACACCTACCATCTTACTTGGGTTTCTCTTACCTTGGGCATGGGGTACCTCTTCACGGCTGCTCCAGCAAAGCACAGCTGCTGCTCCTTACCTTGGACAAGGGGTGTCTCCTACCGCACCGTTCCTGACCTTCAACGTGGGATAGCTCCTCTAGGCCCTCCCCACCGCTCCTCTGGATGCTCCTCCCTGCCGCCGGCCCTGGCCTCGGCCGTGGGTGGCTCCTCCCAGCTGCCGCCCCTGGCGTAAGATAGAAATAATGGAACTGCTTGGTATTATTCCAGTGACCTACCTGGAAATATCTGGTATTTTTCCCCACTCGTCTAAGCTTTGTGTCTTGGGTCTTAGCTCCCAAGAGGAAATACATTTACAAGGAAACACAGAAAGCGTGAAGTTAAACATTGAGCTATGTCTGCCACCCAGTTATGACAGGTTCCTCGTGCTGAGAGACAAGCAAGCATGGAAGACTTACAGCCTGTCAGGGAAAATCGACCCCAGTCATAGGATGAGGCAGGTGAGCTGTCTCACAGCTGCGGGGAGGGAGAACACCCGGACATCCAGGTGATGCACTGGAGCATCTCTTTCTTACTCTCTGCCCAGCGGTCAGGAAATGGACAGCTGCAGGAAATGTGTCCTGAAAAAGGCAAGGCTGACTAGGGGCTCAACCCTTTCAGTGATGAGGATTTGAGTCATTTTACCAAATAAACAGCATATTAAAAAGCAGAGACATTACTTTGCCAACAAAGGTCCATCTAGTCAAAACTATGGTTTTTCCAGTAATCATGGATGGATGTGAGAGTTGAATCATAAAGAAAGCTGAGTGCCAAAGAATTGATGCTTTTGAACTGTGGTGTTGGAGAAGACTCCTGAGAGTCCCTTAGACTGCAAGGAGATCCAACCAGTCCATCCTAAAGGAAATCAGTCCTGAAAATTCACTGGAAGGACTGATGCTGAAGCTGAAGCTCCAATACTTTGGCCACCTGATGCAAAGAGTTGACTCATTGGAAAAGGCCCTGATGCTGGGAGGGATTGGGGGCAGGAGGAGAAGGGGACGACAGAGGATGAGATGGTTGGATGGCATCACCGACTGGATGGACATGGGTTTGGGTGGACTCGGAGTTGGTGATGGACAGGGAGGCCTGGCGTGCTGCGGTCCATGGGGTCTCAGAGAATCGGACACAACTGAGCGACTGAACTTAACAGAACTGATCCAAATAAGCACCTTAGGCCAGCCGAGATGCTAGCTGAAGGTGAGGGTCTACACTGGGCAACACAGGACAAAAACGAGTGCAAATTGCATCCTGAGGTGAGTATCAGAGGCAGGAGGCTGCAAATTTCCTCTCTTCGGTTCCGCAGGAAGTGAAACCAACCGGAAGCCTGGAACCGCTGTTTGCTGGTGGAATGGGGCGTTTCTATGGAGCAAGTAGGTCTGAGGACCACAGGAAGTGGACACTAAGAACTCTCGCTGGTTGCCAGCTCTAACCCTCGAGACACCCCATCCCCAGCGGCCCGAGGCCCATAGATTAGTCCCTCCCTGGAAACCGGCCTCGGCTGATGATCTGGCATTTGCCTCCACCCCAGGAGCCGGCTACACCGTGATTGGTGGATGACACGGTATGAAAGGCCCTCTCTTGGCCCAGTTCAGGTCCGCTCTAAGCAGTCATCAGGGTCCCAGAGCTTGCTGGGTGCAGGCGGAGGCTCCCACAGCACCTGCGCTGGGCATCCGCATCTCCTCCACGGACCTGCTTCCCCCAGGACCCCGCTCCCGCTGTTTCCGGGCGCACCCACCATTAAACACCTTACAGGCGAAACTCTAAGTCATGGTCTGTTTCCCAGGGCCCCTAACTTAAAATAAACTTGATCACATTCTTAGTTGGTTGCTCCATACCCAAATTAGAGAGGTGATAAAAGCCTAGGGTCCTGACTCATAAGACCACAGTTTGGACAATGTTCTGGGTCTCCAGCTTTAAGAATGTCTGACAAATCCGAGTGCCTGAGCTGATGAAATATCTGGAAAAGTATCAGATAAGGGCAGTCCCGGTAGTCTGAGATTTTAAACAGAGTACGTTAGATCTAGTTAGATCAAGCTGGCATTCTTCAGATAATTGAAACACTAACATATGATGGAAGACTTGGGTTTTTTTTTTTTTTTTAATGGCACTGCATGGACCCGAGATCAAAGAATAGAAATCACAGAGTGGATTTCAACCCGCTATGAAAAAGATCCTAATGTCTAATAATTAAAAGCTTTTCTAGCAGGTGAATGAGCTGCTTTGAAAGAGAACGACCCCCTTGAACTGAGGACGAGTAAGGAGAAGCTGGGTGATCACCGTCATGGAGATTATCAGTGTAGTTTTTACACCAGAAACCAAATGCACTTTGAGGCATATATTTGTTTTCTACTGCTGTATAATAAGTTATCATAAAACTAGCAGCTTAAAACAGTACAAATGTGTCACTGAACAGTTTTCACAGGTCAGGAGCCTGGTATGAGTTAGGTAGGTCTCACCAGGTTAAAAGAAGGGCGTCAGCTAGCCCTGGGGTCTTGTCTGATGCCTGGGGCTCTCTTCCGAATGCACGTAGGCTGTTCAGCTGCTGGCAGCTCTTGGACCAGGCACCCGTTTTCTTGCTGGTCCCGGGCCAGGAGCCACTCTAGGTTATTAGAGGCTCTCCCTCCCTTGCCCTGTGGCCACCGTAGCCCCTCACACTCGACCGCTTCAACTCCCGTCAGGCAGGGCCGAGGGCCTTTGAGGGCTAATTTGATTAGGTCAGCCCCATCTAGATAATTTCATTTTTGATCATCTCAGAGTCAGCCGGCTCATAACCTCATCATGGGAATGACGTGCCACGATGTCGACGGTTTCTGCGGACACCCCAGGGAGAGAAGTATGCAAGGCACGCACCCCAGGGGGCGGAGTTTGGGGGCCGTCTCAGCCCGCTGCCCACTGCCGTGTGCTTTCCAACCGAAGGCTCAGGACTCAAGTCCCAGGACCACGCATGGATTCTCACTAGATTAAATGTCACCTGGCTTAACAGCGGGCACCTCCTGGGGCTGCTTTTACAGTCCAGCGTTAGCCTCAGCACAAGTTGGGACAACCTGGCCATCTGGATCCACATCGGCAGGGCTTCAGAGGTTCCTGCAGAGGCTGGAGCAGGCTCTGAACAGGTAAAGCAGCTCCCATCGCCCTCCAAACTTCCGCAAATGCCTCAGAAACGTATCTGATCTGGAGACACCCGAGAATGGCCGATATTTCTGAGCACCAACATGAACAATTACTGAGCACCCAGAAGTATCTGGCGCTACTAGACATGCATTTCTGGGAGCTGACCAGGAATTTTCAGGGGTGAGACACGAAAAGGTCCAAATCTCCTTATTTGTTTCTTTCTCTCAGTTCTCAGCTTTTCATCTGGGCGCGAAGCAGGTCAGGATTTTGTGCAGAATCATGCAAGAAGCTCAACTGAGATGCTGCTGAAGAGAGGAAGGCCGGAGTCCGGGACAAGTCTGGAGACAGAAGGCCACGCTCACCAGGAGTCTGGCTGCAAGCACCGCCAGGCCCCGAAGGAGCCGTGAGGGGCACGTGGCCATCCCCGCGGGCGGCCAGCCCCAACTGCTCGCTCTGTGTGGCTGCCACCCCCATGACCGCGCCCTCCAGATCAAAGGGGAAAAACATTTGGCCTCAGCACGGTGAGGAACTGGAAGAGTGGTTGGCCCTCCTGACACTTTCGCCTCCAGTGGGGGTCCTGCTGGCCCAGGAGCCCTGAGCTGAGCAGGGAGTCTTTCTCTTTGCTCAGTGAGCTGCTCTTTCCACCCTCGAGCAGGAACCAAGCAGCCTTTGTAAGGATGGGTATGCTGTTGCGCAGACCCAAGACAAAGAGCTTTGCTTTGTGTAGATATAAACCCTCTATACAGAATTACGGCCAGATGAACACAGATCTACACTGATATTCAAATGGAATCACAGTGTTATTTTCTCAGATAAGCAATGAACATATTTGAGCTACGCTTTTTGATCTTGTCTTGAAACTTACACCCACAGAATCTGAAATATACTTCGCCCTTCTTTTTTATGCCTCGGGCATGTATATTTGTGTGTAGAAGTTCACATACATGTGATCATTCTGATTTTAAAAAAAGATCATGATAGAAAACACAGAAGAGTTTCAAGAGAAACTAATAAAAGTTACTCATGCTTTCTCCATTTACAGATAAGCGTTCTTAATGTTTTGTTATATCCATCATATATTTTTTCATATATATCATGCATGCTGTTTGGTAGACTGAATTTTTTTAATGTAAAAACATATCGTGCATGAGATTGAGAGACAGCAGGGACCACAAACTCCCCAAACCTCACAGCAGCTACTCTCGTTATTATTGTCAGGCCCTGGCTTTATGCTTCTCTGCAGAGCCCCATCTCTGGGGAATTTGACCATATCTAATAGGGGACAGGGGGCTATGTCAGGCTCTCTGGTTTAGGATTACACTAAGAGATTTGTTTTTCTCTTTCTCCTGGACCGCTATACTCACCATGTACTTTTAAGAGAGAGAATCTAGAGAGAAAAAAGTTCCAAGAGCAAGTGTGAAAATCCAGGGAAGCCTTTGATTACTGCCTTTTTCTTTGGCCATATCCAAGACTTCACCCTCCAGCAGAATGGCCAGGGCACTGACCATCCTGCTCCCATGTGAAAACTCTTTTCCACAAGAGTAGAGGGGAATCTTTGAACACATACCTCCCTTCACCTGAGGAGTCAACACACGTCATTTGGGGTGAACATTTTCTCAATTAATGAATCCTTGAAGGCTGTTTTTTTCATGGAACAGCATCTCACTGTTTGGATGTACCACAATTTAATCTACTGTGTTGGAATATCCATGTTTACCACTTTTTCTTTATAGATAAGGCTATGATAAATGTCTTTGTACACAAGTTTTTAAAAATGTTTCCCCACCATTTCAGAGGACGAGCAAACAACTTTGTTGCATTCTGACAACTGAAAACCATTTTTTTTCTTATATAAACTGTTAAAAATAGAATATATCATTCTAAATGACCTAAACAGAATTATTTCTGGTCTTAAGAGTTTAGAAAATTCAAAATGAGTATAGTACATAGAGAACCAATGTTTGGGAACCTCTTGGTAGCAATTCTATACAAGTCTTTTACAGGGAGGATATTAACTACTGACTATTCAAAGTTGTTGGAAAAAAAGAAGCATTACAGTCAAACCGATAAATTATCAGTGACAATGAATACGATGATGGATACCAAATGAGAACAGATCAGTGACATTAGTATGTCAGTAAGATAGACTCTGTGATCTATTCAGACTTTGCATAATCATAAGCAACTTGAAACACCTAGTTGCCTTGACTGCCTAAAAAGTGCCAGCGGTTAGAGAGATCTGTACTTCCTCTTCTTGTGATTTTCCTTTGCTCCTTTTCAGAGTTCAGCAGCATTCTTTGATGCAAAGAAGGAGTTTAGAAACTCAAAGTCTTCATCCCTTCTCAAGTGAAATAGATACAGATTACACTGGGGAAAAGAGGAAGGAGTCTAAGCACCAGTGACGGAGAAGAATAAGAAAAGGCATATATAGCTTTAGGGAGGCAGTTCCAACCAGCCAAAAAAGCAGGATTGACATACTTAGAGATGCAGCAGGAACCCTAAGTTTTCTATCTACGGTTTATCTGCTTATCTAGCCAACTATCCATTCACCTACCCATCCAAGCATATATCCCAAACAACTTAGAGTGGTTCATTTGCCAGATGTTAAGAAAATGTCTGGTGAGGATTCATGAATACCAATCTTTCTACTAGAGCGTTGACCCTCACCAATATTTTTGAATATTTTGAGAATAACAACAATAGTTTCATGTAATCCTTCTATTTAAAAAATAATTTATTTTTTAAAAAAGGTCTTTCTAGTAGTCATGAACAGATGTGAGAGTTCGGCCATGAAGAAGGCTGAACACTGGAGAATTGATACTTCTGAACTGTGGTGTTGGAGAAGACTCTTGAGAGGCCCTTGGACTGCAAGGAGATCAAACCAGTCAATCTTAAAGGAAATCAATCCTGAATGTTCATTGGAAGCACTGCTGCTGAAGCTGAAACTCCAATACTTTGCCTGCCTGATGTGAAGAGCTGACTCACTAGAGAAGATCCTCATGCTGGGAGGGATTGGGGCAGGAGGAGAAGGCAACAACAGAGGATGAGATGGTTGGGTGGCATCACAGATGCAATGGATGTGAATCTGAGCAAGTTCCAGAAGACAGCAGAGGCCAGGGGAGACTGGTGTGCTTCATCCTGTGGCGTCACAAAGAGTTAGACATGACTTAGCAACTGAACAACAACAACACTTTTAAAAACACTACTTGAAGAGAAGAGGGTAAAAGATAGTGGAGAATACCTACTACATCCTCTAACACTGTAAACAATTACCTTTGACTTCTGTATCTCAGATGTTCTCTTTTTCCAGCAGACAAGATGCCAAACATTTTGCTCCTCTCTAGTTCATCTTAAGGACCATGCATTTAAGAAGCACTGGGAGGGCAGGGTCTGGTGTAAAGTGCTGAATCTTTGGCATTGTTGCTTAAGGTGTTTGAGTCTTCAGACACATCCTTCATTTCTTGTGCCCAATTTCCCCATCTTTAGAGTAAGATGTCTATGTCCCATCTTCCCTTAGGACGTACCCATCCTGAGTCACTTGCTAGTATCAGTAAATTGCCCCTCAATAAATGGCTGTTTAGAAGAGTTATCCTAATTTTTAAAGGCCAAATGTATAAAGAATCGGCTGAACTAAGAGAAGACCTTTTTTTGGCATCAGGAATAGCAAACAGGCAACATAGAGAGAGGTTTGGGAAGAAGCTAGATGGTAGAGACAGTAGAACCTTGGAGAAGAAAAGTTCTGGCTCGGAGACTTCTCCAAGGCAGCTTTCCTCTGAGCTCTTCTCCCCATCACTGCAAGGCAGGCTGCCCCACGCTCCTCCTCTGATCTCATTCCGAGGGCCTCATTTCTATGGGAAGCCAGTCAAAACACTGTCAAGCCACAGTGTGAATGTCACCCTAGGGAAAAACTTTGGAATTAGACTTGCCTGCTTCTTAAACAGGTGAGGCAAATTATACTCCCAAGAGCATGGTGTCAATGTCAATCTCTCAGGGCTTTTGAGAGTGGGAGAGCAGACAAGGAGAAAGTTTCACATGTAGATATTGCTACAGCCAAATGCTGGAAATAGAAAGTACATATCCAAGTGTTTATTAGTACAGTTAAACCTCATCATAACAGACTCCACAGACATGAAGTTTTCTTAAAATAAGCATTCCTTGCTAGCTCTTCTCTTCCTGCAGCTTTTCAATATTACACCCACAGTGCTATAGGGTCCTGTCTAAAAATACTGCAACATATGTTTATGTAAAAATACTGCTCCATGAGGATAGTAAGGAGGACTCCCTTGAAAGGCACCACGGGATAGTGGAAAGAGAGCTGGGCTTACAACCGAGAGATTCTGGCTTCTACTTTTGACTCTACCTGTGATTGAGCCTGAAGATGTGACCACACCAAATGACCTTTTTAAATCTTGCCTTTTTTATTCGTAAATAAGAATTTTTTGAACAACATTCAATCTAAAGCTCTTCTAGTTCTGCTGCCATAAGATAGCAAAGGTTCTTTCCAGCACTGTTACATGAAGTCTTGTTTATATTTTCTATTTTTTTTCTTTTTTTAAAAATTATTATTTTTTTTTCTTTTTTTATTTTTACTTTACTTTACTTTACAATACTGTATTGGTTTTGTCATACATTGACATGAATCCACCACGGGTGTATACAAGCTCCCAATCCTGAAGATTCAGGATTGGGAGCTTGTATATTTTCTATTTTTTAAATTTCTTTCTTAAAATTATTAAATTTGAAAGTCATTTATTGGGGTCACCAAAAATAGCACTGGAGTAAAACGCATAAAAAATAAGCAAACACATCCATTTTTATAGTTCTTGAAATTATAAATTTTAATTTTAAATTGAAGAAGCCTTTTTTTCATTTAAATGAAAGACAAATCTAGGTCATGAAGATACCTTCAACTATGAAAGGGTAGAGAGAAGAACACTACGGGGACCAAGCTGCCTTAGAGAAGCTTTTTTCTAATTACCAATTTTTTAAAAGCTGGCAGTTCTCAACTGGGGACAATTTTACCCCAGGAGACATCAGGCAATGTCTGGAGACAGTTTTTGGTTTCAAAACTGGTGAGAACTATTGGCCTCTAGTGAGAAGAGGTCAGGGATGCTGCTAATCATCCTACAAGGCATAGAACAGCCTCTATAACATAAAATTAGCCAGCCTAAAATATCAATACTGCCAAGGTTGAAAAACCCAGATATGACGCTCTCAAGACTACTAACCATACTATGTTGAGCTTGAAATACCCAAGTTGACATTGAGAGCAGTTGCCTCACCACAAAATGGTTATTTTAGTTTTGCCTAGAGACAAACCATCCTCTCAGATGAAATTCTCTAAAGGAGTTAGGCAAAAATATTACTTTTGTGAATACAAGCATTTATTCCTATACTCTGAGTTAAAATCCAGCAAACTCAGCTTTTTTGTGTTTCCTATATTGCTATTTCATATCTTGGTTTCTAAATATTCTTTTTCAATCTCAAGCAAAAAATGACAGCTAATATTAGTTAAAGTCATATTGAAAAATATGACAATCCAGGAAGCTAGTCAGATTTTCAGGCGTTCCTGAGGACTATCAAATCAGAAGATATTAATGCAGAGCCATGCTGCAGTTTCAGGTACCCCCACATCCAGACTACTTCTGTTCTCTGCGTCTCCCAGACTTTTATGTTGGGCATCAGTCTTCTCTGTCTCTCAAATAAACCCTGGTAGCTGACATTTGGGCTTCCCACGTGGTGAGAGTGGTGAAGGGCCCATCTGCCAACGCAGGAGACATAAAAGACACGGGTTCAACCCCTGGGTCAGGAAGATCCCCTGGAGGAAGGCATGGCAACCCACTCCAATATTCTTGTCTGGAGAATCCCATGGACAGAGGAGTCTGGAGGGCTACAGTCCATGGGGTCACAAAGAGTCGGACACAACTAAAGCAAATGAGCATGCAGCTGACATTTACAAAGGAGAAAATGATTAGTCGGTGATTGAAAAAGAGTTTCAGAGACTCTACTGACCAGAGATCAGGTGAGAACCTACTGGTGGGGGACAGGGAGACCTGGCATTCTGCAGTCCGAAGGGTCACAAAGCGCTGGACACGACCGGGCGACTGACCAACGACCAGGCAGCCAGTTTCTTATCAAATGCAGTCTATTCCTTCACCCTCTTGAATTTTAGCTGGCTTGGGATTTCTTTGACTGTTAAAATAGAGTAGAAATGATGTTATGCCAGGTCGAGGCCAAATAGTTAGGAAGACTGATGTTTTCTGCTTTCTCCCTCTTAGACCCAGCCCCCATGCTCTGAGATGCCCAAGCAACTACACAGACAAGTCCATGTGAACAAGAGTCAAGGATTTTAGACAACAGTCCTAGCTGACCTGCCAGCTGATAGCAATAAACAATTTGCTCATCCTGTGGGTAAGCCAGCTTATAGATGAATCTATCAGCCTCGTTTGGGCCAACTGATACCACACAGCACAGAAGCAAACAGACCACACATAATCCTGACCAATTACAAACTCATGAGCTAATAATTGTCTTGCTTTATTTTTACTTTTTTGAACTTTATTGAAGTATAATTTTCAAAAATTGCATATATTTATGGATGTTTTAATATATGTATACATTGTGAAATGATTACCATCATCAAGACAATTAACACATCATCACCTTATATAGTTATGTGTTCTCCCTCTTCCCCTTTGTGAGAACAATAAAGATCTACTCTGCTGGAGAAAAAAAAAAATCCATTTAAAATGATGATGGTGATGGTGAAGTTGCTCAGTCGTGTCCGACTCTTTGCAATCCCGTGGACTGAAGCCTACCAGGCTCCTCCATCCACGGGATTCTCCAGGCAAGAATACTGGAGTGGGTTGCCATTTCCTTCTCCAGGGTATCTTCCCGACCCAGGGATCGAACCCAGGTGTCCTGCATTGGAGGCAGACGCTTTAACCTCTGAGCCACCAGGGAAGCCCCTTTAAAATGATGCCCTCCCTCAAAAAAAAAAAAAAAAAACCTAGGAATAAACTTAACCAAGGAGGTCAAAGACCTGTACGCTGAAAACAAGAAAACACTGATAAAGGAAGGTTAAGATGATGTGAAGAGGTGGAAAGCTACTCTATACTCTTGGACAGGAAGAATTAATATTGTTAAAATGGCCACACTACCCAAAGCAACCTACAAATTTAATGTTATCCCTATCAAAATGTCCATGGCATCTTTCATAGAACTAGAACAAATAATCCTAAAATTTATAGGCAACCACAGAAGATAGAATTGCCAAAGCAATCCTGAGGAAAAGGAACAAAGTTGGAGGAATAACGCTTCTCGATGTCAGAGTATACTACAAAGCTACAGTAGTCAGAATAGTGCAGTATTGGCACAAAAAGAGACATACAGATCAGGGGAGCAGTGTGGAGAGCCCTGATCTAAACCTGCACACCCAGTCAGTTCATATATGACAAAGGGGGCAGGAAGATATGGTAGAGAAATCACAGCCTCTTTAGGAAGTGGTGCTGGGAAAGCTGGGCAGTAAATCAATGAAGTCAGAACACTCACTCAAACCATATATAAAAACAAACTCAAAATGGCTTAAAGACTTAAACATGAGACATTACACCATAAAACTTCTAGAAGAGTACATAGGCAAGCATTCTCAGATGTAAATTATAGCAATATTTTTAGACAAGTCTCCCAAAGCAAAAGAAATAAAAGCAAAAAATAAGCAAATGGGACCTAATCACGCTTAAAAGCTTTTACACAGCAAAAGAAACCAACAAAATGAACAAAAAACCTATGGAATGGGAGAAAATATTTCCAGATGATGCAACCACCAAGGAGCTAATATCCAAAATATACAAACAGTTCAAACAACTCAAAATAAAAAGCAACCTAATAAATCAAATGGGCAGAAGACCTACATCGACATTTCTCCAAAGAAGATATCCAGGTAGCCAATGGGAGCATGAAAAAACGCTCAGCACCACTAATTAAGAAATGCAAATCAAAACCACAATGAGGTATCTCCTCATACCTGTGAAAATGACCATGACCATAAAGTCTACAAATAACAAATGCAGGAGGGGGTGTGGAGAAAGTGGAGCCTTCCTACCCTGTTGGCAGGAACGTACGCTGGTGCAGCCACTAGACAAAACAGTATGGCGGGTCCTCAGAGACTAAGAGCAGAGCTACCACATGACCCGACAGTGCCACTCGGCCTCTCGCACCTGCTTGGCC
Organism: Capricornis sumatraensis; assembly: GCF_032405125.1. Lineage (NCBI taxonomy): Eukaryota > Metazoa > Chordata > Mammalia > Artiodactyla > Bovidae > Capricornis > Capricornis sumatraensis. The sequence continues at coordinate 108,354,547 of NC_091077.1, read as the reverse complement.
TCGGTGAAAAGCTAGGTGAAAACACTACAGTTTGCAGACGAAAACGCTAATTCAAATAGATGCATGCATCCCAATGATAACAGCAGCACTATTTACAGTAGCCAAGACATAGAATCCCCAAATGCTCATCGAAAGACAACTGGCGTAAGGAGAAGCGTGTATACAATGGAACAGTATTCAGCTATAAAAAAGAGTGGAATATTGTCATTGGCAGCAACATGAATGCTCATGGAGAATATTTGTTTTCTTGCTGTTGTTACTTGAGTACCTTATATATTTTGTATATTAACCACCTATCAGCTACACAGTTTGTAAATATTTTCTCCTATGTTGCTTTTAAATAGCTAAGTTTTGAAATAGGTTTTACACAGTAATCAAGTGCCAAAACATATATAGAAGTTTGATTTTAAAAAGAAATTCCAATTAATGGCCCTTGCTAACATCATGTAAAGTATGGTTTTATTTCTGTGAATAGCAGGAGTCCTACAATTTACTGTCCTCAGAATCTGGACTCTCTGGGAGCTTTGAGATATTCCAATATACAAACAAAACCAACCTTATTTTCTATTGATAAGTACATGGTTCTACTATGAAGCACGTACGTGTAGTTTTTGGCAGTGTTCTGGAACCAAAATGGTCCACACTAGGTCCTTTTTGTGCTGGAACAGGCGAAACAAGGTCATGGCACTGTGTGAGTCAGGAAGGAATCCTCCACCTTTACCGCGACCCTCACTTTACCTAGGCAGGAGTAACACTGAGTCCACATCCTGTCGAAATGCACAGCTAGAAAAAAGTTGGTGTTGGACCTAACATACAACCACTTGAATTTCTCTTGGAAATAGGTACTCATCATTGCTATTATCTCTTGTCTTTTAATTTCATGCTCGCCATCCCTAAGCTAGTAAGCATTTAATCAAATGTCTTCAAATATCAGTCAATACCTTATATGTTACGTACAACTTAAGGACCTTATGTTAGGGTGAAAGCACCAAGAAATTTTGGAAGATGTTTCTTTTTCTTGCTTTGTAAGAACATTCAGAACATTAATAATTTTTACAAAGTCTAGCTGGCTCTCCTGATGTCCTTTAAAGTAGGATTTAAACTGATAAAGGCTAACTTTATCAGGAACTACAATCAACTCTGACTGCTACAGATCTGACGAGTCTAATTTCTATCAAATGCAATAGCAAGTGTAGAGACAGGAGGTCACAGACTAGAGCTCTGTTTATCTGTATCTGAAACTCATACACTTCAGAGAAGATAAAATATTCAATGAGAATATCTGGAGCAGACTTTTAATATAAACATGGAAATTACGTTTATTTTTTGAATCACAGCTTCTTGAATATGGAAAGGCACAGGGAAATTTTAAAAGTAGCTGGCTTATGTCAGGAAAAGGCATTCTATTCACTTGCTAATGGCGATGGCTGAAACCACCGGAAGTGCTGAGCAGCAAGTATTTCTGTTGATTCCTTTGCGGCCTCTGGGTGACTAGGAAGTTATCTGAACAAATGAAAACAGAAGAGTTTCAATTCCACCTAGCTGAAGGAAGGCATCCACTAGACTTTTATTTCAGGGACAAGAACTTGATGTCACATAAAGCTTTGTGAAATATGGTTGCTACAAGAAGTGGAATAGTTTGAAGGAAAATGTAGGGCAATTGAGAGAGAAATTATCAGAATGCATCATTGGCATAGTTTGGACGAATGAAAATCTCTGCTAAACCAGCCAACTTGGGTGGGGGGCTGAAATGAAACGGGCCTTTTGACTGCACCTCCCTCCACAGGAACTCATCTCATCCCACGTGCCTGCCGTAGACACGTCACTGGGATGTATTTAATCCACCAGGAAGATGACTGCTCACTGTCCGCTTGGAAATCAAAACAATGGGCATTACGAGTAACTAGAATAAATATTGTGTCCATTCAGCACTCAGCAGAGCAGGTAACCCGTGACAGTATGGGTGTGTGCAGTTACATATCTCTGTACCTCCTGTGAGAAAACCAATTTTTCACTGTCTTTTTGTTTTTTATTGTGGTAAGAGCATTTAACATGAGATCTACTCTTTCACCATAACAGTACAGCATTTTTAACTATAAGTTGATTGTATTTGTAATCAGTTTTTGCACGTCATTGTAACCAGTAGAATACACAAAAGTTCCATAAAATCAGGAAAACCACCTCTTCTCTGGTTAAATTTGGCATTTAACCCTCTGGGATGAGAAGCATGTCTTTATTATGACCTAGCTAAGAAAGAAAAAAGGAAAACTTGCTAGGCTGGTGTACAACCAGCACTAGGCAGACCTTGGAGGATTGTGACATTGGGGCAGAAAGAGTTCCGAGCTTCAGGGGGAATGAGTGACCACGGACTCACTCGGCACTCGGCACTCGGCACTCAGCACTCAGCACTCAGCACTCTCTCAGCAGGCAGCGGAGTGAGCGCTGGGAGCAGGACTCGGCCTGCCTTCTGAAGGGCTGTGCTCACTTCTCTGAGCTGTTGTCCCCGTCTATCAAACAGATGTAAAAGAAGCGCCTCACTCCACGTGAAAAACATTTCATTTTATGTGCTTTCCATAGATTTGATATGTGTACATCGCGGGAATGTATTTAATCAACCGATAGGGTTGCTTTGATGATTAAATGAGAAGACGTACACGTGAAAATATTAACATATAAATATTTACAGTCTCACCCCTTCCATTACCCATCAAAGATAGTGTACGTGTCAAGACAGGTCAGGTTTGGGGTGATAAAAAAAAACACCTCCAACTCTCACGCAGCCCCTTCATGAAGATCTCTGCAGACAAGTTTCTGAGGAGCAGTCCCCCAGGTGTCAGCCTAGCATTTCAGCTCCTTTGATTTTACACCACCTTTCTGTCGACACTTGCTTCCACAACACCCAGCAGGAGAACAGAAGGCTGGAGTGTCAGGCAACAGTGGTGGTGGGAAGATGGAGGGGGGGTTGCAGGGATGTGTGTGCTACCCGAGGAACGCTAAAGATTGCCCCGAGTGACCAGAGGCTGAAGCAGGAAGGAAGCACACCCTGTAAAGCCCTCAGCGGGAACACAGCTCCGCTGACAGACTCGTCTCAGGCTTGTGCCCTTTGAGCTGAGAGAGAATGAATGCTGTTGTTGCAGCGCCCAGTCCGCGGTGAGGGTGTTCCGGCAGCTTTAAGAGGCTCATAGATTTGAAAGCCAGTATCTCTGGCAGCCGCTCAATCTTTCCCTCTTTCTGTCAAGATGGCTGTCACACCTCCAAGCATCATGTCTCCGTCCCAGACACACTAATAGAGAGAGAATGCTGCGGATGTCCCTTTAATTGAGAGAGCTCTCCACGGAGTGACCCTCTCTAGCAGGCTTTCCTTATTTTTTCCTTAGCTGGGTCACTAATAATGAGGTGTTCCTAGTTCAACCAAACCCCAAGAAAGTGAAGGACGCACTCCCTATGACTGGCTTAGCTCTAGCAAGTCTCCCTGCTTGGAAACAGCATAATGCTTTCCCAAACAATGTCTGTGTGCTTCGAAGCAGGAGAGCAGAGGATAATGAATATTGAGTAGGAAAAAAGTGTCATCCAAATCAATGTTAGCTGTTCAGTTCAGTTCAGTTCAGTTGTTGAGTCGTGTCTGACTCTTTGAGACCCCATGAATCGCAGCACGCCAGGCCTCCATGCCCATCACCAACTCCCAGAGTTTACTAAAACTCATGTCCATCGAAGTCAGTGATGCCATCCAGCCATCTCATCCTCGGTCGTCCCCTTTTCCTCCTGCCCCCAATCCCTCCCAGCATCAGAGTCTTTTCCAATGAGTTAACTCTTCGAATGACGTGGCCAAAGTACTGGAGTTTCAGCTTTAGCATCACTCCTTCCAAAGAAATCCCAGGACCGATCTCCTTTAGAATGGACTGGTTGGATCTCCTTGCAGTCCAAGGGGCTCTCAAGAGTCTTCTCCAACACCACAGTTCAAAAGCATCAATTCTTCAGCTGTTACACTATCTCAAAATGGTGGCTCTTAAGTAAGATATTAGAAGATTTTGGGGTTCAGGACTTCCCAAGTAGCAAACCAGGGTTACTGAGTGTGCCACACACAGGCTGTATTGTGCTCCCAGAGACCAGGGCTGATTACCTCTAACATCCAACAGTTCATCTTATTATCCTGGTGGTACATTTAAGGATGACCACATTTTGTGTGTGGAGTTATGTAGGAAGGGTTGGGATCATTTCTAATTGCTAGAGGACGGTGGCAGGAGCTTCATCTAAACTCTGGGGAAAAGCAAAATGCAGTCTAGAGAACAAACGATGAAGAGAAGCAAAATCGAAGAGTCAGGACACAGGAGTAGAGTCGCCTGAGCCGCCACGCCTCCCGTGGTGCGCGTGCGCACCGCTGACCTCAGTGAGCCCTCCAGCTACCCTAAGGCCTGCGCCTCCTCCTTCCACGCCTCCCGTGGTGCGCGTGCACACCACTGACCTCAGTGAGCCCTCCAGCTATCCTAAGGCCTGCGCCTCCTACTTCTGCCTCGATCCTGGGCCCGACCTTGTGATTTGCTTCGGTCCCTGGGACATCAAAAACAGGATGCAAGCAGAGGCTGGGGTGGCGGTTGGGAACTGAGACTCATATTCTGGGAATATTGTCACCATCTTGTAAAGAAATGTAGCGGGCAGCACATAACTCAGCCGGGAGCCAGCCCTGATCTTCAGATACGTGAGTGAGACCACTTCAGACCAGCAGACACAGGGAGCAGAACAACTCACCCGACCCAGCCCAGACTGCGGAACTGTGACCAAACATTCGGCTCCTGTTTCAGGAGACACGGTGCGTATAAGAGACAGCGTTAGAGAAGGGACGCGGCTCTCCACGCTGATCTGCCACCTTCTCTTCCATCTTGCCGTCTTGGCCTGAGGTCTTGTCTCTCTTCCTGGAATACGACAGGCTCATTTCTGCCTCAGGCCCTTTGACGGGGTGCTGGCTGCACCTGGGACGCTTCGGTTGCTCCCTGCCTCGCACGCTCGCCGCCTTCAAGCCTCGGATCAACCACGACCTCCTCAGGGAGGCCTCTGTCCACCACCGCGTCTAACAGACCACTCCAGCCCCTGTGCGCTCCGTCGCCACTTTGGCTTTCTACTTTTTCTTGAGATTCTTTTTCTTTTTTTTTTTTAATATAGGATGTATTTCTTGGATCATGAGGCTGTTTTCCGTCTCCTCCGTAAGAATGCAAACTCCAGGAGGACAGAAACCATCTCTGCTCCGTTAATAGTTCTGTCACCTGCAGCTAGGACAGGGTGGCATATTGCAGACATCTCAGGAGTGTCTTTAGAATGCACTGAAAAATAAAATGAAATTTACAAAGTGTGGACTTGGGTAGGACTAGAGGGAAGCAGAGGGACCCCCAGGTGGCTCCAGCGTGCCAGGGCAGGAGACCCAGGTTCCATCCCTGGGTTGGGAAGATCCCCTGGAGGAGGAAATGGCAACCCGCTCCAGTACTCTTGCCTGGAGAATCCCATGGATGGAGGAGCCTGGTGGGGGGCTCCATGGGGTCGTGAAGAGACACAGCTGAGTAACAGTACAACGCAAGATGGAATAAGATGATGTCCAGAGCAAGGACTCAAAGACTCCTTAATTAGAAATGACTCCTAATAATTTTATATAAACACAGTTTTTTATCCTTTGATTTTTTAAGTTGACATGTCAAATTTTAAACCCTTGTTTAGGGCAGAGCTCTTACAGTGTATGTATAATATTTTAATTCTAATTATATATTTAGTCACATGTTTCCTATAATTTATAAATAAAATTCTTAACAAAGGGTACCATTTTAAATGTACCATTTCATGTGATTATATATTTTCTTCCTAATGAAAGATCACATTACCATTATTTTACAATGTCTTGAACGTAAAATTTCCAAGCAATTATGAAATTATACTTTACTTGTTTGAAAAGCTTCGTAATTCTTCACACTCCTAACTTAGTCCTGTTCAACAAACATTTTTAATAATAATATATAATAAAATTCACTATTTTTATATATGAGTGACATATCTTAAAATCCTTACTCTCGTGGAATAACATAGAATCCACTATATGTATCAAACCATCTGTGGATTAAATCCTATGCAATTCCACAATCTCACTCACAATTTTTGTATCTTTAATGTGAACAGTAGTCTAATAATTTTCTTATCTAGATCTCTAATCCCTAGCAGACTATAAGCAGAAAGCTGTATGGAAAGGGAATTTGAGGGTCTTCTGGAAAAGGCAAATTGGCAAACGCACCCTGATCGGTCCTAGGTCCTCTGAATTGCTTGTGTCCATGAACATAAAGTTATCCTTTGTACAAATGACCAGTCATAGTCATCAAGAGTCACTCACATTTAACCAGGAGGCCTTCAGTTCAGAGGCCTCTCCATCCTCACAGCCATCTTTAGGGCCCTGCTGCCTCTAACAACCTATGACTTGACCGTTACACCTGCCTCTCTGTGTGTGTCCTTCTCTCAATCACACACACACACACACACACACAATTTTGGTGCTTCCTTTTGGCACTAGGACTTCAGGTTAGAAGAAGCCCATTTTTGGTTTTGGTCTTCCCTGGTGACTCTGTGATAAAGAAACTTCCCGCAATGCAGAGGCATTTGATCTCTGGGTCAGGAAGATCCCCTAGAGAAGGGAATGGCTACCCACTCCAGTATTCTGGCCTGTAGAACCCCACGATCAGAGGAGCCTGGTGGACCACAGTCCGTGGGATTGCAATGAATCGGATGTGGCTTGGCGACTGAGCAGCAGCAATAACCTTTGTGGCTTGAGCGTCTTAGGACTCGCAGCAGTCAGCACAGTTTTTTCCTTTCCTTTCCAGTGGGGGACAGCCGATTAATACGGAGAGAAGGGGTTGGAGGGCAAACAGGGAGAAGGGAGACCATGAGCACTTAAAAACAACAGAAAAGTGTGACTCACACGCACACATTTGGATTCTACCAGGCATATGTGCGCCTACATACACAGATCCATAGGTGCTACAGAAATAAACATGAGCGGTGCTTTCTTTTACAGTTTTTTGTGTCTGTTCCTCACCACTGACCTTATGCTCATAGCTCACAGCCACCTGGAACCACTCAGTGTAGGAACAAAGAAATTTGTGTAGCATTCATGCTGACCGGCACTAGTGGTGTGCACGTGTCTGTTAGAGGAAGCGTGGAGGCTTAAACAGACAGAGCAATTGCTACAGATCATCTCAAGTTAGTCTCACCCTTACTGACTTACTGGTCGAAGACGGCAAGTGCTGTGTGGTTTGGTTCATATGAGGCCTCCTCTGAAGACAAGAGATGCTGTTGTCAAACATACCAGCCTGCTCTGCAAGGGCAGAGACTAATTTATACCTGGCATCTAGCATAACACACACATACTAGGAAACACCCCAGGGAAAACATCATGTGTCGTGAGCTCAGCCCAGTTGCCGGTGCGTGAACCTGTTCGCAAATTGCGGCCTGTCATTCCACAAAAGTGAGATGATTCCAAGCATCAGCTTGAGCAGATGAGAGTTTTATGCCTTCACAGTATGATTTAAGGATGTGACAGCATTGTCACAAGATCCACGTCTAAGGACATGGACTCCTAAATTCAACAGGAAGAAAAGGGAGCAGTTTCAGGAAGAGATAAGCGGAAATGTTTGACGTGTTATCAAGGTTGGAAGCAACATTTCTCTAGCAAAGTATAAGTCAAAGAAAAGAATGAAAGAGGGTGATGAAATATGTAATCTCCTTTAGAAAGGATTCCAACATAGTTAAATTTGAAAAAAAAATTTTGATGTTCAGAAATTCAGTTATCTTAAGCTGAGTCAATTAAACGTCCTTGTGACCTGTCATAGGTTTTTAAATGGACAAAGGACAAAATGAAGCGTACTCTAGACCCTCTGTTATAAGATGACAGATTTTACTAAAAACCAGCCCAGGTGGCTTCACACACTCCCTCCCTCTGCCTGTATGACCGCCTCCTCCCGGCCCTTCCCCATGCACACTCTGCTCTCTTCTGGCTTCCTAACTGCCCTCTATTCCCTTCTTTCACCGTCCTGCAAGCCTCTACGCTTGGCAGGGTCGCTTTTCTTCTGAATTTCACCTTTTGTTTTTAAACAATGGTAATAACTCTCACGTACTGAACACTTACTAGTTGCTCAGAATTTTGCTTTCAGTGGCCCATTTGCATTCATTAACAACAGCTTAAGGTGGACACTTTATTACAGACAGGTCACATACGAGAACGTTACGGCTAGAAAGAATGCAGTAATTCACTTAAAATAAAACAGCTACTAAACAGCAGAACCAAGATTTGAACCTGACTTTGTGAAATTTCCAATCTCCTGGTCCTCACCACGCTGCTTTAATGGCAAAACTCTTGCCATATTATGGCCGTGATTTAAATCAAACCAAGGCACACTCACTGCGCATGTAAGTGCAAGACAAGACTCTAGACGTCAGGGGCCAAAGCAGGGATGCAAGAGCAAGCCCCATCGAGCTGGAGGGGACTCTGCCAGGAGGCAGGAACTGTGCGCGTTACTTTGTCACAGAGAGTGCCATGCAACGAGCGCGCAGAATAGTGTCCAGCTCTTGAAGAGCTGAAAGATCACAACGAAATACGCGTTCAACGCTCACAAATGTAGTAGGACACATATTCATCCCTAGAACCGAAGGATCAGAGGCAAACGCTTAGAACCTCTGAAACTCAGACTTGGAAGGTGGGGACCCACAGATTCACCCCTCAGACCTCCGAGGAGGAGTCAGCCCGCAGGGGCTGGGGTCTCACTCAGAAAGGCTTCGTGACGCTGGGGGGCAGACGCCGCAGAGGGAAGCCGGGCTGGCGGAGCCGGGTCTCAGGGGACACGGCGTCCCTGGCTCTGGGAAACTGCAGGGGCAAAATCGAGTGCTCCTTCGAGAACGACCCGCCACTGACGTGAGAGGTGCTCCTGGGGGACGTGACGGGGACGTGAGGCCAGCGGGAGGCGGGGGTGCCTTCCTCCTCCGCCAGCTTCCTGTCTGCCTCCACTTCCCCTCCTGGCAGAGCCGGCAGAGAGCTGCTGGGCGCAGCAGGCGCGTGGCTGGCGAGTTGCAGCAAAAAGCAGACCTTGGAGGGGAACGTTTGAAGCGGAGACAGAGGCTCACTCGTCTCTATAGCCCTGCAGCTACAGTCTAGCAGAGTGATTCACGCCACCCGTCATGCAGGGCACCACACAGGGGCTGGGACACACACACAAGACGAGAGGGCACGAACCTTGCCCCATGAACCTGGGCACAGATAGTCAGAATGCATGTGTCAAATACACATATATTTCAAAGTATGTATTTGATATATATTTCAAAATATATAGTATATAATATATCCAATATAACATATATTTAATTCAAAGTATGTATTTAATATATATTTCAAAATATACTCTATAATATATATTATAATATAAATATAATTTAATATATCCAATATGACATATTTCATTCAAAGTATGTATTTAATGTATATTTCAAAATATGCATTTAATATATGTTAAAATATATTCTATCGTATATATTATAATATAAATATAATGTAATATATTCAATATAACATATATTTAACTCAAAGTGTGTATTGAACCTGCTCTGAGCCCCGCCGCAGGCAGCCCCTCTCCCCTCCCCTTGTGTTTTGCTATGGGTGCTGGGGCAGGTTTGCACCGGTTTCTCCTGGGAAGCCCATGTTCTCCTTCTTCCCTCTGAGATACAACCATCATTCCTTCGAAGAACTTACAGCATTGCAAAAGGGGCAGAAATAGCCTCTGACTTCTGCTCTGGGGTCTTCAAAGACATCCTAAACTGGGAAAATACTAAGAGGCTGTCTACCTGATGGGAAAAAACTTTGGAAAAACCAAACAAAAATTATTTAGCATACTGTCCTGTCCCACACATACAATGCCTATGGGTCTAGAACAACAGCAATATTCAAAGAGACAAAACTGGAAAATGGCAAAGGTGCCTGCTTTAAAGCATGTGACCTACTTTTTCCTACTGAGTTGTCCTGAGTATATCAGCCTTGAGTGACAGATGCCGAATCTAGAATATTCCTCCTGCTGTGCTCTGTAAGAAGAGCATGTGATAACACGCTTTTCATGATCTAAGTTCCATTGGTATGATTTACCTGGCCAACTGTGAATTTGCTGAAAAAGGAATAACAGGTCTTTGTGGTTGTAATCATTGTTACTATCTTCAACACGTGTACACCACTAGTTTCACTGGGGGAACTTTCCTCTATGACAGTATTATCGGCGTCCACGAAAACATTTCCAATTCCCTGCTGTTTTCCTCAAAGCAGACAGAGGTGGCCTGAAACTCAATTTAATTTCCAGTGCTAATTTCCAGGTCCTTGGAGATAATGAACATGTTATCTGATTTATAAATTAAATGTAACCTGCCAGTGTGACTCACACTCTGGAGATGCTGGTTGCATCCTAGGGCATGCCAGAGTTGGAGAGTTGCCTCAAGAGCCTCTCCTTAGGAGGGGCCTTGTGAGAGCAGGCTGATCTGCAAAGCTGCGCCAGGGACACCTGGTGCGGGCAGGTGTGAGGGCTCGCAGCACGCTGTGAGCACTGAGAAATCGCTTCCCAAGGAACTTCCCGCGGCCCCAGATATCTGACGCTACCGTCTCGAGTGGAACGAGAAGAGATGTTAAAGTGTCTGCCTTGGGTTTGCTTCCTGCCAGAGACGACTTATGTTGCACCCCAAAGATACCCAGGAGTAATAAGATGAATAAGAAGGTACCACCCGCAGTGCTGGGGATTGGGAGCAGACAGCACTGTCAGAAATAAAACCACAGTCCAGATGTCTCAGGCCCTTTTTTTAGCACGTTGCAAACAAGGGTGAGAGCAGAGTCTGAAGAGGTGGTACTTTGCTACACAATTTTCAAATGTTGAAACTTCTCCCCTCGGAATCGTGATGAACTCCAAAACAGAAAGAAGGGTATGTGATCCGCCTCTGCCCATGTCGTCTCTCACATACACGACATCAAGAGACGCTTCCCGAAAATGGATTCTCATGAAACAATATACCCATGAAAATGATTTTCTTTGGTTTATCCGGACATAACAGGACACATAACCATTCAAAACACCAGCCTACTGCTTCGGTGTGTACATGCGGTTCTAAAGGAAATGGACGGCGCTCTAAGACTGCTCGGACAGTTATGCACAAAGACTTGACAACAGTTAGTCCCCTGATCTTGCGATCAAGCGCGTGCTGATGGCCAGCCCTGAGCCTCTCTCACATCCTTTCTTTCTTCCAACAGAAGAACAGTGCTCCTTGCAACAAGGCTTCCTCTTCCTACAGCCCCTCAGTGGCCCCGAGGGAAAGCAGTAGATTAAAGTCTGTGCCCATGAATCACTAAGATTCTTCCATCCTTGCTGAGGCACAGTGATTTATGTGACGGAAGCAATCGCCTTTCGCAGCCTGTCTCACCCTGCGCGCTCCCCGCTCAGTAAGACGTGTCTGTCTCTCATCCTCCGTGTTAGCTGGCCGCTAAAGGTCACAAAAGCTAAACCCACACGTAATGACATCCAGTAACGTTTCTATTGCCAGGAGACTCCTAGCGGACTTTAACGTGATGCTTTCGTTAATGCAGAGTAGCATGTCTCCGAGCATTTATGACTCCTGTGCACAGACCCAAATCGTTTATGTTTGCTCTGAAGAATAAAGCTATTCTGAACTGAAAGGAAAATGAAGTTAGTAATGACTATCAGCACCAGGCTGGTTTGGATTTTGCTGCTGTTTCCATTTTGGCAAGAAATTTCAGAAGAAATTACCCAACTGATGACTTAAACCAAGAGCTAAATCCTGTGTGCAGATAAAAAATGTGCATTCCCATGGAAGTGGATATTACCTTACATAAAATTCTAAATTGAATTCTCAACAGAGCTATTAGTCTAGGTGTTCATCAACCTGTTGGAGCTCAGCAACCCCGAGAACTGGAAGCCTGTTTCAGTCATCCCGCTGGCACTAGGAATAACTTAAGAATGGTGTTGGAGTTCTCTCCCAAAGCTCTAAGAAAAAACGGAGGGGCTGTCTTCCTGCTGTTGTGACTTTCCACCCATTCTGAACCCAGCAATTTCTCTCGCTCTCTCCATAGATGCAATCCAACCTCTTTAGAGAGACCAAGCCCTGGTGGCTGAGTTCTCAAAAGACTCAATGAGCTGTAATCACCATTGTGCAGTATGTTATTTGCAATCCCATAATAGTGTAATGTAAGTGGAGAAACTTCTTCTCTCCTTCACAGGACCACAGCTCCAGTAAACATGAGAAACCACCCATTTCCTTTCCCAAAGAGGCCCTTTCATAGTAAGATGAAAAGACTCCATCCCTTCTCTGCTGCGGTGGACCCACGCCTACCTAATTTAATGACACTGTAAAGCCCTGGTCGTTGCACGCTGCAGAGGACACATTAAAGTGTGGCTCTGGGTGAGAAATAACTAGACATCAAAGTCTCTCAAGAAACATGCATCCATTAGGCAGGAAAACACCATGAGAGGCAAGCTCAAGTTTGCCCTCAAAAGAAACACAAAGAGTCAAGATTCTGAGGTCACCCTGGATCCTAGAAAGCCAAGGAAACCTGTACTTGATAATGCTGCTTTGGTGTGAAGAGGCTATTTATGGAATTGTATCACATTTAACCTGACTCGAAGGGTGTGGTCCCCACTGAGTGCGTGCATGCTCAGTCATGTCTGCCTCTTCGCAACCCCAGGGACTATAGCCTGCCAGGCTCCTCTGTTCATGGAATTTCCCAGGTGAAAATACTGGAGTGGGTTGCCATTTTCCTCCTCCTGGGGATCGTCCCCACGCAGGGATCAAGCAGCTGTCTCCTGAGTCTCCTACAATGGCAGGCAGACTCTTCACCACTGAGTCACCTGGGAAGCCGCTTGGTCTCCACTGAATATTCGTACTTAAGGTCCAACTCAGTCACGGCCCCTGAAGAGAAATGATGCTATCTGCAACTCTGAGTCCTGCCTGGAAGGAAATAGGTTGCAACAAGCCTTCCTCTGAGGAGAAAAAGGAGCCATTTAAAGAATTCTGAACCTCTCAATGGTCTATGAAGTAAGGCATAGTGAGATGAATGAATTTTCTGTTTCAACTTGGTTTAGAGGAGGGACGTAGACTCAGAGCCAAGGATCCTAGTTGTCGTTTCCATTTATACTTCTGGCTCATTAAAACCTCTAATTCATTTTCCTTGTCTTGGCTTCCATTTATTAAATTCTAAAATATGTCTTGCTGAAGTTGTTCCCAAGTTACTTAGACCTTCTGAAAGGCCTATATAGCCCTATATAGCCCATTATTAAGCCCCTGAATCGTAAGGATTAAACTCAGATATAAAGCTGGTATTTGGACATCTAAATATATGAAATATATGAAGTATGAAATATAAAATTGTAAATATATTTGTGTAGGACCTAAGATTAGTATAAATTAATACAAATAGAAATCTATTATATTTAAATGATTAAACACATCATTCAAGATGCTCCTACGCTTATTTTTTCTGCACTTGATGAAATATTCTCAGAGAAATGTCAGTATGTCTCACTATGAGTACATATTTTTTCTTTTCCCTTCTATTTCTTCTGATTTTTGCTTTACGTATCTTTGTTTCTTTGTTGCTGTATGTCTAATGGTTTATGATGTTTATCTTGTCAATTGTACCTTTTATCATTAAAAATACTCCTCTTTGTTTCATTTAAAAAAGAATAAAACTGGCGTTTTCCCTAGGCTGGAACTCTGACCCCAGGTCTCCCTCCGTCTCGTGGTTCACGCAGGCCTCGCCACAGAAGAGTCTGCATGAGACGCGGCGCTGGACTGTCGCAGCAGCCATCACGCTCAGAAGGAGCCTCTCCGACCCCTGTCCTGCCCTCTGCCGCGGGCTTGCCGGCTCGCCTGCCCGCCTTGGGCAGCAGCAGGGACTGTAGCCCTGCACTTGCCACCTCGGCTTCCACTTTTCCCAGGTACCTGTGCAGCTGCAGCAAAGGGCCCTCGAGTCCGCAGGTCTCCTCCGCCATCTGGGTTGCTCATAGCTTTCCTTCCAAGGAGTAAGCGACTTTTAATTTCATGGCTGCAGTCACCATCTGCAGTGATTTTGGGGCCCAAGAAAATGAAGTCTGCCACTGTTTCCACTGTTTCCCCATCTATTTCCCATGAAGTGATAGGACCGGATGCCGTGATCTTCGTTTTCTGAATGTTGAGCTTTAAGCCAGCTTCTTCATTCTTGTCTTTCACTTTCATCAAGAGACTCTTTAGCTCTTCTTGGCTTTCTGCCATAAGAGTGTGGTCATCTGCATAACTGAGGTTATTGATATTTCTCCCGGCAATCTAGATGCCGGCTTGTGCTTCATCAAGCCCAGCATTTCTCATGATGTACTCTGCATATAAGTTAAATAAGCAGAGTGACAATATACAGCCTTGACGGACTCCTTTCCTGATTTGGAACCAGTCTGTTGTTCCATGGCCAGTTCTAACTGCTGCTTCCTGACCTGCATACAGATCTCTCAGGAAGTAGGTCAGGTGGTCTGGTATTCCCATCTCTTTATGAATTTTCCACAGTTTCCTGCGATCCACACAGTCAAAGAAGCAGAAATAGATGTTTTTCTGGAACTCTCTTGCTTTTCTGATGATCCAATAGATGTTGGCAATTTGATCTCTGGTTCCTCTGCCTTTTCTAAATCCACCTTGAACATCTGGAATTTCATGGTTCACGTACTGTTGAAGACTGGCTTGGAGAATTTTGAGCATTATTTTGTTAGCGTGTTCCCATCGTATCTCTAATTTTCTTGAAGAGATCTCTAGTCTTTCCCATTCTGTTTTTTTCCTCTATTTCTTTGCATTGATCACTAAGGAAGGCTTTCGTATCTCTCCTTGCTATTCTTTGGAACTCTGCATCAGATGCTTATATCTTTGCTTTTCTCCTTTGCTTTTCACTTCTCTTCTTTTCACAGCTATTTGTAAGTCCGCCTCAGACAGCCATTTTGCTTTTTTGCATTTCTTTTCCATGAGGATGGCCTTGATCCCTGTCTCTGTACAATGTCATGAACCTCAGTCCATAGTTCATCAGGCACTCTATCAGATCTAGTCCCTTAAATCTATTTCTCACTTCCACTGTATAATCATAAGGGATTTGATTTAGGTCATACCTGAATGTTCTAGTGGTTTTCCCTACTTTCTTGCAAAGATGGGCTCAATAAAGGACAGAAATGGTATGGACCTAACAGAAGCAGAAGATATTAAGAAGAGGTGGTGAGAACACACAGAAGAACTCTACAAAAAAGAGCTTCATGACCCAGATAAACACAATGGTGTGATCACTCACCTAGAGCCAGACATCCTGGAATGTGAAGTCAAGCTGGCCTTAGAAAGCATCACTATGAACAAAGCTAGTGGAGGTGATGGAATACCAGTGGAGCTATTTCAAATCCTGAAACATGATGCTGTGAAAGTGCTGCACTCAATATGCCACCAAATTTGGAAAACTCAGCAGTGGCCACAGGACTGGAAAAGGTCCGTTTTCATTCCAATCCCAAAGAAAGGCAATGCCAAAGAATGCTCAAACTACTGCACAATTGCATTCATCTCACACGCTAGCAAAGTAATGCTCAAAGTTCTCCAAGCCAGGCTTCAGCAATACGTGAACCATGAATTTCCAGATGTTCAAGCTGGTTTTAGAAAAGGCAGAGGAACAAGAGATCAAATTGCCAACATCCGCTGGATCATGGAAAAAGCAAGAGAGTTCCAGAAAAACATCTATTTCTGCTTTATTGACTATGCCAAAGCCTTTGACTGTTTGGATCACAATAAACTGTGGAAAATTCTGAAAGAGATGGGAATACCAGACCACCTGACCTTCCTCTTGAGAAATGTATATGCAGGTCAGGAAGCAACAGTTAGGACTGGACATGGAACAACAGACTGGTTCCAAATAGGGAAAGGAGTACATCAAAGCTGTATATTGTCGCCTTGCTTATTTAACTTATACGCAGAGTACATCATGAGAAACGCTAGGCTGGAAGAAGCATAAGCTGGAATCAAGATTGCCGGGAGAAATATCAATAACCTCAGATATGCAGATGACACCACTCTGATGGCAGAAAGTGAAGAGGAACTAAAGAGCCTCTTGATGAAAGTGAAAGAAGAGAGTGAAAAAGTTGGCTTAAAACTCAACTCAGAAAACGAAGATTATGGCATCTGGTCCCATCACTTCATGGAAAATAGATGGGGAAACAGTGGAAACAGTGACAGACTTTATTTTGGGGGGCTCCAAAATCACTGCAGATGGTGACTGCAGCCATGAAATTAAAAGATGCTCACTCCTCAGAAGGAAAGTTATGACCAACCTAGACAGCATATTAAAAAGCAGAGACATTACTTTGCCCACAAAGTTCCGTCTAGTCAAGGCTATGGTTTTTCCAGTGGTCACGTATGGATGTGAGAGTTGGACTATAAAGTTGAGTGCCGAAGAATTGAAGCTTTGGAACTGCGGTGTTGGAGAAGACTCTTGAGAGTCCCTTGGACTGCAAGGAGATCCAACCAGTCCATCCTAAAGGAGATCAGTCCTGGGTGTTCATTGAAAGGACTGATGCTGAAGCTGAAACTCCAATACTTTGGCCACCTGATGTAAATAACTGACTCACTGGAAAAGACCCTAATGCTAGGAAGGATTAGGGGCAGGAGGAGAAGGGGACGACAGAAGATGAGATGGCTGTATGGCATCACTGACCTGATGTTCATGAGTTTGGGTAAAGTCCGATCGTTGGTGATGGACAAGGAGGCCTGGAATGCTGCGCTTCATGGGGTTGCGAAGAGTCGTACATGACTGAGCGACTGAACTGAACTTGCTAGCGTGTGAGATGAGCGCAGTTGTGTGGTAGTTTGAGCATTCTTTGGCATTGCCTTTCTTTGGAATGAAAACTGACCTTTTCCAGTCCTGTGGCCAATGCTGAGTTTTCCAAATTTGGTGGCATATTGAGTGCAGCACTTTCACAGCATCATGTTTCAGGATTTGAAATAGCTCCACTGGTATTCCATCACCTCCACTAGCTTTGTTCATAGTGATGCTTTCTAAGGCCAGCTTGACTTCACATTCCAGGATGTCAGGCTCTAGGTGAGTGATCACACCATCATGATTATCTGGGTCATGAAGCTCTTTTTTGTAGAGTTCTTCTGTGTATTCTTGCCACCTCTTCTTAATATCTTCTGCTTCTGTCAGGTCCATACCATTTCTGTCCTTTATTGAGCCCATCTTTGCATGAAATGTTCCCTTGGTGTCTCTAATTTTCTTGAAGAGATCTCCAGTCTTTCCCATTCTGTTGTTTTCCTCTATCTCTTTGCACTGATCGCTGAGGAAGGCTTTCTTATCTCTCCTTGCTATTCTCTGGAACTCTGCATTCAGAGGGGTGTATCTCTCCTTTTCCCCTTTGTCTTCCGCTTCTCTTCTCACAGCTATCTGTAAGGCCTCCCCAGACGGCCACTTCGCCTTTTTACATTTCTTTTGCTTGGGGATGGCCTTGATCCTTGCCTTCTGTACAATGTCACGAACCTCCATCCATAGTTCTTCAGGCACTCTGTACATCAGATCTAATCCCTTAAATCTATTTCTAGTGTATAATTGTAAGGGATTTGATTTAGGTCATACCTGAATGGTCTAGTGGTTTCCCCTACTTTCTTCAATTGAAGTCTGAATTTGGCAATAAGGAGTTCATGATCTGAGCCTCAGTCAGCTCCCGGTCTTGTTTTTGCTGTATAGAGCTTCTCCATCTTGGCTGCAGTGAATATATTCAATCTGATTTTGGTGCTGACCATCTGGTGATGTCCATGTGTAGAGTCTTCTCTTGTGTTGTTGGAAGAGGGTGTTTGCTATGACCAGTGCGTTCTCTTGGCAGAACTGTATTAGCCTTTGCCCTGCTCATTCCGCATTCCAAGGTCAGGTGTTTCCTGACTTCCTACTTTTGCATTCCAGTCTCGTATAATGAAAAGAGATTACTAACCTCAAGAATATAGTTCAGAAAAAAAAATGGTAATATCATAATTTTAAAACTGGTGAGTTGTCAGTATTTACTTTTAAAGTAGTAATTAACATTTAAATAGTAGGTTTAAACATTTTAAAATACTAGGCTGGTATAATTTAGTTTTTAATAATGGCTGTGTTTAAGAACCAGTTTTCAAAATTCCTGAAAATTTTGCAATTGTCTCTTCCGATGTGGAACTAGTCCTCCCCACAGCCCTGCTGGAGGATGGTCTGGGGGCTGGCCGTGGCCTGAGCAGCCGAGCCCTGTGTCCCTCCTGGGAACAGCTGTCCCACAATCCTCTTGCCTCTGGACGGGGTCGTGTGCGCCGCGTTCTGCCAGCAGAGCACAAGTGGGAGGGATGTGATCACTTTCAGGTGTAACTGATGGCCCTCCCCACCCGTCTCTCCTCCATGACACATCAGCTCTCTTCCCATCTGTCAGCTTAATGGAGAGGACTCAGCGGTCCCAAGACAGAGGCACAAGCAGCAGGAACCTGGCTCCTAAATAATACGTCCTGTAGAACAGAAGCTCCCCTCGCTTGACTCAGACTTTACCTGTCACAGCAACTATTTTTTTTTAAGCTCGACAAACACAAAATCAGTGCAGAGTTCCCTTTTGTTTGCTGTTTTGTTTCTGCATCAGAATCTCAGCTGTGTTTTGTGTCTCTATTCATTGCTTTTCTAGCACATCTTAAGCACAGGCTTCAGGCTGGAGACTCTATTGAAGATCAGGGGCCAGAGAAATGGATCTTTCCAAACAGGCCCCATAGAGTGAGAATTATATTGGAAAATAAATTATATTGTCAAACTCACCTGAGGTTTGACAGCCTTTTTTTTTTAGGAGAGACAGCTTCTAAGCCTAGGGTTATGAAATTCTTTATGAATGAGGGAGTGGGAAATCTTAGATATCCTGGGAAGGAAAGCATGTCCCTCAATAACAGCATGTACATTTCTTATACTTGAATAGTGACAACTAAAAGAAGTATCAAATAAGGCCAGAATAAAGAAATTAATTTTAGAAAATCAGGCTTCCACAAAAAACACTGACCAGTCCTCCAGAGGACAGCTGTCCCTGCAGGACAGCCTACGGACACCGACTGAAATTCAGATAATTTCTCCTCCTTCCTCTCTCGCCACTCCAAGTGGATGCAGCTCAGCCATCTGACCTTAGAGTGACGTGTGCAATATTATTCCTGCCTGCCCAGGATATCCTTATTGCTTGTTTCTTTTCCCCTTTGACTGGAATGCTTCCACATGCCTTGAACAATGCTGTTTCACAGTCCAGGGTCTCCTTTTCTGTCTTTTAGTAGGATCCTTTAAAATGCTTCCCGGCTTGAGTTCTTTCTCTGTGCTTCCTGACCCTCTGCTTCAGAGAAAGACAGACACACCTCTCCCAAGCCTCACCTTGTTGCTGCTGCTGCTGCTGCTGCTTCTGCTAAGTCACTCCAGTCGTGTCCGACTCTGTGCGACCCCAAAGACGGCAGCCCACCAGGCTCCCCCTTGTTAGTGATCCCCAAACACACACACACACTTCTTTTACTTCTCCTGTGGTGTCAGGCCCTCCAGCATCAAAACATCTCCTGTGTCCACCAAGCTCACTCTTTTTTTTTTTTTCAAGAATAAGAGGTAGGTTCCTTGAAAGTAATCTGAAATTGAAATGGGTTCAAAGATTATTTTATGATATATTCAGATCCAAATTAATGGAGAAATATGAAATATTTAAAGTCCTGCTTTCAAAATATAACCCTCCTTTCATAGGTGCATAAAATGCTAAATAAATGTCGTGTTCTATAATACATTGCTGGGCGAAAATTACAATAATAATGCCATCTAATCAGGTTGTGAAGGGTGCTTGCTATCAGAGTCCCTACTTTCTACATTTTTCTACCATCAGTGCTCTGCATCTGTGCTTTTTCAGGTGTATTATTTAAACACAAGAAAAATCAAAAGCCCATCACTCAATATCATAGGAGAATCCTATAAAGAAGTCCTAATACCTAAGGCCCAGGCGCTGTCACTTGGAAGCAAACGTCTATGGATTTTAAGGAAGAGACTCTGAAGACGGTCAGCTGTTCACAGCATCTACCATCTGCTCCTCTCCGTTGGTAACCGTGCCTCAGCTCCCCTCTGAGCCGCCTCTCCGCGTCAGCTCCCACGCTCTGCAGACGACTGGAGCGTCACTATGTGCCCCCGCCACACGCAGTCAGAGGATTTCCCCGGGTGACTGCTGCGGAGCAAGGCAAGGAACCCCAGCAGAGACGGCGAGAGTCGAGCAGGCTGCTCCTGGGACTGGGGCTGGTCTCTGGACGCTGTTTCTTTCACTCTGGCCTCTTTCTCGGGCTCCTTGGCGCCCCCTCCCACGGCGATCACCTTCCCTCACCCTCTACGTGGGCCTTCTCGCCCTCGTCCCTCCTTTGGGGTCTCGGGGGGCCGGGAGGACCAGCTAACGCGACGTCACAGGCCGCCTTCTTAGCGCAGCCGCATTCGCGTCGCCTCCTCCCCAGCTTCACTCACTCCTGCGGCTTTAATTCACCACGAAATAAAAATCACAGCCCCTTTCCGGGATGCTCTGCAGGGATCCACGCCCGCAAGCAGGCCTCTCCCCTAACTCTGCCAACCCCTCCTCCGCAGTTCCAGCCCCTCCGGCCTGCCGTATGCCCCAAGAGTATGCCAAACCCCTCTGTCTCAGGACATTTGCAAGTGCTCTTGACTCTGCTTCAAACAATCATTCTCGGGATGTTTTCAGGGCTGTTTTCTCATTCAAGCCTGACTTCAAAAAACACCTTCCGAAAGTCCTTACCCCACCATCGAGGCTAAAGAACGCACCCTGTCACCCATGCTCCCTCACACTTCTATGCTTAGTGATGCTTGTAAAAATCTAAATTTGTTTCACTGAGATTGTTTCCCGCTGGACTGCAGGCTGAGAATAGAGTGCAAACTGATGTAGGATATTATGGAAGTGGAGAGAGAACCTGGAGAGCGGTGCCAGCAGGAGGGCAGGCCAGTGGTGCAGAGGAGAAGCCAGCCTGGGGAGGCTGGTTGTCTCCGGCTGAGAGGACATACAAAGCCACCTGACTTCTGCTCGCTAGTGAAATTATATAGTAGATCTCTTAGTAGGTTTCAGCTGGGCTTTCTGTCACTTGAGCTTACAGATAGCAAGAACTCTAAGGAAAAATCAGTGGGGGTATTATTTAAAGACCAAAAACAAACAAACAAATAAACCAGGATACTCCTTAGAGAAACTGCCTTAAATATCTTAAGGAAATGTCTTAAACATCAAAGGGAACAAAGAATCATACTAGAGTAGAGTTGCAGGACTCAGTTCAGTTCAGTTGCTCAGTCGTGTCCGACTCTGCGACCCCGTGAATTGCAGCACGCCAGGCCTCCCTGTCCATCACCAACTGCTGGAGTTCACTCAGACTCACGTCCATTGAGTCCATGATGCCATTCAGCCATCTCATCCTCTGTTGTCCCCTTCTCCTCCTGCCCTCAATCTTTCCCAGCATCAGGGTCTTTTCCAATGAGTCAACTCTTCGCATGAGGTGGCCAAAGTACTGGAGTTTCAGCT
Organism: Capricornis sumatraensis; assembly: GCF_032405125.1. Classification (NCBI taxonomy): domain Eukaryota; kingdom Metazoa; phylum Chordata; class Mammalia; order Artiodactyla; family Bovidae; genus Capricornis; species Capricornis sumatraensis. The sequence goes on along the minus strand of NC_091077.1, from coordinate 108,332,933 downwards.
TTAGCATCATTCCTTCCAAAGAAATCCCAGGGCTGATCTCCTTTAGAATGGACTGGTTGGATCTCCTTGCAGTCCAAGGGACTCTCAGGAGTCTTCTCCAACACCACAGTTCAAACGCATCAATTCTTTGGCGTTCAACTTTCTTCACAGTCCAACTCTCACATCCATACATGACCACTGGAAAAACCATAGCCTTGACTAGACGGACCTTAGTTGGCAAAGCAATGTCTCTGCTTTTGAATATACTATCTAGGTTGGCCATAACTTTTTTTCCAAGGAGTAAGCGTCTTTTAATTTCATGGCTGCAGTCACCATCTGCAGTGATTTTGGAGCCCCCCAAAATAAAGTCTGACACTGTTTCCACTGTTTCCCCATCTATTTCCCATGAAGTGATGGGACCGGATGCCATGATCTTCGTTTTCTGAATGTTGAGCTTTAAGCCAACCTTTTCACTCTCCTCTTTCACTTCCATCAAGAGGCTCTTTAGTTCCTCTTCACTTTCTGCCATAAGGGTGGTGTCATCTGCATATCTGAGGTTATTGATATCTCTCCCAGTAATCTTGATTCCAGCTTGTGCTTCTTCCAGCCCAGTGTTTCTCATGATGTACTCTGCATATAAGTTAAATCATACTTGAAGATATTTGTCAAACAAAATTTTTATTTGGTACTTTGACATAAGTTACAAAGGCTGGGGTGCACTGCCCTTCCCTGGAGATGCTGTTAAAGAGTGTCTCACCTGCTTGAGGTGACTGAATTGGCATCAGTCTCACGACAGGGAGAATCTGAATGATATCAGACTTTGACCCTGTGGTACAAACCAACCAGAGAAAATGAAAGTTGTCAATAAAAAAGCAGGCATTTGTAGGATAACACACTGTAATCAGACTAAGCAAGGACACAGGCTTACAACATGAAAGGAAAAAAATGAGTAATAAGGATAACCAAGATAAGACGCATAAACTACCAAATATAGAACAGAATGGAGAACTTAATAGCCAGTAAATTTACCAAATTTAGATCTGACCATATTCTGGACCTCAGCTTCTGAAAGTATGTTCTTGAAGTTTAATACTGTGAGCAAACCAGACAAAATCTGAAACTCTGGTTTTCCATAGCACTGCTGCTGCTGCTGCTAAGTCGCTTCAGTCGTGTCCGACTCTGTGCGACCCCATAGATGGCACCCCACCAGGCTCCCCCGTCCCTGGGATTCTCCAGGCACGAACACTGGAGTGGGTTGCCATTTCCTTCTCCAATGCATGAAAGTGAAAAGTGAAAATGAAGTCGCTTAGTCGTGTCCGACTCTTCGAGACCCCATGGACTGCAGCCTACCAGGCTCCTCCATCCATGGGATTTTCCAGGCAAGAGTACTGAAGTGGGGTGCCATCACCTTCTCCATTGTGCTAGAACGTGGTAGTTTATATTCAGCATGAGGCTAAAACTCTGGACGTCAGAGAAGGGGCTGATGACACTGGGCTGCTTGAGGAGACAAACGGCAAGGAGTGCAGCAAGGCTAGACTATGACAGAGGAAATGACGATGTGCCGGTCAGGGATACACACAGGGAAGTCCAGAGAACATAGCGCATGCAAAGGGTTTTTGTTTGTTTGTTTTCAGCCCTGCAAAATAAGTCAATTTGAAAAGCTTCAGGGAAAATAAAATTTCTGTGTTGAGATGAAGTTTTAGATGAATGAAGAGCTTAAAGTGCTTTCAACTTGACATGGCTTGGCTTTGTTATGGAGTATAGACTACACTCCTGGAAGGACACCTCTCATCATGAACCAAGAGAGACCCAAAATGGTGAAGAACAAGGTTTGATTGCAAACATGCATGCCGTGCTTGCTAGCTTCATGTATTTTAAAGGGAAAACCCTTCTCCTCTAAAACTTTTTATATTCCCTCACATACATGACATCTTTCGTTACAGTGGAATAATCCTTCAGGGACAACTCTGTACTCAAGGGCCAAATTATGGGTGAGAATTTGGAGCAGAAGCTCCCAAGGAATAGAACAGGATCTCCCAGGGTACACACCAATGAGACTCTGGCTGGAAGGATAACTCAGGGAAGCCCCTCTCATCCACTTCTTTCAGCTTTCAGCCAGTATATGCTCCAGCGCACAACAGGAGGGAGCTGGAAATAAGGTTTGACTTAAAAAAAAAAATCTAATTTCCAGGAGACATTTTCAAAATAAAACAGTGAATCTTTCTGGGTGGCTGCGGTGCATCAGTGTTCTGAAAAAAATGGGGGTGAGGGCTCTTGCGATGTTGCTTTCCTCTCTTACTAGATTCAAAACAGTGAGAATTTCTGGAATATCTCTGCGCTGAGTCATTCTCTTACAGGCATAAGGCTCTAGGAAAACAGGTTGGGTTCTCTCCTTCTTTCAGACAGGTAAGGGTGTAGAGGTCTGCAGAAAGTAAGGGATCTTACAAAAGCCTCAGTAGGTAAGGCAGTCTGAAGCAGAGGCTGTTGGAATCTTGAATGCTCTAGCTCTCAGCTTGAGGCCTCAGGAACATAAGATCCATCCTTTTCACTAGGGCTTTTTGATCCCTCTCTTCTTCTATTTTCAGCTTATTGTGATGAGCAGTATTAACCACCTATGAAATACCGAAGTACAAGCGCAGTACGCCCATCTGAAATGCCGCGATGTGATTCTAGTCTGTCTGCCGCCTCTCCTTGCCAGCTGCTGCTAACACACCTGGCGAAACTCAGGAGGTGCCGCTGGAATCCTGCTTTTTAGTCTTTTTTTAAACATCAATTGGAAGCTGAAACTCAAAGCAATGTGACCCCTGCACAACCTGAAGCCTAGAAGTTTCCCAAGGCTCTTCTGTGAATTAAACGGCCAGGTTTCAAACACACGCACACGGCATGTGAATGAGGTTCAGGGCAGCTGGTCAGAAAAAGGAACTGAACGAAAGAAGGGCAAACTTAAGCTCACTAAAAGAGCAAGGCAGCAACAACAAAAGCAGGCAGACAATGGCAGCGGGCCCAGGCAGGACCCACAGGCCCGCAGCAGAGGGAGGGCTCCCGAGAGCTTGGCAACAGTGTAACTAATTAGGGAGCCCAGACTCCGGGAGTGCAAGCCCTGTCTGGCCTCCCAGACATAACCTGGACAACCTTCATAGCTGTCATCTTTTCTGGGGACCCCTTGAAGCTTTCTGGGTCAACCTGCTTCAGCAATTCAAGGGTGCTTGTAGGGGTGGCTCGCCTGACCCTTTTCTTGAAATGTGCCCTGAGATTAGAACAGAAATTCTGCCCCATCTACTATTCCTTTCAGTTAATAAAAAGAGCAGCCTAGATCAACATCTGTAGGGTTCCATAGCGTTCAAGGGGCTTCCCTGGTGGCTCAGACAGTAAAGAATCTGCCTTCAGTGCAGGAGACCTGGGTTTGATCCCTGGGTGGGGGAGATCCCCTGGAGAAGGGCCCAGAAACCCACTCCTGCAAACTCTGGGAGATGGTGAAGGACAGAGGAGCCTGGTGTGTTGCAGTCCACGGGGTCTCAAAGAGCTGGCCCTGACTGAGCGGCCGAACACCACCACCCAAACTGCCATTTTTCCCAGGAGGGTCTACTTTGTATCCAGAACTGTGCAAACTGTGGTCAAAAACCTGGACTTCAAAGTATCCCTGTATTTACAGTTGCTTTTGGATACAAGATTTACAAACCTGAACCAATGTGGTGAGAATACAATACTGCGCTGAAAACCAGCTTAGCCTTAATCGATATACTGTGTGTTAGATGGAGTTGGCCTTGTAGCTCCTCTCAGGACGTGAGCTCTCAGAGTGCAAGCCCTGTCCTCTTTATTCCCTAGAGCACTGGCGCTGAAGCTGAACACTGCGGGTCTACAGTGACTAATGGACGGTTGGTAGGATTACCCGACTGGGAGCCTAAAATGCCTGTGTTTCTTCATGCGTTAGGTCCCGTGGTAGCACAGAGATGGAGGCGGGTGGGAAATGGCAGTCGCTGATACAAAGAGCTTCACTCTGGGTTGCAAAAGAAAGGTCATCTTATTTTTGCCTTCCTGTTTTAAAGTCTGAGGGTGGCCTCCCCTCAGGCCTGGGTGGTGTCTGGTGAGGAAGTGTTCCAGCAGGGAGTTGCCTGGCAATGCTCATCTGGCTCACGTCACAGGCATTCTCCTACTGGATTGACCTGTCAGGAGGGCAGATACAAAAGCACCCTCTAGCATGGGTGTGTTAGATGTCTCCACACGGCAAGCACGTGTGTGCACACGCTGTTGACACGAAGAAAGTACAAGGCAGCTGTTGAAAACAGAGCAACGAGCTCAAAACGAGACTGTGGTTTTTCCTCCGGCAGAATGGGGCGAGCAGGGGTGGGGGGAAGCCACAGCCCCTCCCAGGGCTCCCGGGAGGCAGCAGGTTGGCCACACCATGCGTGCTTTCGTCAGCTGGAGGAGAGACGCTCCCATTCCTGAACTTTGCGGCAAGAGGAGGTGTGCATCAAAGCTACGTGCAGGTCTGGTCAACGCTAGCTGCATGTTACAGGCTGCTTTGGCTAGTGCTGTCCAAAGAAAAGGGTGACACTCAATCGTTCACCCATCTAACCAACATTTATTAACCACCTCCTGTATGCCAGGCACAGACTCCAGAGCCGAGGATATACTGTTGAACAAAAGACCCCTGTTCTCAGGAGGCTATAACTAGTTACTCATTAGCTATATCCTTATATACCACTAGTCATATCATTACAACCAGTGGTGTAACTAGTATATATCATCATAGCTAGTGATATACCGTTGCTACTAGTGATTATCACTAGTGGTTTCATAGAATACAAATGCTTTCTTTGGAGGAAATTAAACATGATGGGGTGGTATCAGAGGGAAGCATCTAGGGTGGCTGCCCAGAGCAGTCCTGGATGAGGAGGTAACTCTTGGACTGAGAGCTGAACACTAAGAAGAGGACATTCCTGGCAGAGAGAAGAGCAAGCACAAAGGCCACCGCTTTCCTTGATTTACTTGTGAGCACAATCACCCTGACCCCCGGCCCAGACAGTTGTCCGTGGCAGTGAAAGCCGTGTGATAGTGTGGCCTCCAGTCCAGAGGGTCATTCTTTCAGCTGGCCCAAAGGCATGAGAGCTGAGGACAGGGACCCAGCAGAGAGACTGTTTCTCACTCTCCCAGGAAAGGAGAAAGCATCAGAAGAGGCAGAGCCCCTCACCCTCCCCTCCTTGTAGTAATGGTCCCTGAAGCCCTGAGGTATGGGAATCGCCTGCAAGCATCCTGAGGGCGGAGGCCGGTCAGGGACGGAGTGCCCAGTGCCTTTACTGGTGATGGAGCACAGCCTGCCACGTGGACCACAGACCTGGCCTAGGTCGACTCACAGATGGCCTCTCATCTCCGCTCTAACTTGAAATTAACGTGTCTTCCAGTTTTCTCTCTGCAACGTTTTAACCTCCCATATTGGTATGACATGAGGAAGCAGGTGGAGAGGCAGCCTGCCCCTGGGGCGCTAAGTCTCGGATCTGACAAGGTTCCGATCCTTCCATGTGTGAGCTGGAATCATTTTATAAACTCCCGTGTTGCGGTTAAAAGCAGAGCTCTGGAGTCACGCTGCTTGGACCAAACCCTGGCCACACTTCTGGTGGAGGGACCTAGAAGAGGTTCCTTCACGTCTCCAAGCTTCAGTTTCCTCATCTGTAAAGCAGTGGCTATGCTACCTTACAGAGCGGCTGAGAGGATTAAGAGCTCACTCAGGTAAAACGAGAAGGCCTGCAGTCCCTAGCACACAGACGTGATCAAACCAGCAGCCAGAGCAGAGGAGGACGAGGAAGAAGGACCAGCCAGTGCCACAGACACTCCCAGGCTCAGCACTGGTGCCCGTGCCTGGCATCAGTAACACTTGGCTTCAGACACGGAAGCCACCCCAGCATCCACTGATGAGAAGAAAGAGCGTGTGGTGTGCACATACCATGGAACATTGCTTGTCCACAAGGAGAATGAAATGAGCCCATTTGCAGCAACAAGGATGGGCCAAGAGGGTATCACAATGAGTGAAGTCAGACAGAGAGACAAGTATGGCACCACCCCTGTGAGGTCCAACACAGCACCACAAAGGAATCCACACAAAACAGAAACAAACTCACAGGCACAGAAAACAAACCTGTGACCACCAAGGGGAAGGGAGCAAGGGGGAGATACATCAGGGGTATGGGAAAATAGACACACATCGCGACGTATAACACAGATGAACACGGACCTACTGAACAGCACAGGGAATTATGTTCAAGATCTTACATAATGTATATGAGATATAACACACTATATAGAATATATAATGGAAAAGACTGAAAAAATATACATCTACAACAGTGACTGCTGCACACGCCTGAAACTAACACAATATTATAAATAAACTATACTTCAATTTAAAAAAAAAAGAATGCTTGGCTTTACTGGACATGTTAGCCCTTAAAAAAAAATCTCAAAAACCTTAAATTAGAGAAAGCAGAAAAAATGATCTTTCCTGTTCTACTTTCACTCGTGTTTTTAGAGCCCTCTAACGGGGCTCAAGGACTGAGAGAACCTTTGTTTGAAGTAAATATTAAAACAGTTGCAAGGAGAAAAGGAAGCTGTTTTGCAGCTGTCTGGCTATCCATAGACATCCTTCCCTGGTGACTCAAAAGGCAAAGAATCTGCCTGCAATGTGGGAGGCCCAGGTTCGATCCCTGGGTCGGGAAGATTCCCTGGAGGAGGGCATGGCAACCCACTCCAGTATTCTTCCTTGGAGAACTCCATGGACAGAGGAGCCTGGTGGGCTACAGTCCAAGGGGTCACAAAGAACCAGACACAGTTGAGTGACTAACACTTTCCTCTTGGATTGCACCCAGCCAGTGAAGGGAAGAGGGAGTCCAATTGGAAAGTCGCTGGGCTCCTCATGAGGTCACTGCTGATTCTATTATAACAGTACACTTCCAGAAGCTTATTAATTTTTCAGCAATAACCCTGAAAGGAAGAGGAGCACAAATCTAGCTCTCCCTAGATGCTTGTGAACGTTAATCATTTTATGCCCTTCTATCCTCCTTTCCTACTAGGCTGAATTTTTCCCCAAAGCCAGAGTCCAGGCCTACTCTTTTCATATGCCAAGAGTAAGGCTGACTTGTATTGTAGTAATCACCTGAAGTCACCCAACTGCCCTTCTTTAGAAGGGGGTGGACTAGTGAATGTCTCACACAAATGACATGTCATGAATACATTACTAACCTTTGCTTTCCCTCGCCTGGCATAGTCCCTGGAACGCTGGTTTCCACTGAAGTTTATTTGAGGGAAAATGTGAAATAGGAAAAGGCGCATAAGGATGTCAGGAGCCACGGAGACTCATCACAGAATGACAGTCAGAGAGGGGAGCGGGCTGCCGGCACGTGCTGACACACTGCAGCCAGCACGAGGTTAAAGGTGATCCGACAGCTGGGCGTGAAAGGGCTGGCGAACAGTCACTTCTCACACAAAAACCAGAAAGCACGGACGCCATTAGGCCTGGGCTAGAATGGCAATCCCACGGTCACCACAGGCAGACTCTTTGTGGATTACTGGGATGTGGCCCTCATCATCACGGTCCAAGAAGGACGCTGGAGTTCAGGCGTCACAGCCACAATTCCAAATCAGTATAAGAGTAGAAGGGAAGAAAGAGACTGCCCAGGGTTTCTGCACATGTGTTCCTCTTCACTGGCAAGGACTTAAATCACCTCAATCAGCCAAACACAAAGAAGGCTACTGCCCAGTTACTGGCCTCAGAACAGTAGTGGCCAATAGGCCTGGCAATGGAATCATAAGGGTAATAACTCCAAGTAGAAAAATACTTAGCGTCTTGCAGAGGATTTCACGTGTGCCTCTGTTATGACACAGGAGGAAGGGCAGAAGGGAGACTGGCTCTTGGAAACATAGCTAAAAGCAGCAAGAGCGGCTCGCCTGGGGCCTGTCCTGATGAAAACAGATGCTGTTACAGACAGGACCAGGAGGGTGCATGGAAGGCAAACAGACACCTGCAGCGGCCGCCCTTGGTGCTGCCCGTCCAGCTTACACCAGAGGCGCAGGAAGAGATTCGGGTAGAAAGCTCAAGTCTGGATGAAGACTCAGTTATTAGCTTGTGTTCTGAATCTCTCAGAACTTGTGTATGACCTTGGGAGTGAAAAGACGAAGACCCTAACTAACTCTGAGAGACCCCAAGAAGGGCGGGGGGCCCACTGACCCTGAGAGGCCCCAAGAAGGGAGCCCACTGACCCTGAGAGACCCCAAGAAGGGCGGGGGGCCCACTGACCCTGAGAGACCCCAAGGAGGGCAGGGCCAGCGCTGTCCCTCGCCCCTGGCCACGTGTGGGGTCTGCCAGGCATCATCTTGACCTCTCATTCTAGAGACCTTTGCCAAACCTTCCATAGCCCCAAATATTGTTATACTGTGATTTTTGCAAGGATAATTATCATCCAATATTAGCATTGAATGACTGAGTATTCGACCCATCACGGTAAATACACCACCACCTGCCCTGATATACTCCACCACCACACTCTCACACACTTCTCATCTCACAGCAAGCAGGCTTCTGGGAATTAATCTATCAAATAATCTGAAGGAAGACTTCACAGCCTGGAAACAAGACTCGTGTTTCCCCAATGAATAATCATTCCATCGTTAGCTGTAACTGGGAAAAGAGCATCACCTTGACCCTCCTGATTCCTGGCAGGGACAGGAGCAGGGTTCATGATAGCTTACGGCCATGGGAGATCCTGCCATGCTGAGGCTGCCCCAGAAAGGTTTGTCCTCAGGGAAACCTCCCTGAGGCAGAAGCATCATAGGCGACTGGAAGGTAAAAGTAGGAAGTCAAGAGATATCTCCTGGAGTAACAGGCAAGTTTGGCCTTGGAGAAGAAAAAGAAGCAGGGCAAAGGCTAACAGAGTTCTGTAAAGACAAGACACTGGTCATAGCAAACCTCTTCCACCAACACAAGAGAAGACTCTACACACAGACATCACCAGATGGTCAACACCGAAACCAGACTGATTATATCCTTTGCAGCCAAAGGTGGAGAAACTCTATACAGTCAGCAAATGCAAGACTGGGAGCTGACTGTGGCTCAGATCAAGAACTCCTTATTGCAAAATTGAGACTTAAATTGAAGAACGTAGGGAAAACCATTAGGCCATTCAGGTATGACCTAAATGAAATCCCTTACAATTATACACTGGAAGTGACAAAGAGATTCGAGGGATTAAATCTGATAGACCGAGTGCCTGAAGAACTCTGTGGAGGTTCGTAACATTGTAGAGGAGGCGGTGATCAAAAACATTCCCAAGAAAAAGAAACGCGAAAAAGCAGAGTGGTTGTCTGAGGAGGCCTTACAATAGCTGAGAAAAGAAGAGAAGTGAAAGGCAAAGAGAAAGGGGAGAGTGAAAGCGAAAGCCATTTAGTCGGGATTCTCCAGGCCAGAATACTGGAGTGCATAGTCTTTCCGTTCTCCAGGGGATCTCCCAACCCAGGGACCAAACCCAGGTCTCCCGCATTGCAGGCGGATTCTTTACCAACTGAGCTATCTGAATGCAGAGTTTCAAAGAATAGTAAAAAGAGACAAGAAAATCTTCCTAAGTGCACAGTGCAAAGAAATAGAGGAAAAGAGTAGAATGGGAAACATTAGAAATCTCTTCAAGAAAATCAGAGATACAAGGGAACATTTCATGCAAAGATGAGTATGGACCTAAGAGAACCAGAAGATATTAAGAGAGGTGGCAAGAATACACAGAACTGCGCAAAAGATCTTCATGACCCAGATAACCACCATGCTGTGATCACTCACCTAGAGCCAGACATCCTGGAGTGCAAAGTCAAGTGGGCCTCAGGAAGCATCACTACAAACAAAGCTAGGGGAGTTGATGGAATTCTTGCTGAGCTATTTCAAATTCTTAAAGATGAAGCTGTTAAAATGCTGCACTCAATAGGCCAGCAAATTGGGAAAACTCAGCAGTGGCCACAGGACTGGAAAAGGTCAGTTTTCATTCCAATCCCAAAGAAGGGTAATGCCAAAGAATGCTCAAACTACTGCACAATTGTACTCATTTCACATGCTAGCAAGGCCATGCTCAAAATCCTTTAAGCTAGGCTTCAACAGTACATGAACTGAGAACTTCCAGATGTACAAGCTGGATTTAGAAAAGGCAGAGGAACCAGAGATCAAATTGCCATCATCCGTTGGATCATAGAAAAAGCAAGAGAGTTCCAGAAAAACACCTACTGCTACTTCATTAACTACACTAAAGCCTTTGACTCTATGGAGCACAACAAACTGGAAAATTCTTAAAGAGATGGGAAGAGGAGACCACCTGACCTGCCTCCAGGCTTCCCTGGCGGCTCAGCTGGTAAAGACTCTGCCTGCAATGTGGGACACCTGGGTTTGATCCCTGGGTTGGGAAGATCCCCTGGAGAAGGGCAAGGGTACCACTCCAGTATTCTGGCCTGGAGAATTCCATGGACTGTATAGTCCATAGGGTGGCATAGAGTCAGATATGACTGAGTAACTTTCACTTGACCTCTTTCCTGAGAGTCCTATATGCAGGTCAAGAAGCAGTAGCTAGAACTGGACATGGAACAACAGACTGGTTCCAGATTGGTAGAGGATTATGTCAAAGCCGTATATTGTCACACTATTTCCCTTGTATTTAACTTATATGCAGAGTTCAGTTCAGTTCAGTCGCTCAGTCGTGTCCGACTCTTTGCGACCCCATGAATTGCAGCACGCCAGGCCTCCCTGTCCATCACCAACTCCCGGAGTTCACTCAGACTCACGTCCATCAAGTCCGTGATGCCATCCAGCCATCTCATCCTTGGTCGTCCCCTTCTCCTCCTGCCCCTAATCCCTCCCAGCATCAGAGTCTTTTCCAATGAGTCAACTCTGCATGAGGTGGCCAAAGTACTGGACTTTCAGCTTCAGCATCATTCCTTCCAAAGCACACCCAGGGCTGGTCTCCTTCAGAATGGACTGGTTGGATCTCCTTGCAGTCCAAGGGACTCTCAAGAGTCTTCTCCAACACCACAGTTCAAAAGCATCAATTCTTTGGGGCTCAGCCTTCTTCACAGTCCAACTCTCACATCCATACATGACCACAGGAAAAACCATAGCCTTGACTAGACAGACCTTAGTAAGCAAAGTAATGTGTCTGCTTTTGAATATGATATCTAGGTTGGTCATCACTTTTCTTCCAAGGAGTAAGTGTCTTTTAATTTCATGGCTGCAGTCACCATCTGCAGTGATTTTGGAGCCCCCAAAAATAAAGTCAGCCACTGTTTCCACTGTTTCCCCATCTATTTCCCATGAAGTGATGGGACCAGATGCCATGATCTTCGTTTTCTGAATGTTGAGCTTTAAGCCAACTTTTTCACTCTCCTCTTTCACTTTCATCAAGAGGCTTTTGAGTTCCTCTTCACTTTCTGCCATAAGGGTGGTGTCATCTGCATATCTGAAGTTATTGATATTTCTCCCGGCAATCTTGATTCCAGCTTCTGTTTCTTCCAGTCCAGCATTTCTCATGATGTACTCTGCATAGAAGTTATATACAGGCTTCAAGTATTCCTTTTCCTATTTGGAACCAGTCTGTTGTTCCATGTCCAGTTCTAACTGTTGCTTCCTGACCTGCATACAGATTTCTCAAGAGGCAGATCAGGTGGTCTGGTATTCCCGTCTCTTTCAGAATTTTCCACAGTTTATTGTGATTCACACAGTAAAAGGCTTTGGCATAGTCAATAAAGCAGAAATAGATGTTTTTCTGGGCTGGATGAAACACAAGCTGGAGTCAAGATTGCTGGGAGAAATATCAATAACCTCAGATATGCAGATGACACCACCCTTATGGCAGAAAGTGAAGAGGAGCTAAAGAATCTATTGATGAAAGTGAAAGAGGTGAGTGAAAAACTGTCTTAAAACTCAACATTCAAAAAACTAAGATCATGGCATCTATTCCCAAGACTTCATGGCAAATAGATGGGGAAACATTGAGAACAGTGAGAGACTTTACTTTGTTGGGCTCCAAAATGACTGCAGATGATGACTATAGCCATAAAATTAAAAGATACTTGCTCCTTGGAAGAAAAGATATGACCAACCTAGACAGCATATTAAAGAGCAGAAACATTACTTTGCCAAGCAATTTCTGTACAGTGAAAGCTACGTTTTTTCCAATAGTCACGTACAGGTGTGAATGTCGGACCGTAAAGAGGACTGAGCACCAGAGAATGGATACTTTCAAACTGCGGTGTTAGAGAAGACTCTTGAGAGTCCCTGGCACTGCAAGGAGATCCAACCAGTCTACCCTAAAGGTATTCATTGGAAGGACTGATGCTGAAGCTGAAGCTCAAAGCCTTTGGCCACTTGATGCGAAGAGCTGACTCACTGGACCCTGATGCTGGGAAAGACTGAAGGCGGGAGGAGAAGGGGACGACAGAGGATGAGATGGCTGGATGGCATCACCGAGTCAATGGACATGGGTTTGGGTGAACTCCGGGAGTGGTGATGGACAGGGAGGCATGGCGTGCTGCGGTCCATGGGGTTACGGAGAGTCGGACACGACCGAGCAACGAAAAGAGGGTAGCAGTGCTGTTGTGAGGCCAGTCCTGCTGGGCCCTGGGTCCTGCTCCAGACCCAAAGTAAGAGTAGGTAAAAGTGGAGATCGCTGAGCTGCGGACTTTGTGCTTTGTTCATTTAGTTTGGCTTTGGTACAACAGAAGAAAGAAGGGAAGGAAAGCATTAGTTATGACCGTGAATTTGATCTCCAATCTCCTCTTTTCTACTCTACGGACTGGGAATTATCCAAGGCATCAAGGGCTTTGAACCAGTAACCTTAAAGGAATTCTATCAAACTGGTCTACTCTCAGAAATTAAAAGCAAAACAGAACACCCGGAGGCCCGTGTTCCCCCCTTCCCTTCAGCAGGTTTCTGAGGCCTCTGCCCCGAGCAGGCGCTCTGGCTTAGGAAGTGGGTCGTCTTGGTGTATTTCACTTTACTGTCCACCTCAAGATTCACAATACACTGCTTGAGTTTTGGATAGCTCAAAGTTTTGAATAAGACCTATCTTTTCCCTCACCACCAGCTTTTCCTATTGGCAAAAATCAAGAATTCTCTGAACATTTTCTGTTCTGACTTTGTATTCCTGGGAGGATCATAATGATCACAGTAGGAATTCATGGCCCAGTAGTATTTTCACAATTTTTCAGAAATCAATCTGAGCTTATCTCCAATGACTTAAAGGGAGAGAGAGTTTTTAAGAGGTGGGATGGTGGGAAATCATGGGTTACGTGGATTCTGCAAGGGCCTGGGTGAGAGGGAAGTTGGGCCAAGGGGCAGAAAGAAGGCTTTCTAAACTCTAGTCCAGCCACGAGAAACCTTAAGGTCATCGTGCTCACTCCTTACCGTAACACCATGGAGTCATGCATTAATATGCTCACTTTAAGCGTTTCTAAACAGACATTGTAAATAGCCATTTCTCCAAATACTATACTCAGATGGCCAACATGAACATGGAGTGATACTCGACATCTCTAATTAGAAAAATGCAAATCACAACTTCAATGAGGTATCATCTCACACTGGTCAGAACGGCCTCATCAAAAAGCCTACAAATAATTAACGCTGGAGAGGGTGTGGAGAAAAAGGAATCCTGTTACAGTGATGGTGGGAATGTAAGTTGGTGCAATCACTGTATAAAACAGTGTGGAGTTTCCTTAAAAACACTAAAAATTGAGCCACCACATGATCCAGCAACGCCACTCCTAGAGAAGACAAAAACTAATTTGAAAAGATGCATGCACCCTCATGTTCATAGAAGCACTGTTTACAATAGACAAGACGTGGAGACAACCCAAGAAGCCACTGACAGGCAATTGGCTTAAAACAGAGTGGTGTATGTGTATACGGCGGAATGCTACTCAGCCATGAAAAGCACGAAGCCTTCACAGCCTTCACAGCAACAGGGACGGAACTAAAGACCGTCACACTAAGTGAAGCCAGACAGAGAAGGGTCAGTATCCTACAACATCACCTACACATGGATTCAAGATCAATACGAACGAATCTACCTACAGAACAGAAAAAGGCTGACATAGAGACAAAACGTATTGTCACCAGAGGAGACAGGGAGGCGGGTAGGGATAGAGTAGGAGTATGGGATTAACAGGTAGAACTCCCATACATAAAAGAAAATAAGGTCTTCCTATGACACAGGAACAATGCTCAGTGTCTTACAGTAAATAATGGAAACTCATCTGAAACGTGCATACATGTGTAACTGGAAGACTCGCTGTATATCCGAAACTAACACAATATTGTAAACCAACCATATTTCAATGTGAAAAATGAATCTTTTACAATGCTCACTTCACAGATTAGGAAACTGAGGTACAGAAAGGCTGGGACCTGCTCTATCTCAGGAAGCCTCAGCTTCCCGAGCCATCCTCCAGTGTACACCCCTCCCACAGCGCTCGATTTCCCACCTAGTGAACCACATTTTTCTTCATGTGCTTTGGGACCAGGTCAGCGGCAACACACCCCAGGGCTGCCTTGGACAGCACCTCCAAAGACCAGGCCAGAGGCAGTCTGGGGAGACGGGGAGCGGAAAGGGTGGATGAAGCGCGGGTGAGGGGAAGGACAGTCAGCCACATCCCCTCAGCCTCAGCCGGCACCAGACGCAGTCACCAGCAGCAGCCTCAGGACGGCGTGGCAGGAGCCTAGGAGGAATGTCCCGGTGACCTCAGCGGGAGCAGGAGTGCGATGGACGGTGCACATTCCAGGGGCCCATCAGAAGAGAGGCGGGAGCACAGCCAGGGGGCTGGACAGGACTCTGTCCACCAAGGCAGCAGTCCCGGAAGGCAGGGCCTGAAATGGCTTGGGAGAGGGAAAGATCTGAATAAAGAATTGCAGCGTGTTATCTTTAAGGTAGACTGACATGCCTATTACTTTGGAAACAGTAGACCTATACTACACTATAAGATCAATGCTGTGGACTTCTGTTTTCAGAGTGCTCATCTTCACAGCGATGTTACAGATACAAAAATAAATGACTTCAGTCAAAGAGGAACTTCCAAAGCGATACAAGCAAAGGGTAACATCAGGAATCTTAAAGAACCATCATCTTCAAGGATCAGTCAAGGAGAGGCAGGACAGAAAAAACAAGAGAAATATAAGAGCCCAGAAAGGAGCATATCACAGAAATTAAGGCAGTGAGAAGTTTATGAAATGCATTCCAAACAGTCAAATGGTGCAGTGAAGGAGAACTGTATTTTATAAGAGAGAAGACTAGTGACTTTCAAGGAAGAAGTCTCAATATAGTTATGAGGGTGAAAACCAGACTCCAGCGGTTAACGTGGTAAATGGACAAGAACCAGAAGCACGGGGTCACAGCTAAATACTAAAAAGAAGAAAGCTTGGATGCTGGTTGGAAAAACAAAGATCTTTTTCAATAATAAGAGAAAATACATTAAGAACCTGAAGCATTAACCCTGCTGCTAAGTCACTTCAGTCATGTCCGACTTTGTGCGACCCCATAGATGGCAGCCCACCGGGCTCCCTGTCCCTGGGACTCTCCAGGCAAGAACACTGGAGTGGGTTGCCATTTCCTTCTCCAGTGCATGAAAGTGAAAAGTGAAAGTGAAGTCACTCAGTTGTGCCTGATTCTTAGTGACCCCATGGATTGCAGCCTACCAGGCTCCTCCATCCATGGGATTTTCCAGGCAAGAGTACTGGAGTGGGGTGCCACTGCCTTCTCCAAGCATTAACCCTAGATCCAATACATTCATCGGGGCTCCTATAAGACTGCTGTTGTGTTCACAAAAAGCGTATGGCTCCATAAGAAAGGCCTGTTTCTCTACCATACGTTGGCCCCATCTCGGACAAGCAGCATTCATAATGGAGCGCTCTAGCCCAGAGACCTCCAGCCTCTGACGAGTGGAGAAGGCCGTTGCTCTCACCCTGGTTGCCAGCCCGAGGTCCTGTGGCTGAGACTCTACTCTGGGCCTAGAGACCCCTACAGAGGACTTGTTCATCTTAGTGTCAATCACTATCGGCTCTTATAACAAGATATCACAAACTGTGTGGCTTCAACAGCAATGCATTTCTCACGATGGTGGAGGCTAGGGTGTCGGAGATCAAGGTGCCCAGTGAGAGCCTGGAGACAGCCAGCTTCTCACTGTACCCCTGCTTGGCAGAGAGCGCAGAAAGGAGCTTTCTGGGCCAGCTTTCCTGGGCCTCTTCTTACAGAAGCCCTACTCCCCTTTATGAGGACCTACCCCGACCTAATTCCTGCCCAAAGGCCCCACCTGCTAATACGACCACACTGGAAGGACGGACTTCCACACGTCAGCTTTGGGAGGTCACAGGCAAGCAGTCCACAGCGCCTGGTGAGATGAGCCAGCATTTCTGGGGATTCAGGGAAAGGTGCTGATGCTCTTAAAATGGTTCAGGACACGGCGGTAGTGGTCACACTCAGGCAACGCAGAGCATTACGAGAGAGAGCTGTCGCACTGTCTGATGTGTGCCCCTACCGTAGGGAGCTATTTCCGAATGGTGATCATTTGCTCGATCTCGACAATCCCCAGCTATTTGCTCTGAGGCCACCAGGCATATATCTTTGCCTTCTCAACTTTTGTGGAGTGTACATATATCTTTTTTCCAGCTATGGCCAGCAAACGCACTTGGAAGAAGGTAACATATCTCTCCATCCCTGCCTTTTCACAGCCCTTAAAGCTCTCTGCTTCTGTAGAGCCGGTCCCCACCTGATCAACAGCTCAGGAGATTTATTCCAGGTCCTGCCTCTGATCGTTTCCTGTCCTTAACGTCTGTGTCCGTTTCTCCCCTGTGGTTCTCCCGAGAGCAGGCCTCTTCACGCCTTCCCCTCTCTCACCTGGCAGATTCAGCTCTGTGTTGCCCCATTTTATGCTTTCCCTTCATCTCTCCCAGTAGCCGTCCTAAATCTGCTCGCCCTGGAAACACTCTCAATGATATCTCTGTCCTCCAGAGCCCGGGCAGAATAGACTGAGGGGCAAGGAGCAATTAAAAGCAGAGACCAAGTGCTTCCAATTACATGCTCGCCTTCGGCTATAATGGAGACAGCCGGCGTATCAGTTCGGCACGTGCACACGGGCAATCTTTTCACCACATGAGCCACAACATGAGTTACACTCCAAATGCTATAAACTGGCTTTGAAAATAAGTGAAAATAATTAAGTACAAAGTGTATGCCTGGTTCAGGCTTGAATAAACCGTGTGATTTCTTCAAACGTGCTATCTTTAGGAAAGAAGACATTGCCCCGTCAGGGAGCAGGCCGAGGAAGCTGTGACGTGAGTAGCAGAGATGTTTCTAAATGTCCAGATGGTATTTGAAAAGTGCAAAGCTTTCCAGTATCTGTTGAAGTCATGGGTCGGAACTGAGAATGTTTGAGGCCATGCTCAGACACTGCTCAGGATATTGATTGTCTCCCCAAATTATCCACGCCAGGTAATTAATACGGGGCACCGGTTTGTCCTGGAAGGGCGATGGGAAGTGGGGGCGGGGGGCGCTGCACAGGTCGCTGCCGCCCTGACCACATGGCGTCAGGGAAAGGCTGGTCCCTCGGCCCGGCCAAAGAGTGAAATGCAGGTTCATGGTTCTTTTTGTTCACACATACGCATTCTCGAAAGTTCCATCACCGGCACGTGCGTCTACTCCCCTGTTGAAAAGCCACAGAATGAAAAAAGGTTTATCTGTTTTAAAATGCTGTCTTTGCACAAAGCGAAACCTGTGGGCATCCTCTGGCTTATAACCTTGCTGTTTCTCTGAACCTTGTAAAGCCTACATGAGCCAGGCCGCTTGCCGTTTGCCCTCAGATGCTCAGGCCCTGGCTGGTAGGGGCAGCCAATGTGTGCGGTTGGTTAGCTTTTTCTCGGCCTAATGAAGCTGAAGAATAACGGTTTCCCATGTGAATTCTCTTCTCCACCTCTGCGGCACTGAGGAGGTGTTTGCAGATTCTGGCAGGTCCAGGGGACTGTTGTGTGCCTGCCAAGGTCCTCCTGGCTGCAGGAGCGACCTGCAGGAGGTGATCATGCCGAGGGCCTGGCATCCCTTAGACTGGTGTGTGAGGTCTGCGCTCCTTCCCAAGGCCTTCAGAATCACCCAGCTAGAGTGACCGCCTCCACAGCTGAACTCCACACATCACAGGTGACTCCCAGGGAGCTAATGCCCACTGAGAGAGAGACAAAGAGTTGGTTTGAGAAGGGGGGACTCAAAGGGGATGAACCAGGGAGCAGGACAGAGATATCACTAGGGGCTGCTCTCCCCGGACCTTCAGAGAGAGGTTTATAGCTAAGACTGAAGGTTCATGGAGCTGCGCTGCGTGCGGAATGTGTGCAGACCAGCTACTGCGAAAGCAGAGACTAGAGCTGGACCGGGAGCAGCCCCCACGGCTGCCACCAAAACACTCTCAGGCCAGCACAGTGGAAAGGGTGGAGCTGATGGCGTCCCCATTTCCATTAACACACATGGACACTAGGCTTTCAAACAGGGTAGGGATGCCAAGTCGGAGAAGGCAATGGCACCCCACTCCAGTGTTCTTGCCTGGAGAATCCCAGGGACAGGGGAGCCTGGTGGGCTGCCGTCTGTGGGGTCGCACAGAGTCGGACACGACTGAAGAGACTCAGCAGCAGCAGCAGAGACACCAAGTATGAACCATCTCAGGTCTCTAACGTGACGGCTTGTGGCATGGCTGTGTGTTTTCCTGGGTGCAGCAACCAACAGTTACTGCATTCTTCAGGGAAGCATTAATAAATTAAACAGTTTGGAGCAGAAAATATTACCAGTGGGCAGAGAGTCTAGAAAAAGCATTAAAATGATGAAGGAGCTGGCGGCGGCACGGAACCACGCCGGGAGCTATAAATACGGAGAGCAGAGGCAACCAGTGAGGACTGGTTCTGGTGCCTCCCCTAAACAGCAGGTCCCCAAGCAGGCAGCCCGAGCCCCCCGCGCTGCTCCCAGCGGGCCCGCACGTGGCCTCTGTCTCCAGGGCTGCGGACGCTCTCACAGGGTCGGTTGCTCAAACTGGAGTGTGCAAAGGACCACACGGGACTTACGCAAACTTGCACAGCCTGAGTCCCGCCCACCTCTCTCCCTAGACCCAAGAGAGAACTGACTCGATGCCTGCGCGACGGGACTCAGAAACGTGAAGTCTTCAAGCTCCTCAGATCTTCAAGAGACACTCTTCTCACCAATGCAAAGACTGACCTTGGATGAAACTCCAAGACGGAGCTGCCTTCAGAGACCTCACTGTTTTCTCTCTTGCGGGCGCTGTACTTACGTCAGCTCTCATGGACTGTCCACAGATAAAAAAGTGTCTCAGGAAACTGGCAGCTGATAGACATTGACGCCTTAGGTTAAATTTAAGTCAGTGTATTTCCTATCTTTGGATCAATGCTGGGCACATAAATCCCAAAAAGTGTTCATCTATAAAATGAAACTGTTTAAAGAAAATAAGCATGCATCAAGCGGTCCATTAAAGAGGATCAGCTTCCTCTGCGTGCAACTGTAGGCTCATCTGCCTCCTTGTCGGGCTGCAGACTGTCTTGGCAAATGGGGAAACCGCTCTCCAGAAAACCCCACCACAATGACTGTCCTCCTACCCGGCTCTGGGCCACATGGGAAGACTGTGTTTCTCCATAAGAGGATATTTTTATGCCCGAAGCCACCAAAGGAAAGCAATAAATATTAATTTCCATTCTGTGCTTATTTGTTAGAAATCTAACTGAATTTAAGTAGACGGGGAGCCCTGCTCTTGTGGTCAATCTCACTGTGCCTTAGAGCACCCTGATGGTTAGACCAGATAAGGAGGCTAGCAAGATGAAATGACCTTCCATTTATTTTACCTAAATGTAAAAAAAAAAAAAAAAAACTTGTTGAGAAAATAGTGGTTACTGGGTCAAATAAAGATGTCTTCATCAACACTGAGATGGTGAGAATTACGCTTCTTTTGTTGTTTATAAGAAAGTAAATGGGAATAGGATTATTATATAAGTTAATGTTTATTGAGCACATAATATATAGGCACTGGTCACTGTGTTAATAGTTGTACATGAATTTTCTTTTAATTTTCCTGAATATTCAATGAGTACATTACTTTTAGCATTCTCATTTCACAGATGAGAAAAATAATTGGTGGATATTTGTTTGGTAGAGGAGAGGGTCATTCTACTGATTTGTAAGAGGTTGTACATAGTAGTAATAGAGCTCAGCAAGGCCCAAATTCCCCTTATAAAATAAGCAAGGCCAAAAAAGATTTGAGAAGAAATAAGTTAGATTACAAGTAATGCAAAGCAGAGCAAAGATTCAAACACTGGTATGGTGATGCCAAAACTCACGTTCTCAACAGCTGCCCTGTACTGTCTTTCAGACTGCTTCACTGCTTGGATAAATCAACAGTGGGATGCTACCGTCCGTATGTTAAGTACATGCACAGATCATCATTTGAAAAGTCTCTTAGTGTGTACACTTAGGACAACTATCATCAAATAAATAGGTAATTGCTATACTTCTTTGAAGTAGAAATTTTCTTAAAGTCAGACATATGAGGGGGTCAATAAGCTGTAATTTGCTTTGCTATTAAAATTGTGCACCGTGGGCTCAGGGAGTTAGAAGCCACAGTAGCCATCTTCTTGTAGGACCCTGGATCCAACCAGGAATTCCACTCACAATATCCCCGGTGGAAAATCCTAGTAGCTCAGGCAACAGGCACTTGAGTCTGTTTTTACTAATGCTTCCAGATCCAAATCAAAGGATAGTTCCTATATGAGGATCTCCCAATGGATGAGTCGGAATTTCTTTAATGTTTTTAATCATAGTGTAGGTTATATGAGACGATCATACATTTCTCTCTCTCTCTCATTTTCTTTCCAGCTTTGGTGAGCTATAACTGACACATACATGTTTAGGTCTAACATACAATGCTCCTTCAGGGATCGGGGCTTGCATAACGCAGTCACGCCAGGAGCCATGACGTGCAGGGAATGCCAGAGAAACTTGTATGCAGGTCAAGAAGGAACAGTTAGAACCGGACATAGGACAAAAGACTGGTTCAAAATTGGGAAAGGAGCATGTCAAGACTATATTGTCACCCTGCTTATTTAAATTATATGCAGAGTACATCATGCAAAATGCTGGGCTGAATGAAGCACAAGCTGAAATCAAGATTGCCGGGAGAAATGTTAACAACCTCAGCTATGCAGATGATGGCACTCTAATGGCAGAAAGTGAAGAGGAGCTAAAGAGCCTCTTGATGAAAGCGAAAGAGGAGAGTGAAAAAGCTGGCTTAAAGCTCAACCTTCAACAAACTAAGATCATGGCATCCGGTCCCATCACTTCATGGCAGATAGATGAGAAAACAATGGAAACAATGGCAGATTTTATTTTCTTGAGCTCCAAAATCATTGTGGATGGTGACTGTAGCCATGAAATTAAAAGACACCTGCTCCTTGAAAGAGAAGCTACGACAAACCTAGTAAGGTTTTTAAAAAGTAGAGACATCTATAGGCCAACAAAGGTCCATATGTATAGTCAAAGCTATGCTTTTCCAGTAGTCATGTATAAACATGAGAACTGGACCATAAAGAAGGCAGAGAACCAAAGAACTGATGCTTTTGAGCGGTGGTGCTGGAGAAACTTGAGAGTCCCTTGGACTGCAGGAGGTCAAAGCAGTCCATCCTAAAGGAAGTCAACCCTGAATATTTATTGGAAGGACTGATGCTGAAGCTGAAGCTCCAATACTTTGGCCACCTGATGGGAGGAGCTGATTCACTGGAAAAGTCACTGATGCTGGAAAAGATTGAAGGCAGGAGGAGAAGGGGATGACAGAGGATGAGATGATTGGATGGCATCACCGCCTCAATGGACGTGAGTTTGAGTAAACTCTGGGAGTTAGTGAAGGACAAGGAGGACTGGTGTCCTGCAGTCTATGAGGTCACAAAGAGTTGGACATGACTGAGCAACTCTCCAACAAGTACTTAGCTGCAGTTTCTTGTAACAGTTGGGTCCATATCTAGCACCCTGTTATTCATTTTCCCTTTTCCCCATTTGTTCGCTTTTCCTCTATTCTTGGCTTCTTTTAGGTTCATATCCAACATTTTCTATTAACTTCCACCATGCATTCTTACGCTCTTCTGTTACCAGTAGCCATAGATACGACAAAAAAGACTCTTGAATTATATAGTTCAATTCCGTTTCTTACATTTACCGTAGCCCACTCCAGTGCTCTTGCCTGGAGAATCCAGGGACAGGGGAGCCTGGTGGGCTGCCATCTATGGGGTTGCACAGAGTCGGACACGACTGAAGCGACTTAGCAGCAGCAGCAGCAGCACTGTTATTACTTCAAGACTCTAAACTCCTTCATTGTTGTGACGCATTTTAGTTCTACACGTAAATGAAACTCCACCTTCAATGTCCATACGTGATGAACACGCATGTATTCCTATGTCTATCAGTAGGTTTATCTTTTATTCTTTCTGCCCTTTTATTCCTTCCTACACTTCCATTTTTGATCATCTTTCTGCTTGATAAATTCTAAGTTTTTGCTTTCTTTTTTTTTTTACTAAAAGCTGATTGAAGAAAATTTCTCTCAGTCTTTGTCTGAAGACATTCATGCTATTCTAAAGGATATTCTTCCAGAATACATAATTCTTGTGTAGCAGTTATTTTCATTCAGCACTTTAAAGATATCATTCCACTGTTTCTGACTTCTGTTGTGTTTGTAAAGAAGTCAGTTAACGATCTAACTTTATTTCCTTTGAAAGCAATGTGGCTTTCTTCTCTGAATGCTTTTAAGATTATTTTCCTTTTTAGTTTTGTTTGGTTTTAACAGATTAATTGTATATGTTTATAACTATTTTTTTCCTACTTTGGACTTGCTAAATTCTTGAATCTTTGGATTGGGTTCATATCTAACATCTTGTTATTAAAAAAGTATTTTTTTAAAACTTTGAAAGTTTTAAATCATTATCTTATCAGCTACTACTGCTGCACTATTACGCATTCTCCCTTTAGGATTCTTTTACACGGATGGCGCACGCTACTTATCAACATCTTAGAGTGTGTTTCATGCGTCTTTTGCACTCTGTTCTGTTCTTTCCATTTCTTTACATCTGTGTGTCAGGTTGCATCTTCTCTTCTGATCTGCTTTAACTAAATCTGTGTTCTATTGTATCCAGACAAATTTCAGGATGTTTTTGTTGTTACTGTCTAGTTCTAGGATGATTATTTTATTTTTTGAGATATGCTTTATGTATTTGGCCTTTTCCTCTAATTTCCTTAATATATTGCATGTAGTTATTGCAAGCACTTTGCATGCTAACTGTTACCTTGATCATCAGAGGATTGCATGTATGTTGTGTCTCTTAGTCATTGGTCCTGTTTCCTTGCCTCTTCATGGTGCTACTAATTTTTAATTGTATGCCAGATATAATGAATAGAATGATCATAGATTGTTCGGGATACACAAATCAATGTTATATACCACATTAATAAAGAAAAGATGAAAGCAGGATCATCTCAATAAATGTAAAAAAGCATTTGATAAAATTCAACATTCATTCATGATAAAAACTTTACCCAATGTAGGTACAGAGGGAACATATCTCTACTTAATAAAAGTCATTTATGACAAACTCACAGCCAGCACAATACTCAGTGCTAAAAGCTGAAAGACTTCCTGCTAAATTCAGGAAGAAGACGAGGATGCTCACTCTCACCACTTTTGCTCAACACAGTGTTGGAAGTTCCAGCCACAGCAATGAAATAGGAAGTAAAAGGTATCAAACAGGAAGAGAAGAGGTAAAATTGTCATTAATTGCAGGTGACATGATACTCCACAGAGAACTCTGAAGACGCCACACAAAATCTATTATAACTAATTAAGAAATTCAGCAAGGCAGCAGAATACAAGATTCATAGACAGAATATGTTGCATTTCTTTACACAAGCAATGAAATATGAGAAACAGAAAGTTAGAAAACAATACTCCCTTTAAAATCATGTCAAAAAAATTACCTAGCATTAAACTTAACCAAGGCAGTAAAGTCCTCTATGAAAACTATAAAGCACTGATAGCATAGACTGAAGATGAGTCAGAGAACTGGAAAGATATTCCATGCTCTTGGATTGGAACAATCAATACCGTTAAAATGGGCATACTACTTCCCAAGCTATCTGTAGATTTAATATGACCTCTATCAAAGCAGGCAGACATTTTTTCCCACAGAACTAGGAGATATAATCCTAAGATTTGTACAGAACCACAGAGACCCAGAATTGCCAAAGCAATCCTGAGAGAAAAGAACAAAGCTAGAGGCATAACCCTTCCAGATTTCAGACACAAAGCTATATTACAAAGCTATAGTGATCAAAACAGCATGGTATTGGCACAAAGAGGCATGGAGGTGAGTGGTACAGAATAGAGAACCCAGAAGGAAGCCCACACACCTATGGTCAGTTAACCCATGACAAAGCAGGCATGAATACACAGTGAAGAAAAGACAATCTCCTCAACAAATAGTGTTGGGAAAGCTGGACAGCTACGTGTAAAATGGTGAAATTAGAACACTCCCTCACATCATATGCAAAAATAAGCTCAAAATGGTTCAAAGACATAAATATAAAACACGACACCATAAAACCCCTAGAAAAGAGCACAGGCCAAACATTCTAGGACATAAATCATGGCTATATTTTCTTAGATCAGACTTTAAGGCAAAAGAAATAGAAGCAAAAATACGTAAGTGGGGCAGGACCACACTTAAAAGCTTTTACACAGCAAAGGGAACCATCAACAAAATGAACAAATGACCTATGGAATGGGAGAGAATGTTTGCAAATGCTATGACTGACAAGTGGTTAATATCCAAAATACACAAACATCTCATACAACTCAATACCAAAAAACATCTAATCCAATTTGGGGCAGAAGACCTTAATAGACATTTCGCCAAAGAAGATATTCAGATGGCTAATAGGCATGTGAAAAGATGCTCAACACAGCTAATTATTAGAGAAATGCAAATCAAAACCACAATGAGGTATCACCTCATACTGGTCAGAAAGACCATCATCAAAAAGTCCACAAATAGTAAATGCTGGAGAGGATGTGGAGAAAAAACACCATGCTGTTGGTGGGAATGTAAATTGGAACAACCAGTATGGAAAATAGCATGGAAGCTCCTGTTTCAACTGAAAACACAGCTACCATAAGCGCAAGCAATTCCACTCCTGGATATATACATATAGGGAGGACAAAAAGCCTAATCCCGAAAGATGTATTCACTCCACTGTTCATGGCACTATTTAAAACGGCAAAGACACAGGGGCACTCCAAGTGTCCCCTGACAGATGGTTGGTTTAGGAAATGAGATGTGTGTGCGTGTGTGTATATGTTATAAATATACATATATATTAAATATAATGGAATATCACTCAGCCATAAAAAACAATGAAGCATTACCTTTTGCAGCAACATAGATGGAGTTAGAGAATATCATATCAAGTGAAGTCAAATCAGAGAAAGACAAACATTATATGAGGTCACTTATATGTGGAATCTAAATACAAATGAATCTAGGAATCTAAATAACATACAAATGAATCTACATACAAAACAAACCTAGACTCACAGGCATAGGAAACAAATCTGTGTATAACTAAGGGAAGTATGGTGGCTCAGAAGCTAAAGCGTCTGTCTCCAATGCAGGAGACCCGGGTTCGATCCCTAGGTCGGAAAGACCCCCTGGAGAAGGAAATGGCAATCCACTCCAGTATTCTTGCCTGGAGAATCCCATGGAGGGAGGAGCCTGGTAGGCTACATTCCACGGGGTTGCAAAGAGTCAGACACGACTGAGCGACTTCACTTCACAAGGGAAATATAACTAAGGAATGATGCTGAAGCTGAAACTCCAGTACTTTGGCCACCTCATGCGAAGAGTTGACTCATTGGAAAAGACTCTGATGCTGGGAGGGATTGAGGGCAGGAGGAGAAGGAGACAACAGAGGATGAGATGGCTGGATGGCATCACTGACCAGATGGACGTGAGTCTGAGTGAACTCCGGGAGATGGTGATGGACAGGGAGGCCTGGCGTGCTGCGATTCATGGGGTCGCAGAGAGTCGGACACGACTGAGCGACTGCACTGAACTGAACTGAACTGAACTGAAGGGAAATCTGGAGAGGGGGCAAGTTAGGACTAAAGAATTAGCAGATACAAGCCTCTACATGTAGAATAGATAAGCAGCAACGGTCTACGCTGCAGCACAGGGAACTAAATCCAGTATCTTGTAATAACTTATGATGGAAAATAATATGAATATATATAACTGAGTGGCTTTTGCTGTACACCTGAAACTAACACAATATTGTAAATCAACTATATTTCAATTAAAAAAAAATCATAGAAGGTCCAGATCTTTTTTTTTTTCACCATAGGGTGTTCTCTCCACAATTAAGCAAATCCAGTGAAATATCATCTTAATCCAGCTAGAAATTCACTATGGACAAAACTAGATTGCAACACTTACAATATTCAGGCCATTTCTAATTTTTACTGCCTGAAGGGCATAAATCTCCCAGATTTCTCTTTTGATAGAACCCTGATAGGATTCTGTCTACTGAGCCCCAGAGCAGTAAATGGTTTCCATCTCTCCTCTTTACAAGTTTCAGGCAATATATCCATCCCCCAAAGCAAATGCCTTGAATTCCTGACACATATTGTTGTTGATGAATGCTCTCTCACTGGCAGAGCTTAGTTCCTAAGCATCAAGAAACTCCAGCTACTTTATTCTGCATTTTAAAATGAAGCTTTTAGCTTAGCTCACCTGCAGCTCCAGAACTTGTGTGGAAAAAACATGTGTTTGAGTTCCTTCAAGCTTCTGAATTGCCACGTCAGTCGCATTAGACTGCTGAAAGCTTAGGTGGTTACTCTCACCCCAGCAGAGTCCTGCTGAGGCAGCAAGACTAGTGCTCGGGTCGTGCCCCGCACGAGGAGATGACTCAGGCTGAAACATGACTGCAAGAGGTCAGTGTACTTCTCCCCTCTCAAGAGTGAATCTCACCTCTGTTACTTCTATAGCTCTCTCGTGCATTCAGAAATATGAAATTCACAGCTTATCTTTTTACGTCAAGTTGTTGCCTTGGGAGCATCTACTGCATTCTACTTAGAAGCAGAAGTCTACCATACTCTAGCTAGAAGTAGAAAAAGCCAAGTTAGGAATCTTTTGACAAGTAGCAAGCCACCCGACGCAAACTGGCTTAGGAAACACGAGTTTGTTTCACCCAACCAAATAGTTCACGTGTCAGGCCGGCTTCAGCTACAGGCAATCCACCGTTTCCTTCTCTTTTCAAGTCTCATTGACTATAGTCATTTACGTGGCCATTCCTGTCTTAGTCATCACCCAAATTAAATGGCCTTAGAGTAGGGGGAATGCATGATTCCTGGGAGCAAAATCTGCGTTGTGTTATTAGAAAACACAAGCAGGTTGTGGGCAGTCAGAGCAACTGTGCGCTATAGCCAACCCGTCTAGCTGTCATTCAGCCACCCGTCTTCTCAGATGCCATCGCTTCCACGAGCCACTTCAGCACTGAGATGAATTGCTTTCCCTTGTGTATTGCACAGATTAAGCCGAAACCTCGTTCTCAGTACTTTTTTGATATCCAAAGCACAAAACCCATGCTGGGCCGCTACTAGACACGTATACCCTGTGTCTTGGTTGGTTCTGAGAAAGTTGTGTGTTTGTGTCTGCGGTCA
This sequence comes from Capricornis sumatraensis, assembly GCF_032405125.1. Taxonomy (NCBI): domain Eukaryota; kingdom Metazoa; phylum Chordata; class Mammalia; order Artiodactyla; family Bovidae; genus Capricornis; species Capricornis sumatraensis. The sequence continues at coordinate 108,305,153 of NC_091077.1, read as the reverse complement.
CTACAGTCGTGCCAGACTCCTTGCGACCCTATGGACTGCAACTTTCCTCTGTCCATGGGATTCTCCAGGCAAGAGTACTGGAGTGGGTTGCCATTTCCTTCTCCAGGGGATCTTCCCGACCCAGGGATCGAACCCAGGTCTCTGGCAGCTCCTGAATTGGCAGGTGGGTATTTTACCCCTAGCGCCACCTGGGAGGCCTCCTCGAGAGGTCACCTGATTGCATTTTACACTGCAGGTCAGCAACTGAAGGATTCGCTTCTCAGTTTTCAACTCTAATCATGTGCTAATAAGCTGTCAGAAGCAAGCACTTTAAAATAAGCTGTGGGCTATCGTTGTACATTGTATACAGTGCTCTTTTAAGAAAAGCCAAACACGACAGCGGCTGCCTCGCTAAGCCCTGAGCCTCTTCCCCGGCGTGGAGGCTGGCCTCGGAGGCGCACTCTGGGTGCGTCGCGGCCCGTCCCGTTTCCCGCCCTCCAGGCGCGATTGCGGGGCAGGCGGTGCAGCTCTGCAAGCGAGGAGGCTGTGGGCTGCGCGGAGCTGTGTCAGAGAGGCAGCCCGCTTCCTCCCACCTGCTTGATGCGTCTCTCCCAACAAAGCAAACGGTGGGGCATCCTTTCTTTCACCTGCCTGCCGCCAGAAATTGCATAAAAGAGTCTCCACTTTGAGCCTGAGCTTGAAGCGAGGAACTGACTTCAGTCAGTGGCGGGCTGGGGTTACCCGACCGTGCTCTTTCCGGTAGGTGTGCGGGTCCCCCCGTGGCTGTGTGAACGAAAGGCATCCGGGAGACCTAGAGGAACTGATCGGGGAGAGCAGGGGCGTGGTGTGAAGACGCGGAGCAGAGTCGCTGGGGCCGGAACCCTGGCCCTGCCGCTGGGTGGCCGTGGGCCTCCGTGCCTAGATACAGCGCTTGTGACTAATCGGGCTAACGCGAGTTGAAGGGCTTAGCACGGTGTCAGGCGTAACTGATAAAAATAGTCATTATTGATATTTTTATTGAATTACACAGGGAACTTTAGGCAGAGCTATATATCACCATGGTAATGAGCTGGCGTGGCAACAGCCACAGATAAGCAGGGTGCTACAGATAAGCAGAAAAGGCTTTAGGATTAGGCTTTTTGAAATGTGTTCATATACATTTTTTCTGCACATTAAAATGCCCAAATTATTTTGAATGCCTGCAGACCCAAGAGCAAAGGTTATCATTAAAAGTTAACAGCATTAATTAAAGCAGGAAAAATTAGAGATACGTTCTTCAGGACTTGGAGAAGGAAATGGCAGTCCACTCTAGTGCTATTGCCTGGAAAATCCCACGGACAGAGGAGCCTGATAGGTTACAGTCCATGGGGTCGCAAAGAGTCGGACACAACTGAGTGACTTCACTTTTCTTCAGAACTAATACAGATGCCAAAATCTCCTTAGACTGCAACATACAAACTCTTATGTTAAATGCATTTGTTTTCCAAAAAATAAATTAGGAAGAAGCTAGGTGGAATGACTGGTATTTTATTTACTTGTATACCCTGCATCTATGGTTATCCAGAACCATCCTGGACTGAAAGCAATTAGTATCCAAGCTTAATCCGTTTTCTCTGTTCCAAGTTTTGACTTCTTTCTTCTTCCCTGTTGTGAATCTCATCCATAAGAACATTCTGCTCACCTAGTCATCACAGATACTTATTCGTTTGTAATTTATTTGGAAACAGGTATAGTGTATGCCAGGCCTCGTGCTATGGACTTGCTTTCCTGATAGCCCAGCAGAAAGAATCCACCTGCCAATGCAGGAGACGCGAGTTTGACCCCTGGGTTGGAAGAACCCCTGGAAGTGGAAATGGCAATCCACTCCAGTATTCCTGCCTGGAGAATCCCACGGACAGAGGAACCGGGCAGGCTACAGTCCCTCGGGCTGCAAAGAGCTGGACCTGACTTAGCAGCTAAACATCAACAACAGTGCTGCAGACGTTAAGGGCGGAGGTCCCGCTCACAGTCCGCTGGAGGCGAAGGGAAGGCAACAGTGCTTCAGCACAATGAGAGGTACGTGCACAGACGGTGAGAAACCAGGGGGGTCTGAGTCTTAAACGATGAGGACAGTCAGGCAGACAAGCCAAGAAGCGAGGATCTTGGCACGAACAAACGTACAGAGGCGAGAAACAGCCCAGCCGGGAAGAAGCTAAAGATCACTGGACGCTGCCCTCACAGGAGTTTCAAAGTAGTCAGTGGCAAAGGAACTCTGGAGAAGTGGACAAAAGCGAAGTAGCGAGGTGCCTCTTTCGCTTGCAGAACTTTGAGTTCTTTTCTGTACATGGTGAGGAACCACTGAAAGTCCGGAAGCAAGAAGTGACCCGGTCAGATCTGACCAGTGAGACAGATTACAGAGCTGAAGAGGTCATCCAAGGCTCTAGCTGGAGGCAGCAAGCCCCGCGGTGAACCTGCTGCAGTTCTCCAGGCTGGAAACCCAAGGGCCTGAATGCAGGCCAGGGCTGTTGACACTACCGCTGAGAAAAGACTAGGAAAACTCTGTCTAGGGAAGATGAAATGAGGATTTTCCAGAAGAATCTTTAAAAGAAAACACAACGAAAACACTTAGAAGGAAAAGAACGGTAAAGTATAAAAACACAGTGACCAATGAATCTACACAACACGTGTCGTTGTTGTGTAGGTAGTTAAGTCACACTGACCTCGTATTCTACCAAATGCTTAAGCCGCATAAGTTTCCCTGGCCTCCATCCTGTCAGATCCTGGGGCCGCCTGCGGATGGCACCACAGCCAGCAGGGGAGGCTCCCTCAGCGGCCTCCGTGCTTCTCCTTCTGAGAACCCTGGAGCAGGTCTTCAGGCCGTTGCTGTGTGTCTCCCGGTGCCTACAGCTGACAGTCTGGGTCCCAGGCTCTGAGGCCTCAAAGGGGAAAGCTGCCTCTCTCCCTGCTTCCCAGCACTTTTTTCTTGGACTTTAGGCCTCTCTTCTTCATTTTTATATTGACTTCCAGCACCTGGCTTGATATCTTTCTTCAGAGTAGAACTTCTGGGAATTCTAATCAGAGAAGCTCTTCTTTGAACCCTGACCAGTATCTTTTTATTCGGCAGTCTTTAAGAGAGTCACAGTCAGTGGCAGGGAGACAAGCCATGCTCTTCAGTAGCAAACGTTTTGTTCACCTATGGTCCTAAGCTGAGGTCCCAAACCTATGGCCCTCAGCTCAAATCTGGCCCACTGTTTGTTTTAATAAAGTTTTATTGGAACACAGCCACACTCATTCCTCAAGCATTTCCTCAGTGGCATGTGCACTACTGGGGCAGAGTTGTCCCCACAAGTTGAGCATGTGTTCCAGAACATTAAAATATTTACCACGTGGTCCTCCACAGAGGATGTGGGCTGACCCTTTTTCTAAACCATTCACAAGACTGACTTTTCTCAGTAGTGATATTTACGCAGCAGTAAATGCCCATATGCTTAGCGTCTTTGGAACGCTCCCCAACTCCCCACCACAGCTACGATGTCCCAACCTCAGTGCCTGATTCTCACGTGGAGACAATCTTCAGCTTCACCAACTCCTCCCCACCCCATAATCCACCCTAGTGACCATCAGAATTTCATGAATAAATCCTACAAATTATCTGCACAAAACTGCTTTTTTACAATGGTATCAGCTTTTGAAACTTTCCAGGCAGCAGGAAATGGAAGAGTACTCTGTGATTAGTGAAAGCCACTCAGTCGTGTCCGACTCTTTGTGACCCCATGGACTCTACAGTCCATGGAATTCTCCAGGCCAGAATACTGGGGTGGGCAGCCTCTCCCTTCTTCAGGGGATCTTCCCCACCCAGGGACGGAACCCGGGTCTTCCCGCATTGCAGGCAGCTTCTTTACCTGCTGAGCCACTAGGGAAGTCCAAGAATACTGGGGTGGGCAGCCTCTCCCTTCTCCAGGGGATCTTCCCGACCCGGGGATGGAGCCCGGGTCTCCTGCACTGCGGGCAGCTTCTTTGCCTGCTGAGCCACGGGGACGCCCACTGTGTGGCTGAGCCTCTATGAAATCATGCAAGTAGTTTTCCTCCTTTGTTCTCTTTCTTACAAGACACGTCAGCAGAGCAAAAGTCCGAGGAAACAAAGTGGAAATCTTTCAGCAATACATATTTCAGAAAATCAACTCATAACTAAAATTTAGCTGAACCACATATATAGTGTCCTTGATTTTCCTGTAATACAGTAAGATAATTTACATCTGCTTTTACTTAGAGAAGTGTTTTGTTAAGAGACTATGTCATTTAATATTGGCTTGACCAAAAATTTCAGTTGGGTTTTTCCGTAAGATGATATAAGTTCAGTTCAGTTCAGTTCAGTTCAGTCACTCAGTTGTGTCCAACTCTTTGCGACCCCATGGACTGCAGCACGCCAGGCCTCCCTGTCCATCACCAACTCCCGGAGTTGACTCAAACTCATATCCATCAAGTCAGTGATGCCATCCAACCATCTCATCCTCTGTCGTCCCCTTCTTATCCCACCTTCAATCTTTCCCAGCATCAGGGTCTTTACCAGTGAGTCAGTTCTTCTCATCAGCTGGCCAAAGTATTGGAGTTTCAGCTTCAGCATCAGTCCTTCCAATGTACACTCAAGACTGATCTCCTTTAGGATGGACTGGTTGGATCTCCTTGCAGTCCAAGGGACTCTCAAGAGTCTTCTCCAACACCACAGTTCAAAAGCATCAATTCTTCGGCGCTCAGCCTTCTTTATAGTCCAGCTCTCACATCCATACATGACTACTGAAAAAACCATAGCTTTGACTAGACTGACCTTAGTTGGCAAAGCAATGCCTTTGCTTTTTAGCATGCTGTCTACGTTGGTCATAGCTTTTCTTCCTTTAATTTCCTGGCTGCAGTCACCATCTGCAGTGATTTTGGAGCTCAAGAAAATAAAGTCTGTCACTGTTTCCATTGTTTCCCCATCTATTTGCCATGAAGTATGGGGCTGGATGCCATGATCTAAATGTTGATTTTTAAGCCAGCTTTTTCACTCTCTTTCACTTTCTTCAAGAGACTCTTTAATTCTTCACTTTCTGCCATAAGAGTGGTGTCATCTGCATATCTGAGGTTATTGATATTTCTCTTGGCAATCGTAATTCCAGCTTGTGCTTCATCCAGCCCAGCGTTTCTCATGATGTACTCTGCATGGAAGTTAAAGAAGCAGGGTGACAATATATAGCCTTTACATACTCCTTTCCCAGTTTGGGACCAGTCTGTTGTTCCATGTCCAGTTCTAACTGTTGCTTCTTGACCTGCATACAGATTTCTCAGGAGGCAGGTCAGGTGGTTTGGTATTCCTGTCTCTTGAAGAATTTTCCACAGTTTGTTGTGATCCACACAGTCAAAGGCTTTGGCGTAGTCAATAAAGCAGATAAATATGTTTTTCTGGAACTCTCTTGCTTTTTCAATGGCCCAACAGATGTCGGCAACTTGATCTCTGGTTCCTCTGCCTTTTCTAAAACCAGCTTGAACAACTGGAAGTTCATGGTCCATGTACTGTTGAAGCCTGGCTTGGAGAATTTTGAGCATTACTTTCCCAGCATGTGTGATCTCCCCGTCGTGTCCAACTCTATTGTGACCCCCTGGACTGTACCCCACCAGGCTCCTCCCTCCATGGGATTCTTCAGGCAAGAATACTGGAGTGGGTTGCCATTCCCTTCTCCAGGGGATCTTCCTGACCAGAGATCCAACCTGGGTCTCCTGAATTGTAGGCAGATTTGTTACCATCTGAGCCACCAGGGAAGCTCTTACTTAATATATATATGCTGTTGCCACTGCTGCTGAGTCTCTTCAGTCGTGTCTGACTCTGTGCGACCCTATAGACGGCAGCCCACCAGGCTCCCCCGTCCCTGGGATTCTCCAGGCAAGAACGCTGGAGTGGGTTGCCATTTCCTTCTCCAATGCATGAAAGTGAAAAGTGAAAGTGAAGTCACTCAGTTGTGTCCGACTCTTAGCGACCCCATGGACTGCAGCCTAGCAGGCTCCTCCATCCATGGGATTTTCCAGGCAAGAGTACTAGAGTGGGGTGCCATTGCCTTTGAGATATATATATACACACATATGTTATATATATATATACACACACACATATGTATATATAATAATTATATATATGTAAATGTATTTGTATATAGTGTATATGTATATATAGTAATTATATCTATAAAAGATTACTTTATATATAAAGTAATTATATATATAAAATCTTTATTGTAAGGACTGATGCTGAAGCTCCAATACCTTGGCCACCCAATATAAAGAGCCAACTCATTGGAAAAGACCCAGATGCGGGATGGATTGAGGGCAGGAGGAGAAGGGGGCAACAAAGAACGAGATGGTTAGATAGCATCTTTGACTCAATGGACTTGAGTTTGAGCAAACTTCAGGAGATAGTCAGGGACAGTCCATGGGGCCACAAAGAGTTGGACACAACTGAGCAAGTGAACCACAAAACAAAGTAACTAGATGAGAATCACAGATATTACCTTAAGTAGTGGTGTTAGTCACTCAGTTGTGTCTGACCCTTTTGGACCCCACGGACTGTAGTCCACCAGGCTCCTCTGTCCGTGGAACTTTCCAGGCAAGAATACTGGAGTGGATTGCCATACCCTTCTCCAAGGGACCTTCCCAACCCAGGGATCAAACCTGGGTCTCCTGCATTGCAGGCAGATTCTTTACAGTCTGAGCTACAGGGAAGACTGATATCACCTGTAAGTAAATAACCATGATTTGTCCCCAATTTGTCTGATAATGTTCCCACTCCTCCGGTGTTTGGTAACCTATTTATGGTGCTAACCATTTATTTGCTATTATTGACTCAGCATAAGCCTATAAAGTACATATTTGAATCCCACATTCTTCCTCAGGTGGAGGCTCTTTTGAAAAATGAGTAGCACATTGTTCTCGCTCCTGTTCTGAAGGAATGCCACTTAAAATTAAAAATGACAACTAATACAACATGTTAAGTGCTAATCACAGCAAGGCAGAAAGGCTATTAGAGAATGGAGGAGAGAAAGATTATTCTCTTCTGCAAAGGAGACATCCAGGGCCACTTTGGAAACTGGAGGTATTTCAGAGGAACTTTGAAGTTGAAACTTGCCAAGGAGTGAAGGAATGAAGGACTATGTCAGATAGACGTGGATATGGTAAGACAAAACAAATTTTGAAAATGGCACAGCATCTGAGTGCCTAGAATAGAGAGGATGCGCTGTGTAGTAACAGGGGGTTGAGACAGGGGATGCCTGAAGCCAGACTGGTAAAGCTGACTGGAAGTCCTCAGCGAGATTTTTAAGGAAAAACTTCAGCTTTGTGACTTGGGAAGATTCCTTGGGTTCTGCCTATGAGCTAGTTTCCTCACCTTTAGGATATCCTAATCGAGGCTCTCTTTGCGGTTGTTGGGAGAACTGAATGAGTTAATAGATGAAAAGTACTTAAAGCAGTGCCAGATTCATGCTAAGTCACATTTTAAAAGATTTCCTGTCATTGTCTTCAAGAGTGAACTTCTCGTCCTTGACCCGTTGCTTAGGCATTTTGGAAGCTCTACCGTGTCTCTGCTCCTAGGTCGCCCAGAATGGTGCACCTCCAGTGGAATATGTGCTCTGTCTCAGGTACTATTCCCGTCAAGACCCAGTGCCCCAGTGAGATCTGTGTTGGCTGCACGTACATGAGCGTGCCAAAAGCCCAGCGTGCGGGATGACAAATTATGGGCTGAACCAGCCATGAATCACTCATGCCAAAGAAAAGGGAAGGATGTCTACAAGCTTCTGCAAGGTGAACTCTAACTTTGTTACCTGGACCAACATTATTTTTTGCTGTGTTTTGCTTCCTTCAAGATTTCCTTCTGGAACATTTTTTTCAAAGAAATCTTGCTCATCAGATTAGTTGTAACTTTTAAGAAGCTTCCCCCTCTGGTGCTTTTCATCACACAGCTCCCTCTGAACGTGCTGAGTGCTGAAGTTCTAGGGATTGTCAGCAGAACAAATTGATTCCTTTATTATATGAAACTTGACCTGTATTTCCCCCTATATTATATTGGTATTTGATGTGGTTTTCCATTTTTAAAAGCACCGATATGGTAAAAAGAAACTATCGGTGTCTGATACGCTCAATGCCAATTCTAGGACTTGGCCGCCCGGGGGCTAACTCGGAAACGGCTATCTTTGTTTACTCACTGCAGCTCCTTCAACTGAGAAACGAGCTCATCGCATACTGCTCACCCAGGTTACCGCCCAGAGAGCAGACTCCTAAGATGACTGAGCTTCAGAGTGGCTCTGTTTAGCGCGGAGCATCTGCCTTGGCCCATCGACACACCGCGGGCCGCCCTCCTGCTCCTCCCTGGAAGACCACCGACCTGGTGGTCGGGGGCCCTCAGTATCGCCCCTCGTCTGGACTTCACTGAGCTTGAAGGGCTTTGTTCCTAAATGAAAACGAGTGGTGACGTGAGGGCCTTGACTGCGCTCTGTACTTGATAGTGCTAATATGCGCTAGACTCTGACTGACCTTTTATGCAAGAGAAGCTTCAGAACCAGTGGTAGGTTCAGGAGAGAGGAAAGCTAACTGCGCAGATATAAATGACGCGTGTTGGTAGCGAGCACGCTTCTAAGTCGAGCATCTGCTTTACTCATGCGCCATATGAGAAATGGATTCACAACAGCCCTGTTTTGCTCACTCATTCGCCCATTTGTTTATTATTTACTAAATCAATATTGGAGGAAAGTCACGCTCTACCGATGACTTCTTTGCATTCTTCTCTGAATTCTCATAGCTCTCTGCACGTCACTTATAATACTATTCATTTTTAATAGATAATCCCTAAATATCTTTAAACTAAAGAAATAATATGCTGATAATTTTTTGTGAAGATTTTTGTGCTATTATTTTTGTTGCAGCGTTATTTATAGTAAAAAATTCTGGAAGCCACCTAGATATTCAGGAATAGAGGAATTGTTCAATGATGGCACATGTGTATTAGAAAGTCTACAAAGCCATCTCAACATGCATGTGAAATTTCTAACGACGGCAAAATGTTTCATGATGTTCGTAGAAAAAAATGATACACAACACTTTATTCCTATTCAACTTATATTTAACTACTCATGAATAAAATGATTCTTATTAACTGGTATGTTACTAGTGATTCTTTCTTAATTGGAAAATTAAGAACAGCATCTGCTGTTTAGTGGTGCCTCACCTCCTTGCCTACTGATGACCAAGTGCAAAGCCACATCCTCCGCTTGGAGCCTGACCCGGTCCCCAGGGCCGGAGGAACCATGCTGGGCAAGCAGCAGACCAGGGTCTGGGACCTCAAAGCCGACCCGCTGGGGTCAGCCCCAGCCCGGACCTGGCAGCACCAGGGAGGGGACTCTCGAGCAGAAACTGGGTGGATGGAGTGAAGGACCGGATATCCTCTAATGATGCCCCCCCGCCCCCCGCGACAGGCGCGGTCCCCTCCGCGGGCCTGGGGCTGGCGTCCGGCACGGGCCTTCTGAGTGCCTGTTTGCAGACGCCTCCTTCCTCCACTTTTCCCCTGGGCTTGGGGGCCAGGTGGGGGATCGGGCCACGACAGCAGGCCGGAAGGCCCCGGAAGCGCGGCCAGAGAGCACTCTCTCCCTGCCACCCACAGGAGGGTGCCTGGTGGAGGCAGCCCCAGAGCCAGGCTGGGGAGAGCTCCAGGGAACCTGCTGCCCAGGAGGCCGCAGGCCGCAGCCCAGAGCCCCAGGGAAAGCGCCACCCAGGAGGCTGTGGGCCGCAGCCAAGGGCCCCGGGAAAGGGCTGCCCAGGAGGCTGCGGGCTGCAGCCCAGAGCCTCGGAAAGAGCTGCCTAGGAGACTGCGGGCAGCAGCCTAGGGCCCCGGGGAAAGCGCCGCCCAGGAGGCCAAGAGCTGCAGCCCCCAGGCCACCGAGGAGCTCAGTCTAACCCCGGCTCCGCCTCGGCCTGCTCCCCTTTCCCCAACACTGGTCGCCGGGCGGGCTCAGTGCCTGTCCTCCGACCCTCGGTTATCTTCCCAGATCGGAGGTTCCCAGAGGCCGTGCAGCAGTAACTGTGGGTGCTTCTGTTGTGGGTCTTCCCTGGTGGCTCAAATGGTAAAGAATCTGCCTGCGACGCAGCAGACCTGAGCTCGATCCCTGGGCTGGGAAGGCCCCCTGGAGGAGGGCGTGGCAACCCACGCCAGTATTCTTGTCTGGGAAATCCCATGGACAGAGGAGCCTGGTGGGCTACAGTCCATGGGGTCACAAAGAGTCGGACACGACTGGGCGGCCGACACGACTGCTGCTGCGGGCAGCTGAAGGGCTTCCTCGCCCCTCCTATCCTGCAGGGCCCTACCCTGGGCAGGGGGCCTGGGGCTGGGCCCAGAGTCCAGCCATCCCGCTGCTCCTTCCCAGTCTGAATCCAATAAATCTGCCCACCCCCCTTTCATGGGAGTGGACATTTTAACAGCCAAAACACATAGATTATGTTACTTTCTTATTGCTTGTGGTTTAGTGGCTAAGTCGTGTCTGACTCTGCAACCCTATGGACTGTAAGCCACCAGGCTCCTCTGTCCATGGGATTCTGCAGGCAAGAACACTGGGGTGGGTTGCTATTTCCTTCTCCAGAGGATCTTCCCAACCCAGGGATCAAACTCACATCTTCTGCTTGGCAGGTTACTTCTTTACCACTAAGCTACCTGGTTAATTTCTTATATATGTGTGTATAATAAGCATATACAACTTTCACAATTAGAAAACAACAGAGGGTTTTTTCCTTTCTTTCTGTTCTTTTGAAATTCTATTTTATATATCATGCCGTGTTGCCTCTGTGAAGGAATCAGAAGAAAAGAAATTTTAAAGAGATTGGTTCTTTTGGAGCTTACCATGGTTACTAAAGAGACAAATGTGGTTTAAAAGAAAGAACAATACAAAAGAGAAACAAAACTGAAACTGAGCAACGTTCTCTGTGAGCTACTGCCACTCGGAGAGCTAAGAAACATGGATTTAGCGGGGGTTCAGGAGCAGGAAATGCTGTGTGGAGGCTGACTTGGGTGGGTTTGAAGGATAGGAGAAGCAAGACAGCCCACCATTACATGGACTGAGGCCATATTTTGTCTTTGGCCTTAGACAATTTCATTAGAGGAGGGCTTATATTATAGTCAGCGTTCAGTTAGAAAAAGAGCAGTCAGTCTATGCATTTAAAGTGAAAAGAAAAGACTAGCAGCGGAAATTAAGAGCTTACAAAATTATAGACTGGCCTGGACAGAGGTTAAGAACGTGCAGAACCAATAACGCTTCACAGTTTCCCTTCACACCGACAGCAGGTGTGAATGAAAGAGAGATCACTATCACCCCCATCTCTGTGAAGCACAGAGTCTGGAGTTAGAGAAAGAATACAATAGCTGCTGCCTCTCTTTCCTTCTTAATCTTGCATAAGTGTGTCTACTTGGCAAAAGGTCAAGCTATCCAAAACGCAGGAGTCAACGTGGTCTAGAAAATGTTGCTGCAAGGCTTGTAGCCTCTGACACAAAGGATAAAGCAGAAGGAAAAAAGGTGTAAAAATGAGTGCTGAGTACCTGACTCCTTCCCCGATATTTACCACAGATAGTCCTATAGACCCTTGAAAGCCAGGGTGAGAGGCTTAGCCATAAACACCAGAAGGTTTTTTAAGCAGATAGGAAAAAAAGAAAAAAAAGACCATGCTGGAAAAGTAAATTGGTTAAGAAAAACTGTCTCACTGTGGTAAGTATGTTTCAAGTCGCTTCGTCAATACAGATGCCAGGACGACGCAAACAAGCTCAAAGAACTGAAGGGAAACCAGAAGTGCAGTGAAAGTTATGTGGGGTCGAGCTAAGGGCCATGTGCCCACCTCACTACGGGTCCGGAGTTGTTTTGCATGAATCACCCAACCACCCTGGCCCTTTTACAAGTCTATTTGCTGAAACGATAAATTCAGGGGGAAAAGTATTAAATCCAACTGGGCTTTAAACTGCTGTTCTGCTTGTACCATGTAAACCCAACTTAACAGCTTCTACAGTCAACTCTGGCCAAGGGAGAAATGTCACACTCATGCATACGAGTCCTCTACTGAGATCTTTCATTCAGATGCTATTTTCATATCGTCCAATGCCTGGTTTTCAGTTTCTCCCAATGTGATCTAAGAACATGATATTTTAGATTTCTAACGCATTATGAATAGAATGAATTTAATATAAACTCCCACTTGCTGAAAGATAATTTCTGTTTAGAAACAAATAAATTTCAAATAGACAAAAAGAAATGAAACTCTTAAACTCTCCTCTCCGTTGGGTACTCCTGCAGTGAGGTAGCTCTTTATGAGGGAGAAAGTCATGGAGGACTTTAACAATTTACCCTACTCTCCCACTTTTCCACCTTTACGACCTTGTTGTTCAGTCACTAAGTTGTGTCTGATTCTTTGCAACCCCATGGACTGCAGCACGCCAGGGCCCCCTGTCCATCACCAACTCCCAGAGTCCACCCAAAGCCATGTCCATTGAGTCAGTGATGCCACCCAACCATCTTATCCTCTTTTGCCCCCTCCTCCTCTTGCCCTCAATCTTTGCCAGCATCAGGATCTTCTCCAATGAGATGACTTTTCGCATCTGGTAACTGGAGCTTCAGCTATAGCATCAGTCCTTCCAATGAATATTAAGGATGGATTTCCCTCAGGATTGACTGGTTTGATTGCCTTCCAATCCAAAGGACTCTCAAGAGTCTTCTCCAGCACCACAATTTGGAAGCACCATTTCTTCAGCACTTAACTCTCTTTATGGTCCAGCTCTCAAATCCATCCATGACTACTGGAAAAACCATAGCTTTGACTATATGGACCTTTGTCGGCAAAGTGATATCTCTACTTTTTATTATGCTGTCTAGGGTGGTCATACTTTTCCTTCCAAGGAGCAAGTGCCTTTTAATTTCATGGCTGCAGTCACCATCTGCAGTGATTTTGGAGACCCCCATATAAAGTCTGCCACCGTTTCCACTGTTTCCCCATCTATTTGCCATGACGTGAAAGGACCATATGCCATGACCTCAGGTTTCTGAATGCTGAGCTTTAAGCCAGGTTTATCACTCTCCTCTTTCATCCTCATCAAGAGGCTCTTTAATTCCTCTTCACTTTCTGTCATTAGAGTGGGGTTATCTGCATATCTAGGTTGTTTATATTTCTCCCAGCAATCTTGATTCCAGCTTGCCATTCATCAGCCTGGCTTTTCGCAAGATGTACTCCTCATATAAGTTAAATAAGCAAGGTGACAATACATAGCCTTAATGTCTCCATTCCTAATTTTGAACCAGGACGCTGTTCCCTGTCCAGCTGTGACTGTTGCGTCTCAATCTGCACACAGCCTACTGGTCTGTCAATTCTTTGGATACAGACTGTGTGCTTTATATTTCCCAACACAGCTGACCTCAGACACTTGCCTACAAGCTTGTCTGATGAATAAATCTATTCTAATAGCCTCCATATCACTGATGCTATATCGCAGTCCACAATGACACTTAAAAAGATGGAAATGTCTTAGTCTGGAATTTTCTTATGTTAGAAGGTCCTCAGTAGCAGCATTAAATGCAGTCGATGAAGAAGAGGAGTAGCAAGAGATCAAAGAAGGAAGGAAAGATGACGCAAGGAAGGGAAGCATGATGCCAGACTTCCAGGAGCTGGAGCAGCATCTTACCCAAAGGAATCATAAGCACTGAGATGAAACCGGAATCGGGCAAAATGAAGTTCTTTAGAGTCCTGACCAGACTCAACTGAAAAAGATCTGTGTTTCACCTGCCCATGTGTGGAAAGCAAGGCTGAGACTATGGAAAACTTATAGAACGTCTCCCAAAGTATGTTTTTGACGACACTTCGAACGATGACAATTCTCTCGAGGTTAACAGAAAATTCTATGCAAAAAGTCAGGATAAATGGAGAGTGTTCTCTGTGATCTAAAATTCCTACATTGATTTTTTAATAAAAGTGTTCATATTATTGTCATTAATATATGTCTTATGATCTTATCTACTCAGCTCATCTACCAGAAACTACAATTAATGTGAGCACTTCTGATCCTTTTGAAGAAATTCTTTCAAGTCAATTTTCCTTGGGTCCGCCTTCAACATAAATTTTGACCCTTGTAGGGAAATTCAGTAGAACATATGCAGACCCACAAAGCAGGAAAGCCTACCTTCATCAGGGAGGGAGGCGGGGTTCTGCATATTTATGTACAACGCCCCATGCAAATGAGCAAAGAATACAACTGAAGGCATTAAAAGCTCCAGGTCTTTCTACAGAATATTGTGGTTGGTGCATTTTTATGTGAAACAAAGTTAAAGCTAAGTCTCAAATTCTTCTCTGCTGCTGCAGTGTTTTTGCCTTAATAAAGATCTGGGGCCAGAAAGAACTACCATCCATTCACAACACATTTTTCTTTCCAACATTACATTTTTCTTATAAATATCCCTGGGAAACAACCTTAAGAATCCAGTGAAGCCTGAATCACGTTGCCGGCGGCCTTATTTCTGGTTGAATGTTCTCGTCAGGAACCTGGAGGAAGAGCTGAAATTTGCGATCTTTTGTTGAGCCCTGCAGATGGAACCTGTGATTTAGCATCGAGGGTTTGGGGAGACTCCTAAACAGAGAGCGGAGCTCGTGTCCTGGGTCCTCCAGAATGCCTCCCTGTGCGGTCTTGTCCCTCTGTTCCTTTCTGGTCACAGACATGGACTGGAAAGGGTTTTGTGCTAATACTGTAATTAAACACCAGGTTTCGGTTTAAATATACCCGTAGGGACTTTTACCCCGTTTTCTCTGACCCTCCCCTCCTCAATCTTTCACCCTGCTGGCAGTAGCTTTGCAAAGCACGCTTTTATTGTCCACCAGGTTTGTATTTTTATCTGGTTGGGAATGACATACCTGTAGAGGCTTTGCTTTTTTCCCTCTCCTATATTTCAAAGCTTGTTTCTCCCTCAGTCCTGACACCAGCAATCCTTTGTGGTTTTTCTTGGCCCTCAAAGGTTTAATGGTCCAGCACAGAGCTTGAATCTTTGGAAATAGGTCCCAACCACCTCTAACGGCAGCTTCAGATAAGTTCAGAGAGCAGCCACTCAGAAAAGCGAAAGCGGTGCCCACAGGTAAAAGTTCCAGGGAGATTTTTGTCTTTAAAATCAAGCGAATATATTCAAAGATGGCTTTAAAGCCTGCAGCACTCACCCAGATAGCACAGAGAGGTTTCTAGATTCACTGTGGGTAAGAAGATGAAACCAAGTCTAAAAGCTAATTAGTTAGCTCTCTTCCTGAATGTTTGGCGGCCCCTTCCCTGGGGAAGGGGGAAGAAAGAGCATAATTGGGGAGGGGAACTCGCGTGAAACCAGTTATTTGGAAGTCGGGTAATATTCAAAGCCTAGCTACCTTCCAGGGCCAGAGACGTAACTGCAATCAATGCAGCTGAACAGGTATGATGAGAGCGGGCCACCTATTATTCTCATTAAGGCTCTCGTTTGGTACATTTTTAAGACTTCAAAATTAAGCTACCATTTAAAATCCTTGGAGGTTAATATTTCTCTCATTTTTTGGTCATGGATTATCTCCTAGGGAAGGCCTGACATGGGAAGGGCGTGGTGAGAAAGAGAGAGAACTAACATCCGTGTGTTCTCTGTGTGCCGAAAGCCGCTCTTACCACCGGCCAGATGTTGACGTGTTCACTCCTCAGCAGCGCTATGCAGAGAGCTATTCTTCCTCCCATTGAAGGGCACTCTACTTTGCTTCCAAGTAAGGAAATTCGGGTTCAGAGAGACAGTGAACTTGCCCGGGACCGCATAGGGGCTCGGTGGCCGGCAGTGTTCCAGCCCAGGACACCTGACCTCAGAGTCTGGGCCCTGCGGCAGCTAGACTCCTGAGAGCAACCTGAGCCTCTGTTTCCAAGGCCTGATGAAGTCACACTCTCTCTCACGCACACGCACACGCACACGCACACACACGCGGGCACCCCTCCTGACTCTCGACTGCTAAGGTAACAGTGAGTCTCCCAGCCCCTCCGCGTCCTGCGCAGGCTGTGAGCGAAGCCCAGCCCTCGGACTCGGGCTCAGGGGGAGGCAGGCTCCATCTCTGCTCCACGAAAACCACGCCGGGGGAAGGTGGCCGGTGCCAGCACGACCCTTACAGGCACCCGTACCAGCCCCGCTCACGCCGCGCGTGTCCGCGGAAGTCCTCGGGCCGTATCCGGTCTGAAGAGGCAATCCTACTGCCTCCGCAAGCAGAGGAGACACACGGGACGGAATGAGCGTCTGGACAGAACCGGAGACGGGGGGTGAACGGCTCCCGTGGCCCCGGCGCACCTCTTCGGGAGCCCCTCAGGCCCCTGGCCTCAACACTTCCCCGCCAGACCTTCCTTCCCTTTAACTGGGGACTTGCCTTTAAATCTTCAGGAGGGGACCCACTTTCCTTACACGTGTGGCTCCCTCGTACACATTTACTGAGAATCCTTCTGTCCATGCTGCCTTAAAGCCCGAGGACTTCTGAGCCCAGAATCCAGAAAGAGACTGATCATTGATGGCCTTCTGCTCTGCACCTCTTCCCGGCGGCGATGTGTCCAGGCTGTTATCTGCCTCAAAGGGAGGAGGAACGCATGGTAACGTTTTGAAAATATTACTCGATCACAGTGCTACTAGCTGGTACTAAAACCTGAGAGTCTAGAGCTTGGTGCAAATCTTTTACTTTTCAAATTTCCTCTCAGCTCATTAAATTCAGTCTCAGCTGGAAATTTATGAATCGCTGCCCCTTCCTAGTCTTTCTCCCTCTTGAGAAGTTATATGCACTTTCTGCTCCCCACCTTCCACGGGCATCACTGCCAGGATCCGAGCTTTTAACATCCAGTTCTCAGGGGCAAGGGCGGACCCTGCAGACCCTAGGCAAAACTGACGGAGCCTTTAGCAACTTCAAAGTGAAATTTTCTATGGCAGAAAATAAGCGTTTCTCATGGTAATAGTGATGCTCTTCAGAATGTCCTTATGCTGTTATATTGGGTTAGCCAAAAAGTTCATTCAGTTAGTGAATATGTTGTTCAATAAATTTCTTTGTAAAATAAAAAGCGTGTAGATAGTATATTCAAAAGTAGAGACATTACTTTGCCGACTAAGGTCCGTCTAGTCAAGGCTATGGTTTTTCCTGTGGTCATGTATGGATGTGAGAGTTGGACTGTGAAGAAGGCTGAGTGCCGAAGAATTGATGCTTTTGAACTGTGGTGCTGGAGAAGACTCTTGAGAGTCCCTTGGACTGCAAGGAGATCCAACCAGTCCATTCTAAAGGAGATCAGCCCTGGGATTTCTTTGGGAGGAATGATGCTAAAGCTGAAGCTCCAGTACTTTGGCCCCCTCATGCGAAGAGTTGACTCATTGGAAAAGACTCTGATGCTGGGAGGGATTGGGGGCAGGAGGAGAACGGGACAACAGAGAATGAGATGGCTGAATGGCATCACGGACTCAATGGACATGAGTCTAAGTGAACTCCGGGAGATGGTGATGGACAGGGAGGCCTGGCGTGCTGCGATTCATGGGGTCGCAAAGAGTTGGACACGACTGAGCGGCTGAACTGAACTCTTAATCTAGAGATCTATGAACTAAAAAACATAGGCTAGCTGACACCTACACATCTCAACCCAGAGCGAATGCTCTCTTTATACGGCATCAATAACGCTCCAACTCCCAGAGTCTAGTTCATTTGACGCTGAGAATGTTTTTCTTGGCGTCCTTCGTGCAATAGCACGAAAATAAAATCAGCAAGCACAGCTCCATGACACTCTGCTGGTTCCTTTCATTCTACTTTGTCTGTGTCTGAATCTGCCCCGCTTCCACTGTTCATTGCTACGTGATGTGACCGAACTAACGTGCTGGCTAATGCCTGACACCGAACCAGAAGGGCACTGGCCTACAGCGAGAGCGGCAACGTCCCGGCTGCCACTCGCTCTGAGGCCCCCAGACAGACTTTCTCGGGAGAGCAGTGAAGGTCACGAGAGCAGCTATAGAGGCGGCTTCTGGCACTAAGCCAGGGAAGAAAAACTAGAACCTCAAACGTTGGCATGGATGCTAAGTTTCTGGAGAGTAGTGTTTATCAGGACTTGGTTGGACTTCTAAAACTGTTTTAGCACGAATTTCTTTTAAGAGGAAAGAAAGCATGCAGCACGATAGCACCATGGTATACTTGTTATGTTTAATAGAGGTGCTGTTGTTTGATGTTAGTTGTGGGTTTATTGATCCTTCTCAGTTACTGGTGGTAGCTCTCGGTAAGAATTTTAGAGTTATTTCCCAATGAAGCTTTGTTCATCCTTTTTTTTTTTTTTACTGCTTCTCAACACAATATACTTCCTAGCAACAAGAATGGGAAATTCTCTTGGAAAAAGAAGACAAAAGCTAGCAGAACTAACTTATCTTCAATAATTATTGGCAAGCAATTGGGTAACAGAGTCAATAACTTCTGCTGAAATTTCTGGTCTTAACCTGGAATTATTTTCCTGCAGACCTGAAATTCACGAGAATGTTCTTGAACCCCAGTTCCGCAGTCGTGCACGGGAGAGCGAGCCAGTCCTTCTTCTGTAGCAGTCATTGATTCTCTGATGCATTTCTTAGACTTAAATAATCTCTTATGAATCTCTTTTGTTCCAGAATCACGAGGACCTCTGCTAATAAGAATGAAATATTCTAGTTACAGGGAGAGGTGATGACACTCTTGGTGAAAATTAAAATAATGCCCCCAAAAAAGTCACCACTCTCTGGACTTTAAAATAATCTAGACTAATCAACAAAAACATATCTCAAAATCACATTGAACAAAAAATGAATTACAGGAAATTCCCTGGAAGCCCAATGGTTAGGACTTCATGCTTCCACTGCAGAGGGCCCACATTCCACCCCTGACTGGGAACTAAGATCTCCCAAGCTGCATAGTGGAGCCAAAATAAAAAAATAGAAAAATATATACCATATATGTATTTGTTAAAACACATGAAGCTACACACCATTTGTGAACACATGTGTCTGGAGATCACATACACCACTTCTGGCCGGGTAGCTATCTCTGAGCAGAGCACAGAGCAGTTCTGGGAAGCATTAAGAAATGGCTTCAAGAGAACTGGTGGGTATAACGGATGTTTGCAATATCATTCTCTATGTGCCTCGTATATTTCATAAGTTTAAAAACTGACAAAGATTCAGAATCTTTCCAAATAACCTGTCAGTCCTGGTATGAGGGTCTGGCAGTGGATATAAGCTAGCGCAGAGCCCAACAGAAGAGTTCACAGAAAGCAATGAAAGGAGAAAGACAGGGCGAAGATGGGCAAGAATGGAGAGAGAGCGACTCCTCTCAGCCGGGCCTCTAGCTCTCACCAGTTCCCAGGAGTCTTTGCCCACACTCACCCCAAAGTCAGAGCGCAAAGCAGGTGCATATCTGCCACCGTTTACTTCGCCCTTTCGCTGCTCGTTCCGGCTTGTCTTGCCCTTAAGCAGCCCTCGACTGGATCAGCAGCTGCTCTAATTTGCCTGCCTGGCAAGGTGACCCAGACCGTTAATCCTGAGCCTTCAGAGTTCTCAAGGGCTTTTCCCTGCTGTTACAGCTGCTCTGATTTTCAAGGTGTGATTATCACTGAGTCTGAAGGCATCAGAAGATGACTTGGTGAGTTCCTTGCATTTTAGGCCTCCTTCTTTATATCCCTGTTGGTGTAGTGATAATTGCAGACCCTCACTGGGACGCAAGGACACAGCTCACGGAAATGAAGATGAATTTCCCCCACCAGTTGGGTATTTCCTTTCTTTACTGGTCCAACAGCACGAGGATTCCAAAATGTCCAAATAGGAGTCACAGCTTCAAGTTTAATGGGTCCACTACTGCACCCCTTGATCGAAGCATTATGTCATCACCCCCGGAAACGAGGGCCTTTCACCCAGCAGATCCTAAGATTGCATGGGTGAGAAACAGCGATGATTCAGGCCTGTCGAGCAGTTACATATTGAACTCTGCTGGCTGATGAAGGAAATCACACTGAAACCATGACTGTTTCTTGACCCAGGTGACAGGGAAATTTGAACAACCTGTTCATGCAATTAACATGTCCTGACTCTGCTTGAACACTTCTATCACTGAACAGGGATTCTTGTTCATGGGCTACACTGGGCCATGCTCCCAGGAAAAGGGGAGTGATGGTGAAACGTGTACTTGGCTCCTAACTCCACTGCGTCAGACCTTACTTGAAAATAAGGTCTCTGCAAATGTAGTCAAGATGAGACTATTAGACTCTCATGCACTATGGCCCATGCCCTTATAAAATAGGGAAATTAGGCTCAGAGAGAATGGCATGTGACAATTAAGGCAGACATCAGGCGATTCATCTACAAACCAAAAGCTGCCAAAGAAGCTGTGAGACAAGCAATGGGTTCTCCCGTACAGCGTTTTAAAGGAACCAACACTCCTGAGACCTTATCTCAGACTCCTAGCCACCAGAACTGCAGGACAATACACTCTGCTGTTTAAGCCGCCCAGCTTGCAGTGCTTTGTTATGAAAATCCTAGCAAATTCACATGGAGCCTGAGGGAAATGGAGGGTGTGGTAAAAACATTCTTTATCTTAATTAGTATGGGGACCCAATGAGTTAAAAAATCATTGAACTCCATACTTATAATGGTTTCATTTTGTTGAGTATATTATTCTTCAATAAAGTTGATTTTAGCAGGTAATATTAATGGATGAGTCAATATTTCAAATGTGATTACCATTAGGCATTTTTTGCTTTTCCTGCCTGTATAGGACTTCATGCCAATCACTACTCTGATTCAGTTCAGTTCAGTTCGGTCGCTCAGTCATGTCTGACTCTTTGCGACCCCATGAATCGCAGCACGCCAGGCCTCCCTGTCCATCACCAACTCCCGAACTTCACTCAGACTCACGTCCATCGAGTCCGTGATGCCATCCAGCCATCCCATCCTTGGTCATCCCCCTCTCCTCCTGCCCCCAATCCCTCCCAGCATCAGTCTTTTCCAATGAGTCAACTCTTCGCATCAGGTGGCCAAAGTACTGGAGCTTCAGCTTTAGCATCATTCCTTCCAAAGAAATCCCAGGGCTGATCGCCTTCAGAATGGACTGGTTGGATCTCCTTGCAGTCCAAGGGACTCTCAAGAGTCTTCTCCAACATCACAGCTCAAAAGCATCAATTCTTCGGCACTCAGCCTTCTTCACAGTCCAACTCTCACATCCATACATGACCACAGGAAAAACCATAGCCTTGACTAGATGGACATTTGTTGGCAAAGTAATGTCTCTGCTTTTCAATATTCTATCTAGGTTGGTCATAACTTTTCTTCCAAGGAATAAGCATCTTTGAATTTCATGGCTGCAATCACCATCTGCAGTGATTTTGGAGCCCAAAAAGATAAAGTCTGCTACTGTTTCCACCGTTTCCCCATCTATTCGCCATGAAGTGATGGGACCAGGTGCCATGATCTTAGTTTTCTGAATGTTGAACTTTAAGCCAGCTTTTCCACTCTCCTCTTCTGCTTTCATCAAGAGGCCCTTTCCCTAGTGACTGTTTGACACACTGCTGTTGTTGTTCAGTCGCTCAGTCGCGTCCGACTCTCTGCGACCCCATGGACTGCAGCACGCCAGCCCTCCGTGTCCATCACCAACTCAGAGCTTGCTCAAACTCGTGTCCATCGAGTCGGTGATGCCATCCAGCCATCTCATCCTCTGTCGTCCCCTTCTCCTCCCGCCTTCAATCTTTCCCGGCCTCAGGGTCTTTTCCAGTGGGTCAGCTCTTTGGATCAGGTGGCCAAAGTATTGGATCATCTCAGTAAATCAGACAGTTTACTGACCTGATTGCGATGTTGAGCCCATCAATTTTACTATTAAGCCCTTTACACAGATGGATTGTATATGATGGGGAAAGTGTTAACAGCTAATGTAAAATCAATGTTTTAACAGGTTAAATACTTGGTCCTTCAGTGAAACTCCCATTCCTGCTGTGATGAGGGTCTGTAACAATCAGTTTAGGTGGGGGTTTTGGGAGACTCTTGTCACCTAATAAGGATGGTACCCAGCTGGTCAAGTCACACACTGAGTCCCAGCCTGTACGTCTGGGGTTTTCTAGAGTACAGTCTCATATCACTTTCTGTACCCCCACACGCCCAGCAGCAGAAGTTAATTCACGCTGAACTCCATTCACACGACTCACTGTGGTGAAGGAACCAGGTCTGAAGCCAGTCTCCTGGCGGAGAGTAAAGGCCCCAGCTGCCCACAGAGGGCGGTGAGTCTGCGGCCCGGCAAGAGGCGGTGGAGTGAACCGCCTTCTCAGAAAGCGCCCCCCGCAGGCCGGCCTCGGCGCCCGTGGCCCGGTGATGTCCCCATGAAGGCCAGCTCGAGAGGACTCAGCAATGTGCAGGAGTCCGAATCCGAGCTCTGAAATGCCCGGGGGCAAGTGAAGGCCCCTTTTTTCCTGCTCTGGAGCATTTCTAGCCGTGATTTTCTTACCTACATGCTGAAGGAGGTGAACCCAGCTGAGACTCTGGAAGTAGTACCCTAGGACCTACTTCACTGTCTTGTGGGGCTCCCAATGGAAAGTTACTGAGTGATTTGCAGCTCACTTCAATGAAATTCTCCACACATGGGGAAATGTCGGGGTTAAAACAGCAACGACAATCCTGGAAGATGCCGATGGACAGTGTCTGTGGTGGGGTCTTTGGAGGTGGGCTGCAACGGCAGCGAGTCATTTGGCCTCTGCCTTGCAGAAAGCATTGGACAAGCGTTTTCTCAATTTAAGCTGACAAGGGTAGTGTTCACATTTGTGATCTGGCCCCCTTCCTGGGGGCCAAACAGACTCGCCAGCTGAGACAGCTAGGGTGGAGCCAACATCTCCGCCCCCTGGAGAGCGAACCCTCCGATGGTTTAACCCAAACTGAGAAGCTAGTCCTTAGTTCTCCAGGCCTTCCTCTATGTCACCATTCATAAAACGGAACCGTTTTACTATTCCTGGCCTATAAATTATGGGCTATTTATTTCAGAAATAACTTATGGGGGCATTAAAGGAGGGGAGAAGGAGCTTGTTTCCTTCCCTGTCCTGACTAACACTCGCTCTTGGCTTTCCCAGCCCTAAAACAAACGAACATGAGAAATACATCACGACCACTGTTCGCTCTTTCCACTGCTCACAGGAACTAACAAACTGCTAATTGCGTAGCAGTCAGAACGGCATGAACAGAATTTCTAGAGAGTTAGGGGATGTCCTAGCAGTTTCTGGGGAGGTGGCTAGTTATTTTTTAGGGATGGTTTTGAGAATAACCCTGCTACTAACAACATTAAAACTGGATGGGAAATCAACTTCAACAAGGAGAAAACAGTACTTGTGAAACTTTTAATTTAGAAATCTCCTTATATCAAGAAAGTTGAAAACTGAATATTCTCCTACTGATAGGAATGCAACTTCTCAGAGCACGTGAATGCTTCCTGTAGAAACAGCTTAGGGAGGCTGTCACTCCACACACGGCTGGCTGTGCTGAGCTGTCTTCAGGCACTATGGATACGGCACCTTCTCCTTCTCCTCCTCACCCCACTAGTTCAGAAACAAAAAAATGTAAACAAACAATGCTTCCCTCATCCAGCCTACTGTCCACTATATTTTCCTTCATAGGATATCAACATTTCATTTTCCCAATTAAAAGGATACCTGATCCAATATCTTTGCAAGGTAGATATCAGGACCTTACCTGAGACCTGGTTTCAATGGGGCAGAGGACCAGATGGCATAAGGGTGACTGTTTGGGAAGCACAGATGCCAGACTGTGGGGAAAATGAGAAATAAACAGGAAGTTAAAGAATATTTAAGACAGCGTTTGAGCATCCCTTAAAGTAACCCAAGGCCAGATTTCATGCAAGGGTAGCTTGTTAGAGAAGTTCTTGGAGCTAGGCATTTTAGGACTGCAAGGAGATCAAAACAATCAGTCCTAAAGGAAATCCACCCTGAATATTCATTGGAAGGACTGATGCTAAAACTGAAGCTCCAGTACTTTGGCCACCTGATGTGAAGAGCTGACTCACTGGAAAAGACCCAGATGCTGGGAAAGATTGTAGGCGGGAGGAGAAGGGGGCAACAGAGGATGAGATGGTTGGATGGCATCACCGACTCGATGGATGTGAGTTTGAGCAAACTCTGCGAAATATGTGAAAGATAGGGAAGCCTGGCGTGCGGCAGTCCATGATGTCAGAGTTGGACACGACTTAGCGACTGAACAGCAAGGCATTTGTAGTCAGACACACTGTGGTCTAAATCCCGTCTTTGTTGTTCAGATCTTTAAAACGGAGCAATTCATCTAATGTCTCTAATTTTCCTCTTCTACAGAATGCATATCAGCTACCTGGCCTTTGCTGGGTATTTGAGTAAATGATACTCACTACAGATACATCACTGTGTCAGAGATGCATAGTAGGGACCCAGAGAAACATTCAGGTGACATTGACTATTCATTCCTAGAAACAGAGCTTTTTCCCTAAAATTCTTAAAAAATTTTTGGAAAAGTTATTAAAATATCAAACTGTTTAAAGTATCCTTCTCTCTGATAGTCATTATGTGAGGAAGATGTCTAGCTCAGGCAGCCATGTGCAGAGGTATCTAACAGGGTGCTTTGCTTCTGGACAGCTTGATCGAGATGGT
The DNA here is from genome assembly GCF_032405125.1 of Capricornis sumatraensis. NCBI lineage: Eukaryota > Metazoa > Chordata > Mammalia > Artiodactyla > Bovidae > Capricornis > Capricornis sumatraensis. The sequence continues at coordinate 108,280,483 of NC_091077.1, read as the reverse complement.
CTGAACCATCCCCTTAGTCTGACTAATTCAGACAGTCATCTTCCTCCCTCTAGGCATCTGACATTTCTTAGAGCATTTATTTTGGAAAACTTGCCATTGTAAATCCTTTCTCATCCACTTTGAATTGCATGCAAATCTTTTTCCAGCCTCTTGCCAGTTTTACAACCCAGGAAATGCTTTTCTCAAGGACTTCTGAAGCATTTTGAAAAAGTCAACATTGAAGGATAAAGAGCCCTACTCTCAGTTTCTATGAAGGGTAGCAGTCAATTTTCAACACCTGTGAGTGCCAGTCGGCAAACACAGGAGGCCTAGTCACAGGGAAACCCTTGGAAGCTCAGGAGTAACTAAGTGTGCTCCGGCACTTTTCCGCTAGCTCACCCCCAGGATTTAAAACCCTCTGCCGTTTGTGTCAGTGAGGCTGAGGGTCCGGACTTGCCCCCGGCACTCTGCCCTGATCCTGGCAGTAGTACCAGGATGAAGTCAGCTTCTGTCTGCTCATCTTATCCTGTGCCCATGTTTTCTCATTAATCTCCACTCTTGCTTTGGAGCCTCCCTCTTGGCTATGAGTTCCTCTGTCAACCTCTGGTCTTAATACAGTTTCCAAAGGTTCAAGGAGTGAGGAACTGCAGAATGAAGAGGCTTGCCGTGGAGGTGAGCTTCAAGGAAATCCATCCACACTGGGCGCCCTTTAAGGGACAAGAAGAAATGTATCGTTGTGATACTCAAAGCCCTTCAAGAGAGGCTTCAGCAATACGTGAACCAAGAACTGCCAGATGTTCAAGCTGAATTTAGAAAAGGCAGAGGAATCAGGGATCAAATTGCCAACATCTGTTGGATCATAGAGAAAGCAAAGGGGTTCCAGAAAAACATCTACTTCTGCTTTATTGCCTATGCTGAAGACTTTGACTGTGTGGATCACAACAGACTATGGAAAATTTTTAAAAAGATGGGAATACCAGACCACCTGACCTGACACCTGAGAAACCTGTATGCAGGTCAAGAAGCAACAGTTAAAACCAGACATGGAACAATGGATTGGTTCCAAATTGGGAAAGGAGTACGTCAAGGCTTTATATTGTCACCTGCTTATTTAACTTCTATGCAGAATGCTTCATGAGAAATGCCAGCCTGGATGAAGTACAAGCTGGGATCAAGATTGCTGGGAGAAATATCAATAACCTCAGATATGCAGACGACACCACACTTATGGCAGAAAGCGAAGAGAAACTAAAGAGGCTCTTTATGTAAGTGAAAGAAGAGAGTGAAAAAGTTGGCTAATACTCAACATTCAACAAAGATCATGGCATCCGGTCCCATCACTTCATGGGAAATAGATGGGGAAACAGTAGAAATAGTGACAGATTTTATTTTCTTGGCTCCAAAATCACTGGAGATGGTGACTGCAGCCATGAAATTAAAGGAGGCTTGCTCTTTGAAAGGAAAGCTATGACCAACCTAGGCAGCATATTAAAAAGCAGAGACATTACTTTGCCAACAAAGGTCCATCTAGTCAAAGTTGTGGTTTTTCCAGCAGTCATGTATGGATGTGAGAGCTGGATCATAAAGAAGGCTGAGCAATGAAGAGTTCATGCTTTCAAACTGTGGGCTGGAGAGGACCCTTGAGAGTCCCTTGGATGGCAAGGAGATCCAACCAGTCAATGCTAAAGGAGATCAGCCCTGAATGTTCATTGGAAGGACTGATGCTGTAGCTTAAGCTCCAATACTTTGGCCACCTAATGTGGAAAGTCATCTCATTGGAAAAGATCTGGAGCTGTCAAAGATTGAGGGCAAAAGGAGAAGGGGGCAAAAGAGGATTAAATGGTTGGATGGCACCATCAACACGAGGGACATGAGTCTGAGGAAACCCCGGGAGATTGTGAGAGGCAGGGAAAGCTGGAGTGCTGCAGTCTGTGGGGTCGCAATGAGCTGGACACGACTTCTTGATGGAATAACAGCAACAACAAGGTACAGGAACGCCCCTCCCCTAATACCATCCTCTGTGAGGCCCCCTCCTGCTGACCCCTTGGGTGAACTGGTAAAACAGTATAGTGGCGGCCTCATCTTTCTTCCTTGTACACACGGCCATTTGCAATGTGACTGCCATCTCTTCTGTCAAGGGGTGCCATCTTTTGCTCCAACTCTGGAATCTGAATATGGTCTTTTGCCGTGCTTCAGTTAATGGGACACCAGCCAATGAGCTGGGAGGGGAATCTTGAGAAGTGTGCATTCAGGACTGCCCTTTCTTGCACGCCATGGGACCCAAACTTCCTCCAAGACATGAGAAGCCACAGGGAGAGACCCCAGCCCTCCCAGCTCCCGGGTGGAGTTCCCAAGCATCTGAATGAGGCCGGTTTAGCCCCAGATGATCAATTACATGCCAGAATGTGTAGCCAGCCTACAGAATCATGATACATACTTATGGTTTTAAGCATCTGAGTTGCACTTTAAAAATATATATATAGCAAAAGTTGATAACAGTAGAATGTTACATTTACCAAGAAAGCATGAATGAGTTCCCAACCAAGAGAAATGATGAGAAATTAGTGGGAATGGAGGGGTATCCAAGGAAACATTCCTTCAAATAGTGAGTTGCAAACTTGAAATGTTAGCTGGAGTTTAAAAGAAGTTTTTTTTTTAAAGTCAATTCAGGATCTCATGGAAAATCAATCTCTCTGTCGGACTAAAAATATCTCCAGCTTTGAACACTTTTCCTTCATTCTTATTAGACTTGAAAGCATGCCCATTGATCTAGCAAGAGCAATTTGCTAATAATTAGACTGGCAAGGCAGGTTCAGGACTGTTACCAAAAGGATGGGTGAGGGGCCCCTTCGGTTCACAAAAGTCATGTCCTAATGAGAGAGAAAGGCCGAAGCAGCAGTGGCCACCACACATGCCCGTTTCCCAAAACTCAGGTGAGATTAAACGCTAATGCAGAAAACAGTCAGCTCCTGCACCAGCCAGCGCTGTCTGCAGAGGAGAGCCAGTCAGGCTCCCTCCCGGGTCCCGCAGCTCTCGCACGCGCCCTGCACCGCCTCCCTCTCCTCCCCGCCCTCCTCTGTCCTTCTCCTCTTCCTCCTTCCTCTCTGCTCCTCTGAGGACAGACAGTGCCCGGGCCCACATCTCCATAGACCTCAGGTTCACTGAGGGCAGGGTCTATGCTCAATGCACGTTTTCGTCTCCTACGGCACAAGGTATACAGAAGGCGCTCAACACGTGCATTAGAGAAGTGAACAGAGGCAGCTAAGCTCTGCGGAACACGGGCAGTCGCGTCTGGGTAACCCTGTTTCCATGCCCAAAGCCTGAGCAGGGAGCTTGGCAAAGACTGGCCACCTTCTTCGCATGAAATAAGCTCCTATTACAGAAGCGGCATAAGGGCTTCCCTGGAGGCTCAGGGGTTAAAGGGTCTGCCTGCAATGCGGGAGACCCGGGTTCGTTTCCTGGGTCGGGAAGATCCCCTGGAGAAGGCAGTGGCACCCACTCCAGTACTCTTGCCTGGAGAATCCTATGGACAGAGGAGCCTGGTGGGCTGCAGTCCACGGGGCCGCAAAGAGTCAGACACGACTGAGCGACTTCACTTTCACCTTCACAGAAAGCTGCATAAGGCATGAAAAGTGTCATTCTTCTCCAGATAAGGGCACCTGCTTTCCACCAGAAATCATGACACGATACATCTATGACTTGTCCACTTGAATGAATCCCTTTGAGTGCATTCCAGATCCTCTGTTGCTTGGCCCTCCTCTTGTTGGGGAGAACAGAGGCCCGAGCTGGGGACAGACTTCACGGTGTGCCAGGGCAAAACCTCCTGAGACAGCACCAGACAAACTGGTTACATCCTGAGCTAAATATTTTTTGGAAGCTCAGACTAAAAACAGCATTGTTTGCTTTCAACTGGTTAATAGGATGAGATTATTTTTACTGCTTCAATTTGCTTATACCCCCAAAAAGAGAAAAAATCTATCCCTTCCCTTATAAAATATTTATTGTTTTATATTTTAAAAGAAAGAACCAAATCAATTCTATTTTGAAAGGCACATTAATAATGTAAGCACAAAGCACAGGGCACATTTCACAGAAGATTGGAACTGCTAACAGGTTTTTTTTTTTTTCATCTACAAGACGAAATCAAATGAAGCCAGCTTGCCTCTGGGGTTTTAAACATCATTACAATTTATCTTAATAATGAAGTTAAAATTAACTGAAAAAAGACAAAATGGAAAAAAAAAACTCTCATATCACTTATATGAGTTTATTCATAGGAAAATGAATAAAAGTAATATCCTTTGGGTACAGTTAAGAAAACAATCAAAATTACCAGTACATAGGTGACCCATGATTGAAGCATGCCTCATTTTGTATTTATGGAAACAGAAGCTAATTCATAACACACACACACTTTACACCCACATAAAAACATATGTTCAGAAACAAACACGCACACCCGACAAAACCAACATCTCCTTAAATTATATTCAAAAATGTTACTCTCATTATGATCTACTGACCGTGGAATTCTGCTTCTGATATCACATATAGCTAACCAGGAAACTCAAGTCAACTCCGCTTTGTGTAATCTTCCCAGCTGCCTTTGTGGAATCTTTCTGTTGAAGAACAAAAGAGGGGTGAAAGGTCAGAGGGGACGCCTGCACTCCATCAGTTCAGTCGCTCAGTCGTGTCTGACTCTTTTGCGACCGCACGGACTGCAGCACGCCAGGCTTCCTTCCTGTCTATCACCAACCCCCAGAGCTTGCTCAAACTCATGTCCATTGAGTCATTGAGTCATGGGGTCCACTGAGTCACCAGATGCCATCCAACCATCTCATCCTCTGTTGTCCCCTTCTCCTCCTGCCTTCAATCTTTCCCAGCATCAGGGTCTTTTCAAATGAGTCAGCTCTTCAAATCAGGTGGCCAAAGTATTAGAGTCTCAGCTTCAGCATCAGTCCTTCCAATGAACACCCAAGACTCATCTCCTTTAGGATGGACTGGTTGGATCTCCTTGCGGTCCAAGGGGCTCTCAAGAGTCTTCTCCAACACCACAGTTCAAAAGCATCAACTCTTTGGCATTCAGCTTTCTTTATAGTCCAACTCTCACATCCATACATGACCACTGGAAAAACCATAGCTTTGACTAGACCAACCTTTGCTGGCAAAGTAATGTCTCTGCTTTTGAATATGCTATCTAGGTTGGTCATAATTTTCCTTCCAAGGAGCAAGCGTCTTTTAATTTCATGGCTGCAGTCACCATCTCCAGTGATTTCGGAGGCCAAAAAAATAAAGTCTATCACTGTTTCCACTGTTTCCCCATCTATTTGCCATGAAGTCATGGGACCGGATGCCATGATCTTTGTTTTCTGAATGTTGAGCTTTAACCCAACTTTTTCACTCCCCTGTCTCACTTTCATCAAGAGGCGTTTTAGTTCTTCACTTTCTGCCAAAAGGGTGGTGTCATCTGCATATCTGAGGTGACTGATATTTCTCCCGGCAATCTTGATTCCAGCTTGTGCTTCTTCCAGCCCAGCGTTTCTCATGATGTACTCTGCATAGAAGTTAAATAAGCAGGGTGACAATATACAGCCTTGACGGACTCCTTTTCCTATTTGGAACCAGTCTGTTGTTCCATGTCCAGTTATAACTGTTGCTTCCTGACCTGCATACAGATTTCTCAAGAGGCAGGTCAGGTGGTCTGGTATGCCCATCTCTTTCAGAATTTTCCACAGTTTATTGTGACCCACACGGTCAAAGGCTTTGGCATAGTCAGTAAAGCAGAAGTAGATGTGTTTCTGGATGTTTCACTCTCTTGCGTTTTCCATGATCCAGCGGATGTTGGCAATTTGATCTCTGGTTCCTCTGCCTTTTCTGCCTCCAGCTTGAACATCAGGGAGTCCACTCCACAGGGCCCTGAAAGTCTCCAGGAGCACTCCTGCTTCTGAGAGCACTCCCACCCTCCTTCTCTGAGAGGAAGAACAAAATAGGTACCTGCTTCTTGGAAATGGACGGGGGATTTGTTTTAACAAATGAAAGCCTTTCCAAAAATCCACCGTTGCCACACTGGGGGCATCATGACGGTAGCAACAGGAAAGGCGGAGGCAGTTCACACACTAGAAGGAGCAGCGTCTCCTCTGCCTTCAGGTGGGGGCTCTGCCAACTCAGTCACTCTTTCCTGTGGTCCAGTTCGGAATTCAGTAATTTCTTTTCAAGCTAGTACGTTATTTTGATTTTAATTGAAAAAAGAAAACCTGTAATTTTTCTGAGTAGGTATGCATAGCTATAAATTACAGGAATGAGACTGTATTTTTTATGTATGGCTTGTTTTTTTTTTGTTGTTGTTCTGTACTGTTATTCTTGAAACTGGAAGAGGTAATTGATATAACTCAATATATCTTAATATTCAGCTCAGTATTTCTTCAATGTTTTGGAAAAATCAAAGAAAAAGGGCAATGAACATTAGGAAGCAGAGGAGGCCTAAATTCTCTAGTTTTTACCATTTCGACTAAACAGTTCCAGAAAGGTTGAGGATGGAATCAAGAGTATTTGTTTCTAACACAGAGGGATCATCCTCGCTGTCTCTCAATAACCATCACCTTCAATTAATCTGAGTTTTCACCCTGTCATTCTGATTCTTTTAAATATTTAGCATCTTTTCACATTACAAATGCAAAATAATAATAATAAGATACTAAAAAGTCACAATTAACACGTCATCTATGTTCCAAGATTTTACCATTGGTAACCTGGTTAATTTTAAGTATGATCTGAGCAAATGCTTAAAAAGTTACATGGCACCTGTGTAATTATGTAATATATTTGTGGAAAATAATACATGCACAGAAAATTGTTCCTCAAAGTAGTTATTTACATTATAAAACCAGAGGTGACTTAGGCAGAGAAATTAACATGATTGGGGGCTTGATATCTAAGTCAAGACTTTAAGTGATTTAATAATACCTTGGTGGCTCAGATGGTAAAGCATCTGCCTACAATGCAGGAGACCGAGTTCAACCCCTGGATCAGGAAGATCCCCTGGAGAAGGAAATGGCACCCCGCTCCACTACCCTTGCCTGGAATATCCCATGGACGGAGGATCCTGGTAGGCCCCAGTTCATGGGGTCGCAAAGAGTCGGACACGACTGAGCGACTTCACTTTTACTTTCCACTGAAAAGATAAAGAATCATAGCAAGCGAGCAATTCAGAATATATGTGATGCGAAGCTGTGGAATCACCAGTTCTAACACGTATACATAATGGCTTAGATGTCAACCCCAAGTTGAAAAGTAAAAGCAGTGGTCACCAGGTCACATCCGACTCTTTGCGACCCCGTGGACTGTAGCCCTCCAGGCTCCTCCATCCATGGAATTCTCCAGGCAAGAATATTGGAGTGGAGTACCATTCCCTTCTCCAGGGGATCTTCCCGACCCAGGGATCAAACCTGTGTCTCCTGCATCGCAGGCGAATTCTTCACCCTGCCCCCCAACTTAGGAACAGATTTAGAAAGTGCTTCATATTGCTCAGCTGGTTACTTCACAGAACACAGCACACTCATTACATTTTCCTGTGGAAGGCAGCGTGCAAGTGGTTATACACTTAGGCTCTGAATTCACACTGCTTATATCCAGATCCCAGGGGCCTGCTCGCTGTCTGATCTCGCACCATTTAATACTGCTTCCTGACATGGGTTTCATCTGTGAATTGGAGAGAATTCTCTCAGTTAGTGTCCAATCAGGAGACAGGAATTACATGAGAATTTGAATGGGAAACGTTTAAAAAGGAATGGGCCACAGCAGGGTACTGGAGTAAGGAAGGAATGACCAAGGAAAAGCATGAGGACTCTGAGGGACAGAGGGACAGCACGAGTGAGGGGCCGCTTCAGGCTGAGGCTGGACACCCAGGGAAGCTGCTGGCCCCGGGCTGAGATCCAGACTCAGGAGAGGACACGTCCGCGGCTCACGGGATGAAAGAGAAGCCGCTGCAGTTTCTCACTAGCGTGACCTGCTGAAAAGCCACCATCTGCAACCTATCAAAACCTTAACCTCCTCGGGCTCCAAGGAAAGCTGTTCGTGAGGAGGTGTCTCAATGAAGAGATTTTCTTTTATTAATACATTTTGGCCCCACCACTGCATTGAAGCTTTAGTGGCAGTCATAAGAACTGCATCTTGACAAATCCAGTGATCGCGTCTGCCTTGCGTTCTCTGCCCCTGCAGTACCACTGTTGCGGTGTTCGGTTGCTAAGTCAGGTCTGACTCTCTGTGACCCCAAGGACTGCAGCACACCAGGCTTCCCTGTCCTTCACTGTCTCTCTGTCCTTCCTGGGCGGATATCTTCCCTCTCCTCCCTGTCCTTCACTATCTTCACTGTCTCACTACATCTCAGAGTTTGCTCAAACTCCTGTCCATTGAGTGATGCCATCCAACCATCTCATCCTCTGTCGCCCTTTTCTTCTTTTGCCTTCAGTCTTTCCTAGCATCAGGGTCTTTTCCAATGAGTCAGCTCTTTGCATCAGCTGGCTGAAGTATTGGAGCTTCAGTATCAGTTCCTCCAATGAATATTCAGGGTTGATCTCCTTTAGGACTGAGTGATTTGATCTCCTTGCAGTCCAAGGGATGTTCAAGAGTCTTTTCCCAGCAACACAGTTTGAAGGCATCAATTCAATACAATGATATTTAACAAAGTGAACATATTTTCTTTCTTGAAAAACGTCCTTCAATCAGCTTCAAAAACATCAGATTTATATGGACATTTCGCTATTCACTGATTATATTTGATGACTCCTCTTTCTCATACTGTTACAGTGCCCTAACCCTTAATCCTAAAATGGTTATTTCCTACCTAAATAATCTGATCCAACTTCACTGTATATACTGATGACCTCCACATGTATATCACCATCATTTACTTCTTCTTTCACTTTCAGACCCATTTTTGCAGCCCTCTTGTTAGTATTTAAATATTTGGTAGGAAATTGAAAAGGGATTCTTGATTTCTCATACCCAAAACACAAATCTCTACCTAGCCCTGGGTCTGTCTCATCTCAAGCACTGGTGCTACCCTTTAACGACTTGCTGCTGTCAAAGCTCAGTCGTCTTTGGGTGTCTATTTTCTCACAACCCCTTATCTAATCCGTCACAAGACAAGGTCCTCCGGGCCCTGATCCCACGGCATCTCCCAGCTTCTGCTCCGAGTTCTCCGGCCCCAGAGCCATCATTCTTTGGCTCTCCCACTTTCCACCAGCTTCTACTTCTTCCTTCCGCAGTTTCTGGTCTGCGTGAAGGCTAACAGAAGCTTTTCAAAGTCACCTCAGGTTCCATAGCAGAGAACAGCCAGTTTGAAAATCTAGCTTTTTCTTCTGCCTGCCTTCACAACTGGAGTACACTGACAGCCTCCCTCACAGTTAGGTTCAGTCATTAAGGCCTTTTTAGCCAGTGACATGGAAAGAGAAGTGATGCTGACCGCTGACAAGGCTGAACCCCAAACCCTCCTCTGTGTGATCCCCCATGCGTGTCTTCCTTCCTCCGGCTTGGTACGATGAGCATTCAGCTTGCCTCCATATGAATGTTACAGGGAACAGCTAAGGATAAATTCTTACGTCCTACCTACTCAGTCACCCTGGATGCAGGGCAGGGGCCACCAGAACAGGCCGTCAGAACCACACCAATCCGTATTCTCCCTTATCTGCACCGCCGCGTCTCTGGAACACAAGCATTAAGGCGCCTCTCCTTTGCTCTTATTGCTTCCCAGAAGTGTAAGGAAGTTTAGGGAGAGACGTCGTGTGGAAATCTCAGGTTTTGTTTCAAATATATTGATAATGTGTGGTCTGGTTGTGTACTTTCAAAGCACTTTGTACCATTTCATAATATTTGAGAAGTACAAGTAAAAATTCTCGATTCAAAATGTTTTATTCTCTCTATGTCAGAATATTCCAAAGATGAAAATGAATCTCTACTCTAGGAAGAGAATGATATCAAAAATTGAATTAAATGGGAAAGTAGTAGCACATTTTCACTCTGAAATAAATGTGTGAGACGAGCTGACAACAGGAAAGCCAGTTCAGATTCTCACTCCTCCAGTGTTACAGCTTAAACTCAGAGTTGAAAATAGGCATTTAGCTGGCTGATAGGGCAGGAAGGAGGGTCTGCAGCCCCTAATGCTTGCATCTGAGAATGTACTGACGTCACTAAAATTAACACTGAAGACGAGGTTACTACCAAATCTGGGGATTTTTTTTTTTTCTTTAAAGGTGAGTAGGCCAGACAAGCAGAAAATTTTGTCTCAGTGGCACAAAGGCTAAGTGTTGGAAAGTTAAAATTATCTCTGATAACATGAATATGGGCTTCCCTGATAGCTCAGTTGGTAAAGAATCTGCCTACAGGGCAAGAGACCCCGGTTCAATTCCTGGGTCAGGAAGATCCCTGGAGAAGGGACAGGCTACCCACTCCAGTATTCTTGGGCTTCCCTGGTGGCTCAGCTGGTAAAGAATCCGCCTGCAGTGTGGGAGACCTGGCTTCGATCCCAGGGTTGGGAAGACCCCCTGGAGAAGGGAAAGGCTACGCACACCAGTATTCTGGCCTGGAGAATCCCATGGACTGTAGTCCTGGGGTTGCAAAGAGTCGGACGTGACTGAGCGACTTTCACAACATGAATATAAATTATCAAAATTGCTATGCTTGCACAAAATGTGGAAATTCTCATTTCTCACAATCAAATGTCCATCGGCGATTGTAAAGCATTTTCATTTTACTATTAGAAGAAAAATGAAGTCTAACAGCTGTCTTCAAGGAAGCCACTAGACAGTGACTGAGGTCTGGAAAACATGATGCTACATCAGCACAGTGCAGGAGTGATACCGGCGCTTCGGCGTCTGCAGAAGAGAGCACTACAGCAAAAAAAAAGTGTAGATTCCTTTTGACTTTTGATTTGATTTAGTATTTGGATTTTTTACTCTTTCCACAGTTCTTTGCACATGCAGCTGAAGGGGGAGTAATCATCAACTAAGCAGGTGTTTTAGCTGTTTTATAGAACTTGTGTAGGTGAAAAGGAATTGCCAATTAATCAGACAGTAAAGGTTAAACTTTCTGCTCAAGGAAGGAGAAACTATGGACATCAAGTCATGCTCCAGATCCATGAAAATGAAAAGAAGGAAAGTTGGGCATTAGGGTCTAGTTAAACACATTCTGTCTGCAGGGTGAAAGCAAGGCTAGAAAGGGTATTCCATCTAATAAAAGATTAATGTGCCAACTCTTCTGACTGATGACCACATTAGTTCCTCTCAGAGCTAATTATGCCTTTGAATCACATCCAAAAAGGAAGACAAAAGTTATCTTCGGCAAATGCTTATTTTAATTGTTTAATAGTGAATACTTTTTTGAGCTAATTGACTTATTTTTCCTGAGAGGTATAAAAATCCATCTGTCCTCAGCAGAATATTGAGGATGAACAATGTTATCCCTTTAGAAGAAAGATTTAGAACATTGTAAATACTGACATCAGATCGTTTCTGCCAAGAAGTCATTTTAAATTGAATTTATTTTGGCCATGAAATTATTCTGCGGAGTTTGTGAATGTACCAAAGCTCAGGAACTAACCTGCTGTTGAGGCCTGTGTCTCCACGTGAAGAGAGATGAGGCCCTCTGCAACCTGATCTCTATGCGCCCATAGGGATCAACTGAGACTGTCTTATCATCAGTTCTTTCTGGGACTGTCAAGAACGTATATACACATATTAATACCGTTTATAAGAGGCTGACATTTTCTAACTACTCAGTGGTACACCGGGGTGGAAATGATGGCAGTGGGTATGCGGCAGGGGGAGTCCTTCATGACTGAAATGGTCTAGAATTTATGCACGGTGATGTTAAACTATAACTCTGCTTTTAGTAGGCATTATGATTTGCACATTCTCCTCAGGCGCTGCAGCCCACAAGCGTGCACGGCGACCCACGACCCCCATCTGGGGCACCACTTCGTGTAACTAAGCTCTCTCAGCCACAGAAGGGAAACTCAGAGGCAAGCAAATGGCCTTGCACAGTTACTCAGCTGGTAAATTATTACAGTTCTCGACGATTCAATCAAGGTGCTTGACTAGTAATGGAGAGTCAGGATTAACGTGAATTAAATCCCAGAGCTTCCTGGTGCCGAAGCCTTTACATTAACCATAGTTGGGCTGCTCAAACCTGCCTCTCCGATCATCTCCTTCATTTCTCACGTGTCGCTTTTCCAGAAGAGTTACTCAGTCTGAGGCAACACTAACCAAAATGACGTTTGCTCCCCAGCGCCCCTAGTGACGAGGGAAACGTTTTCTCCTGTGAATCCTGTGGCAGGAAATGCTTTTGCCCCTCTGCTGAGGTCAGAGCGGGGATGCAGCGAGCCTGCAGGCACGCTGCGTATGCTCAGCTGTGACCCTCCACAAAGAGCGCATCCTCCCTTACTTGGAAGACAGCAGAGGGCCCTCGTTACTGAACTATCTCAGGCTCAATCACCTCTCCCTGAAGTCAACAAAACACTGTGGGAAGGGAAATACCAGATAAAAGAATACAGTGAGTTTTCGCCTTCTCTTACTGTTTACTGGCTTCAAAATTCATTAAAAGATTTTCCACAACGAGGATGAGATTCAATAACCACATTTTAAGAAACACACTTCTGAAGACCTCTGCACATTTTTATCAGGCTATTGATTCACCAGACCATGCCCAAGTGGGTGGTTTACCTACCAGGGAGTGGGTGTGTCTTCGCAGCCTACCTGGTAGGAAAGATAGAGGGCTGAAGTTTTAGCCCGAGGTGGAGAGAAAGCTGCTGCTTTCTCCCGGAGGGCTGGGTTCAGTCTGCACTCCTCGCTCTGACAGCGCCCGGCGTGCTCACGGCGCCGGTTAGCGAGCTGCCCCCTCGCCCCGCGGGGCTGAGTCAGCAGCAGCTCCCCGGGGCCCCTCGCCGAGGCGTGGGCTGGAGCCTGTTGACGCTCCGCACAGCTAATCAGGCCAAGCCACTGCCCGGAGGCGCGCTCCTCTGCGGCCCGTGTCTGTATTGCCATGGGACTCAGGAGGCTGCTCCCTCCTGTCTCCTCTTCAGGTAGGCTTCCCTGGTGCCCTCGGTGGAGCCCGTCCCCGCACAGCGCACCCCTGTCTGATAACTGGCTGTAGCACCTGCGTCTCTGATCCCGAGCACCGGAAGACACTGAACAAGCCTTCGTGCACAGCCTTTCTTTGGGTCTCCATGTTCTCTGCTACAAGCTGCAGAAGATTCCAACACTAGGGAGCTAAACAACTTCTCTGGAGAGACTGTTGACAGTATCTATCAACATAACAAGCACAGCCTGTGGTCCAAGGGTCTCACTCCTCGCTGCAAACTCTAGAGAAATGTGTACTTAGGTTCCCCAAACAGGCTCCAGGATAATGTTCGTAGCAACACTATTTGTAATCGTCAAAAGCTACTGGAAACAACCCGAAGAGAGTGGATATATAGAAATGTTATGTCAAAGTAGCAGATTGCTCTATAGAAAGAAGAAGCAACAACATGCAATAACATGGGTGGATCCCACGAACATAAACAGCAAAATTAATAAAGGCAGAAACAAAAGCACATGTGTTGTATGATTTCATTCTTATAACATATAATAAATACAGCAAACCTATTTCATGATGTTAGGAATCATGAAGACAGTGGCTACCTCGATGGGGAGGGATACACATTGACTGGAAAGGGGATTAAAAAGGATTTCCTGGTATGCCGGGAACACTCTGTTAAAAGAGAGGTCTTTTCACGTGGGTTTGTTCAGTTTGTGAATATGCTGTTTTCGTTGTTCAGTTGCTCAGTCATGTCCGACTCTTTGTGACCTCGTGGACTCCAGGCTTCCCTGTGGTTCACCATCTCCCAGAGTTTGCTCTCACTCATGTCTATTCAGCTGATGATGCCATCCAACTATCATCCTCTGTCATCCCCTTCTCCTCCTGACCTCAATCTTTCCCAGCATCAGGGTATTTTCCAATGAGCTGGCTCTTTGCATCAGATGAATTGTGAACATTCATGAAACTATATGCTTAAGACATGTACACTTTTCTTAATGTTACTATATGGTGCAAAAATACCTGAATTTAAAAGGTATACTTAATACATTATAAATCAACCATATATCAACAAAAATTAAACATAAATAAAAGGTACACTTAAGAATGGCAAGATTGGAATTCACTTGCTCTTACCAACATTGCCTTACTCTCGCTAATATCCTCTCCGCATCCCGGACCTCACCTCCTTTCACGTGGTTTCTTTTTTCTTTTTTTTAGAGTCATAAAAACTCCATGAATAGAGGAGGCTGGTGGACTGCAGTCTGTGGTCTTGCAAGATAACTTAGCATCTAAACCGCCACCCCCAAGAGGCTGAAGGACAGATCCTCTGGAGTGAGGCTTGCTAACTTCCCTGCACTTATAAATCCTGCCCTTTAGCAAACTCAGATCAACAGCCGGAATCAGGATATGTCTCACTTTTGCTATAGTGAAACATCAGATTCCATGGAGACGACATCTTGCTTTCTCAGCTGAAAGTCTGAAGTCAGCTCAACATACCTCCATCCTTAGTCTTCACTTATTCACAAGGTTCTTATTAAATTGTCCTTTAATCATTTCTGCTATGTTGGGCCTTATGCACAGCTACAGAGACGACATTGGCAAACGCATGCATGGTCCACGTAACCTTCCTCTGCCTCCCTTCGTCCCTGAAGCCTCACTGTGCTGGACGCGGCCCCCAACAGGAGGCACAGAGGTGCAGGTGGGCCATGGCGGCCCCAGGGCCTGCATCAGGCAGTGAAACCCACTTGGAAAGAGGTAACACAAGCACGTGAATTGCGTGAGTCCATTACATGATTCTAGGGTGTGTAAATAGAATTTCCTTTAAAAAAAGTTAGAACCAGAAATATACTTTTAGCATCTGCTTGTGATTTATTTTTTCTTATTCAGGAACCACTACATCCTAAATGCCCAAGCAGACTTTAAATGTTTTTTTATCTCTTTTCCATGAAGTGGGGAGTCCATTAAGTAGAATGTGGACTCCAGGAAGCGTATTTTTAAGACCTGAAAAAAAAGGAGTCCATACCATTTTTCTGTAACTTTATCAGCTTCATTAATTAAAAATTCACCCACTGAGTTCAATAACGTCAAGTGATAATACAGCCCATTAACTATGATTTCAGCTTTTCCGAATAACATGTGTAGCTATATACGTACCAATCTTTTGGGTAAAACTCATAAAAATGGTATAATATTACCATGTTACCAGCTCCAGTTTCATTTCCAACAAATCTAACAATTGAAAACTTTAAAGATATTTAAACTTTAAAGATATTTTATATTGGTTGAAAATTTGGACAATAGTTGGCATATCAACACACAATGAAAATTATAAACATCCTTTGGAACCTATCACTTTTCAGGCCAGTCTTGGTGATGTCTCTCACTTACCTTATAGATAATGTTAGCAGAAAAGAATAACCAGACTCTTAAGACTACAAATTATCTACATTTTTTCCTCCAAGATGCTTTGACATTTCCAGTTAAACATATATTAACTGAAGCACCTCTGCCCTTTGCTCAGAGAAGATGCATTTCCAGACATACAAGCCCAGATGACAAAGATTTTACCGTACCTCCGACCTGATCTTTAAGTTTCCTGTATTTCATTAGTGTGAGGAAATTTTAGGCACCCTTACCAAAAATGGGCCCCTCCCCCATTGGTTTCCTTTCCACCAACTCAGTGCTTCCTGTGTCTCACGCACAGGTGATGCAAAGACAGATATAACACTCTCTGGCTTCTGCCACTGGAAGACTTCCACCATCTGCTGGTTCCAGAACACATGAGCTCCCTGAGCACTCTGGAAGTGGGTTGGTCAGTCTCTAATAAGGAATCGAAGCCTCATTTAGAACGCAGCTCTGCGGCAGATCTTGGGGGTCCCTGCACCCGCAGTGAAGCAGGGGGTGAGCGCCGCTCCACCATCTCCTTTCTTTGACCTCCATCCTCTCATCCACTTGCCCGAGGACTTTCAAGGTCACGTTAGTAAGGCGATTTCCCTAGGAATCCCGAACTGCTGCAAGAAGCTCTGCACCTTCCTGGGATCCACAGGGCAATTTTTGTGCCAAGATTCTTCAGACAGTTTCCCATCGACGAAGACTGGGGCTGAGGTGCAGAAAGCATAGGAACCTGATGTCGACACTCGATGAGCCACGCTTCCTACTTCGGTGCCCCTCTGCTCAGCCCGAGACCATTCCTGGGCGTCTGTCGCTTTAGAGATACAGTGATGAGGGAAACAGCCTCTACTTTCTCATGAACGAGAAAAACCATGACTATGTTATAACTCTCCCATCTGATTTTTCCCCAATCAATTTTCAACTTGATTTCATTTCAGGGTCAATACTAAGGGTCATTTTATATGCAGGAAATGTCCCTGCATTGAATTTATTGCTCTCAGTCTCTCAGCCGGCTTGGAACTCCTGGATCAGAATGTTAATTGCACTAACATTAAGGGCTTTTTTTTTTTTTTTTTTTTCTGGTTAGGTGGCTGGCAATTAGCACTAATACTATGTGAGTTGTGGGATATCTTTAAATTCTTCAAGTAGATTGATAGCTACCTTAAGGAAAACACAGTAATTCTTTTTCCTTTTTTTGTCTTAAACAAAAGACATTTATTTTGTCACAGTTCTGTCGGATACAAGCCTAAGATCAAGGCGCCTGCAGTAATGGCCCCTCCTGAGGCTGCTTTCCCTGGCCTGCAGATGACCATCCCCTCCCACGGTTTTCCCTTCACACGGCCTCCCCTCTGGGCAGGTCTAAGTCCTAATCCCTCCTTTTTTTTTTTTTTTTCAATTGAGAGTTAATTGACATGTAACATTGTATCGGTTTCAGGCGTACAACACGCTTCAGTATTTGTATACGCTGCAAGATGATCACAACAAGAAATCTAGCCAACATTCGTCACCATACAGAATTACACGAAAGCTTACTTCTTGTGGTGAGAGCTTTTAAGATGCTCGCTCTTCGCAACTTGCAAATGCGCGATACAGTGTCCTTAGCTGTCGCCACCTTGCCGCGTCTGACGCCGCAGGACGCGCTCACTTTAACTGGCTGTTGGCACCTTCCGGTCACCGCCATGCCTGTCACGAGCTCTCCCCATCCTCCACCCCATGCTTCTGGTAACCACCAGTTTGTTTATCGTTATCCGTAAGTTCATTTTCGGGTGTAGATTTTGGTTCAGTTAATCATATTTGTCTTTCTCTGTCTGACATGCTTCACGTAGTATAATACCCTCAATGGCTATCCATGTTGTCACCAACAGCGAGGTTTCCTTCTGTTTTATAACTGAAAAATATTCCTTTTTCAGAGAAGGCAATGGCACCCCACTCCAGTACCCTTGCTTGGAAAATCCCATGGGTGGAGAAGCCTGGTAGGCTGCAGTCCATGGGGTCGCTGAGGGTCGGACACGACTGAGCAACTTCACTTTGACTTTTTACTTTCATGCATTGGAGAAGGAAATGGCAACCCACTCCAGTGTTCTTGCCTGGAGAATCCCAGGGACGGGGAGCCTGGTGGGCTGCCGTCTATGGGGTCGCACAGAGTTGGACACAACTGAAGTGACTTAGCAGCAATATTCCTTTTTATACACACACACCCCCCCACAACATCTTCTTTATCCAGTCGTTCATCAAAGGACACAGGTTGTTTCTATATCTTGGCTATTCTAAATAATGCTGTAGTAAACACGGGGGGGTGCATGTATTTTTTGGGTGTGGGTTTTCCCTTTCTTCAGAAAAATACCCAGAGTGGTATTTATTACCCAGTACAGGGTAATATGGTAGTTTTATTTTTTAATTTTTGGAGGAAACTCCATATTCTTTTCCACAGTGCTTGCGCCAGTTTCCATCCCTACCATCAGTGCACAAGAGTTCCCTTTTCTCCACACCCTCATCAATATTTGTGATCTCTCATCTGTTTAAGAGCAGCCATTTAACAGACGTGAGCAGATAGCACACTGTGGGCTGGACGGACCTTTCTCTGATGATTAGTGATGCTGAACACCTTTTCATGTAATGTCGGCCACATGTGTGTCTTCTTTGGAAAAATGTCCACTCAGGTCCTTGGCCCTCTTTTTAATCAGACCATTTGGGGTTTTTTTTGATATGAAGCTACATAAGTTCCTTGTGTATTTTGGGTATTAGCCCCTTATCAGATACATGCTTTGCAACAGTTATGCTAACTATACTGAGGTAATCAGTTCTCAATAGTTAAATACATCAAATCATAATGTCATCCACCTTAAACTTATATAATGTTATATGTTACTTATATCTCAATGCTGCTGCTGCTGCTAAATTGCTTCAATCGTGTCTGACTCTGTGTGACCCCATAGAGGGCAGCCCACCAGGCTCCCCGTCCCTGGGATTCTCCAGGCAAGAACACTGGAGTGGGTTGCCATTTCCTTCTCCAATGCATGAAAGTGAAAAGTGAAAGTGAAGTCGCTCAGTCGTGTCCGACCCTCAGCGACCCCATGGACTGCAGCCCGCCAGGCTCCTCCGTCCATGGGATTTTCCAGGCAAAAGCTGCATAAAAGAAGAAAGAGATAGGGATATAGGACAAACAAGGCAAAGTGAACATGCTTGAGAAGTGCTTGTCGTTGTTGCTCAGTCGCTCAGTCATGCCTGACTCTCTGCGATCCCAGGGACTGCAGCACGCCAGGCCTCCCTGTCCATCATGAGCCCCCAGAGTTTACTCAAACCCATGTCCATCGAGCCAGTGATGCCATCCGACCATCTCATCCTCTGTTGTCCCCGTCTCCTCCCGCCTTCAATCTTTCCCTGCATCAGGGTCTTTTCTAATTAGTTGGCTCTTCACATTAGGTGGCCAAAGTATCGTAGCTTCAGCATCAGTCCTTCTAGTGAATATTCAGGACTGATCTCCTTTAGGATGGACTGGTTTGATCTCCTTGCTATCCAAGGGACTCTTGCGAGTCTTCTCCAACACCACAGTTCAAAAGCATCAGTTCTTCAGTGCCCAGCTTTCTTTGTGGTCCAACTCTCACATCCATACATGACTCCTGGTAAAACCATAGCTTTGACTATGAGGACTTTTGTCAGTAAAGTAATGCCTCTGCTTTTTAATATGCTGACTAGGTTTGCAATAGCTTTTCTTCCAAGGAGCAAGCATCTTTTAATTTCGTGGCTTCAGTCACCCAACCGCAGTGATTTTAGAGCCCAAGAAAAGAAAGTCTACCACTGTTCCACTGGTTCCCCATCTATTTGCCATGAAATCATGGGACTGGATGCCATAATCTTGGTTTGTTGAATGTTGAGTTTTAAGTCAGCTTTTTCACTCTCCTCTTTCACTTTCATCAAGAGGCTCTTTAGTTCCTCTTCGCTTTCTGCCATAAGTGTGGCATCATCTCCATATCTGAAGTTATTGATATTTCTCCCGGCAAGCTTGATTCCAGCTTGTGCTTCATCCAGCCTGGCATTTCTCATGATGTACTCTGCATATAAGTTGAATAAGCAAGGTGACAATATACAGCCTTGATGTAGTCCTTTCCCAATTTTGAATAAGTCTGTTGTTCCATGTCCAGTTCCAACTATTGCTTCCTGACCTGCATGCAGATTTCTCAGGAGGCAGGTCAGGTGGTCTGGTATTCCCATCTCTTTCAGAATTTTCCAGTTTGTTGTGATCCACACAGTCAAGGGCTTTAGTGTAGTCAGTGAAACAGAAGCAGATTTTTTCTGGAACTCTCTTGCTTTCTCTATGATCCTATGTATGTCAGCAATTTGATCTCTGGTTCCTCTGCCTTTTCTAAATCCAGCTTGAACATCTAGAAGTTCTCAGTTCACGCACTGCTGAAGCCTCACTTGGAGAATTTTGAGCATTATTTTGCCAGTGTGTGAGATGAGTACAGTTGTGCAGTAGTTTGAGCATTCTTTGGCATTGCCTTTCTTTGGGATTGGAATGAAAGCTGACTTTTCCAGTCCTGTGGCCACTGATGAGATTTCCAAATTTGAAGGCATATTGAGTGCAGCACTTTCACAGCATCATCTTTCAGGATTTGAAATAGCTCCACTGGAATTCCATCACCTCCACTAGCTTTGTTCCTAGTGATGCTTCCTAAGGCCCACTTGACCTCACATTCCAGGATGTCTGGCTCTAGAGTTATCACACCATCATGGTTATCTGGGTCATTAAGATCTTTTTTGTATATTTCTGTGTATTCTTGTCACCTCTTCTTAATTATTTCTGCTTTGATTTGGTCCATAACATTTCTGTCCTTTATTGTGCTCATCTTTGCATGAAATGTCTCTTGGTATCTCTAATTTCCTTGAAGAGATCTCTAGTCTTTCCTATTCTATTGTTTTCCTCTATTTCTTTACATTGTTCACTTAGGAAGGTTTTCTTATCTCTCATTGCTGTTCTTTGAAAAATGGTAGATTTCAATATAAATAGCAATTATGTTACATATATCCATTACATATAAATGGACTAAATGCTTCAAACTATAATTTTCAAATTATAAGAAAAATATGGCCAGATTACATAAAGAAAATTATAACCCCATGCTATTACAAGAGATATATAAAACATACAGAAAATTGAAAAGAAAAAAATAAGACCCTATAAATACTAATTGAGGGAAAATTGATATAGCTAGATTGATATCAGAGAAATTAGACTATTAAGGGTAAGCATTATTAGGAATATAGAGAAGGATTTCAAAATAATACATTCAATTCACCAGGAAACTATTTATCTAAAATTATGTCTCCAAAATATACAAAGCAAGAATTAACAGTATTTCTAAAGAAATGGAGAGAGAAAACATTTTATAGGTTGAAGTTCTCAGTATTGTAAAGCTGATGATTTTTTTCCAAGCTGATTTTAAGAATTTATGCAGTTATAATCAAAATCCCAACAAGTATTTTCTGGAACTTTACAGGTGGATTTTAAATTTTATGTAGAAATGCATTCATTATCTATAAATGATAAATTTTATTTTTTTCAACCCCATCTTTTATTTATGTTCCCATGCCTTAATTTACTGATTTTAATCTTCAAAATGATATTGAATAGAGTTCTACCGTACCTCCTTGTTTCAAAACTCACCTCAAGATCAATAACATTACACAGATGCTTAAAAAACTTTTTTTAAGATCAGAGTTAAAGGAGTTATTTTGTGGTCATTGTTTCCCACATTTCCCCATAAATGTATAATCACTGTTTCAAAAGTGTTTCCTATATCTCCTTAGATTATATATGATCTTTCTTTTTTATCCTGTTACTGTGATTAATTACATTGATTGGCTTTCTTATATTATACCAACGGCTTCCCTGGTGGCTCAGTGGTAAAGAATCCATCTGCCAGTGCAGGAGACGTGGGATTCATTCCTGGGCAAGAAGATCCCTTGGAGAAGGAATTGGCAACCCACTCCCGTAATCTTGCCTGGGAAATCCCATGGACAGGGGAGCCTGGCCAACTATAGTTCATGGGGTCACAAAAGAGTCAAACATGACTTAGCAATGAAACAGCATATTGTATCAACCTGGTTTTCCCAATCTAAAGCCAACTCAGTCACGGCATGCCATCATTTTATGTATCACTTGAAGTGATTTGATAACGTGTCATTTTAAAACTTTTACATCCATTTCTAAGGGTGAAATTGATCTATAACTTTTCTTTTCTTACCCCTGTCAGGTGTCGACATCAAGATCTGCTAGCTTCATACACTGAGTTGGCAAGTATGTCTCCCCTTCCCTCCCTTGCTTTGTCTCACAGGGTTTTGTTGTTGTTGTTGTTCTCTGGGGGGTGGGAAGGCTGCTGTTGTTTCTTAAATATATATTAGAAGAAAAGTGTGTTAAAATATCTCACTGTGAATGTGATTTGTCTATTTTTCCTTTTAGTTTTGTCCACATTTGCTTTACGCAACATACGCATTTAGCATTATTACCCCTTACTAATGAAATTAATATCATTATGAAATTATGAAATTAAATTAATTTCATAATTATAATATTATAATTATAATATAATAATATATAATATATAATATTTAATTATATAATTATAATATATATAATAAATATATACTATCATTATAAATATAACATCATCATAAATTCCCTGCCTTGTCTTTAATGATGTTTCTCGCCTTTGTCGGACATTGATCTAGCAAGGCCAGCTTTCTTGTTGGCATCTGTATTACATGCCTTTCCATGCTCTTTGCTCCCAAATGCTCCATGCCTTGTATTTCACGTGCACCCCTTGCGAGCAGTATCTGCCTGCTGTCTCTTACTCCAGCCTCACAGTCTTTGTTTCCTGGTGGATCAGGTAGCTCATTCACATTTAGTATCATGACAGATTCATTTATAACTGAGTCTACACTTTACTAGGTTTTTCTGTTTCTCTTGACCACACTCCGTTCCTCTGTCCTTCCTTGCCTAACCTTGGATTATCTTTTAGTATTCCATTTTTCTCTCTATTAACTCAATAGTTCTACACCCTTTCATTCTTCTGTCAGTGAGTTCACTAGATTAAAAATGCCTCCTAACCTTGCCAAAGTCTAATGCTCTCTGCTACTCTCCCTCGCTTCCGCAGTTCAGGAACCATACAACAGTGATGGTCTTTCTTTCTTCTCTTGAATCACATGTTATCCTTGCGATGTATTTTAGCTCTGTATCTGTTTTCAGGGATAGCTGACTTGATTTCATTGCTTTATATAGCAATATTAATTGGATATACCCTTATAGCTACTAGTGGGCAAAGAGGAAACATATCTCAATATAATAAAGGTCACATAGGATAAACCCACGGCTAACTTAATAGTCAACAGTGAAAAGCTGAAAACACTTCCCCTAAGGTAAGAAACAAGACAAGGATGCCTACTCTTCGCACATTTATCCAATGCTGTTTGGGTCTTCTAGTCACAGCAACAGGACAAGAAAAAAAGAATAAAAGGGGTCAAAGTTGAACAGGAAGAAGTAAACCTGTCAATGTTTGCAGATGGCATGATGCTATCTACAGAAATCCTAAAAACAACACCACAAAAACTGCTGGAATAAATGGATTCAGTAAAGTTTCAGGATAAGAGATTAATATAGAAATCTTACATTTTTATATACTAACAATGAATACTCAGAAAAAGAAATGAAGAAAACTATCCTATTTAACATTACAACAAAAAGAATTAAATACGCAGTAACACATCTAACTAAAGAGCTTGTGCTCTAAACACTGAGACGTTGGCGAACGAAGCCCAAGAGGACACGGCAGAAAGACTCATCGTGATGGCGGAGAAGTAACGAACGCTGGCGAGGGCGTGGGGAGAAGGGAGCCCTACTGCCCTTTCGGAGACGGCGACGGCCCCCACTCCAGCGCTCTTGCCTGGAGGATCCCAGGGGCGGGGGAGCCTGGTGGGCTGCCGTCCATGGGGTCACTTCATTTTCACATGGCTTCACTTTCACTTTCACTTTCATGCATAGGAGAAGGCAATGGCACCCACTCCAGGGTTCTTGCCTGGAAAGTCCCAGGGGAGGGGGAGCCTGGTGGGCTGCCCTCTGTGGGGTCGCACAGAGTCGGACACGCCTGAAGCGACTCAGCAGCAGCAGCAGCAGCACTGCTCTTTGGGTAGGAATGTGAATTGGCACAACCACTATGGAGAACAGTACGGGGACTTTCTAACAGACTAGGGCGAGAACTGCCGTACGACCCAGCAACCCCACTGCTGGGTATGTGCTCTGAGAAAACCACAGCTCAAGAAGGCACAGGTACTCCAAGGCTCCCTGCAGCACTGCTTGCAAGGGTCAGGACATGGAAGCAACCTGGACACCCACAGACCGATGAACAGATAAAGACATCAGGGTACATACAGACAGCAGAGAATTACACAGCCATTAAAGGGACGGGTTTAGTCAGCTGTAGAGAAGTGGATGAGCCGAGAGCCTCTCATCCAGAGTGAAGTGCGTCAGGAAACAAATATGGTATCCGTATATGGGCTGTGGGAATAGTACCGATGAGCCTACTGATAGAGGAGGCGTGGAGACACAGATACGGGGAATAAACTTGCGGATGCAGCAGGGGGAGGAGAAGCTAGGACAAACTGAGAAGGCAGCAACGAGGTAAGCGCACTGCCGTGTGTGAAATAACAGAGAGCCCAGCCCGCTGCTCTGCACAACCCAGAAAAATGCGGCGGGAAGGGAGCCTTATGAGGGAGGGGAGACAGGTATACACACATACACATATACACACACATATATAGTTATACTGATTTGCACTGGTGTTCAGCAGAGAAGGGGCTGGCAGAGGATGAGATGGTTGGATGGCATCACCAGCTCAATGGACATGAGTCTGAGTGAGCTTCAGGAAACAGTGACAGACCGGGAAGTCTGACACGACGCAGTCCATGGGGCCACAGAGAGGGATGTGAGTGGGCAACTGAGCAACGGCAGAGACCACCACAACACTGTGAAGCAATTCTCCTCCAATTAAAAATCACAATGTGAAAAGGACCACAGTATTCAAGGTAATCTGCAGATTCAATGCAATCTCAATGGTACTTTTCACAGAACTAGGAAAATTAATTCTAAGATCGTATGAAAACAAAATATCTCAAGTAGCCAAAAGCATCTTGAGTGAAAAGAATAAAGCTGCAGGTATCACATTCCCTGATTTCAAGCTAAACTACAAAGAAATATGTGCATATTAAGTCTCTTTAGTCGTGTCCACCTCTTTGTGACCCTATGGACTGTAGCTCACCAGGCTCGTCTATCCATGGGATCCTCCAGGCAAGAACACTGGAGTGGGTTGCCATGCCTTTCTCCAGGGGGTCTTGCTGACCCAGGGGTCAAACCCACGTCTCTTGTGTCTCCTGCATTGGCAGGAAGGTTCTTTACTGCTAGTGCCACCTGGGAAGCCCGAAGGAGTATGGTGCTGGCACAAAAACAGACAGGTACGTCAGTGGAACAGATAGAGAGTCCCGAAACAAAGCCACACGTAAATGGTCCACTTGTCCACGACAAACGCAGCAAGAATACACAATGGGGAAAAGACGAGCTTTTCAATGAATGGTGTCGGAAACACTGGACAACTGGACGCAAAATAATCCATTTAGACTGCTTTCAAACACCATGTACAAA
The DNA here is from genome assembly GCF_032405125.1 of Capricornis sumatraensis. Classification (NCBI taxonomy): domain Eukaryota; kingdom Metazoa; phylum Chordata; class Mammalia; order Artiodactyla; family Bovidae; genus Capricornis; species Capricornis sumatraensis. Next base: position 108,255,351 of record NC_091077.1, on the reverse strand, counting down.
AATAGACTCACAGTGGAAAAAAATTGAGACCTGGAACCAGAGCTTGTAGAAGAAAACGTGGGCTGCATGCTCCTTGACATCGGCTTAGCGATTATTTCTCTCAATCCGTCTCCTCAGGTAAGCGAAATACAAGCAAAACTAAGCAGATGGGACTCTGTCAAACTTAAAAGCTTTTCGCAGTGAAGGAAATTATCAACAAACCACAAAGGCCACCCACTTAATGGGAGAAGATATCTGCAAATGATATATCTAATAGGGAATTAATGTCAAAAATATAGATGGTGGATTGAATAAACACACAAAGAACTTCTATGATTAAACATCAGAAAAGCGAACAATCTGTTTTAAAAAATGGGCCAAGGATCTAATAGACATGTTTCCAAAGAACACATTCATGTGGCCAATGGACACATGAAAGCACGGTCGGTGCCACCAAGTATTAGGGAAATGCTCACCAAAACCACAGCACTATTACCTCACGGCTGTCAGAAAGGCTGTGAGCAACATGATAACAAATAACTGGCATTGGCAAGGATGTGGAGAAAAGGGGCCCTCATGTACTGTTGGGGGGATTATAAATTGATGACGCTACTATGGAAAACAGTAGGGAAGTTCCTCAAAGAGTTAAACAGTAGAACTCCATATGACCCAACAATCGCACTGCTGGCTACTTACCAAAAGGAAAAAAACACCACTCTTACTTCCTTAAGCATGCTGAACAGACACTTCAGTCTATATCTTGTTTTTCTGTTATCTCTATCACCTATGTTTCTATGCATCACCTGAGTTATAGTATGTTGCCACACTTGGGTTTTGGGCCACATCTTTTTTTTCTCCTCTTGTGTGCTAGGACATTTTTATTGAATGTCACCCACTATATATCCAAAACTGTAGGCACAGTTTGGGGCTTAGGATGATGCTGTTCCTTTTTATGGAGAAAATAACTTTAATGGTAGTGGCGCTAGCAAATCAAAAAAACTCTGAAAAAATTAAAGACGAGGAGGATTCAAAACAAGTTTCCACCCCTGAGAGGACAGGACTGTTTACAGCTCACTTTTACCCTCAAGGCATAAATGTTCAGAGTTCTAACCTGAGGAGTTCATCAAGATCCAACCATCTTGGAAGGCCTCAAAGTCCAATTTTATGAGGTCTCAAAACCTCATGAGCCTTTCAAAAAGTCTGCTTATATGAAAGAGAAATAAGGATACAATGAGGAAAGGAAGAAATAAAAACGCCCCTACTCAAGGACTGCAAGCTGCGTATTAACAAAAACCCGAGAAATCCAAGAGAGCTCTTAACAAAATCATAAGACAACAGGTAAGCACATAAAAATCAACCATATACACTAGCTATGTACAATCGGAAAGGTAAAAGTGATGCTAGTAATGGTTCTAACAAAGATTAAATATTAATACTGTAAACCTAAAAAAAACCTATATGGGAGCTCTACGTGGAAATCTTTAAATTCCCCAATTCATCTATAGACTTAATGGAATATCTGCAAAAATCTTAGAATAACGTTTTATAGATATGAACAGATGGATTCTAAAATGTACATGAAACAGCAAAGAAAATAGAATAGCCTAAACAATTTTGAAAACGAAAACAGTTGGAGAAAGTGAATTTAACCACTTCCCAAAGATGGCATAGTATTGATAAGGGGCAGTGCACAAATCAATGGAACAGAAGAGAAAGTCCAGAAATATTTCTACTCAAATATGGCAATGCAATTTTTACAAAGATACACAAAAAATAATGATTAAGTATAGTCTTTTCAATAAATGGTATGGGAGCAACTGCATATCAACGTGCTTGAAAACCTGTAAACTTTGACTGGAACATCTCATTTTCTACAAAAACTAATTCAAAATAGGTTGCTGCTGCTGCTGCTGCTGCTAAGTCGCTTCAGCCATGTCCGACTCTTAGCAGCTCCATGGACTGCAGCCCACCAGGCTCCACCATCCATGGGATTCTCCAGGCAAGAGTGCTGGAGTGGGGTGCCATCACCTTCTCTGCAAATAGGTTACCAATCTGAATATAGATATAAAATTATAAAACTTTTAGAAGAAAAGAGGAAATATATGTATGACCTAGAGTTTGGCTAAGAGCCCATAGACAATATACTAAAAACAAGACTCATAAAGGAAAAACATTTTTAAATTAGACTTCATCAAAATTAAAAGCCTTGCCATGAGCAACTGTTGAGAGACTGGGAAGACGAGCCTCACTGGGAGGAAACAAGCAAATCCTGGATGAGACAGAGGGCTTGTCTCTAAAGCGTACGGCAAGCTCTGCCTTCTCTGCCATGAGATGGAGTAAGCAAAGGAGAAAGCCCTATTTGGGTTTCCTCCTCGAGGAAGAAGTATCTGTTGCTGACTTTCTCTGGCTTTTTCTTCTCTTGATCACTGAGCTTAATCATTAAGCCTGGGCCCCAACGGGGCTGGGGCTTTCCCTTTCGGGGAGAAGAGCAAGCCCTCAGGTCAGAGCCCCGCTCGCAGCTGCACAGAACCTCTCTCCTCAGACCAGCACTGCGCTTTTGCATCTCATCTCAAGACAATCTGCAGACAGTTTAGACCTGGCTCCGGCATATCCTGAAATTGACCAGAAAGGGGCATTAAATAAATCAGTTTCCCTCTGCATTCAAGGATGAAAATAAAAGGCACTCTCATCTCTATTTTGATTCTCAAGCTACATCCAGCAACAGTACCCCAGACAGAAGGTCACAAATCCTGCAACGAGATTAAGTGACAAGATGAAGATACTCCACTAATAAAATGCCAACATAGAGATGCACCAACATTGAACACAAACTCCTGCCTATTATCAAATTCCCAGAGAGAAGAGATCAGAGATTAAATTTCCTTGCAAGCTTAAGTCCCCAAAACATTCAAATCCAAAGGAATTGAACTTCACAATGAAATTCTCTAGCTCTTGAAAATTAAAAGCTCAAAGTCCAAAGAGCTTCTTCCCTGGTTTCCATTCGGCTCAGTCTCAGTCAGAGGCATCTCAATGCCTGGGTGCAATTACAGGTCATCTTGCATATTCCAGGCAAGATTAGGGGCGCAAAACAGCACTCAGTTCTCCAGACCACACAGAGACAAGTTATGTAAAAAAAGGAGGAGGAGGGGGAAGGATGTTGGTCATTTATAAACACAAACTCAGCTGAGAAAAATCTTGCATCAAATGGTTAATATTGTCACTATTCCTTTACTGGGCTTCCCTGGTGGCTCAGTGGTGAGAACCCACCTGGCAACGCAAGAGACACGGCTCCGGTCCCTGGATCAGGAGGATCCCCTGGAGAAGGAAAAGGCAACCCACTCCAGTATTCTTGCCTGGGAAATCTCGTGGACAGAGGAGCCTTGTGGGCTACAGTCCATGGGGTCGCAAAGAGCTGGAGACGACTGGGTGATGAAACAGTAACACTGCCTTTACCACTATCTGCGGGAGGGGAAGGCATCTGTCTATGCATGCATACTGCCTCACTTCCCACAGAGTGGCGTTTGAGATATGCGTGCCTTCTGTAAATTTTAGAATTTGCGACACCGAGGTATGTACATTTGGTAAAACCCAAGCACTGTCACTGTAGTGCGGAGTGGAAAGTTCTCACCGGATGGAGCAATCGGGCTTCCAGAGACAGCGTGTTTGTGTTACTCACAATAGGCTGCTCCCATCAAGAGATGACCAAGTCAGTGGGAGATAAAACGGGGTTTACAGGCACATACAGGTTCCTAAGCTCATGGGCTAAGAACAACCTTGTTTAAAACAAAACCTAAATGTCCTTTCTCCTTTGTCAGATCCCTTGAAGCTTCACAAACTTTCCTAAACTCTCCAAGCTGTTGTCTCCAAGACGAAGCTCCTATAGGACAAGTTGATTTGCTGTGAATTAACATGAAATTAAAAGATGCTTACTTCTTGGAAGGAAAGTTATGACCAACCTAGAGAGCATATTAAAAAGCAGAGACATTACTTTGCCAACAAAGGTCCATGTAGTCAAGGCTATGGTTTTTCCAGTGGTCATGTATGGATGTGAGACTTGGACTATAAAGAAAGCTGAGTGCAGAAGAACTGATGCTTTTGAACTGTGGTGTTGGAGAAGACTCTTGAGAGTCCCTTGGACTGCAAGGAGATCCAACCAGTCCATCCTAAAGGAGGTCAGTCTTGAGTGTGCATTGGAAGGACTGATGCTGAAGCTGAAACTCCAATACTTTGGCCAGATGATTCGAAGAACTGACTCACTGGAAAAGACTCTGATGCTGGGAAAGATTGAAGATGGAAGGAGAAGGGGATGACAGAGGATGAGATGGCTGGATGGCATCACCGACTCCATGGACATGCGTTTGAGCAGGCTCCAGGCATTGGTGATGGACAGGGAGGCCTGGCGTGCTGCAGTCCATGGGGTCACAAAGAGTCGGACACGACTGAGCGACTGAACTGAACTGAACGTCTATTTTGTTTGCCCTGGTCTCCTTCTTATTCTGGAATCAGTGACACTGGAAAGGGGCCTGCAGTGGAGGCAGCCAGGGGTGGGGCCTGCAGCATGTGGCCTCGGGCCCCTGGACTCTGCCCAGCCCCAGCGGGGTCGCCAGGCACACACATGCTACAGCCGCAGTCCCTCCTCCACTGCTCTGCTTCGCCAGCCATCTGGGGATCTATGCTGTCCTTCTAGTTTCAGTAGCTTAATCTGTTCAAATTCTCCTAATGAAAGCAATGTATTTTTATCCTCCATTATAGTACGTTTTCATCCTGCTAAAAACTATATAATATCACCAAGTGAAAAGAAATAAGGATTTAAAAATTGTACAAGCCATCAATTTTAATACAAAAATCACTGATTATCAATTGTAGCAAATACATGCTGCTGCTATGTTAAGTCATATCAGTCATGTCCAACTCTGTGCGACCCCATAGACAGCAGCCCACCAGGCTCCCCCATCCCTGGGACTCTCCAGGCAAGAACACTGGACTGGGTTGCCATTTCCTTCTCCAGTAAATACATGAAACTATGGTATATATACACACACACATATATACACATATATATTTTTATTCACAATAAACTGTGGAAAATTCTTCAAGAGATGGGAATACCAGACCACCTAACCTGCCTCTTGAGAAACCGGTATGCAGGTCAAGAAGCAACAGTTAGAATTGGACATGGAACAACAGACTGGTTCCAAATAGGAACAGGAGTGCATCAAGGCTGCATATTGTCACCCTGCTTATTTAACTTCTATGCAGAGTACATCATGAGAAACGCTGGGCTGGAAGAAACACAAGCTGGAATCGAGATTGCCAAGAGAAATAGCAATAACGTCAGATATGCAGATGACACCACCCTTAGGGCAGAAAGTGAAGAGGAACTAAAAAGCCTCTTGATGAAAGTGAAAGTGGAGAGTGAAAAAGTTGGCTTAAAGCTCAACATTCAGAAAACTAAGAGCATGGCATCCGATCCCATCATTTCATGGCAAATAGAAGGAGAAACAGTGGAAACAGTGGCTGACTATTTTTTTGGGCTCCAAAATCACTGTGGATGGTGACTGCAGCCATGAAATTAAAAGACACTCCTTGGAAGGAAAGTTATGACCAATCTAGACAGCATATTAAAAAGCAGAGACATTACTTTGCCCACAAAGGTCCATCTAGTCAAAGCTATGGTTTTTCCAGTGGTCATGTATGGATGTGAGAGTTGGACTATAAAGAAAGCTGAGCGCTGAAGAATTGATGCTTTTGAGCTGTGGTGTTGGAGAAGACTCTTGAGAGTCCCTTGGACTGCAAGGAGATCCAAGCAGTCCATCCTAAAGGAGATCAGTCCTGAGTGTTCATTGGGAGGACTGATGCTAAAGCTGAAACTCCAGTACTTTGGCCACCTCATGCGAAGAGTTGACTCACTGGAAAAGACCCTGATGCTGGGAGGGATGGGGGGCAGGAGGAGAAGGGGCCGACAGAGGATGAGATGGTTGGATGGCATCACCGACTCAATGGACATGGTTTTGGGTGGACTGCAGGAGCTGGAGATGGACAGGGAGGCCTGGTGTGCTGTAGTCCACGGGGTCACAAAGAGTGGACATGACTCAGCAACTGAACTGAACTGTATATTTTCAGTACTTTTTTTATAATACAAAAATTTGGTGACTAATTTGTTTTCCTAAATTGTATTCATGTCTATGTTAAGTTGTAATAAGCCAGTTAAAGAAATCCATAGAATCTGGCTGCAAACATTTTGACGTAATTTTATAAGTCTTACAACGTATTATCCTAATGCAATTTTATCAAAAGAGAATTCCAGGTGTGTCAACAAAAAATTTATTTTGGTTCTGGATGCCTCTTTACAAAAATCTCTTACGTATACAAATTCTCCTCAGCCTTACAGCAACACTACGAGCGAGTCTATTATTGTTCCCACTTTACAAATGTGTCAACTGGGATTCAGGGGTAGATTTTCCACACTCTAACTATTTAATTAATATATGATCAATTTTGGACCTAAAAGCCAGTCTGAGGACTCGGTTCTTTTAGGACTAAAACAACTGTTAGTGCTTTTCCTGCAGCAGTAGTGAGACTTAGAGAATTTTAGGGAATCGTCGTTATCAGTATATTACTCAGTTCAGTTCAGTCGCTCAGTCGTGTCAGACTCTTTGTGACCCCCTGGACTGCAGCACAACAGACCTCCCTGTTCATCACCAACTCCCGGAGCTTGCTCAAACGCATGTCCATGGAATCGGTGATGCCATCCACCCATCTCATCCTCTGTCGTCCCCTTCTCCTCCTGCCTTCTATCTTTGCCAGCATCAGGGCCTTTTCCAGTGAGTCAGCTCTTCCCATCAGGTGGCCAAAGTATTAGAGTTTCAGCTTCAACATCAGTCCCTCCAATGAACACCCAGGACTGATCTCCTTTAGGATGGACTGGTTGGATCTCCTTGCAGTCCAAGGGACTCTCAAGAGTCTTCTGTGAAAAGACTGTGAAAAGATAGTGAAAAGAAGTGAAAAGAAAAATCTGTTAAAGGAAAGGAAGTGAAAAGCAAAGGAGAAAAGGAAAGATATAAGCATCTGAATGCAGAGTTCCAAAGAATAGTAAGAAGAGATAAGAAAGCCTTCTCCAGCGATCAGTGCAAAGAAATAGAGGAAAACAACAGAATGGGAAAGGCTAGAGATCCCTTCAAGAAAATTAGAGATACCAAGGGAACATTTCATGCAAAGATGGGCTCAATAAAGGACTGAAATGGTATGGACCTAACAGAAGCAGAAGATATTAAGAAGAGGTGGGAAGAATACACAGGAGAACTCTACAAAAAAGAGCTTCACGACCCAGATAATTACAATGCCGTGATCACTCACCTAGAGCCAGACAGCCTGGAATGTGAAGTCAAGTGGGCCTTAGGAAGCATCACTACAAACAAAGCTAGTGGAGGTGATGGAATACCAGTTGAGCTATTTCTAATCCTAAAAGATGATCTTGTGAAAGTGCTGCACTCAATATGCCAGCAAATTTGGAAAACTCAGCAGTGGCCACAGGACTGGAAAAGGTCAGTTTTCATTTCAATCCCAAAGTATATTATTCAACTAATGCCTTAATAATGCCAAATAACAGATCACCAGCCGAGGCCTTCTCAGACTCCACGCTGCTGACTCTTCTTTGTTGAGGTGGCTGTTCTCTTTCTGGTACGATGTTTAGCGGCATCCAAGGCTTCCATGCCCTGGGGCCATCTGAGGTGGACAGAAAAAGAGCCACCCAGGCACGCAGACTTCCTCGTCCCCAGAACTGTGGCCACGTCACCTTTGCAGATGCGACAGAAGCGTTGGACTGCCACCCTCAGGACCCTCGTTCGTGGTATAACGTTCATCTTACCAGATGGGAGGGAGGGATTCTCCTACTGGCCTTGAAAAGTCATTGGCCAAATGTTGGACTGCCATAGAGCAGGTCACAAAGTAAGGGGCTTCACGTGGCCTCTAGGGCCTGAGATCGCTCTCCAATGACAGCCAGTGATAGGCCGAATGAGTCTGGAAGCAGACTCTTCCCTAACCGGCCTCCAGATGAGAGCACAGCCTGACCCTGCTTTGCAGTCTTGTTGAGGTGGCGGAGAACTAAGATAAGCAATGCCTACCGTCTTGCTTCATGGAAATCGTGAGATAGATGTGTGCTGTTTAGTCAGAAAGTTTTGTGGCAATTTGTTCCACAACATTAAAAACTAGTGCCCCACAGCCATGAATGAGACGAGACTTAGGGCTGTTAACGGTATCTCTGTCAGGGGCTTCCTGGTGGCTCAGAGGTTGAAGCGTCTGCCTGTGTCTGCCCACAACGTGGGAGACGCAGGTTCAATCCCTGGGTCAGGAAGATCCCTGGAGAAGGAAATGGCAACCCACTCCAGCATTTTTGCCTGGAGAATCCAACGGACAGAGGAGCCTGGTGGGCTGCAGCCCACGGGGTCGCAAAGAGTCGGGCACGACTGAGCAACTTCACTTTCACTTTCACTGTCGGGGAAAGGAAATCAGAGTTAGGTGGTCAGAATAGAAAAAGGAGTCCAAAGTGGAGGGGGCTAGAAGACAGACAAAGAAGGGAAAAGTCCTTGGAAAGAGCACAAAGGGAAAATCTGCAGACCTGCTGTGGGAACCTCAAGCGAAATAAACACACACCCTTCCTGACATAATGGGTGCTAGCCCTGATTTGCTAGGGCAGGCTCAAGGGAGGAGACAAAAGACATAAAAAGAGGGACCCACAAGGGTTTGAGGCCACTCCTTCAGGGTCGGCCAGACTTCATGCTTTGGGGGTGTACTATCCTTTGCTTACCAAATACAACTACGAGGTGTAACCGAGCTGTAAGACTGGTACCTCATTTCAAATCCTTGCGGCAGCGAGACTGAACCATGGAAGTTATGCACTCTCCCAACACGACATCAGTGTCTGGACTGTCTACTGCAACGCACACAATGTGCAGCTGGATGATGGAAATGGGCCTGTGCAACCAGCTGATTGGCTCCCCTGGAGAACAGCGCCCTGACAGGGGCTTCCCGGTAGCTCAGTCGGTAAAGAGACCGCCTGCAATGCAGGAGACCCAGGTTTGATCCCTGGAGGAGGGCATGGCTACCCACACAGTATCCTTGCCTGGAGAATCCCCATGGACAGAGAGAGGAGCCTGGCGGGCTATAGTCCATGGGGTCGCAAAGAGTCAGACACGATTCTTGCATCTTCCCATATACGGAAGAGAAAAGTACTAAATTCCTTAACTGGAGATATCGGGTTTTCTTTAACAGTAACCTTCTGAAGTTCTGACTACCTTGTCTTTGCTACAAAAATTACTACATATCCTGATTCCTTCCTTACCTCTTTAGAACAGTCTGTTAGAGTTATCTGAGATGCTGTGTCCTGGGCTTAAGGCCACAGCTTTGTCTACCAAATAAAATATAATTCTCAGCTTTTAGGTTGTGCATTCATTTTTTCCATCGACAGTCTCATCTCCCGTTTGTGTAGAAGCCCCCTGAGGTGGTGACTATGTCTTTAATATTCTCCGCAGTGCCCAGCACAGCATGCTCTTACTAACATGTGTTCAAATTTTATTTTGCATATTAGACTTTACTTCAAGAATTGATTCACATCTTTGCAGTAAACTGGCATTCATCTTCAGTGTGAAAATCACAACAATGCTAAATATTTGTATTCCCCCGAAAGTAAACATTAAATGAGAAAGACTTTCTTTTTTTTCTCTTTCACTTGTCTTTGAACTTATTTTTTTTCCTTTTTTGTGTTAGAAACAAGAATGCATATTTAGCTTTCTGATGCTATTTAATGCCTGAAGCATTTTAGTTGAATTACAATAGCCCTGGAAGGAACTTTAAAGGGTGAAGTAAAGCACAGCTCTAAATAAGACTGTAATTAACTCTCCCTGGAAAAGTGAATACATTTAGTCTCTTAAGAATACGCTTCAGAAAAGAACTGGATTAGAAAGGGAAGGTAGAGTAGAAAAACTCAACCTTTTCATCCCTGATTACTCCCTCCTGTTCCAATAGTTCCAACCGGCTTTACAGTGATCACCTCTGTAAGACCTTTTGTTGTCCTCAAGGTGAATATGCTTGAGGAGAATACAGTTTTTTTTTGCTGATCATTTTGGTTGCTGTCTCCCCCTACCCTCAAAATTGAGAGAATGACATTCTCTTTAAATTCTTTAAAAAAGTTCCCTGGACCAATACATTTGTCTCTAATAAGCATCAATGATTAGGTGGCAGCAATTTTTCATTTGGAGTAAAGTCACTTTATAGAGCCACTGTTGAAGTAAAGCGAAGTATTAGAAATGCCTTAGGGCTCTAGGAGGTCCTCCAATCCATTGCCCTGACTTCAGGTATGAACACACAATCCATCACAAGGCAGACCCACCCACGCTTCAAGATGCCAGGGGGAAGAAATCCAATCTCCATTGCTAACTGATTTCTAACTTCCATGCCTCAAGTCACTATGCTATTTTCTGATGGTGATGGTGCTGGTATGGTTTAATCTGGCTTCAAACTAGAGTCAGATGTTATGATCTCAAGTGAATGGCAACCACTGTCTCTTCTGGGTTCCCATCGCTCTTCTTATTTACCTCTGTTCACTCAGTTCAGTGCAGGCGCTCAGGCGTGTCCGACTCCTTGTGACCCCATGGACCGCAGCACGCCAGGCCTCCCTGTCCATCACCAACTCCCGGAGTTTACACAAACTCATGTCCATCGAGTCAGTGATGCCATCCAGCCGTCTCATCCTCGGTCGTCCCCTTCTCCTCCTGCCTTCTATCTTTCCCAGCATCAGGGTCTTTTCAAATGAGTCAGTTCTTCGCATCAGGTGGCCAAAGTATTGGAGTTTCAGCTTCAGCATCAGTCCTTCCAATGAACACCCAGGTCTAATCTCCTTTAGGATGGGCTGGTTGGATCTCCTTGCAGTCCAAGGGACTCTCAAGAATTTTCTCCAACACCACAGTTCACAAGCATCAGTTATTCGGTGCTCAGCTTTCTTTATGGTCCAACTCTCATATCCATATATGACTATTGGAAAAACCATAGCCTTGACTAGACGAACTTTTTTTAGATTACATATATATTTCAGACACATATGTTTCTTATACATACTAAAATACAGTCAAAGTTGAAACTAGGAAAATACCTGTTAGGTTAAATGATAAATGTGAAAAAGGAAAGGATGCAAGGAAGAAAGAAAATTCATTTAGAACTGGAAGCGATCACAGAGATTATCAAGTTTAACCATACTTCACAAACAAAGACAGACTGTAAGAATTCAGGTGAGCCAGCGCCGGACGCCTTGTGAGAGGCCGATGGCAGACGTTGTGAATCTGGAGGCACCACGAGCTTGTTTCCCCGTTTATTCGGTCAGAGCGCCCTGAGTTCAGATCCTTGCCCTCCCAGAACTTTCACGTGGACTCTTAAGAGAAGAGGAGCCGTCCTACCTGCGAGTGTTGGGCCTGGGAGGGTGCGCCGCGGGAGCGGCTGGCAGCCAGCATGCCAACATCGGGGGCGTGAGGAGGACGTCTGCGCAGAGCAGACAGAGCAGGCTTGGGAGGTGGAGAGGGCCCGGGCGCGCTGTGCTTCTGAAGCCCTGCAGAACAGGCCCCTCTCCTGCTTCACTCCAGAGCGCCTTGGCCTTCTGACTTGGTCCTGACCAAAGTCCTGCAGAGCTCGAACTTGAGGACTCGCCGGCTAACTCTTCACCCCTGCTCTTCTCACCGCCTCAGCATTGCCCGCTGCCCTCCCCGATGTCGCTTCCGTTTGCCCTCGGCAGTCAGACGACAGCTCTTCTCTGGCAATGAGGCCCTGAGGCAGGAAGCCCCCCGCTCTGAAAGGCCCCCTCGGCAGCTCTGCGAGACCCTGCGCCTGATGGCCGAGGATTATCTGCTCATCGCCACGTGGCTAGGTCCCTCTGTAGCCATTCCCCAAGCACATCTGCCTTTTAAGGAATAAAAGCACCTTCAATATTACCAGAGCCTTCAAGCTCATCTCAAATGTGCTCCAGTTTCTATTTATTCAGAGCTGGAAACCAGGGCCCTGGGGAACTCTGAGTTCTGGTACATACATATGTATGACCTGATCAATGCAGAGGCAGAAATTCCATGCACTGAGAAAGCCCTGAGTCAGAGGTGGTTCCTCAACATTGCTGGAATTCATTTCCTTAGGCCTTTAAGCTGACCACACCACCGCAGCAGAAAGGGTCATATTTGCTCAGGGACAATTCTAGTGGCCATATGGAAACACAGCTCAAACTGTTGTCTTCCTGGCGAGGCTGGTAACAGCGAATCGGAACCAGAGAGAAATCCCACGGTCAGGAGGCAGCACTGTGCTCTGGCATACAGCTAATATTTCAAACGAAATATAGTTAAGCCTGCCACAGTTTTCTGCTGAGCCGAGGAGACATTTTGCAACCATAGAAGAGGAGAGACGTGAGAAGCAATTCACATCACGGCAGTTTAAGCTCGAAGAATACTTTCCACAATAAGAGATACGTGCAACGTTCATTCCAACATTTCAGGAGCCAGTGAGGCAAAAGAGACTAAATCCCCACGCGTAGGAAGCTGGTTACATTATGACACACACCTCAGGGTTCTTCTACACAGCTATTAAATGAAGAAGACTGGTCTCTATGCCCTAATGCGAAATTGTCTCTAAGACATCTTTTTAAGTAAAGAAAAGCAAGGAGCAGGAGAATGTGTATAGAATACAACTATTTATGTTAAAAAGAGGAAGTCAGAGCTCGGTGAAGATGCCCGTGCGTAAACACACACGTCCAAGCACACACACACACGCTTAGATATGCAGAGGATATCATCCATGGAAGGAGCCACAAGAAACTGACATCAGGAGTATCTTCAGAGGCTCAGGGAAGGGGAACTGGAGTCCTGGTGGGCAGGGTTGGAAGGGAGAATTAACTTTTCAGTATATTTCCTTTTGCGCCGTTTGAACCTATTTTACCGTGTCCCCACATTGCATATTAAAAATAAAAATAAAGAACAATATTCCAAGGTCTGGCTTTGGTTTAGAGTTTAAAAATGAAAACATTAAGAGTTTCTATTCCGTTTTTCCCTCTAGGCAATAGCAGGCCCCTTCCATCTTTGCTACTTGCTTTTGAACAAATAGGCCGCAGTATTTTTAGATTTTCTCCCTGGAGTCCAAAGCCCACAGTGTTAAAGTAACCAGGGAAATAGAGAAGGGCTGGAGTCCAGGTTCTGCGTCCTGAATGTTTTTCAGTCATGGAGAAACAAGCTCCCCGCCCCCCAATACTGCTATTTATACCAGCAGGAACATGCATTGAGGTAATTTCTTCTTTTCTGGTAGTTTAAAGAAAGGCGCCTTTTTCTTTTCTTTCTTTCTCTCACAGAAGGTTCTGCCGTTCTTTTCCTCAAAGCGCACACACATCTGCAAACAGCTCTAGTGCGTTTCTGCTGGAGAAGTAAGAAGCTGTTAGCAGCGGCGCTTGAGGCTGTCGTGCAAGTCCATTACCTCGGAAATAGATTAAGGCCAGTCTGCAGAAGCGCGTTCCCCAAGCCTTATCATTCTTACCTGAGAGAACGCGGCTCCTATTCAGCAGGAGACAGATGTTCTGATTTCATTTCACTGACAAATTAAAGGGAAATAAAGAAAGACAAATAAAAAGTTCACCTCCTGAGACTTTACATCGCCTCTTTCATTTTGAGTCGTAGATTTTGGTTAGCGGCATTTTCTTTTTTTCTTCCCCGGGCCCGCACCTCCTCTGAGGTTCTCAACGGCGTCAGCCTGGGGCCACAGTTCTGAAACAGCCGGCCTGAGTTCATTCCCTGACACGAGGGGGGGATCAGAGGGAGCAAGACAGAGCCCAAGACCTGTGGCTTCTGAAGCCACTGGCATCAACCCCAGGTTCTCATCCCGAAGCTGTTTGTCAGGGTAACAAACCCACTGTCCGTTGCAGACAGACTCCCAGAGGTAACACGCGGTCCAGGTAGAAATGGGCTCGCTCGGCTCCTCTCCACTCTCCCTGCCTTCCCTCCTCCTTTCTCTCGCCTCCTAACACCGCAGGCCTCCAAGGGCGACAGTGCACCCTGCTCAGCGCTCTAAAGAGGGTTCAGAGAGGCCAAAGAGCATCCAAGCTGATCTCTCTCGCCAAGGAGACACGGTTCTCAGGAAGTTCATCTCCAACAGTCGTGCCAGAGGTGGTTTCCATCCAATATACGGGAAGAGAAAGCAGCGTCAGGACTAGGAGGGATGTGTGTCGAGCTGAATAAGGCGGAGACACAGACAGGCCCTGCAGACCCGATCCTCGTGTGCAGCACCCTCCAGCAGCAGGGTGAGAGGGGAACGTCCTGGCAAGCACAAGGGATGTTACGGCTTGAGGTCAAGAATACCGTGAGGCTTCCTTGTCCTCAGATCACCAGTTCTCACCTCTGCCTTCACGTCCATCTCAAATGCCCAATGCTTCCCCTAGAAGCTCTGCTTGGGTGATCCTGAGGCTGGCCCAGGAATTGAATCACTATAGGAGTTTATGCTGAAGCTGTGACCAAGCACATTCGTTGCCTAGGACCAGCTTGATGTCAGCTTCCTGGCCAAAAGGACAGATCAGAAAAACCTGGTAATTAATCAGCCTTTGTATTGATTAGTATTTTTCTGGAAGTGAAGTGAAAGTCGCTTAGGTGTGTCCAACTCTATGCAACCCCATGGACTGTAGCCCACCAGACTCCCCCGTCCCTGGGATTCTCCAGGCAAGAACAATGGAGTGGGTTGCCATTGCCTTCTCCAGGGGCTCTTCCCCACCCAAAGATGGAACCTGGGTCTCCTGCCTTGCAGGCAGATCCTTTTCCTGCAGTATACTCTCATCACAGCCCAGCAGGGTTTGCAAGACAGGATCTTCATCCCCGTTTTCCAGATGAGGAAACTGAAGCTCTAAGAGATTTGCCAAAGGCCAGATGCCTCTTCCAGAGGGAGATCTGGGATCCCTAACAACCCTTCTAAGGCCATTGCGGTTCTCATGACGGCCTGGCAGCCAAAGGCTTCAGGTCCAAGATGAGCAGCCTGGGAGCTGGCGACCAGTTTACTTCCTAGGACCAGAGGAAAAAGCATGAAACCCGCACTCGAGCTAAACGGTACAGCCACCTAATTGTACACGTAAGGAAACTGAAGCGCAGTGACTTCCCCAAAATCACACAGCCCATCCGCGGCAAGAAAAACGCCCGGCAGAGGGACAGCGACTGCCGTGGCCCCAACAGCGAGGTGCAGGGGAGCTCCGCATCTCCGGCTTGGGTTTCAAAGAAGGCGGAGTGGTTACTGCAGAAAGAGCTGCTGTGTATTTGGAAGACTGCCCAAGGCATTGAGAAATGGACCGTGGCCAGGGGTAGCCATACAAATCACCGAGGTCACCTTGCAAGGTCTTTATGAGCGTACCAGCCAGCATGTGCCCCCATGAGCGTGTTTGTGTGTGATTGTTGGTTAGTTGCCAAGGGGATGCTCAAACAAGCAGGAACCTATATACATTTGGCAAAGCTAAAGAACAAAAAAATTCTCCCTGGGAAATGCTAGCCTAATTATATAGCCAGTCTGCTTCTTACCTGGAGGTAATTGCAGCCTCCACTATCCCTGTCGGCCGGGATAATCATTCATGATACAGGAGTGTATGGGGGAGAGGTGCCCCCTCTCTGACTTCATCTAATTTCTCTAACCCTCTAGCATAGCTGGAGATTAACCCAACTCCCATAAAGCAGAAACGAACTTCAAATCCATGTCAGAGCCCGCCGGAGAGAATGATTTACAAACTGCCAGCAGAACGCTGGTGTAAACAAGATAATGCACGTTAATTCCCAGCAAGTCAATTAACATTCAGTTATTCTGAACAGGACCTGACCTTGCTGCTGGAGGATCTGAGCAGAAGGGAACCTGCCGCTTAAAGGAAAATGCCACCTCTCCCACTCCAACTGGCAGGTCTCGAGGGTTCAAAGGCTCAAGAAGCTCTCTCTTTCGAAAGGACGCACAGAGGGACCAAAGCCGCCTCAACACAGCCCCTGTGTGTCAGAGCCGATGTCTCTTTGCCTTTGAGCCCGCCAGCACTTTGACGACCCTCACCTTTGATCTAAGTGTCTGAAGGATCTAAGTGGAAAGTCGCCTTCCTGAGGCAGCTCTCCCTTCAAGACCTCGGAGGGTTCAAAAGACTCACAACACAGAATCGCCCGTGTTTATTTGCCTATTTATTCAATCGCTAACTCAGAGAAGGGGGTTGACTTGTAATGGCTGTGCTGAGTAGCATTATCTGTGCTTTCTGAGGATGCGTTCCCTTGAATTTTGGGAAATGACCAACTACAGTCTTTCACGGTGTTCCGCAACTCCCAGCATCCAGAAAAGGGGCGTGACCCATTGGAGTCCAGGGAAAGAGAGTGGTTCAAATTCTCTTGCGCCCCTGAGACTCCTGGGGCCTCAGAGAGGGAGACTCGGATTCGGTCGGTCTGGAAGGAAACCTGAGCGTTGGCCTGTCCCGTGAGTGTCCAGGCTGCACCAGTACTGTGGCCCGGGTCTTCCCAAAGGGCCTGTCCGAGGGGCTTATCCTACAGCACGAGGGGCTCTTTAGACAGGGCCCTCCTACGATTACCAGACTCAGCTTGGGAGCAAGGCAGGTGCCTAAACAGTATTTCAGGTCAGGGGCCTCGGGCTTGTCCATCATGCACCCTAGACATGCAGCTTTAGAGGAAGCCCCAGCACCAGCTCTGCGGTCCCCCAGCCCCCTAGGGAAACGGGTGTTCCACAGCTTTTTGGCACATTGTTTGCAGGCTTCATAGCTCTCCGCACTGGAGGTAAATTTGACGGAGGCCACCCAAATCCCTGCGGCGCTACAACCAGGTGATACAGAACACACATCAAAGCCAGCAGAGGTGTGCGCTTCCCTGTCTCGCTTGGTGGTTGCAGGATCAGCTGGCTAGGTCCTGGGTGTGTGCAAAACAGACTCTTTATTAGACACAAACAAAGCTGTTGGTTTCTAGGGAGAAATCTGTTTGGTACCAAACAGTGTTCTCAATAGAGGCCTTCTCGAGTGTGCTCAACACACACGGCCCAGGCAGCACTTTACCCATTTCTAGTCTCTCCTTCCCCCCTACCACACACACACACTGTCCTAGGCAATAACCCTGGAATCACTCGAAGAGTCTGGGGCGCATGTGTCTCTTCCATCCACTGCCCATCCCTTCCCAGGATTTCAGGCCAATGGTGACAATAAATAACAATAACGATAATAATCACTGTTTAATCCTCATTACAACCATTTGAGATAGGCACTGTTATTATTCTCATTTTATCGATGAGGACTCCAGGGCAGAGAGATCAATGTGCCCAAGGTCACACACCTAATAAGCAGGGATCCAAACACAAGCAGTCTGGCACCAGAATCCAGGATCTTAACTCCACATGATACTTACCCATTGCTGCTAAATCACTTTCTAAAAAAAAGAGAGAGAGAAAGCCTTATTATCCTCTTTATATTTTACAGTGGATGGCTCATTAAAACCAGAGCCAAAATAATTAGCAACCAAATAAATTGGTTTTCTTTCCAAGAGAGTGTTTTCAAACACTCCCCTGAGGTGAGGGAAAATATTTGCATTCAGCCCCTGTTGGTGGGGTGTGTGCAGTGAAGTGCATTCTTCTAGAATGGGGGTTGGGGGGGATCCTTATAAGGAAGCAAATGAGAAGAAAAACAGACAGTTGCCTCTAGGGTAAAACCTATTGATTCTTCTCACCCCCTTAGATTTGAGAAAGTTTTAGCCTCTCTCAGGGCCTTCAGGTTGCAGCGCCTTTGGGAAACTTCCTTCGTTTACAGCAACCCCTGACCTCTCTCATCACCAACCCCTGACCTCTCTCATCACCAACCCCTGACCTCTCTCACTTTTTAAAAAGAGCTGTGGCCAGTGCTCTTAGAGCCTCTCTGCAGCCGACTGGGCACACGCATTACACGCTCTTCTTTGTCTTACGGACGTCATCCTGGTCTCTTCCCCTCGATTCTAAGCATTTTGATGTAAACGCTTATTCCTAGAACACTGTGTGATCATTTTGGTTCTTGTATTGAGTTCTGAATGTGTTCTTGCTTTTCTGGGTGAATGTTGCTACTGTCCTTTTGTAACACAAGCTAACATAGTTATATCTAATTAGTTCAGGCAGTTAGCGCATCAGTTTAGTTGCGCTCTCCTCTAGACAACCTGTACCCCGAGAGAGTTACCCATGGTCCCTCGAAACCCAGCTAGACATTTCACGCCAGTGCATGATGGTCATAAGGATACTGGCAAGTGGTATACACTAGAACAGAGCAAACTTGGGAACTGCAGTCCTGAGGAAATGAACTCAGAGTTCAGGCTGCACGGATAAAGGCTCAGAAATGAAAGGCAACATTTATTGTCAAAGTTTTGATTTATGCCGTGAGGAAATCTTTCCCTTGAGGCAGAATCAGAAGCCCAAGCGCACATGAGAAGCAAACGGCAGAGTCAGGACCGAAATCCAAGCAGACAGACTCCCCCCCATCACTCCCAACAACCAAGCTCTACGCCCCACTTGCAAAAAATATATGTGTATAGATATATATGTATGTGTATGTATATATATATATATATATATAATATTTAATGAACCCTTCCCAGTTTCTCAGCAGTAGAGAATCCACCTTCAATGCAAGACATGTGGGTTTAATTCCTGGGTCAGGAAGATTCCTGGGAGTAGGAAATGGCAACCCGTTCCAGAATTCTTGCCTGGAAAATCCCACTGGCAGAGGAGCCTGGCGGTCTACAGTCCACGGGGTCACAAGAGTCAGACAGGAATTAGTGACTCAACACCAACAAGCCATCCATAAAACAAAGCTGTCTTCAGAGTCTTCTATGCAATCGCTTCCTGCATGTGATCCCAATTTACAACTTACAATTTTTTCACTCAGTTTTACATACTGTAGAATACTGGTTTTCTTCCTTGGTTGCACATCGAATTTACCTGGGGAACTTTGGAAAGTCCTGACACCCAGCTGTGCTTCAGAGCAAGTTCATCAGATCCCAGGGATAGGGCCTTAGCAGCAGCATTTCCAGGAGGTCCTTGTGATTTCAAATGCAGCTGAGTTTAAGTACTTGCGCTTTATAATTTACCCAAAACGGCTACACACAAGTTTCTACCTCCACCTGTCTGTGCATGTTATTCCCCACTATTGAGAATATTCCATCTCCATTCAAATTTTAGGGTTATTTTTCTACTTCTGTGAAAAACAGCACTGGAACTTTAATAGGAATTGCACTGAATCCGCAGATAGCTTTGGGTCAAATGGACATTTTAATAATGTTAATTTTTCTAATCCATGAACATGGGATGATATTCCATTTAGTTGTGTCAATGGGAGAAGGATATTCTCTTTAGTAAATGGTGTTGGGAAACCAGGGTACGCACATGCAAAAGAATGAAATTGGACCCTTGTCACATACACAAAAATTAATTCAAAACAAACTGAAAGCTTAAACATAAGAATTAAAACTGAAAACCTGCTAGAAGAAGACAGAGGAACAGCTTCCGAACACTGGTCTTGGCAATGATTTTTCGGATATAACCCTGGATAGGTAACAAAAGCAAAAACAAACAAATGAGGCTACATCGCACAGTAAAGGAAACCATCAGCAAAATGTAAAGGCAACTTACGGGATGGCAGAAAATATTTGCAAACCACATATCAACAGAGGTCTAAGACCTAACATATATAAGGCCCCCATACAACTCAAGAGCAAAAACCACAAATAAGCTTATTTTAAAGTGGGCGAAGAACTTGAATAGACTTTTTTTCAAAGAAGGCATACAATGTGGAATCCAAAAAAGTGTTCCAAATGAACTTACTTACAAAACAGAAACAGACTTACAGATACAGAAAATAAGCTTATGGTTTCCAAAGAAGGAGGCGTGGGGAAGGGAGGGATAAATTATAAGTTTGGGATTAACAAATACACATCACTATATGTAAGACAAACGATAACAATGTACTGTATAGCACAGGGAACTGTTTTCAGTGCCTTGTATGAACAATAACCTATGATGGGAAAGAATCGGAAGAGAGTGTGTGTGTGTGTGTATATATATATATGACTAAGTGACTTTGCTGCACACTTGAAACTAATACGACATGGTAAATCAGTTATAGTTCAGTTTAAAAAATGAATGAGTGCATTAATAAATTAATAAATAAACGAAGGCATACAAACGGCCAAGAAGAAAAGGTGTTCAGCATGACTAATAATCAGAGGCATGGAAACCAAAAGCACACTGAGGGTTTCCTCTGGTGGTCCGGCGGTTAGGAATCCGCCTACCAACGCAGGGCAGCTGGGTCTGATCCCTGGTTCAAGAAAACCCCACCTGCCGCGGAGCTACTACGTCCATTTGCCACAGTTGCTAAAACAGAGCTCTGGAGCCCATGAGCTGCAGAGCCGGCACACCTGGAACCCACGCTCCGCAACAGGAGAATCCACCACAGTGAGAGGCCTGCAGCCACACGCGGGAGCAGCCGCTGCCTGCGGCCCCTGGAGAGAGCCCACGACAGCCATGAAGACCCAGTGAGGCAAAAAACCTGCACAAATAATCAATAAATAAATCTAAAAAGCCCACAGTGAGGTATCTCTCTAGACCTGTTCAGATGCTGTCATCAAAAAGTCAGAAATTAGCAAGTGATGGATGCTCAGGATGTGGAGAAATTGGAATGCCACTGGTGGGACTGTAAATTGGTGCAACGACTAGGAAAAAAACCAGATCTTCCTCAAAAAATTAAGACTATAACTACCATATGACTCAGCAATCTCACTTTACATCCAAAGAAAATGAAAGCAACATTGTGAAGAGCTGTCTGTGCCCCCATGTTCCTGCAGCACTGTTCACAACAGCCAACATACAGCAACAACCCAAGTGTCCATCCATGGGTGAACGGATAAAGAAAACACAGTCTGCCTATACAGGCAACAGTTCGGCCATAAGAAGAAGGAAATCCTGCCATTTGCAACAACGGGAACTAGACTCGAGGACGTGGTGCCAAGAGAAACATGCCAAAGAAAAACAAACTGTAGGATCTCGATGGCATCTGGAATCTAGAAAAGTCAAGCTCATCGAAACATACAACTGAGATTGCCGGGCACTGGAGATGTGAGGGGACGGGAGGATATTGGTCGAAGGGCACAAGCTTTCAGTTATAAGAGGAATATGTTCTGGAGAGCTAATGTGCACACAGAGACCGCAGTTTATAAGGTACGGTGCACTTGAGATTCGCTAAGAGAGGAGGAGATCTTAGGGGTTCTCACTACAAAACAGAAGGTAAATAGGCTAATTATCGTGACTGGGGGAATCATTTCACAGCGTATACATATATTAAACACCACATTGAACACCCTAAATAGATATAACATTTACTTTCCAATCATACCTCATTAATGCTGGAGGGGAAAAAACAACCTGTGGTCTTACTCCTTAGCAAAATGAAACTCTTTGGAGGGCTTAAAGCAATGGTGTGACGTGGGTTAGAACTGTACTTTGTTAGGACGATGAGGCTGGGGTGTGGGACAAGAGTTTGAGAACAAGTCAGAGCAGAAGCAGAAGGCCAAATGCGAAATTTTGACAGAGTGCAGGGAAGAGGAGGTGGTTCCATGGGTCCCCAAAGTAGCCGTGGGACAGAAACGGACGGAAACATTGATGAATACTCACAGGAAGAGTCGGGAAAGGATGATAGGATGGCATTTGATCTATTAATGTGAAACTGCCAAGAGACAGGCTGTGAAGCACATTCGCCCTTGTTTTACAGTTCCTGGAGTAAGACAGACCCAACAACCCAGTCATCAGTTGCAGTTTGCCTACTAGGCGAGAGTTTGAAAATATACAGATTGAATATGGACCTACCTTGCCCATTTCATCAATAAAAACAGTCTATGCTTCTAAAATTCAGGAAGATGAAGCAAAAAAGAAAAGTATTATCTCCCTCAAGTGAACAAGCAAACCTAACTTAGTTATAGATTTAAAACCTTTTATTTTTTCCATTGAAAATGTGTTGCTTTTGAAAATGTGATTTTGGTTAACTGAAAGTGTCATTGCCAAAATATGTCAAACAAGGTTCTCCTTGGGAATAAAATACACCGAAGGCAAATCAGTGACTTCCTGAAGAGAGGTGAAGTGTAGTTTGCTCCCGTCTCTCCCCCAGTGTCTCCCCCGGTTGATCTGGGGGTACTGATTAGTCTTCAAACGTATCAGAGAAGGAGAGAATTCGTAACGCCCCAAGTCTTTGATAGCTAAAGGAGTTTGAAGATGAGGACGCACTGACTTTTAAGAGCAGAGTACTTAAATGCCACCTTTCAACAGCACCCAGAGGTTTGGGGAATCAACCAGCTCCAAAAAATACATTATGTGCTCTCTGAAGGAAAATTAAAGCACAAGTCAAAATTGTTGGGAGGAACATTAGTACCTTCCAAACTGCACACACGTGCTGCGCTCACGGTCCCCCCAGGCCTGAGGCCAATAACCCAGAAACTACTTTCAACACAAGCCAGCAAACCGGGGCAGGTCAGAGGGGCAGCTCCCTGGAGGGGCGCTGCGATCCCCTCCCTGCAAGCCTCTCACGCAGCAGCCCCCGGCCCCTGCCGGCACGGAGAGGCCAGCGCTCCTCGCTGCTCTGGAAGCTCACTTCCCCCGCCTCTCCCGCCAGCCCACATGGCAGCTCTGCTGTTCATTACAGCTGCCAGTCATACACCTAAGACGGTGTTGGGAGTGAGTGTGATTTGGTTCAGAGGGAGATTTACACACGGCCTTTTGTAAATAATTTAAGCTCCAAAGGTGATGTGGAAAGAGAGCCAGATACGTGCCCTCTTTAGAGCTGTAGAATGCACAGCAATGCAACGGCTGCGTAATACACATTAGTCGATTCTCGTCAGAGCACAATGCGCGTATGAGCAACTCCTCTCTCTATGCTTTACAATCCCAACCGTCCATTTTTATCTTCAAAGTCCGCATTTACGGATCCATCCATTCAGCTCACACCTGTTAAAGCCATACTGTGTACAAGGCTGTGTACTGGATCCAGTGAGAAAACTCAAGATGAATAAGACCCCAATTTTTCATAGAAGAGCTGACAGTATAGTGTAGAGGCTAAATCCCTTGACTTCTGGAGGGAAAACAGTCTAAGTATCAAGTCTGGTTGTCAACCTTGGGCAAGGCTGTAAGTCTCGCAGAACTCTGCTCTCCTGGCCTGTAACATGAACACAATAATAATATAAACCATACAGGCCAGGCATGTGGACGGGCAGACGTGGAGCCTCAGAGTCCAGCACAGAAAATGGGAACCCAGATCAGTCTGCCTCAGGGTCACAGGTGAGCACCAGCCGCGAGAAGTCTGGAAATGCGACTGGGGATAAGATTACGCGTGGCTTTGAATACCAGGCAGATGAGGGCCTCCGGTGTACCCTGGGAGGCTTTTTTGTGCAGGAAGAGACATGGATAAATCCATGCTTCAGATGAATAACCTCAGGTGCAATATGACAAAGAAAGAAGACAGAAATGAAGTCAGTCAAAGGGTAAGAAAAACACACAAGCTCAGACCAAATCACAAACGATATCCTCAACATGACCCCCAAAACAGTGAGAGAAACCGGCATGAACAGATAGTCCACAAAAGAACCGGCTCATACTCTCCACAAGTGTCAAGGTCATAAAAAATAAGGAAAGACTGAGGAAGTGCCACATATTATTGAGAATCAAGGATTCATGGTAACTAAATGCAATGCGGATGCTGGAACATGTCAAGGACATTCATGGGAAACCTGGTGACATTCAAATAAAGACTACAGCTCAGTAAGTGATATTGTACAGCTGTTAATTCCCTGATAAATGCGTCATGGGTAGGTGAGATGTCAATGTTGGGGAAGCCAAGTGAAGGGAATAAGAACTTTCCATATTACTTATGTAAACTTTTTCAGACAAAAGGGTGTTAAGTCTAGGCAAGAGAAGATAACGGTCTGAATCACAGTAGAGGCTCTAAGAACTGGAAGAAGATGAAGCAGAACTGCTGAGTTGGATACTGACTGGTATTTGTAGGGTGATGGGGGAATCACTGAGAATCTGACTCAAGCCTCAGTGACTGAGCTGAGTTATTATTTTAAGGAAGTCTTGGGAAGAGATGGGTTTTAAAGGAGGGGTAACGAGTTGTCTCTTGCACGTGCTGAGTTGTGGATGTTGAAAGGTTCACTGTAGATATTCATAGGAAATAATACGAAAGACAAAACGAAAGGTGAGATTAGCATTATAGACATGGTCTATAACGTCCACGTGCATCCAGTACACACGTAGGTAACAGCTGCATCTACAGGAGCGAATACACTTAACAAAATGTTAAATATGGGCAGTGAAGGCGTGAAGAAAAAATACGTAAATAGACACTTTTTATTTTTAGGATTTAAGAAGCAGATAAAAAGAGACTAACCACATTAGAGCTCCATTTCTTTCATTAGGAAAAAGCTAATTTTCAAAAATATAACAGATTTAGGGTAAAATTAGGTTTCAGAAGACATCAGTCTGCACTGCCATACTGGAGGTAATTAGTGATGGGCATTAACCAAAAAATAAAAGAGAAAACTAAGGGTCATAGGCCAGTTCTTTCAAATAAATAGAAACATTTCAAGAACTATGTTAATGGAGAAATCCAGCTTGGGATCTGAAATCTCAGTAGCATGTTTTAAAAGAATTTGACTGTGCTGTTTACCATTAACCTTAAAAGATAAAACCCTAACTCTGCAAACATACTTTTTTCCTATAGAATTCTATTATTCTTTTAGGAGAATAAGAGATTGAAAATGAGATGAGTTTGGATTGTCATGCATTTTAGGAAAATTTGCTCAAGAAAAGTATGATATTTTAAGTTTTCTAAAAAAGAGTTTCTTCACAAATATTTTGAACATGTTTGCCTATGTCTAAGGCTCACAAATCATAAGTTTACACTTTGGTGAGCCTGTTCTGAAAATGGATGGCCTCTGGTTTGGCAGCTTCCTGATGCAGCTGGAGCGTGGCCTATCTACGGAGCCTGTATTTCAGGGAGCGGCTGCTCCTCCAGCTCTATGGGATTCTCAAGGGTTTTGTCATGCTCCCATACCCTTGGCCCCTGGGCCTCTCCCTTGGGATTTGAACTGGTAACTGAGAAAATCATTTAGACTCTGTGTCAAAGACAACTAGATGCTGCAAGGCTTGAAAGTGTCAGCAGCCATGCTTTCTGCAAGTCTACATTTAAAGACAATAATAAACCAAAATATAGAGTATTTTTATGAGGCTTCCCTGGTGGCTCAGACGATAAAGCAGCTGCCTGCAATGCGGGAGACCCGGGTTCAACCCCTGGGTTGGGAAGATCCCCTGGAGAAGGAAATGGCAACCCACTCCAGCACTCTTGCCTGGAAAATTCCATGGACTGAGGAGGCTGGTAGGCTATAGTCCATGGGGTCGCAGAGTCGGACATGACTGAGCAACTTCACTTTCACATAGATTATTTTGTGATTGGAAATGACCCAAAGGCATCATCGTTCCAGCTGTTGCTGATGCACAGAAGTACCCCTGCCCCTTTTCAGCTCTGTGCAGGGGCGTATTAGCAGCTCCAGTGAACCTTGCAACAGGCTCCCCCTTTTCTGCCCAAGTAGTGGCAGAAGACTATTTCTGTCAGATGCAGCCATGTTGGCTGAGACTAACACTCCCAAGGAGCACACCTGGCTAAGGGGACTCTTAGTCTTCTTACGAACTTAGTTCACTGTGAACAAAGCCAGGGGATGTGATGAAATTCTAGCTGAGCTATTTAAAAACTATTTCAAATCCTAAAAGATGATGCTGTTGAAGTGTTGCACTCAATATGCCAGCAAATTTGGAAAAACTGCCTTGGCTATAGGACTGGGAAAGGCCGTTTTTCCTTCCAATTCCAAAGAAGAGTAATGCCAAAGAATGCTCAAACTACCGCACAATTGCACTCATCTCACACACTAGTAAAGTAATGCTCAAAATTCTCCAAGCCAGGCTTCAACAGTACATGAACCAAGAACTTCCAGATGTACAAGCTGGATTTAGAAAAGGCAGAAGAACCAGTGATCAAATTAGCAACATCTGTTGGATCATCAAAAAAGCAAGAGAGTTCCAGAAAATCATCTACTTCTGCTTTACTGACTATGCCAAAGCCTTTGACTGTGTGGATCACAACAAACTGTGGAAAATTCTGAAAGAGATGGGAATACCAGACCACCTGACCTGCCTCCTGAGAAATCTGTATGCAGGTCAGAAAGCAACAGTTAGAACTGGACATGGAACAACAGACTGGTTCCAAATTGGGAAAAGAGTTCACCAAGGCTGTATATTGTCATCCTGCTTATTTAACTTATATGTAGAGTACATCATGCGAAACTCTGGGCTGGAAGAAGCACAAGGTGGAATCAAGATTGCTGGGAGAAATATCAGTAACCTCAGATACGCAATGACAGCATCTTTATGGGAGAAAGTGAAGAACTAAACAGCCTCTTGATGAAAGTGAAAGAGGAGAGTGAAAAAGTTGGCTTAAAACTCAACATTCATGGAAACGAAGATCGTGGCATCCGGTCCCATCACTTCATGGCAAATAGATGGGGAAACAATGGAAACAGTGAGAGAATTTTTATTTTCTTTTGCTCCAAAATCACTGCAGATGGTGACTGCAGCCACAAAATTAAAAGATGCTTACTCCTTGGAAGAAAAGCTATGACAAACTTAGACAGCATATTAAAAAGCAGAGATATCACTTTGCCAACAAAGGTCCATCTAGTCAAGGCTATGGTTTTTCCAGTGGTCATGTATGAATGTGAGAATTGGACCATAAAGAAGGCTGAGCACCAAAAAATTGACGATTTTGAACTGTGGTGCTGGAGAAAATTCTTGAGAGTCCCTTGGACTGCAAGGAAATCCAACCAATCCCTTCTAAAGATCAGTCCTGAATATTCATTGGAAGGACTGATGCTGAAGGTGAAGCTCCAATACTTTGGCCCCCTGCTGCAAAAACCTTAGTAATTAGAAAAGACTCTGATGCTGGGAAAGATTGAGGGCAGGAGGAGAAGGGGACGACAGAGGATGAGATGGCTGGCTGGCATCACTGACTCCATGGACATGAGTTTGAGCAAGCTCCGGGAGTTGGTGATGGACGTGGAGGCCTGGCGTGCTGCAGTCCCTGGGGTTGCAAAGAGTCGGACACGACTGAGTGACTGGACAATAACAAAGAGGAGTCTTCTCTGGTTATTCTTTTAAACCATTTCTAATGAGTCCTTGTGCCTGAGGATAGGATTTATTTGTTGAATCTGAACTCCTAAAGACAGGGGCTTCATTTCTCTTTCCTGTCTTTCTTGGTGTTGGGGTTAATGCATCATCTGATATCTAATCTGGACCAGGGAAGCATTCCTCTCTCTCTGGCATGGCTCTGCACTTGGGGTTTGGTTTTCTGAAGAAAGTCTTATTTTCAAAGACAAAGGAAAAAAACCATACAATTTGTGATACACCTAGGGAAAAGAAAAGAGAGAGAGTTTTTGGGCCAACCAAAATTATATGTGAATCTCTCCTCTGCCACACACTAACTTGGTGACCTTGAATAACTTGCTTAACCATTCTGAACTTGTAATAATAACTAGCACTAAACCGTTTTCAATGTTTACAAGGCAGCTACTATTTACCCCCTTTTTATAGAAGAAGAAACTGAGGTTTAGAAAAGTTTCCACTTGCCAATGGACACTGCATGGTGGACTCCAAATCTTATACTTAACCACCGGCTGACATTACATAACAATGCCTGTCTCATAAGAATTGTAAAAATCAGGAAGAGACTGCAGGTGCTGTGCCTGGCATCCTAAATGTGACGGTAGTGATTATGATTCGTTCTGAAGAACGAAGTCTATGTTTTTCTCTTTTCTTTTTTATATGTCCAACTCTAGGCTGCAGGAATCAAATGTTGATCACTTTGAAACACAGAGATCCCTGCAAGAGAATCGGGTGCCACTCCGGCACGGTGTCTTTGCTGTTGTTTCATTTTAATGTTCTCATCAAGAAGTAACAGTCAAATTAACCCTTCTACAGACAGTGTCTACCGGGTAAATGTAGGTTAATGACAGGGTCACTAGCTAACCACCAGGGGATAGGATAGCCCGCGGGTTGGGTTCTGACCTCCTCAACTCAGAAACACTGCAGAAGCCAGAAAGCAGGGTGGACAAGGCCCGTTTCAGTGGCGAGAGATTTATCCTCAGCGTCCCTGAGGGGCCCTCATGCTGCCCCCATCTTATCTCTCCATCCACTGGGTTTGTTACTCCAGCCCCTGTTCCATTGAGCCCAGAGAATCCTTGGCTTGCCTTGGAAACAGACATGTTGCCACAGCTAACCAAACGAGCAAAGCAAAGATATGGTACGTGACCATGTAAACAGGCAGTTGGTCTCTCTGATGACATGAACAAATTTAATGACAAAATCCACTTGTGTAGGAACAAGTACCTTCTTTCCTATCTTGCTCAGCGTTTTCCCCTCAGCCATACTCTTGGTATAAGTGAGAATTAAAAAAATCTTTCCAACACTCAATATCAAATACTTCCTCTCTGTGCTCAGATCTTTGGGACAAAGTTTCACTGTTACCTGATTTCACACCCAAAAGCTGCCCATAGTTTCCTTCCCTAAGACATGAAATGCAATTATCGGCCTGTCACGGCACCTACAGCACGTTAGCCCACCGTCACTTTCACGGCGGCACCATCACATGTCAGCGGCGGCCACGGCGATGACAGGGCAGAAACGTCCTGCATTCTTCCTGCCCTTTTCAAAAACAACTTGTCACGTAGAGGTTATGTTTTTATTAAAAGAATTCATCTCTTTTTCGAATTTCTATGTCAAATGAAGCATTGTAATTGGACAATGACGTTTTTTGTCCAATCCACTATGGACTCAGACAAGCTAGTTAAATAAAAATTAACTGAAGAAACAGAAGTTACTTTTATTATATACTACTACTCCAGGAGATAGTGAAGGACGGGGAAGCCTGGCTCGCTGCAGCCCATGGGGTGGCAAACAGCTGGACAATGACTCAGCGACTGGACGACAGCAGCGGCAGCTGCTCACTCTACACGAGTTCTGACGGAAGCCTGAAACGAGAGTTCAGACGTCTTGGCCGTGCCTGACCTTACTCATAACTGTGTTTACACGAATGTGTCTGTGTTTGCATCAGACAACGCGTCCAGGGTCTGACACAGAACCATAGACCAAAATACTGCAGTCAGTCTAGGGGATGAGAGGCAGCGTCTCCACTTATGAAACTGGGATGATAATGGCTCCATAGATTTCACATCAAGATCAGAGTTCACAGATACAACAAACCCCAAGGCATTCAGTATTTAGGGAATGTTAGCCCTTGATATATGGCGTATGTCTGTGTTAAAACTACCTACACACACACACAAACACTCTTCCTAAATCATCCAAAGGGCATCCTCAGAGATTTAAATGTGGAATTACTGATTCAACCAAACCTCAGAAAATTATTCAAGGTCATTTAAGAGATGCTTCAGGGTCACCACTTCTGCAAACAGCCATTCTCTTAGAAGGCAGTGGTGAAATTCAGCGAGGCTTCGCTGATTTGGGGGCCGGTGACCTGGAGAAGCAAAGAACAGGAGCAGAGACACTTACCCACTCTGTGTTGCTGTGTCCAGGCAGAGCTGATGGAGCTGTTAGCTTTGGTGACCCCACACCGACAGGGAGGCCTGGTGTGCTGCGCTTCATGGGGTCGCAGAGAGTCGGGCACGACTGAGCGACTGAACTGAACACAGTTCTCTGCATTTGGGTAGTGCTTGTGCAGCCATCAGACTGACCCCCTGGGAAAAAAATGGGAAAACAAATCAGCAACAGGCAACGCTTTTGTCGGTTTCTATCAGTTTCAGCGACCCCTGCCTTTCCATTACTGGTCTCCAAGAGAACATGTGACTTGCTGGGCAGATGACTATTTGAGAGTCACAGCAGTTAACTTCACTTATCAGGATTTCCTTCAGATTTGCTCCAAGAAGAGTATTGCGGGTAATGGGGTGAGCTTTTAAATCAAAGACACTTAAATCGGATCCCCAGGTGGACACCTCACGGATTGAGTAAATCCAGAAAAGTTACACAGCTTTCTGCACACCAATTTCCTCTTCAGAAATATTTCCTGCCACAAAGGCTTGTTCTGACGAGTTCATACTCACGTGTGCAAAGCACCCAGTGTAGGCCTGGCAAGCGGGAGCCAGTTGGTAACAGCTTATTTTCTCTAAAACACTATTAGCATTTCCATCTACTCTCTGACACTGTTCTAGGTAGCTGGTGAATCTAGTAATGCTCTGATCTAACAGAACAAAGGCGTGAAAAGGGCTGCGAATCTATGAATCAAAGATGGTGTTCACACAGCTATTAAAAACTCATGATTTTGGCATGCTCTAAAATCATTTATATTTACTTATACGAAATATTCAGCAAATGCTTTATTTAGATTTTACTAATAAGAGGACTTTCTACACATCTGCTTTGCTTACATGATAGTCAAATATAGCTAATCACTTCAAAAAAGGGAGCTTGCAGTTAAAGATCAGTTTTCATGTCTTTAATACAGCGATAGTAGTGATCTTCTAATAGGGTTGTTTTCAAACTTAAGAGAATGCCCCAAAAGCACAAAATAAAACTTATAGAATGCTCTAAGTTGTGAGCTTTTTTTTTTACTATTAAGCCAACAATGGTCGTTCTTTGCAAAGCAAATTACCCAATTAGTAATTTGCTAATTGTTCTTCCAAATGACTACATTGACTATCTATGCATGACATTTTAAGTAGTTAAAACAAGTCACAATAATAAACATCCCTAAGATGATAAAATTTAGCAAAACAGTCTCCCATATTTCAGAGGACATTCTAGTTTCTAAAAAAGACAAAATTAAGTTATACAATGAGCAAAAATAGCTAGATTTGTAAAAAGTAGGCCCGTGGCTGGTGGTGAATCAAGTTCTTTCGTTTTGCAGTGTTTATATGTGCGGTGTGTTGAGCAATCACTTCTTAAAAGCCCCAGATGCCTGACGCTCTGTGTAAACAAGCTGCCCCCTGCTCTGCTGAAGTCAGAAACTCTTGCACAACCATTTGGTGTGTCCTTTTGGTCCTAAAGTTTGTCAGCTTTTGGCTTGTGGGTATAATCTGATGTCGAAAATTTGCCAGTTTAATCAAATACATCCCCATATTTACTCAAATTAACAAGAGTGATACTTTTAATTATACAAGGCTTATTCCCTGGACCTATTTGAAAATGCGATGAAAGCTGTGGGTTTTCTCTGCATACGACATGCACACACACAAGATTTTGAAGGTCGCTTCAGGAATCATCCAGGCACACAGCAGATTAAGCACCCTTGATGCAGACAAAACAGGTGTGTCCTTGAGGGTTCAGGGAGGGCAAGTGGTGAGCTGCGTCTGTGCACCACACTCGTCTCTGTATACCTGACTAGCACGGGGTCCTGATAACACAGGTTCTCAGCAAATATTGAAACAATGAAAGAAGGCGTGAAAAATGAAGCACAAAGAACAGGCGGAGAACAGTAGAGGAGCCCTGATGCTCTGTTTTAGGAAAGCATAACCAAACTCTCCCTTCCAAACGGCCACGCCCTTGGAGACAGGCATTCTGCTCGGCCCCATCAGCACGGCCGCCGTCCTCTGGGGACCTGGAAGAGGTGACGGTCTCACAGAGTGACTGATTCACAGCTGAGAGAGTGTGTCTGGGACACGTGGGTCTCACGAGATCGCAGGTTTTCCTCGCTGAGCTCAGCAACGTGTGACTCTTGCCTCATTCACAGGTAACACTCTAGCTTGCTGGCCGCTGACATCACAGCCGTTTACTGCACACCACAGAGGACGAACCCTCCCCTAGCGCCAGGCTGTCTGACAGCTTCTGCAGGTGTGTGAGGAAGCCGCTCACCGACTCAGCGTCCCCTCTTTGGGGCAGGGACCTTTCCTGAGAGGAAATTCTAACTGTGTTGGTTGTTACCCATACCTAATTGTTTGTTATTAGGTATCAAGATTGCAGGGAGAAATATCAATAACCTCAGATATGCAGATGACACCACCCTTATGGCAGAAAGTGAAGAGGAACTAAAAAGCCTTTTGATGAAAGTGAAAGAGGAGAGTGAAAAAGTTGGCTTAAAGCCCAACATTCAGAAAACGAAGATCATGGCATCTGGTCCCATCACTTCATGGGAAATAGATGGGGAAACAGTGGAAACAGTGTCAGACTTTATTTTGGGGGGCTCCAAAATCACTACAGATGGTGACTGCAGCCATGAAGTTAAAAGATGCTTAGTCCTTGGAAGGAAAGTTATGACCAACCTAGACAGCATAATAAAAAGCAGAGACATTACTTTGCCAACAAAAGTCCATCTAGTCAAGGCTATGGTTTTCCCAGTGGTCATGTATGGATGTGAGAGTTGGACTATAAAGAAAGCTGAGTGCCGAAGAATTGATGCTTTTGAGCTGTGGTATTGGAGAAGACTCTTGAGAGCCCCTTGGACTGCAAGGAGATCCAACCAGTCCATCCTAAAGGAGATCAGTCCTGAGTGTTCATTGGAAGGACTGATGTTGAAGCTGAAACTCCAATACTTTGGCCACCTGATGCAAAGAGCTGACTCATTGGAAAAGGCCCTGATGCTGGGAAAGATTGAAGGCGGGAGGAGAAGGGGACGCCAGAGGATGAGATGGTTGGATGGCATCACCGACTCAATGGACGTGAGTTTGAGTAAACTCCGGGAGTTGGTGATGGACAGGGAGGCCTGGCGTGCTGCAAAGAGTCAGACACAACTGAGCGACCGATCTGAACTGAACTGTTTGTTGACCACGCCCAGCCCTAGAATCTATCAGCTCCTTCTGTTGGTCCTCCAAGGGCACCCCGAACCCCTGGAGAAGACGTGGACAGGCTCTTGTCCACAGATTTCTACTGTGCACAGCTGTGAACGTGAGGAGAAAGTACAAAATGAAGAAGCCTCCGGAAAGCAGAAGAGAAGTAAAATTTCCCGACGATCCACCGTGGAAGCTTCCCTTCACCACCCTGCATCTTTCTCCTCCTTTCCAGCCCCAAAGTGCTCCTATTTCTAAGTCTCCCAATAGTTGTGGCTACCAGAAACTCCCATCACACATCAAGCAGACAGCAGAAGGTGGAAATAAGGCAGCCACTGGGCTGATTGTTTGGGATGTACTTATCAATTCTGTGCAAGGGCAGCAGCATTCCTTTCATACCCTCAAAATTCCAGGAGAAGGGCTTCTGAAAGCCTAACCGATATAAACCGCAAGTTGACAACTTTTGTGATGAAATATTAAAAGCAGAAACAACTTCTCCCTCGTTGATTTTTCATATTCCTTTTTTTTCCCTTTTGAAAATACTGAGTGATTAAGTTTTCTCCAGGTATTAATACCTACCCATCTAACAGTATTTAAAATGGAATAGGACTAAAAATGTGTGTCTTTCCCTCACTCCACGGAATCTCCACCCCCGCCTAGCTCCAAAACGGCACAAGGCAAAGAAAATAAGAAGACAAAGGACTTGCCGCTTCTTAGCAATCCTCACTTTCCCTTCCATTTCAGATGCAGCGTAGCAGCTGAGAGTGAAAACCGAGAAGAACGAGACCTTCGTTTATTCAGGACTCGTAGCTGCCTTGAGGAGACGCAGGAGCCTATTCACTGTGAGAGGCGGGGCCGAGACTGCTGGGGAAGGAACTGCAAGGGCTGTGTGCTCCTCCAGCCTCAGCCTGTCCTGAGTCTGCTGTGACGCCATTCCCTTCCCTCCAAGTGTTCACACACACACACCCGCGTGGACTCCGCACACGATGTCACCGACAGGGGCTGCGTCTGGTAGCCCGGGTCACAGGGTCCAGAGGGTTAATTTGATTCCTCTTCATCTAAAAACAGAAGGGAGCTCTGCCCACAAAGCCAATATGCAGTGGTCTGATGCTATTCTAAGGATGATAGCTCTGAGGCTCCTTGGACTCGGGCGTCACCACCAGGCCACGGGGACAGGCCGCAGGCGAGCTTGGCTTGGGTCAGTGTCCAGGACAGGCATCTTCAAGGTGTGCCCTTGGGTTTGTCTGCCCTTATTCCTTAGGGTCCCTCACATGAACCCTGGCTGCATAACCCTGACCTGCTGTGGAGACCGAGGGGATTCCGTCAATAAATCTCATCATACATGAATACCTGAGGATGGCCCAGCAGACCAGCTGAAGAGCAAGTTCTGAATTCCAAAGACATGCTTCCTGAGTCTATAATTACAGAGACGATGGTGAAGTCACAGGCTTCTGGGGAGCAAGGAGAAACTTAAGTAAAAGAGTATGCTCCTGGTTATAAAACAAGGCTGACTGCAGCTGTGCGATCTCAATTTGGAAGATAAAACAAAATACACTTTATAAAAGCACAGTTTCCTGGCTTCATATTTGGCATGTCCAGAGAAACAAATTTATAGTAGAACAATCACAGATATTCAGAGAAAGCAGACCATTCAAACACGGCTGCTCTAACCGCACCGGCCAGCGATGACATTTATTAAGCAAACCCATTACACTGCACGGGTACTACGTAACACACTGTATGAAACACGCGCACACAGAGACAGAGGTCAGACTCCAGACCCCAGCAGATCCATAAAAAGGGAGAGCAGTTTAGTGTTCGCTGGTTGCCTAGAATTAGGGGGAGCAAAAGGGTCTCACAGGACTCCCCTGGGGGTGCAGACGGTAAAGCATCTGCCTGTAATGCGAGATACCCAGGTTCAATCCCTGGGTCGGGAAGATCTCCTGGAGAAGGCGAGGGCAACCCACTCCAGCACTCTTGCCTGGAGAATCCCACGGAGGGTGGAAGCTGGTGGGCTGCCGTCCACGGGGTGGCAAAGAGCCGGACTCCACTGAGTGACGTCATTCACTCACTCATTAAGCAGCGTGGTGTAAGGTTTCCCTGGAGCAGCATGAAGGAGTTCTAAAGTTAAGGTTGGCAGACGCACACCCCTCTGTAAAAACTAAAACCCACTGAATTGTGCACCCTAAACATGTGACCATTATAGTGTATAAATTATATCTCAGAAAGGCTGGTTCTAGTCACTAAAAAGTCTAGACATCAACAGTTCAGTATATAATTTGAAAGACAAACAAATAAATACAAACTTGCAATCTAAAATGCACCAAATTTGTCAAAGCTTCTATGAAATCGTCTCCATTGACTGAGCAAATATATTATACTCTATACTTAAAGATAAGATGTATTGAGCTAAACGATTTATGGAAAAGACTTGCTGATGAGGAAAGATGAGTACACCAAGCTTCTGATAGCATATTACAAGCCAAAGAATAGAGGATATTCTGAGAAAAGCGCAAGATTCCAATCACAGCACTGGTACTTCTTCAACATTTTGACCATGTCTTTTAATATTTCTGGCTTTTTTCAGCCCTTACACTGTTATAAAATATTTCTAAAGGGTTGAAAAATGAAAATGAAATGAAAGTTGCTCAGTGATGTCCAACTCTTTGCTACCCCATGGACTGTCCATGGAATTCTCCAGGCCAGACTACTGGAGTGGGTAGCTGTTCCCTTCTCCAGGGGGCCTTCCCAATCCAGAGATCAAACCCAGGCCTCTCGCATTTCAGGAGGATTCTTTACCTGCTGAGTCACAAGGGAAGCGAGTACTAAAATAATATATCAATATTGTGTTCTGGAAAAATGTTTCACGTCTTGGGACTTCCCTGACAGGGCCGTGGTTAAGCCTCCTGCAGTCACTGCAGAGGAACTAAACGTGGACAGGAGCCGAGACTCTGCGTGCTGGGTGGCATGGCCGGAATACAGACTCTGAAATGTACACACTTCAAAGCTCACATCTGAAAATCTCACCTTATGAAATCTAATCCTTTAATGACTGAAATGCTTAGTCATCACTGTCATGTCAATATACAGATGGATGGTGTTGAGCGCACACTGACACTGTGCTTTATTCCGTTTGTTACCGTGCTGTGGCGCTAAGCAATGGTATTGGCCAGGGACTCAGGAAACAAGCAGCACATTCACAGTGGGGTGTGCGGAGGAAGGCCCACAGGCTGCCCGCAAAGCTGCTGGTCGGTATGGAAGAGCCACAAAGGGCAGCGCAGCAACAAGAAGAAAGAGCTTACCAGCCCACGAGGACAGAGGTTGTTAAAGGAGGCCCCTCCCAGTCAAGGGACACACGCAGCCTGGGCCAGTCCTGCAGGGACTGCCGCTGGCCGGACCTGACTGGAGTTCATCGCCATCTGAGGCAGAGGCGGGCATGGAGAGTGATGAAGAAGATCCGGAACGCAATTGGAAGGCGTCCAGCACAGCCAGCCAGGCTTCCAACTCTGGTACCACCTCATCCTTTATCCAGACGCACAGTGTGCCAGCTATGGAAAAGCGGGGCGGTTTTAAAAATGGTAGAGACCTAGTAGATGCTGAGGAGATCAAGAAAAGATGGAAAAAATACGTGGGAAGAACTGGATAAAAAAGATCTTAATGAACCAAATCACTATGATGGCATGGTCAGTCACCCAGAGCCAGACCTTCTGGAGTGTGAAGCCAAGCGGGCCTTAAGAAGCACTGCTGTTAATAAAGCCAGTGGATGCGATGAAATTCCAGCAGAACTACTCAAATCCCTAAACGAGGAGGCCATCAAGGTTCTGCATTCATTATGTCAGCAAATCTGAACACTCAGCATTGGCCATAGGACTAGAAAAAGTCAGTCCTCATCCCAGTTCCTAAGAAGGGCAGAACCAAAGTTTGTGCTAAGCATCGGACAGTTGCACTCATCTCCCATGCTGGTACGGTCATGCCTAGAATCTTGCATATTAGTCTCCAGCATTATGCGGACCAAGAACTTCCAGATGTCCAAGCTGGGTTTAGAAAAGGAAGAGGAACTAGAGATCAAACAGCCAACATTCGCTAGATTATAGAGAAAGCAAGGGAATTTCAGGAAAACATCTATCTCTGTTTTATCAACTATGCTAAAGCCTTTGACTGTGTGGCCATGACAAACTGCAGAAAGCTCTTCAAGAGATGGGAGTGCCAGACCATCCTACCTGTCTCCCAAGAAATCTGCATGTGGGTCAAGAAGCTACAGCTAGAACCCTGTATGGACAAACTGATTGGTTCAAAATAGGGAAAGGAGTGCGACAGGGCTGTCTGCGGTCACCCTGTTTGTTTAATCTCTACGCTAAGCACATCATGAGAAATGTCGGGCTGGATGAGTTACAGGCTGGCATAAAGATAGGCAGGAGACCTATCAACAGCCTCAGATATGCGGGTGATAACACTCTAATGGCAGAAAGCAAAGAGGAACTAAAGAGCCTCTCGATGAGGGTGAAGGAGGAGAGTGAAAGAGCTGGCTTAAGACTAAATATAAAAATCTGAGATCGTGGCACCCAGCCCCATTACTGCATGGCAAATAGAAGGGGAAAGGGGGGAAATAGTGACAGACGTCCTCTTCTTGGGCTCCAAATTCACTGCAGACGGTGACTGCAGCCATGAAATCAGAAGGTGATTGCTTCCTGGCAAGAAAAGGATGACAAACCTAGACAGTATGTTGAAAAGTAGAGACATTATTCTGCCAACAAAGGTCTACATAGTCAAGGCTACAGTCTTCCCAGTGGTCAACTATGGTTGTGAAAGCTGGGCCATAAAGAAGGGAGAGCACCAAAGAACTGATGCCTTTGAACTGTGGTCCAGGGAAAGACTCCTGAGGGACCCTTGGACAGCAAGGAGATCCAACCAGTCCATCTTAAGGGAGATCTGCCCTGAATACTCACTGGAAGGACAGATGCTGAAGCTCCAGTATTTTGGTCATCTGACGCAAACAGACAACTCATTGGAAATGTCCCTGAGGCTAGGAAAGATGGAGGGCAGCAGGAGAAGAGGGCATCAGAGGATGAAATGGCTGGACAGCATCACCAATGCAATGAATCTGAACTTGGGCAAACTCTGGAGATGGTGAGCGACAGGGAGGCCTGGCATGCTACAGTCCATGGGGTCACAAAGAGCTGGACACGACTGGGCAACTGAACAACAACAACAACTACCTTATCGTTTATCCAGATACAAAGTGTGTCAGCTATGGAAAAGTGGGATGGTCCTGCAAAAGTTAAGAACAGAGCTCCCGTATGATCCAGCAACTTCACTTCTGGTTTTATAGCTGAAGGAATTGAAATCAGTTATCTCAAAGGGATATCTGCACACCCATGTTCATTGAAGCATTATTCATAACATCCAAGATATGAAAATAACATAAATGCCCTTTTGTCGATGAATGGATAAGGAAATTCCATAATAAAAGAATATCAAGACCTTAAAAAAAGGTCTACCTCAACATGGGTAAAGCCGGAGAGCACTAGCTAAGTAAAATAAGCTACACAGAGAGAAAGAAGTACCACGTGGCATTGCCTCTATGTGGACTCTTAAAAACCAACAAAAAAAATGAGGTCAAAGGGTATGAATTTCCCATTATAGGAAGAATAAGATCTGGGGTCCTAATATGCACGATGACTATACTTAATAATATTTATATACTTGAAAATTGCTAAGAGTAGGTATTAAACATTCTCACCACACATAATAAAGGAATTAATTATGCAAAGTGATAGATGTGTTAATTACCTGGATTTTGGTAATCAATCAATGTATATGCATATTGGGTCACCACATTGAGAATTTAAATATACATATAAATACTTGTCAATTATTCCTTAGTGAAGTTCAAATTTTTAAAAAGTTTTCTTAAAAGGGTAACGTGTCCCCAGTATAGAGGTCACATAATGTCTCACTAGTTAATGCATTAGAACAGTCAATTTAATCAGCTCTCACATCACCATGAGAAAGAAGAGAAAAACTTTGAAGAAAAATTATAGAATGAAACATAACTGCCGCAGCTAGCCATCAGAATCGTCTGCCACCCTGTCCCATGCTCCCAACGTCTCCACCAATCGTCTGCCACCCTGTCCCGTGCTCCTAACGTCTCCACCGAGACCTCAGCTAGACAAATCCTCCAAGCAGTGCGGTCCAGACCTTCTCCAAAATTCAAGACTTCAGTGGTCTAATCTTAACTGCATTTCTGTAGTCTTCCATAGACCAGGACTACTGAGCACAGCCTATTCAGTACACGTAAGAAACCCTCTATTAAATCCTCCGGCCCCCTGCCACTGCTTCCGCTGCACAGCATAAGTCATATTCCTTCCTGGTACCTGGGGTAATCCCCCCCATACAAAACAGTGACCCCCTTCTCTGCCACAAGGAGCCCAGAATGACCAGAGTGCCAAGCAGAGTAAAGACTGCTCTCTGACACAGTAACTCCTCCTTTTATCCCCAAGCCCTCCCACACCACCAAAGCCAAAATTGTAGATACGAGTAGCAACTGCTTCCCAGGTGGGCTGTGAAGTGGGACAGTGAGAGGGGCCACTCCCGCTCTTGTACCGGAAGGCACGGACCCTGGCTAGCAGAGAAATGAATATATATGATTGACCAGCTCAGAGAAGTGTTTGTTCAGGACATCCCACATCCTGCCACGCAACACCTCGGTCTCCCAAGTTGTCTTCTAAGCCGGACACAGAACCCAGCTGTCAGAAGTCTTTCCCAGCTGGCTGCTGAGCCACACTTCCCAGCAAGGAAACACACGCCAAGGCCACGGGGGGACACCTCCACTGCTGTGAGCCGCTCCCCCTGGCCGGAGGGGCCGCCGTGCCAGGAACCATGGGGCTGAAGAGGACGCTCCGCAGACACTTGCGCGGGAGGTGAGCATTTCTGGAGTGGGGCCCGCAGCCCTGTGGGCACTGGGCTCCGCCTCCCTCTCTGGAGACTGCACAGCCAGCGCAGCGCCAGCCTGCTCGCCGGTCCTCCGTGGACGTGGGAGCCCTATCGGGAGCTGGTCTGCGCTGTCGGTGGTTCGCAGTCAGGAGTGGCAGTGGCCGCCGGAGCGAAAGGCCACGCGTGTGAGGCCACGCGTGTGAAACCACGGAGAGCTTCGTCCCTGCTACTCTGGATGCTTTGCAGTTGGACTCACTGGACCAGAAGCAAGTGAGTTGAGGGAAATTGCATCCACAGGAAAGGGCGTCTTCATTTCCACATTGAGTGTCCTCTGACAGCTATACGTGGAAAAATAAATGTCTCACATGCCGTACCCACCCTTAGAGATCCACGCATATGCCTCACTTTCAGTCACACTTAAAACCGGCTGTCCAACTTCGTTATTTCCAAGTCCCCAACCAGTCAGCCAGCCCTTTAGCTACTGCCCCGAGTCGCTGTGGGTCTGACTTTCCACACCACATACACAACCAGATGGTCTGTGAAGAGCTCTGCTCGCATGGAGGACTCCTGCTAACCAGCGTTTCATCCTGAGTAGCCAGCAGGCCAGCAGGCCGACATACCACCCAGAAGACCTGCAGGCTGGGGCCTCCTCTCCTCCACCCCTGAGTCAGGGAACCAATACGGAAGTTCCATTTCCCATTACTAAGCATACAGAGTGCATCATGAGAAACGCAGGGCTGGAAGAAACAGAAGCTGGAATCAAGATTGCCAGGAGAAATATCAATCACCTCAGATATGCAGATGACACCACCCTTATGGCAGAAAGTGAAGAGGAGCTAAAAAGCCTCTTGGTGAAAGTGAAAGAGGAGAGTGAAACAGTTGGCTTAAAGCTCAACATTCAGAAAACAAAGATCATGGCATCCGGTCCCATCACTTCATGGGAAATAGATGGGGAAACAGTGGAAACAGTGTCAGACTTTATTTTGGGGGGCTCCAAAATCACCGCAGATGGTGACTGCAGCCATGAAATTAAAAGACGCTTACTCCTTGGAAGAAAAGTTATGACCAACCTAGATAGCATATTCAAAAGCAGGGACATTACTTTGCCGACTAAGGTCCGTCTAGTCAAGGCTATGGTTTTTCCTGTGGTCACGTATGGATGTGAGAGTTGGACTGTGAAGAAGGCTGAGTGCTGAAGAATTGATGCTTTTGAACTGTGGTGTTGGAGAAGACTCTTGAGAGTCCCTTGGACTGCAAGGAGATCCAACCAGTCCATACTGAAGGAGATCAGCCCTGGGATTTCTTTGGAAGGAATGATGCTAAAGCTGAAGCTCCAGTACTTGGCCACCTCATGCGAAGAGCTGACTCATTGGAAAAGACTCTGATGCTGGGAGGGATTGGGGGCAGGAGGAGAAGGGGACGACCGAGGATGAGATGGCTGGATGGCATCACGGACTTGATGGACATGAGTCTGAGTGAACTGCGGGAGTTGGTGATGGACAGGGAGGCCTGGCGTGCTACGATTCATGGGGTCGCAAAGAGTCAGACACAACTGAGCGACTGACCTGAACTGAAGCATACTATTGGAAATGAGACTTCCATATAAGCATACTCTAGGGGCTTCCCAGGTGGTGCTAATGGTAAAGAACCCACCTGTCAAGGCAGGAATCAGAAGAAACGTGAGTTCAATCCCTGGGTCGGGAAGATCCCCTGGAGGAGGAAATGGCAACCCACTCCAGTGTGCTTGCCAGGAGAATTCCATGGACAGAGGATCTTGGCAGGCTACAGCCCATGGAGTCACAAAGAGTCGGACATGACTGAAGTGACCTAGCAAATTTTACAACTGGGGGATAAAAGACCCTGATGCTGGGAAAGATAGAAGGCGGGAGGAGAAGGGGATGACAGAGGATGAGATGGTTGGATGGCATCACCAACTCAATGGACATGAGTTGAGTAAACTCGAAGAGATGGTGGAGGCGGGGGAAGCCTGGCGTGTGGCAGTCCATGGGGTGGCAAAGAGTCAGACAAGACTTAGGGACCGAACAACGTAGGTTTGTGTTCTTACTGGACGCACCTTGAGACAGACATTCTCCAGGACTCCGTATGATCTGAGCTCTATAAGGTCTCAATGACTAGTGAACAACAGTATTATTTTAATGTTCTGGGGATCATTTTAAGTTCAGAGCCGGCACGCAATAAACCCCAGAAAAGCTGAGTTCCATTCTCTCCCATGCACGGTCACCCTGGTAAATGACTTCTGGGGGAGCTGGAGAATGCACGTGGGTTGTTGCACAGTCACTCCTCAGGGGCTTTCTCTCCCCTTAACTCAAAGGAACCTGGGGCTGTGCCCTGTAAGCAAATGGATAGATCCCACTCATAGCAATCCAATACTGTTTTCAACCCAGCCAAACTAAAATTTGTGTTTGCCCATGCATTTCAAGAAGGATTTTATTAGGCTGCCACCTATTGCATTTCTGAGGAGCCACTGCCAGCAATTCCTGCAGGTCAGACATCTCCTAACAACCATTTTAAACATGATTTTAATTGTAGTCATTGCATGACCACCTGCTCTCTACAACTCCAGGTGATATCATTCCTGTTGAGACAAAAAACAGTTTTCACTGAAGTTTCCCTATGTTATTATACATGGACTACAGAGAGTTAGCAACTCCCAGGCCTTCAAGGATGCTGTGTGCCCCACACCAGTGATTTCCTAATGCCTCAGTGAAGAGGGTGCCTGCCACGTCACTGCAGAGTGTGTGACTGGGAGAGGCTGAGCAGGTCACAGAAGAAATCCATTCCAACATCCCCACTTCCTTCAGCTTCAGACTCCTACGTCTTCGGAACGCTGGAAAGAGGAGAGCTAGCATTTCACCTTTCTCACTGTGAGCCAACCTTGGGGACAGCTTCAGATCAGCCAGTTCATTAAGCTAGACGTGTCTGGACCCTAGTGTGTTAACCAAAACACTAGATTCTGAATATTCCAGATGAGCACACTCAATTCCATGAATTCAGTCTTCTCTGGTTATGTTTCAGCAGAGTTGCTCAAACACCTGAAAAATCCATTCCCTGCTTGCTCTCCAAGTTTACTTCCCAGGCTACCAATGACAGACAATGACAAGGTCATTTGTTCTTTTTCTGGAAGTATACTTCTTTTTAATGTAATTTTTA
Organism: Capricornis sumatraensis; assembly: GCF_032405125.1. Taxonomy (NCBI): domain Eukaryota; kingdom Metazoa; phylum Chordata; class Mammalia; order Artiodactyla; family Bovidae; genus Capricornis; species Capricornis sumatraensis. Next base: position 108,212,377 of record NC_091077.1, on the reverse strand, counting down.
GATTTCGATTTAACTGTAAAAAATGGATAAGTCTACATGAATGGCATAAAGAATTCTAATGTAACTTTCAACCATAATCAACAAGTGCTAACCTTTCATGTTATTTATGATTTTGTTTTTGTCTGTGAACACATCCTTGTACATTTTTTTTCTGAATCATTTGCCCTTTGAGCAGAAATTGCACAAGTCATACATGTTACCTCAAAGTACTCCAATATGCGATTTTCAAGACCAAGGACATTCTCTTACATAAGCGCCTTGTAATAATTAAAGTCGGGAAATCTAATTTGGATACAATATTGTTATATAATTCACTATCTGTATTTGAGATTGCCACTTATCCCAATAATGTCCTCTACAGGTAGTTTTTCCTCAGATAATGAAATATATTTATTGCTCATATGCAAACTTTTGTTTACTTTCGCAGTAAGAGCACTTATAAACTACTCTTCTAAAATGTCAAGTGCCTGGTGAGTACTGACGGCTACAGACGCACCGTTACCTAGCAGAGCTCGAGCAATCGCTCGGTGTGGAAAGCTGAGGTTTCACTTCCTTTCAGCCCTCAGCCCTCACAATTCTGCAGTGTTTCCGTGAGGTTGACCATTTTAGATAACTCACACAAGGGGAACCGTGCAACGTCCGCCCTTCAGTGACCAGCTTGCTTCACCACGTGCAGTGTCTTCCACGGCCATGCCTGCTGTACAGGTCTTTTACCTCCTTGCAGTTTTATTCGTAAGGATCTTCTTCTTTTCGGTGCGACTGTAGATGAGGCTGCTTTCTTCATCTCTCTGTGGACGGCTCATCGTTAGAGAAGTTCAGGGAAATACAGAAGTAGAAGCTTCCCAGCCTCGTTCCTGCCTGACCCCTTTCAGCTCCTCAGGGTCTCGCCCGTCTCCACCGGTCCCCTCTGTGAATGCTGCGGCCGTGTGTGACCAGCCTGGCAGCTGCCCAGCCCTGACCGGCAGAGACGCAGCAGCCAACGCCGACTTCCACCAAGAAGGCGCCAGGACGCGGGACCTCACCTCCTCCTGCCTCGGGTCGCCAGCGGCGACGCCCCTCTGCCGAAACACGGGCAGCAGGCAGACGACAGGGAAGCCTGCTGCCGTCATTCACTCAGGCCAGCCTCGCGGACAGGGCAGAGGGGAGAGGGTCGGACATGGTCTGAAACTGGAAAGCATGGATGTCCACGCAGCCCCAGACCCCAACTCACCCAACTCACCCAAGCTGAGGATTCTGAAGAATAACCTCCGGGAGGTTAGAGAACCAGGCTCGGAAGTGAAAGGGGATCACGGCCAGAGATACACAATGCAGGGACACCCCAGTGAGATGAGCCCCATCGCTGCTTCAAACCCAGATTCTAGAGAGGGCCCCGGGGAGAGGGCAGCGGCCACCACTCCAGGGTCCTCCCTGGGAAATCCCCGGGCAGGAGAGCCTGGTGGGTCAAGTCCATGGAGTCACAAGGGTCAGACATGACCCAGCAGCCAAACAACAACAGAGGTTTAGCATGTGCCAAATTTAGTTACGAGGACAGACAGGACCTCTAATTCAGTTCAGTTCAGTCGCTCAGTCGTGTCCGACTCTTTGCGACCCCATGAACCACAGCACGCCAGGCTTCCCTGTCCATCACCAACTCCCGGAGTCCACCCAAACCCATGTCCATCGAGTCAGTGATGCCATCCAGCCATCTCATCCTGGGTCGTCCCCTTCTCCTCCTGCCCTCAGTCCCTCCCAGCATCAGGGTCTTTTCCAATGAGTCAGCTCTTCCTATCAGGTGGACAAAGTATTGGAGTTTCAGCTTCAGCATCAGTCCTTCCAATGAACACTCAGGGCTGATCTCCTCTAGAATGGACTGGTTGGATCTCCTTGCAGTCCAAGGGACTCTCAAGAGTCTTCTCCAACACCACAGTTCAAATGCATCAATTCTTCAGCACTCAGCCTTCTTCACAGCCCAACTCTCACATCCATACATGACCACTGGAAAAACCATAGCCTTGACTAGACGACCTTTGTTGGCAAAGTAATGTCTCTGCTTTTTAATATGCTGTCTAGTGAACTCCAGGAGTTGGTGATGGACAGGGAGGCCTGGCATGCTGCGACTCATGGGGTCACAAAGAGTCGGACACGACTGAGCGACTGAACTGAACTGAACTGAGGTTGGTCATAGCTTTTCTTCCAAGGAGCAAGTGTCTTTTAATTTCATGGCTGCAGTCACCACATGCCAAATTTAGTTAAGAGGACAGACAGGACCTCTAATTCAGTGCCGTCAGCTCCTACTCAACGGGTGAGAAACGGTGCCCCAATGGAAAGCAGGAAAAGCGTGTGGGCCGCCTGCAAACAGCTTGTGCTGCATCAGACGTGGAGGGGTCCCCTGCGGGGGCAGAGCCTGGCCGCCTGCCCAGGAAGGCCTGCTGTGGCAGGGTAGCTGCTGCGGCTGCCCCAGCGCATGGACACGCGAGCGTCACCGGAACGCCTGGTCCAGGCAGGGCTACTTGACCACCCTACCCACGCTGGACACCTGGGGCCCTCCAGCAAACTCACACGTGTTTCTCGCTTGCCCCTCAGATCATGTCCATTGAAGAAGGTGACACGTCATTCCCACTCAACCACACTGCTTGTGAGGCAGGGTCCACAGTGGTTCGTTCTTACATCCCCCACACCCAGCTTAATGCCTCATGCATGCAGCTCAGTAAATACCAATTGAACAGGTGAATAAACGAATGAAAAAAGCCACCTCTTGAACCATCCAGAAAACACTAAGCTTGATGTAGTTTGAAAGGCAAGTACACTTTATGACGACCTCCCATCCTTCACTCATGATATACATGCTATTCTTTCCAAGTGAGAACTTGCTTAGAAATAACTCAGTCCGGAAAATAAGGAAGAGAAGGGTCAGTGTTCCATAGCAGCGGGGACTCTGACTGGCACGGCCGTTCCGTTTCTAGGCGTCTCTGGGAACTAAGGGAAAACCCTCGCACACATTTCCTCCCCTCTTCGCATCTCTCTGTAATTTCTCAAAGGAGCAGAAACTCTCTGGTACTGTTCTTCTGTTAAGAAAATCACTGTGAGTCTCATATGAGTCTCAAATCAGCATTTATATTTTTTTAAAATAGATTTGGCTGATTTGAAAACATGTTAGAATTAGCTACAGTTAAGATTCAACTCATGACCGACGGCATCTTCTGGTTGAATTTTAAGTGACCAGAGTTTTAAAATAGTCTTTCAATGGGGCAAAATCAGCTTTATTCCCATGCTAAATCACTTAACCACTGCAAGATCTCAAACAAAATTTAAAAAGGAAAAGCGAGTGCATGGGTGACATACAAAACAACTTCACGGAGTTTAAGACGCATCACGCTGACTGCTGTTCACAGACACGCCGCGCCCTTCGGTGTCTCGCCATCGTGCACCTTTTGCTATGGTATGACACTTTGTATGTACACACGTCAGCTATGCCATTGGTATCTTAAAGGAGGCCTTACCTAACCAAAATGGTAAGATTCTAATACACATACGAGCACAAGCCTTGAACAGTCTTCAAAGGAGAACACAGGGCAACAGACCATTTGAATCACTAATAACAGTAAAAAATAAAATTTTAACAGTAAGACAATATTTTGGCTAGTAGGCAAAGAATTTTGTAAATAATAAGAAAAAAATAATTGCTAATACTGGCAATTATTGCTAATATTGGCAAAGATTCAGTAAAGTAGGAACTCTCCTCACTTCTGGAAGCACTGCAGATTACAGTTTGACATTAGGCATCGAGTGACTTAAAATATTAATATCCTCTGACTGATTTAATCTCGCTTTGAAGATCCAGCCTAAGAAATGATTCCAAATGCCCATGATACAGTTTGCAAGCAGCTATTCATTTTGCCGAGATGCTCCTCAATTAAAATTATATAAAAGGCCAAGATGGTTGACATAGCCCTTCCGTGCAGGTCGCCTCCTTGCTCACGCCCCCTCCCTCTTCTCAAGTTCTCCGTGTCTCCTGTTCCTTGTTCCCTGGCTGTTCCCGTCTCCTAAGCTCTAGACCAGGAGGGGTATCAGGCTGGGACGAGAAGAGACTCGGCCAGCTTCTCTGGAATTACACTCAACCTGCTAATCCCACGACAGCTACTCTGTCTACTTAACTCCAAGTCTTGCTCATTTGGGACCTTGCCAGGCCCACACTTGCCACAGAGGAAGAAAAGGGGTCACTGCTGGAGACAGGGAAGGAAGGGATAAAGCAGACTCGGGGGCGGGGAAACAATCGGTTACACACAAGCCCGGAACATAAGTTCACCCGGAGCATTAGAACCGTGCCCACAGGCATCTGACTGCCTTGTCCACTCATGCAGACCATCACTTCCAAAGTCACATTCACAACTGGGTATACGTGAGCTGCCTTTGGCATTCTTTGTCCCTACAAAGGTTTGAGAAGATTGCAAAAAGTATGATGTTGTCTGAGGATGGCCTTTGGGTTTGAACAAAAAGGCAGAAAGGCAGTGCTTTGTAGAAGTCAAGAAAAAGTAAACTTTATTCTTAGAGCCAGAAGCTTAGCATTCACTATGGGGAGGCACTGGTAGAAACAGAGGTGGTGATGATACCATCTGGCACGTGTCTGCACAGACCTACACCTGGTCTTTGCAGGGTGCAGGTCAGGGCTAGCAGCTCAGTGCTAGAGAGAGGCCCCCAGCTCACAGGGCACCCCCTTCCACTCTCCCACTCATCACACAGCAAAGGACGAAGAAGCAGACCCGGGGCACGGGACCCAGAGGTCTAAGCCCCATCCACACACCCCTGAAGCAGCTGTGCCTTGTCTCCAGACTTAGAGAGACCCGGTAAAAGTGCACACGACATCGTTGGCAGTGGCTTTGGGGCCAATCGGCATCAGGTTGTCGGTAACTCTATTGTTAGAGGAGAGTAGGTTTAAGTGGACACGTCCCCTTGGCCTCGTGCACTCCTCCTCTCCCTATGGGGAGTGAAGCAGGCAGAACACTGCAGGGGTTTCCACTAAAACCCTGGAGCTCAGGCAGGAGTCGCAGCAGCCAGCGCCTCTCAGTCCAAAGGCTTGGACCCAGCGTATCCTCATTCAGTCTGAGTGTGGAAGGAAAGGAGCTGAAATGTCCCTACGTTTATCTCGATGACCCAAAGGTGCACATGTCTCCCCTTCCTCTGATGGTGATGACAATACATTGGCAAGTTATTAACACGGTAATCAGTATCCCAACTGGGTTTGATCGTGAAGATTTTGTTGGCGTTTCTCACATATGAAAATGAGATTATCATCCTACCTATAAATAACAGGCCAGGCTGATGACAGAAGAGAAGGAATCACCGCCCTTAGCTCACGTACCAGAAAGTCATCGAGAGGAAGGGCAGGTAGGAGCGCCCGTGTTCAACGCCGTTAGCCTGTTATAAACAGCTATCTAAATGGGAGACATTACTGCCACGTGGAAATCATGGGCACATTTTTTCTGAGTTCAGAGGACCCCATACTTCATAGTACAACCAGGGAAAACATCAATATTCACATCTAGAAAATACGCTGAGAAAGACCAAATATACATCCCTTTGATATAGAGGTATATTCCCCTGCCCTCAATAAATGTGCTAAATCGCTCCACTGGGAGCCCTGCCAGTTCCCAGATAGCCTGGACGTGTCTGACGCTCCTGGACCACAGATTTCTCCAACTCTGTTCCGGCTTTCTCACACAAGCAGAGCTGCGGTATGACAAAGATTTAAAGACGCATCATTCTTGTACTGCCGTGAGGGGTCACCGACACACAGGAAGCGCACGGTGGTCAGCCTGGATCAATGGTTCAGACCGTCTTTCTCTTGATAACTGGCCTCTTACTTTATTTCTTAATAAGGATCAATAATGCCCAGTCATTTTAAAAAATATTGTCAGCCACGACTACTCTATCATTGAACCAAGTCTTACACCTAACGGTGCCCTGGAGACAGAGCCTTTCCCAGCCAGCCCAGGCCTCTTTGCCCCTAATCCGTCAGGCAGCCCTGCACGTGGAGTTCAAACGTGGGGCTGGATTCCCACGTGCCGTTCTGTTTCCACGCAGGAAGGACGCGGCCACGGCGGAATTTGCACAGCAGTCACCCGGCCGCTGCAGGGGCCTGAGAAACGTAATCTGGGAGCAATGCGTGTCGGCCCTGTGAGTTCCCTGGGGCCAGGTGCTACATGAATACAAGGTATTCAAGTCCCGTGACCTGTGGGGGTGGATGGTGCTTTGATACATCCCCGTTTGGCTGCCCTGTGCCAGGCGTCTGCACAAAAGCATGAGGCAATCAGCGGCTATCTCTGGCTGCGTAAACTCCAGCGAGAGACAGTCTTACCTGTATTGCAAGACACCTTCCATGGAAGCTGTGATTCTCTCCATCTCTCATTAATTTCCTTTCACACAACTGAAAATACGCAGCTCCAACTGCCTCTTTTTATTAAACAGATCCTGATAGGCGTCAAATGACCCATAAACTCTCTTCTGTGCTTTTTCTGAATAAATGAACATTTAGAAAGAATAAACAATTGCGGTCAGATTTTTCTGTAGATCTGATCTCATTAGTTCAAAAGACGATTCTTGACTGTGTTCGCTTTCCATGCTGGAACGTTAAGAGATCTCCTTATGGACAGAATATAGAAAGCAGAGCCTCTGTCTACGGAGAATCACAGCCCTCACCAACACAGCAGCTAGAGGACAGGGGCCTATTGAATCTGCCATTACAGAAAGACCATATACAACAACACACAGACTCTCTTCTATAAGTGAGATTTCAGGTGACAGTGGGACACAACAGAGTTATTTTTATATATCTATTCATCTTAGAGCCTTGTGAACTTTTGAAGGACAAATGCCCTGGCTTATCATGTTTGCAGAAATCTCTAAACCAGTCTTTTAACACTCACTGACTAACGGCCACAGAAACAGCTTCAGTCCACCACCGTCTTCATCAGACACCTTGGCGAGGGAAGAGAGGGTATGTGAACGCCGCATCCAGCCTTCCGTAACTACGCGACATAGAGCCAGCCATGGGGCCAGAATGACAGCAATCTATCAGACGAAGGGAAAGGCAGGAATGCGAGCCCTAACAAGCTCGGTCCTGCACCCCTTTATCCTTTCTGCCTCACATCCATGGGTGAACAAGCACGCTTTTAACTACGGGCGCATGTCCAGTCTGGAGACTAGAATGCAAGGAAAGTCTTACCTTAAACTAGAACTTTAGGAAAAGTTAGTTACTCAGTCAGCTGATAGCAGAGTTAGAAGTCACTCTAATTCGAAGGTCAATGTGAACGTGTGAACCCAGAGACTCTTTCAACATCAGTAGCCGGATAGTCCCACTGACAAGAAGAGGAAGAAATACAGGCATTAACACGACAGAGAACGTCCAGGGAAGCATTCTGGAAGCACGCCAGGAGGTTTAGTGATGGCAGGTTTTTTTCCTTTGGACCCTGTAGTAACCCCCATATAAATGCGTCCTTCCAAAAGTCCCCTTAATTTAAAATGTTAGTCCCCACCAGACAGCAAAGCTTTGAGCTGAAATCTAATTACCTACACCTCCCTTTAAATGAATGGATTTCATACCAAATGGCTGCACTAGCAGATGCAACATGACAGAAAGCCACATTTCCCAGAATGCTGTCCTGACGGAAAGGTCAATGCTCCCTCTTTAATCAGAAAGCTGACCCATCGGATGAATGTGTTAGCTTCCAACATGACCCTGCATTGATTAAATTTTGCCCAAACTCACAGAATTAAATGGAAAGGAAAGGAAGAATAGATTGGCTTTAAACTTTGTTTTCAGCTGAAGTGACTCATTTGTCAGACTGCTTTGAATAAAAATTTACATGGTATAGTAAATTTATCTGAAATACAGAAGGTTTATTTGTAATCAAAACGGATTTTAGTTCTTGGGTTGCTAGTGGCTTTCATTCATTAGATCAGTAATTTCTATTTGCTGTGCAGTTTATCAGAGAATGCCTGCTAAAAAAAAGATAACAACGGTGAAACAGAACTGTCTGAGCATTTAATCACAGACAGTTTCAAGCATTAAAAATATGCCTTGCGTTTACATGCACATTAGATTCTAAAAATCTTGTATATGCCCAGGGAGAAAAAGACAGATATTTCAACCATTAAAATAGAAGCATAGACACAGCCCTCAGTGTTAAAGATGAAGTAACTGAGCCATTTGAAGGTGAAGTGACTCTTCCGCAATCACATCACAAATTAATAATCCAAGCAGGACTGGGATCTAGTCTTCCAGGCGCTGTGCTGAGTCACACAGTCGTGTCCGACTCTTTGTGACCCCGTGGACTGTGACCCGCCAGGCTCCTCTGTCCGTGGGATTCTCCAGGCAAGAACACTGGAGTGGGTTGCCCTGCCCTCCTCCTTCGAGATACGAGACTAGGTCAGCGGGTTTATCCACACACTACACATTCAATAAATATTCTTTGAATGAATCACTGCCACGCAATGCTTTTCAAATAAATCGTTGCCCTGCCATTAGGGGTTTAAATTTTAGTCTCCTAAATGAAAGAGCAGAAATTATTGTCTATACTAAAGATTAGATAGATGGATCATGAAAAGAGAGGTTCAGGGAAAGAGAAAAAGAGAGTGCGAGAGAAAGAGAACAGGCAGACGATTTCCCAGTCCCTAAACTGGGAGCATAGATTACGTTTCCCATTTAGGAAACATGTTTTCTCTTTAGCGTATTTCTAGGTGCTCACAGACAAACACGCTACTACTGTCAGTTCACTCGTTCAGTCGTGTCCGACTCTGTGACCCCATGGACCGCAGCACGCCAGGCCTCCCTGTCCGTCACCAACTCCCGGAGTTCACTCAAACTCATGTCCATCAAGTACTGTTGCCATCCAACCATCTCATCCTCTGTCACCCCCTTCTCCTCCTGCCCTCAATCTTTCCCAGCATCAGGGTCTTTTCAAATGAGTCAGCGCTTCACATAAGGTGGCCAAAATATTGGAGGTTCAGCTTCAATATCAGTCCTTCCAATGAATGTTCAGGACTGATTTCCTTTAGGATGGACTGGTTGGAGCTCCTTGCTGTCCAAGGGACTCTCAAGAGTCTTCTCCAATACCACAGTTCAAAAGCATCAATTCTTCAGCACTCAGCTTTCTTTATAGTCCAACTCTCACATCCATACATGACTACTGGAAAAACCATAGCTTTGACTACATGGGACTTTCTTGGCAAAGCAATGTCTCTATTTTTTAATATGCTGTCTAGGTTGGTCATAACTTTCCTTCCAAGGAGCAAGCGTCTTTCAATTTCATGGCTGCAATCACCATCTGCAGTGATTTTGGAGCCCAAGAAAATACAATCTCTCACTGTTTCCATTGTTTCTCCATCTATTTGCCATGGAGTGATGGGACCAGATGCCATGATCTTCGTTTTCTGAATGTTGAGTTTTAAGCCAGATTTCTCACTCTCTTCTTTCACTTTCATCAAGAGGCTCTTTAGTTCCTCTTCACTTTCTGCCATAAGGGTGGTGTAATCTGCATATCTGAGGTGATTGATATTTCTCCCGGCAATCTTGATTCCAGCTTGTGCTTCTTCCAGCCCAGCATTTCTCATGATGTACTCTGCATGAAAGTTAAACAAGTAGGGTGACAATATACAGCCTTGATGTACTCCTTTCCTGATTTGGAACCAGTCTGTTGTTCCATGTCCAGTTCTAACTGTTGCTTCTTGACCCGCATACAGATTTCTCAGGAGGCAGGTCAGGTGGTGTGGTATTCCCATCTCTTGAAGAATTTTCCACAGTTTATTGTGATCCACACAGTCAAAGGCTTTGGCATAGTCAATAAAGCAGAAATGGATGTTTTTCTGGAACTCTCTTGCTTTTTCCATGATCCAGCGGATGTTGGCAATTTGATCTCTGGTTCCTCTGCCTTTTCTAAAACCAGCTTGAACATCAGGGAGTTCATGGTTCATGTATTGCTGAAGCCTGGCTTGGAGAATTTTGAGCATTACTTTACTAGCATGTGAGATGAGTGCAATTGTGCGGTAGTTTGAGCATTCTTTGGCATTGCCTTTCTTTGGGATTGGAATGAAAACTGACCTTTTCCAGTCCTGTGGCCACTGCTGAGTTTTCCCAATTTGCTCACATATTGAGTGCTGGTACTCCAGACTGGCTTAATAAATGAATAGCATTTAGCCAAATGTCCATGTAAAATGTTTCCAGTTATCCAACCATGTCTTCCTGTTGACATGAATCTAAAAGGGGACAGTTGCTTGTGGATATCCTTGCTTCCTTGTGTGAACTGCAGAGGCCGTTCTCCCCCCCGGGCCCCGGTATGGGGATATTACACAGGAGCACACCGGGCGTGCACGGGGCCCAGGCCTTTCTCGCGCACAGATCGCCTTTCAGTGGAAGAAGAGGAATCGAGACTGCCAGCTCAGGGCTTTCGGCCTTCTCTACTCTTCCCTCCCCGCTTCCCATCCTTCCTTCCTCCTTTCTTTTCTTCTCTAATTTTTAAGCAGCAGATCACATTTTCAAAGCACACTGAAATTATAACAATTAATCATGAAACTCACTACCTATTGAATCCGTGGCATTCCATGTCATTACAGGAAGCCAGACACCACTGGGTTACAAAGAAGTCAATTCTTATACTTAGGGTTTTGAAATTCATAGCAGAGTCATTAGCTTAAACGGCGATTTTTCTATTTTAAGAGAAAAGACTTCGAAAGAAAAAAGCATTTACTGAAACGGCAGCTTTGATAAAAGTCAGAGCATTAATTTTATTCTATATACAGTAAGGTTAGAAAACCAGTGCCAGAATATGTAGATATCATTTTCTGCTCTTCAAAGGAGATGAATTTCAACCCGCTGGGAGGAGGCGTGGCTAGTCCAGGGGACAACAGTAGAGAGAGTTGCTGGTGGGAGTCTTTACAAAGAAAAGTCTAGAGAGGTTTAGGGGGGGTGGTCTCAGAGCCAGAGAGAAATGTACCCCCTTCTCAGACCCCCCTTAGGAGAGGCAAGAAGCCTTACAGAAAAGCCTCCCCTCCATAGTAGGACCACAACTGTGAGCAGAACTTCTGGCAGGGCAGGTGTAGGCAGAGAGCGTGCCAGAGTCCCAGCCTGAGGCTCTGCACCCCAGAGGAGTTAGGGAGCAAGTGCAAAGTCTCCAGTGAACCTCGAAAGGGAACACAAGTAGCTGAGGAAGCGAAGCAAAGTGTGAGTTTGGTTGCGACTGGAGCACGCCTCTGCGGACTCTGCGAGGCCTCGGGGTTACGGCGGGTCGGGGAGGGCAGCAGAGGACCAGTAATGGCGAGCGTTGACTGGAGTTCAGGCGGAAACCTGCGCACAGAAGCGCACAGCGACTTTACTCACCGCTGCCGGCGCGGAAGCAATCAGGACACCCTCCAGGAGGTGACTAGACAAACTCGGACGCGCCCTCCTCTTCGTGACCCTGCGAACCGCAGCCCGCCAGGCGCCTCTGTCCATGCGAGTCTCCAGGCCAGAATACCGCAGTGGGTTGCCATGCCCTCCTCCAGGGGAGCTTCCTGACCCAGGGACCAAACCCACGCCTCTTACGCCTCCTGCACTGGCAGGCGGGTTCTTCCCCATTCAGTGCTAAAAGGACTGAGCTATCGGGCCCTGAAAAGACATGGAGAAGGCTTATAAATGCATATTATTTAGTGAGAGAAGCCGACCTGAAAAGGATACCCACTGTGTGACATTCTGGAAAAGGCAAACCTCCAGCGCCAGTGAAAGATGGGCGGCTGCAGGGGCTCACGGGGAGGGGGGCGACCAGGGGGGACACAGAGGGCTTGGTGGGCAGCGGAGACGCTCTGCATGACACCGTGGTCATAGGTTCGTGTCACTGTGCGCTGCCCAAACCCAAACAGGCACCAAGAGCAAACCCCAAGCTAAACTGCAGACTCTGGGTGACCAAGCTGTGTCAGTGAGGCTCATTAGGGTTAAGAAACGCCCGACTCTGGTGGAGGACGCTTCTAAGAGCAGCGGCTATGCGTGCAGAAGGCAGGCGGTGTAAGGAACTCTCTGTCCCCCCCCTCTCAACTTTGCTGTGAACGACTCTAAACAAACTAAATCTTAAATATTGCCATTTGCAGCAACGTGGAGGGATCTAGAGAGTGTTACGCTTAGTGAAATAAGTCAGAGAGAGAAAGACAGATTCTATCTGATATCACTCATATGTGGAATCTAAAAAGTGGGGCCAGACAAGAGTGTAGGATCAGGATTATCGCCTGTCAAATTTGTATCTGCTACAACCAGTAAAACTGGTTCGTTGGTGTGACTGGGTCAGAGGTTCAGGCTCACACATGGCAAGGCTCTCAGCCTGGGTGCTGCTGGCATTGTAGGCACATGATGCTCGGTTACGGGAGCAGCACCTAGGTCTCCACCCAGCAGATAGATGCCAGGAGCAAACACTCCTCAGACATAAAACCAAAACGTCCTCTGGGAATGAGGGGGAGGAAACGCCCCTTGTTGAGAACCTCTCTCCCGCTGCCCTGAGGAAGAAGCCACAGGCCTCCAGGGAGCAGCTTATGAACCACAGATGCAGCCAGTTCCTCATTCACAAACGAGGAGTTGGAGCCAAGGAAAGTAAGCTGGCTTTTATTCTGCCTCGGGATAACTTAAGGAGAGAGCTGGTGTTGGAAACGCAGACTTCCCTACACTGAGTGCTGAGCTTTGCCTTCCGAGCATCTGAAAGGTCTTTAGGAAGCTAGCAGAGAGCCTGACACAGAACAGCTACACCTGTTTCTGCGCTGAGTGAGCCCTCAGGCCCACGCCTTGTCCCGGGACGCTGCAGGGCCGGTGAAGAGCAAAGACCTCAACCTCCCAGCAAGCGACACTTGCAGGGGTCACCCTGTACCTTTCAGCGCTGATCCAGTCCTCACCTGCTCACCTGTGAATCAATAGTCAACGCAGAACAGTGTCACTGGCCAATTTTTAACTCAGGGCTGGGAGCCATGCTGTATTTCAGGGCTGTGGAGATGGTAAGCACAGGATGGCACTTTCTGTCTCCCAGGACTCATGGGTGAAGGGGCTGTTGCAGCAGCTGCGGGTTTCCTTTGTGTGAGGTCCACTCTCCTCTGTGCAGTACGAAGCCCCCCAACACTCGTTATCTGACCAGCACACCTTGAGCCGCGCTCACATATGCCCACGGCCTGCGACTGCCCGCGTGCTGGCGTATCGCCCCGGCAAACTGCAGTAGCGCTACGACGGGTAACAGGCTTTTTCTGCTTCTTTTATGCTTTCTACTATGTCTGCCGAGCACAGTCCTGGGCACGAAAGAGCAGATGCTTGGATTTGAAAACTGCTAGCCACGGTTCTACAGAAACGCCTTTCATTTGTTCAGAAGCTGGGTGCCCTCAGGTCCATAGTCTGTCTGCCGCAGACAGGCCAAAAGCTGCGATTCTGTCTCCTATCCTCATTTATTAACGTGTCTCTGCACGCCACACTATCTGACATCAGAAGCCGGTGGCAACTCTCCAATCTGGGTTTCTAATAGAGATAAATGTTGAGCAGAGGTGGCGAGCTGGCCGGCGGCCCGCTGAAGGCAGCCCCGGGCTAAGCGCTCTTTGGCCAATCATTAAAGGCGACACAGCCAGGCACCGGCTGTGCTCGGCACATCCAGGCGACTTGGCCCCGAGCCCGTCTTATCAGTCAGCGTCTCTGTGCCTGTCTCCTTAAGCGCAGGATGGAAATCGGAGTTCCTGCTAATGAGGTCACTATGGATACTAACACACAAACTTCCCAAACATACCTAGCACACATCAGCTTCTCCATACAGATTAGCTATCATCATCACAAAAGTTGCTGGGGGCACTCATACCATGAAACAGTGGCCTGTCCACCTTTCCAATAACCATAGAAGCCTTGAAACCATTCAGCCACCAAATAACCAAACACATGGGCTTGACGTATAAATTAAAATGCTAAACTCTTATACATGAAGAAAGTCACAGAAGTATTTATCACTCAAAATATTTAAAAATTATATTTTAGCATTCAATGATATGAAAAGACTTTGTTTTTTCTAAATGTCTTTGTTAACATCAGCTTTGCAAGGTCTGGGGAGACACATTTCCATTACAAAATACCTGAAACCAACTCCAGGCCTCCACCACCCCTGACGGCCTGGAGCTCTCTGAGAGGCAGAAAACAGGATGATTTTCTTACAGATTTGTAGAATGAGATCATGTCTACCCAGAGACAAGACTGTTGCCATTAAAAGCTTATTGAAATATGTGTATCCCCAGGCTTTCTTTTCTCCTGCTAAAGAAAGTTTCGTGGCTTCTCCCTCTCGTCTGCCCTCCAAGCAGACGAATAGGATAGCTCCTACAGAGCTCCAGCAGTGGTTAGAAGGCAGAACTGGCAAAAAAAATTCAAAGAAAAGAGGTTTTGCATCAAAAATACATATGCCCAGTTTTCTTTAAAGTATTGAATGGCAGCCTAACAAAGAGGGGGAAATGGTTTAGAAGAATTAAAAACTAGCGGCTTGTGTGTGCTGGCCATTGGGGTACGATTCAGCTGGAAGATGAGATTTAATGACGACGAGTTTGGGGGGCGGCAGCAGCCGTTGGTGCTGAGGCCGCTAGAATGAGGAACATTGGGAAGGATTTCTAATGCGCTTCTGTGCACATTACCGCACGGCCCCTCTCCTTCCTTCCCAGGCAACGCTTCCTGAGAAGAGCAAACTGGTCATCTTTTTAAATCAACACCTACAAAATACCCAGGCCACGTAAACCCTTGCATGATGGTTATACCACATATCACGCAGGGATGAGGGAGCAAGTTACAAACGAATGGTGCAAATATCTAGGAGGACAGAGGTAATCAAATTTCAAAGACGGTGGCATTGTGGCTGGTTGTCAAACTGTAGGGAATGAATGAGTCTTTTGGAAATGGTGGCTTGGTTGCTGCCCTGGAGTTGCTGACAAAGTGCAACAGGAATGCTTGGAACCACGAACGGACTGACAGCTTCCACCCAAATCCCAGAGGGGAGTGACCTAAGTCCCCGTGCTCTGTGGTTCGGTTCATGCTTTCATAGGAGGCGGCGGCGGCAGAGACTTTATCAGCAGACAGAGCCTGGCAGCTCCATGGGCTGCAGCCCAGCTGCTCGCTCCCTGCTCGGAAGTGCAATACAAATTAATTTGCCAAAACATCCCAGAGTCATCCTTGTACTAAATGATGCATGATTAAACAAACACACACTGGCCAGGCTTGCCCTGGCCACATCTGTGATCATGATTTGCTGAACACTGATGAGCCCGCCACTATTTTGGGTGGCAACAGCTCAGTAGATGCCAAGAGGACCCTGGAAATGCACCACGCTGCCGCTTCTGGAAGGCAGAGCTTCAGATTTCTCTGTTTCCATTTTCAAGCCAAATATTTCAAAGCAATTGAAAGGCTTGGGAGAGCAGGCTCTCCTAACAACCCCATCAGTCCCGAGCCCCACAGTGTGCCACGGTCTCAAGTGATTTTTTAAAAAATAATAGTACCGTAAAATAGCAACTAAATATCAGCCAACAGAAACAATTCTGAAGAGAGAGGCTGAGACTATGTAAGAGATTAGTCACAGTTTATAAAACATTGATGACTTTTGGTTACCGCGCTTTATTCCTGCAAATGGGAGAAATTCATGCATAACCTATATAGTCGAGTGTCTTCAGAGTAAATGAAAGCAGCTGAATAACGCAGTTCCTTTTGACTTTGAGACTCCTTACATCTTACCTAACCACCAGGCAAGGCATTTTGCTGCATGGGGCAACTAAGTTGTAAAAAGAGCTTTGTCCAAGCCCTGTGTGTCCTCAGAAAGTCTCACGAGAAGGACTTGCTGTCTCTTCCGGTCCCAAAAAGCTAAAACCTGGACGGGAACAGACACCGCCCAAGCAGTTCCTCCTGATGCAAGCGTCTCAGGCTCCCGTCTCTGGGAAGGCGGAGACGTCTGTGTTTTCTTGCCTACACCCTTGCCTGCTTTCTGAAAGGCCATAGCTGGCTTTGGCTTGGGAGGCCGTGTAAGTCTCCACTATAATTAAAAGGTACAACGTCAAAAATTTGCTATGCCTCCAGCAAGACAGAAGCTGTGCTCGTCAAAGGCCTTTGCCTCCTTCCTCACAGATCATCAGATCCAGTCTTTTTAAAAAGTGCAAATAAGAAAAACCCCTCCAAGGCAGAACAAGAACTATGTTGAAACAAAGTCAATGAAACAATTTGCTCTTCCAGGCAGCAGCAGAGGTAATTTCCACTCTGGTCGTCCCTATCCACACCCCAGTTCAGGCCTGATTATTCACCTTCCGAGGAGGAAACTCCACATCCAACTTTTTGCTTAAAGCCTGTTTTGTTGGTTGAGGGCAAAAGCTTTCAATTATCCTCATGCCCTTATTGTGTCTGAAAAAAAAAGGTGCCCCTAAGCCCTGGGACAGAAAGACTATAAGGGTGTATTAATTCATAAGGATGACATGGAATTCCTTATAAATCACCTAAACCTGTGAGTCAGGAAGTACTTTGGAAGTCAAAATGGAAGCTTCGCAGAAGCTTTTGGCTTCTAAAAGCCAAAAACGCAAGGCTTCTTGCAAAGTTATTCACAGAATGCGGAGCATATTTCTTGCCAATTAGACAGCTCTATATTTACAGACTCTTATAATCAATTCAACTTGTCATTTATAAAAGAAGAAACTGAGGCCCCCACGAATTAATTTTCCCAAGATTAAATTACCCAGTTTACCCAAAGGACCCTTAGTCCTAACTGCCGCCATGCCTTCACTCACCACGAGGCGGCAGCAGAGAGCCCTCCTCAATGCGGAGAGCAGAGGCCACGGCGACACGCGGAGCCTCGGACGGGGTGGCCCAGCGCTTTAATGGTGCCGGCTACCACCCGTATGTTTATGTGGCATGATGCCGAACAACCACCGGTCTGAATGTTTAAAACCTGGCCGCTGACTGTCTCTGCACACCGTCAGGGTGGTTGGAACAAACTGCATTCTCCCTGTATTAAACAGGGCTCCCCTCGTCCTTCTGGGATTCTGCCTTCCCAATAGCCCAAACGAGAAGGCAATGGCACCCCCACTCCAGTGCTCTTGCCTGGAGAATCCCAGGGACGGGGGAGCCTGGTGGGCTGCAGTCCATGGGGTTGCGAAGAGTCGGACACAACTGAGCGACTTCACTTTCACTTTTCACTTTCCTACACTGGAGAAGGCAATGGCAACCCACTCCAGTGTTCCTGCCTGGAGAATCCCAGGGACGGGGGAGCCTGGTGGGCTGCCGTCTATGGGGTCGCACAGAGTCGGACACGACTGAAGCGACTGAGCAGCAGCAACAGCACAAGCCCAAAAGAGACTGTGTCTCCAAAAAGTGGGAAATCACTGACTTCTTCCATGATTGCTATTAATAATGAGATTAATTACCACCATCTTGGGGTTGAAACTAGGAAACCATGATTAGATATTTTAGGGTTTCTTGAGGAAGAAGGAACCTGCTGACTTACAGTATCATTCTACAGCAGGGATTACCTCTAAGTGGCTAAGTGAAGTCACTCAGTTGTGTCCGACTTTTTGTGACCCCGTGGACTGTAGCCTACCAGGCTCCTCTGTCCGTGGGATTCTCCAGACAAGAATACTGGAGTGGATTGTCATTTCCTTCTCCAGGGGGTCTTCCCGACCCAGGGATCGAACCCGGGTCTCCCGCATTGGAGGCAGACGCTTCAACCTCTGAACCACCAGAGAAGCCATGACCTCTAGGTGACTATTACTCTAAACACAGGTACAAGTTAAACGCATGTAACGTGTGCATGGCTGTGACAGAGACGTGTCATGGAGAGCCGAAGAGAGAGACTCAGACGATTCCCGGGAGTAGGGCACCACAGATGTGTCAGAGTGGACCCTGAGCAGCAAAGGAATAGCATCTGGGGAAAGTGAAAAAGATGCTGGTGACCACAAGCGATAAGCAGGCTACGAGCTCCTTATGACCCCAGTGGTGCCGTGGGGCATACCTACCGACCGGCATCAAAACTTACCCACCCCAGAGATTTGGAAAAACAAACCCAAAGATCAGGAAGGCAAGTCTTTGTTTGGTGGGGGTAGATTATTATTTTCAGCCATTATACATCACAGGTATGTGGCATCCGGTCCCATCACTTCATGGCAAATAGTTGGGGAAACAGCGGGAACAGTAAAAGACCCTTTTTTTTGGGGGGGTGGCTCCAAAATCACTGCAGATGGTGACTGCAGCCATGAAATTAAAAGACGCTTACTCCTTGAAAGAAAAGTTATGACCAAACTAGACAGCATATTAAAAAGCAGAGACATTATTTTGCCATCTAAGGTCCGTCTAGTCAAAGCTACTGTTTTTCCAGTAGTCATGTATGGATGTGAGATCTGGACTATAAAGAAAGCTGAGCACAAAAGAATTCATGCTTTTGAATTGCAGTGTTGGAGAAGACTCTTGAGAGTCCCTTGGACTGCAAGGAGATCAGTCCCGAATATTCATTGGAAGGACTGATGCTGAAGCTGAAATTCCAATCCTTTGGCCACCTGTTGGGAAGAGCTGACTCATTTGAAAAGATCCTGATGCTGGGAAAGATTGAAGGTGGGAGGAAAAGGGGACGACAGAGGATGAGATGGTTGGATGGCATCACCGAATCGATGGACATGAGTCTTGGTAAAGTCCGGAAGTTGGTGATGGACAGGGAGGCCTGGTGTGCTGCAGTCCATGGGTTCACAAAGAGTCAGACTTGACTGAGTGACTGAATTGAACCGATGTGGCAGAAGTTCTAGAATTTGGCAGAATATCGGAAGGAAGCTTTGCCAGATTAATTATTATTACTTTATGTTCATTAAACTTAAGTCCGTGTTAAAAGTGCTTTTCAGATATTCCTAACAGGGCTGGCAGAGACGAGAGGGAAATGCTGAGACATCGCTATCCGTGTGGTTCATTATCTGGGGAATCTTCGGAGGCAGCCACTGACCCTGATCTGACCCTTCTCCCTCCCACGTGCGGCCAGGGTGCTTCTGTCTCTGCAGCTCTCCATCAAGGCAGCCAGGGCGCACAGAACACCTGCCTGTCCTGGGGCTTCCAAGCTGCAGAGACTAAGAAGCCGAAACATTATCGAGTTACAGTGTGGTCCTGACCACCGTCAGCTGTTTTGCCAGTCCTCAAGGCCAAAGTGCAGGCAACCTCCAGGTCCAGAAACACTCCCACCCTTTCTGGCCCTTTTTGCTTTCACAGTGAGTTTTCAGACTTGGACCATTTCAATCAAATGAAGTCTCACTGCAGCTTCCCCCAGCCCCCTGAACGTAAGGAATGCTAGTATTCAGGTGCAATAAAACATACTGTGAAATCAGAACACAAAAGAAATGCAATTGACGTTTGAACAAGGACAGTTAGGAACACTGACCCCAAGTGCGGCTGAAAATCTGCCTGTAACTTTTGACTCCCCCCAAACTTAACTACTAACAGCCTTACTGATAACACAGTCAATTAACACACATGTTTTAAGGTATATGTCTTATATACTGTATTCTTAGACTAAACTAGATTTTAAAAAATGTTCAGAAAACCATAAGAGAAAAGATATTTACAGTATTGTAGTGTGTTCACTGATGACATAAGTTTATACTGTCAGCTCACAAGATGATTATCTATCAGCTCCTATATCAATATTGTCTTATATGATACAAAATACTCTCCGTGTTACTAACACTAAACATTAAAACTGAAAAGATGATGTGAAGCAGATATTCATATGCGTTTGCAGGTTAAATGATTCCTGGGTTGATAACAAAGCAGCAGCACATAACTGCTTTACAGTCGCCTGGTAGAATCAATATGATTGCTTCACATTCGCCGAGCTTACACACTAAGGAATAAATGGTTATAAAATTGTATGTCGTACAATGTTACAGTCATATCCATAATACATTATTAAAAACAGTGTTGCTTTTCAAAATAAACCACTTACCTGCGACAAGCTGATAGGCAGATTCTCCAGGTCTGAGAAAAGCGCAGTGTACAGCAACGTATTTCTCTGAAAGCGAAGTTAGAAAACAGTAAGAAAACTCACGTTTTCAATTTTCCATTAAATATCACTCACTCAATGCCAGTGTGAAAATAGGCGATCCGCTGTCATACAAGTCGCCCACATGATGCTCCCCTACATGATTTTTCTGTATATACTGACTGAAAAGCGTCTACATGTAAGTGGACCCACACAGCCCAAATCTGTGCTGTTCAAGGACCAACTGTACTGTGGAAACATACGCCAGGGTATGAGACAAATATTATCTCCCAGTTTGAGTGAGACTCACAAACCAATGAGACAGAATAAGCTGCGGGGCAGTCTTTCTGAGGTGGACATGTTTCCACCTTTGGAATTCTTAGTTGTCCATGTATAGGGCACATAAAAATTTTAAATACAAGGTTTAATCCTCCCTGTTGAAAATAAAGGATGAGATTGCGTCTCCTCTTTTTCTCATCTACTTTAGACAATGTAATTTTAAGTGGTTTCCCCTCCCTTTTCAATGGATATAAAACCTTCTGAAAACTAGACAGACTTTTTGTCACCTTAATAACCCAGAAACATCTTTGTCAATAACCTGTCATGTCTTTGAAATGCAGACATTAGGAGAGCTCCCTGTGTCCAATTTCCATGGGAGGCCAGGAACAGGGCTTTGGTGGGCACTTTCTTCCAAGCTGTCCTAAAGGTATGAGGAGTTTGCTCTTCTTAATAAAGCTAATGAGCTAACATAGACGGTTACCCCAATTGCCAGGTAAAGTTAGGGTGAAGTGTGCGTGTGACAAATGGTGCTGCCTGTCCTCTTCTTTGAGGACTAGCCATTGCTTTTCGGGAGAAATCTGTAATGAGCATAATTCGGTAACAGGACATAGCAAAGTGGACAGTTTCATTGCCTGTAAATCTGGGAAGGAGGTAAGATGCACAGCAACACACTAATAGCGACAATAACAAGTCCCCACACACCGGACAAACGTGCTAACAACTGGCCGCAGATGGGACAGCCCTCATTTGATAGAAATGATTGTAGGCAGTGAGGATAGGTGTGATCATCCCACACCAGAGACCCGGAAACCAAAACTCTTAGGGCTGAAAGCCGGCGCACCGCCAGGCATGGAAGCAGAGAGCAAAGGCAATACGACCCGATCCTCTGATCGCATCTGATCGCGTTTGCTCGCGTCGCCTCCTAACCGGGAGTGAAGCGCCAAGGGATGCCCGCAGGGCCTCCCTCCGACGCCTGCCCGCCCTCCGCGCCGCGCACCCGCGGGGCCTGCACTCGCCACCGTCGGCGGGAGGAGGGCGGCGCGGGCCCGCTGAAGGCGTCAGGGGCGGACAGCGCCTCCTTTTCCGAGTGAAGAACAGGGATTCGTAAAGGGCCCGAGAGTGGGCTCTAAAGAGGGCGGGATTCCGGCGCCTTTCCGAGGAGGGTGAGTTGGGAAAGCAGGATATGATACCTGTTTGCCCTCATTCAGGAAACCTTCCCTGAGCACCTCATGGGCACCAGGCGTCCACTCTGCCACCGTGAATAGGATGCGGATACAACGGAGTGATATAGAGAAGAGAATGAATAATTAATAGGGTTCCCTCTTGTAAGTGTTTCAATAGCAGCATCAACTATTGATAATCAGCCAGTTAGAAATAGCAAGCTCACCCAAAAAGAAATGAATGGAAAATTCCACCAAATTGTACGATCAAATAACAAATGGGTCTACTGTAAATACTTCTAAAAAAGTGGGAAAAAAGTAAATAAAGCAAGGGTTTACTTCAGACTTAACAGAGGGACTGAAAAGTATTCAGAGTTAAAGTCTTTAAAGCTGAGCTTATGGTACCAAGTCCGTACCATTGGGCAGACCCTGCGGGTGCTGTGAACACAAAAATTGAATAAAACAGAAGGAAGCGGATGCATAAAGTCAGCATTATAGCAGGAGTGAGACATGCTATGACAGGCAACTGGAGGGTGCTGTACGAACAGAGAGAATGAAGAGGCCAAAGTGTTAGTCTCTCCGTCTGTCCTGCCCTGCTGCCCCCTGGACTACAGCCCAACAGGCTCCTTTGTCAGTGGGCTCTCCAGGCCAGAATACTGGAGTGGGCTGCCGTTCCCTTCTCCAGAGGATCTTCAGGAGGAAAATGTAAATAAAACAGAGAGGGTTCCCAGGATATATGATTCTTAAACTGAGTAATGGGTGAAAAGGAGTTTCCTAGCTATTAGAGATTGAATGCTTTGAGTCTCTTCAATGTATGTGGAAGCCCCAATCCCCAAGGTGACGGCATGTGAGGGGTGAGGAGGTGAGGCTTTGGGGCAGTAATTACGTTTAATAAGGGCGTGAGGGTGGAGTGCGTGTAATGGGGTTAGTATCTTTATAAGAACAGGGGACAGAGACCAGACTGTGTTCTCTTCCTCAGTTCAGTCACTCAGTCGTGTCTGACCCTTTGCAACCCCATGGACTGCAGCACACCAGGTCTCCCTGTCCATCACCAACTCCCAGAGTTTACTCAAACTCATGTCCATGGAGTCGGTGATGCCATCCAACCATCTCACCCTCTGTCGTCCCCTTCTCCTCCTGCCTTCAATCCCTCCCAGCATCAGGGTCTTTTCTAATGAGTCAGTTCTTTGCATCAGGTGGCCAAAGTATTGGAGCTTCAGCTTCACCATCAGTCCTTCCAGTGAACATTCAGGACTGACCTCCTTTAAGATGGACTGGTTGGATATCCCTGCAGTCCAAGAGACTCTCAAGAGTCTTCTCCAACCACAGTTCAAAAGAGCCAATTCTTCGGTGCTCAGCTTTCTTTATACTCTAACTCTCACATCCATACATGACTAGTGGAAAAATAATAGCTTTGACTATAAGGACTTTTGTTGGCAAAATAATGTCTCTGCTTTTTAATATGTTGTCTAGGTTGATCATAGCTTTTCTTCCAAGGAGCCAGTGTCTTTTAATTTCATGGCTGCAGCCGATGTCCACAGTGATTTTGGAGCCCAAGAAAATAAAGTCTGCCACTGTTTTCATTGTTTCCCCATCTATTTGCCATGAAGTGATGGGACTGGATGCCATGATCTTTGTTTTCTGAATGTTGAGTTTTAAGCCAGATTTCTCACTCTCCTCTTTCACTTTCATCAAGAGGCTCTTTAGTTCCTCTTCACTTTCTGCCATCAGGGTGGTGTCATCTGCATATCTGAGGTTATTGATATTTCCCCCTGCAACCTTGATTCCAGCTTGTGCTTCATCCAGTCCAGCATTTCTCATGATGTACTCTGCATGTAAGTTAACTAAGCAGGGTGACAATATACAGCCTTGGTGTACTCCTTTCCCTATTTGGAACCAGTCTGTTGTTCCATGTCCAGTTCTAACTGTTGCTTTTTGACCTGCATACCGATTTTGCAGGAAGCAGGTTAGGTGGTCCCATCTCTTGAAGAATTTTCCACAGTTTGTGGTGATCCACACAGTCAAAGGCTTTAGTGTAGTTGGAGAAGTCAAAGTCGATTTTTTTCTGGAACTCTCTTGCTTTCTTTAAGTGCACACATAGAAAAGGTCCTGTGAGCATCCAGGGAGATGGCTGCTCTCCACAAGCTGGGAAGAAAGTTCTCACTGAGAACGGAATCTGTCCGCACCTTGATCTTGGACTTTCCAGATTTTAGAACTGTGAGAAGTAGATGTCTGTGGTTGGAGCCACTCAATCTGTGGTATTTTGATAGGACAGCCCAAGCTGATTAAGAAATCGGGTGAAAATGAAGAAAAGAAACCATATAGAAAACAAATAAGAATTGAAGAAATCACAGATGCTCACAGTAGCATGCCAGGCTGGAGAACTCACAGGAGGCTGCCACAATTAAGGGGTGGGCATGTACAAGGCTTAGTGTAAGAAGAGGGAGCTTCAGAAACAGGAAGCTCAGGAAAGCCTTAGATGCTCCAGTGGGCCCTTCACACTGACAACTATGGAGATTTTAAACAAAATAGGGTTTCTTCAGAATTGCAACGTAGCCTACTCCAAGGAGGCCACAGGATGGAGGCCAGGAAGAAGGTAAGCGGGAGACAAAGTGGACACATGTTCTTCTTCTTCCCTGAGTTTATAATCCTGCTCAAGCTGATGGCTCAGGGAAGCAGATGGGGCCTCCTCCAGCCCTAGAGATGGACAGTAGCTTTATGTGGGGCCAGCTGGAATACTGTTTCATCAACATCTGGGAAAGGGCTCAATATATAAGATATGCCTTAAATTGTTGTTGAATATTATTATTAGGAAATAAACTGTGGAAGTGACCCGAGGAGTTTCTGAGGGCTTGTAGTTGACGGTATGCAAACAAGCCGCACTGGAACAGGAAATGATACGGAGCCAGGTGTCCCCATTCAGCCTTGAAGTTAACGTTTATTAAGCACTCTCCATGCCAAGTGGAAAGGAGATACTGGAATAGGGCTGCTAGGAATAGAAGCACGGCTAAAACACAGTTCTTGGCCTTAAATATCATACTTTTAACAAAGGGGGACCTTTATTATTCAAAATCAAAAAATTTAAAGACATCAAATGGTACAGATAAAGGAATATGGTTATCCAGAGGAAAAAAAAAATGGTTGAATTGTTGTTGCAGGGATCAGGAAAGCTGTGAAGAAGGCATAGTTTTTGCGTTGAGCCTGGGATGGATGCAATGGGAATGGAGATGGGGAAAAAATCAGCATTCAACTGAGTCAAGAAGGATGAGAGTAAGGGTCATTAACTTGAATCCCAAGATGGCAGAAGAGGAAGAACTGCACCAGACATGAAGATTACTTAGAAAGAGGAAACCAGCAGAGACAGCGGGAGACGGCAGTGTCGCCGCTGCAAGCGTCCAAACGGCAAGCATCAGAATCGGCCTGTGGCTCGGAAGGAGCTCTGGAAAGCAAGCAGCCTGGCACACGGAGGGAGGGAGGGAAGCAGAGTTCCTGCTCAACGAGGAAAAGGAGGGGGAGGCACCAGGGGAAGGACAGCCTCTCCACAGTGGACGGGCCGCGGGGCACGGCCCGGCAGAAGAGCGGGTGCCCCAGAAAGCAAGTGGAAGGGCCTCCACGCTGGTCACACCAGGCTGGGCGTGGCAGGAGTGAGCGTGTTGTTGGAGACGGAGAGAGGGGAGCGAAGGCCCCTCAGCCAGCAGGGAGAGTCTGGCGTCCAGAGGACAGGCATTCCTGCTCTCATCTGTGCTGGATCCCTGCACCGCCCCGGTGGTTCACTCCCCAGTTCCCCTTCACACACACAGCGGGCTAGGGCTTAGACGTTTACCCTGATGCTAGCCGCAACGAATCAGAATCCAACGGAGATAGCTTACCGCCGGGCTCCAGCTCTTGCTGGAGAAGGTCCTCGGCCCGGCGAGCTTCTGTGGGCGGCGGGCTCCCGCCATCCCTGGGTTCCTCTGGCTCCTAAGTCACCTTGGCGCTGCCCACCTCACCACCCTCATCGTCCCCGCACGATTCTCATCGTCCATAAAGCACAACACCTGGTTTCCAGCCCCAAACTCCCACCTGCTTGGTATTTCCCAACACTGAGAAACACCTGCGGACGAGGAGGCACGAGACCCCAAAGGCAGGCACGTCTCGTCCTGGCGTCCCCCGTAAGCACACGGATACAGCGCTGTCTGTCCTGCCTGAGCCTCACTGAACGCTGGGGCAGGAATTACAGGCAAAAGCGAGCGCAGGAAGCGGGTGGGGAGAGAAGGGGGAGTTCCCGTCAGCCCTGACCCCACTGGGGAGGAGGTGAAGCGGAGGCGGAGAGGGGGGAGACCCACGGCCGCACCCTTTCTCCCCTGGGCGCAGGGGAGCGCGGGCCCCACGCGTGTCTGAGGACGGGCCCAGGCAGGGGTGTGAGGAGACGACTCTCGTCCCAGCCCCGGAGCCCCTAGTGGGCTTTTCTCCAAGGGCGTGAGAGCGGGCAGCCGCCTGGGTAAGCCGGGCGCGCGGCCAGAGGCGCGGGTGACGGCGGCGGGTGCAGAGGGGCCGAGGAGGCGGCGGACAAAAGCGGAGTGGACGCGGGGAAAGGCGCCCTGCCGGGCTGGGCGCTGGGCGCTCCTCGGAAGCGCACCAGGGCCTCTCCGGTCCGAAAGCAGTGCAGAGGGGAGGCCGGCCCCCATTCTTGCTGCACTGTGGCCGAGGGCCGTGTGTGCCGAGTCGCTCGCTCGTGTCTGACCCTTTCCGACCCCATGGACTGCAGCCCCCCAGGCTCCTCTGTCCATGGGATGCTCCAGGCAAGAGGACTGGAGTGGGGTGCCATGCCCTCCTCCAGGGGATCTTCCTGACCCAGGGATGGAACCCGGGTCTTCCTCAATGCAGGGGGATTCTTCACTTTCGGCTTCACGGACGGATGGCATCACAGCAGTTGAGTAAATCCAGGCTTCTTTAAAAGGCATATTTATGAATTCAGTGGTGCTACATTAATAGCCTCATCAAAATATTTCTAAACCCACATGCATTTATTGTTGCCATCATAACTGATTTATTTGCATTTGTCTTCTCCAGTCATTTTAGAGTATTCTGTGGTTTTTAAAATTCTTGATATATTCATGACTGTGCCAAAAACCATAATTTGGGAATTATTCCCAATAATCTCTACTCATTACGGGATATTGGTGAGCAGGGCAGGATGAAAAGCTTTTATCTATTTTCCTCACATAAATGAGGACAGAAACAAAAATGAACAGTTCAAGTCAAGCAATTGCCTAGGGAGCCAGTCCAATTTCTTTCATAATTTTAATTACACAAGTAATACAAGAAACATTCTCCTCATAAAAGTTTCAGTATACAGAGCAAAAGCCTCCACTTACCACCATGCCCAGCCCCACTCCCCTCTTTAGAAGTAGTCACTACGATTAGTTTGCTGTCTACCCTCTGGGAGTTTTTCTGTGTGTTTGTACACACACACACACACATATATTTTATTTAATATTCATGATATCATATGCTTTCTTCATCACTGTATCTTTGATATACAGTTACATCAAAATATACTAATCTGCTTCCTCCTTTTTAACTGGCACAGATCGTCTGTGCTAGGCTAACCTTAGCTGCTTTAACAAGTAAATCCCAAATGTCAGTGGCTTGATATGGTAGAAGTTGATGTTTTATTCACCAACCAGTCCAATGACAGTGATGGAAACGGACAGGTAGCTTTGCTCCATTCGGGAACCCCACTTCTTTCCAGCTGGCCATCTCTTGGGGTCTTCTGACCACACTCATGCTGTAAGTGGAAGAGCACGGAGGACACACGAGTGAGTGAAGTGAAGTGAAGTCACTCAGTCGTGCCTGACGCTTTGCGACCCCGTGGACTGTAGCCTATCAGGCTGCTCTGTCCATGGGATTCTCCAGGCAAGAAAAGTGGAAGAGCGTGGAGGACACACAAGCACGGGTTAAAAACACAGCCTGGAAGCGACCCACACTCCTCTCATCGGTATCACCACCCCAACTGCAAGGCGGATGGGAAACTGCCTGGAAGTGACGCACACTCCTCTCAGTATCATCCCCGACCGCATGGGAAACTGCCAGTGTAACTTGTCTGCCGTTGACATGCTGTCTCAGTTTTTTCTCACAAGCAATGCCACAATATACGTCTTCGGCCTGCCTTTGTAAGTACATGGGCAAATATTTCTCTCGGCTAGCAAAAAGAGGTGTAGAAATAACAGCTCAAGAACATGCCCGTTTCTTATCTTAATGGAGACTGAAAGATTGCTTTCCAGAAAAGACTATGCCGATGGATGCTTCACCAACAATGTATGATTTCCCTACGGAAATGATACAAATGATTCCACTAACACTGTTTGTTATCAATCATTTACATTCCACCAATATGATAAACACAGTATCTAACTGCTCTATTTCCAAGATTTCATAATTATGTTGAGCATCTTTTAAGATATGATTGCATCTGTGAAGTGATCAGTCATAACTTTCGCCAATATTCTGTTCCGTTGTAGGTAAAACAAAATGTTCAAATGGAATTACTGCAGTGCAGTTTTGACGGGGCCTTGAATCAAGGGATCAGGCTCATTTACATTACAAAGTGAGTTGGGAGAAAGCAAAAGCAAGGACTTTCAAAATAGGTAGCAGAGAACTAATTTGGGGATTGTGTTCAAACAGTAAAGAATCTGCCTGTAATTCAGGAGACCCAGGTTCCATCCCTGGGTCGGGAGAATCCCCTTGAGAAGGGAATGGCAACTTACTGCAGTATCCTTGCCTGGAGAATCCCATGGACAGAGGAGTCTGGTGGGCTGCATCCATGGGTCACAAAGAGTCCGACATGACTGAGTGCCTAACACTTTCACTTTCTGCTTCCTACCTCCAATCCATTAAAGAGCTTGGAGAAGCTGAGAAAGAGTGGATATTCTAGAAGGAATAGAAGTGGAATTTGAGGAACGGTTAAGAGAAGCCTATTTCTCTTGCTGAAAAACTGAAATGGGCTTTACACATGCCCTCCTCTAACCAAAACCAAAACTTAATCCTTGTTTCTTAGAACTTGGGGCAAGGAGCCTGCAGTCTCTAGCCCTTCTGACAAATATAAATGAAAGCTGTTGGAAGGAGCTGGCCACTCCGCAGACAGTAGAGAAAGTCCTTCCTTAGAGTCTCATGGAACAAAGAAATACGTGATCTCCCTGGACCAGGGGTGGTCCATGAAAGAGGAGAGCTGACTTGAAGCTACGTCAGTCCTGTTCCAAAGGCTGCTTGGAGGAGCCAAGGGGCCCTGGCATAGAGAAGCTAGAAGTGCATTACTGCATGGCTAGAGGCTGAGGAAGGAATAAGAAGCGACTTGTCCGAGGGACTCATTTAGCATCATCAAGGTGGGCGTCCACAGCGCACACCTCAGTGATGGGGAGGCAATGTGCTCTACACCGTGCCCACACCAACACACGACGTCAGTCAGCAGGAAGGTGTGTACACACCCCTTTCCCTCCCAATCTTTCCCGAATTCCAACCCAGGAAGAGCCACAAGGGACCCAGGAAATGGAAGGAGCAGAAAGCTTAGACGGAGCGCATCGGAACTATGGGCGCTTGCCCACCACGCCTGCGTGGCCGACGGCTGTGGCGCTTACACTTTCTACCGCATCCAGGTTAAAGACCTCAAGGTCAGGGCAAGGAGGCAACAGGACAGCAGAGCAGGAGGCGCTTCCAAATCTGCCAGATCAAGGTCAGCACTCAGCGGGGCGCCGAACTGCAAGTGTTCGTGGGGACAGGGGGTGCTAAGGAGACCACCTGTCAGTGGGAGCGATGGTGGGAGAGATGAAGAGAAGCGAGAGCAGACGGCGAGAGGCTGCCTGCAGGGGCCCTCATCTCCTCAGTCTGCCCGAGAAGGGAGAAGGAACTTACCAAAAATGACCGAAGGGACGTGAGTCTACAAGACAGTCCAATATCAATAATTCTCTGAATTCAATGGGCACACAGCGTCTGCCTGCATTAGCTACCCCCTCAGCTTGGTTTAGTGTGTTTTCAAAAGAGCCAATACGTTTAAACTGCTTAGAAACTGGTCCAGCATACAGTGAGTGCCCCATAAATGATACTATTACCATTGCTACTATTATTAAAATATTCAGGTTCTGTATGAACAAAAACGATTTGGCAGATGATTTTGGTCGATGTTTATATAGTCGCTGAAATGCAAGTTCTTATGTCATTGAAAATGGCCATTGTGGTTGTCTCCTGGAAAAGTGTGTGTGGGTATGTGTTTGTATAAAATTTCAAATGATTAGATGAACC
This sequence comes from Capricornis sumatraensis, assembly GCF_032405125.1. Taxonomy (NCBI): domain Eukaryota; kingdom Metazoa; phylum Chordata; class Mammalia; order Artiodactyla; family Bovidae; genus Capricornis; species Capricornis sumatraensis. The sequence continues at coordinate 108,182,679 of NC_091077.1, read as the reverse complement.
CATGTTATCAAAACAGAACCTATAATTCTGCAAGGTAGAGACTGTCACATTACCGTGGGGCCAGATGTTGATGTTGACATTGTACCTCAAAGCCAGCTATTCTTCCCTAGTAATTGTGTGTTTAAAACAGCCAGGAAAGAGTGGATTTAAAGTAAAACAAGCTGGAAAGAGCTTTACTATGGGCTGTGAATAACCAGGGCATGATGACCTCAGGCAGCGGGGAGAGATCCCAGACAAGAAGACGGTCTGGTGGGGCAAAACAGACCTGGGTGCAGGTCCAGCTAATCATGAGCTGTTGGCAATCGACGACAGCAAAACCCAACTCTGTAGAGTCACACTTCCCCAGGGAGGGGGGTCTGGACAAGGAGGCCTGGAAAGACTGCCTGCCCCTGTAAGGGCAGCGCAGAGCAGATGATGGGCATGGTGCAGTCTGTGTGCCATCTCGCACACAGGGATTTGCCCTTTCACTTTGTTGGCCAAAACTGCTCAGAAAGCCACCCAGGGATTCTCAAAGCCTTCCTGGTAGTCAAGAGTAGTTTCTCTAAATGAAGGGGTAAAGGGCACTGATTTGTTTAGTACTATCCATTTTAAGAAAAGAAGTAATAATCAGAACAGTCACCTCTTCTTGGCAATTCAGAAAAGTTTCTAAGATGCCAGAAACTCAAGTTCTTAGGCACAGGACTTCCTAGAAACCTCAGCCACAGGAAACGGCTCCCCACTTGTGTCTAGAAGGTGAGTATTCTGGGAGGAGAGAAGGGGCTGAGACACCAGAGGAAGGAGTCTAGCTGACTTCACCAGGCACATAGAAGGTACTTTCTTAATTGTAACGTTAGCCATTGGACCCATGAAGGCTTTGTTTTCTTAATATTTGATATTTGTCAGCATAAACTTGCTATCAAATAATTATTGTTGTTGTTTAGTTGCTAAGTTATGTCCAACTCTTTGTGACCCCATGAACTGTTACCCACCAGGCTCCTCTGTTCACGGGATTCTCCAGCAAGAATACTGGAGTAGGTTGCCGTGCCCTCCTTCAGGGGATCTTCCCGACCCAGAGGCTGAATCTGCATCTCCTACACTGGCTGGCAGATTCTTTACTGCTGAACCACCAGGGAAGCCCCAAGTGACTGATAAGTGGAGGTCGATTTCTCCGAGTTGGCAAATATACAAATCGAGTATTCTGATTTGGTGAACAGGCAGCCCATCACAAGTGATCCCGTGTCTTCCAAGCTATAATCTCAACACGTGCAGAAAGGTTCACTTGCCTTCTTGATAGGCTAGAATAGAATTCTGCCCAATGCGAGGCCCAGCAAAAGCACGACTGAGGAGTCGGAAGTGTGGCCGATGGGGGGAAAGGGCCTGGCATACTCTGGGCATGGACGAGAGGTGATCAGACCGGGCAACACAACCCCCTGGGCCTTCCCACAGGTTCATCTGCACTGCGTTAGGAGGGACAGATGAGAAGTTTAGCGTGGCAGCGCCAGACCGTCACAACACCCATCTTACAACGTCCAGGAGAGGGCTTGTGAGTGCTCAGTATTTTCTGGGGAAAAAAAAAGAAGGCAGGAAGGAGAGGAGGGCAGGAGAGAGTTGGTGGAGGAAGGAAGGAACTGAGGGGAGAAAGAAGACAGGGTTGCAAGGCCTTTGGAACCCCCCAGGGCCGAGTCTGGACCCCACTCGCTCATCGTGCAGAGCAGGCAGCTGAGGCCGGGAGAGAGCCGGCGCCGGGCCCCTGCTGTCACTCCCGCTGGGACTCCGCCTCCCCCTCTCCCAGCGGCGCAGAGCAGGCGCGCAGAGAAGGCGGCTGCGAGCTGTGAAGTGAGCGCGCATCACGCCCGACACGACGGCTCCGGCTTGCACTCCAGGCCCAGAGCGCGGGAAAACACGTTTCTGTCGTCCCGGCCCTCAGGTAGGACATTTCAGGGGCACCGCACACTGACCCAGACACACGCGTATGCGGGACTCAACCCCACGCAAAGCACAGCGGTCTGCTTTCTTCTGGAATTCCCATCTGGAATCCCTTTTCTCATCTCCTTCCTCCTCCGGGCCGCGCGCTCAGAAACACGCCGTGTCACACTCACCCACCTTCTCCCCGGCCCTGTTCACCTTTCTTCACCTCCAAATCTCCCCGGATCCTGTCCCGCTCAGAGTGAGTCTCCCACACCTCGGCCTCCCGAGAACCCAGGGGCTGAGAGCATGCCGCGCTTATGAGCCCTCCAGGCCACTCGGAGACGCGGCTCCCGGAAGCCCTCCCTAGGCTTTCAGCTCCCCGGGCAGCCTGGGTCCCTTCACCTTTCAGGCCTCGTTTTGCTTCGCATCGTGTCTGACGCCAAGCAAGTTCTCCACGAGTATCTGCTGAATTCAATGGAGCCAGCGACTGGGCGCTCACACAGCCCCCAGGTGAGCCCCCTCCAGCCAGAACGGCTGGCAGGGCTGGGGGCCGTATGCCCCCCTCCTCCTCTGAGGTTTCAGAAACTGCCTGCAGCCTCCCAGCCTTCCAAGCGAGCGGCCGGAAACCGACGACAGCAAGCGGAGTCGTCCAGGGGCCCGGTCACGGGGGCATGCACGCCGCGGAGGCCCTGGGGCAGGCCCAGCGCGGCCGCGGCCCCGGGAAGCCAGCAAAGCCGCCTCCGGTGGCCCCTGCGTGCAGCCAGGTCACGGGGACAGAGGGCCCCCGCCGGGTCACGTCCTCACTCCTGCGGGGATGTCTGGGTCTCTCAACACCGCGAGGACGGGAGAGGTGTCTCAGTGCTGGGCTGCAAGGCACGGTGGGGAACGCACAGCCACTTGTTCTCCTGCAAGACAGGGGGAAGAGGGATGGAAAAAAAATGAGACGGGCAAGGGCGCGCGGAGGCGGCGGGCTCCCAGCACGCAGGGAAGAAAGATGGGGAAGCCGCGCTGCACGCGGGATGCGTTGTCCACTTCAACTCCCAGGGCAGGAGGAACCAGCCAGTGATAAAATGCACGGTGGCGGTGGCGTAGCGTCCCTCGCATCGCAATACGTGCCTGCACATGCCAGCTGAGACTGGCAACGGCAGCAGCACCCTAGCTGGCGCTTCTGGCACGGGCTGTGGCACTCGATGTATCTTTCTGTCCGGACGCTGCTCTGTCTTCTTTCTTCCGCCCCTGCGTCCACCCTGTCCAACTCCACCATCCTTCCAGCTTTCGCTCCGAGAGGCCTACCCTTCCTCCCAGAACAGCCAGCCCAGTTAGCACAGCAGAATAGATGAAACGCCTTGAGAGAGATGCTGGGAACCCTGGGGTAGAAAGACTGAACGGCAAAGGAGAGAAACGGAAGAGAAACAAGCAAAGCCGGCTGAAGGCCTGAGAAGGCGCCTTTGACATTCTCATTCCCGCGTTATCTTTGCCTTGAGCTGCAGCTGTTCACCGACTTTCATCCCTGACATGAGCCGTCCATAGCTGCAGTCACCCACGCCGGGGAGCGTGCGTTAGCATGCTGCATACGCTCTGGGGAAAGGTGTGATGGCGTAGCAGACAGTCTCAGGAACAAAGGGAAACGAGATACAGGAAAAAACCAAGTGTCTGCCGGAAGCCAGAGCCCACGGCTGATGCATGGGGTCAGAGGGTTGAGTCGGAATCAAAGTGGAGGCGAAGAGAGGAAGAGACAAAACGCAGCTGGTGGCCGCGGCGGACTTCTTTTTGATCTGTCTCAAAGAATTAACAATGGTGGGAACTTTGGGCTAATTTTAGGGGTCAGTAAAATGGAGAAGGAAATGGCAACCCACTCCAGTGTTCTTGCCTGGAGAATCCCAGGGACGGGGAGCCTGGTGGGCTGCCGTCTATGGGGTCGCACAGTCGGACACGACTGAAGCGACTTAGCAGTAGTAGCAGTAAAATGGTAATAATGGGGAATGGGGAAGGGAAGCCAGGTACCTGGGGACAAAGGGGGCAGGCTGCGAAAGGAGAGCTGCTGAATAATCTCTCCCTTGCACTCTCGTATTATCCATCAGTTGATACCTTGTCGTCACCTCTTGGCCCAGGTAAAATCACACGCCACTACACTGAGCACAGAGCAATCCAGTGTATCCCACCCAGGCTGACCTCAGTCTGAACAAATGCTCTCTCTAAATGTCTCAGCTCTATGCAGTAACTAAGTCTCATAGGACTGTGGGAAACTTTTAAAGTCATCCAATTAAAAGCTATATGAAAGAAAATTGATATGAAATATTGATATATCAGAACTTAAATGTTCAATAATGGGGCTGACTAAAATCTATCATACATTATACATCTATTGGCACAGGGAACTCTGCACAATGTTACGTGGCAGCCTGGATGGGAGGCGACTTCGGGTGAGAATGGATACATGTGTATGGGTGGCTGAGTCCCCTTCCCTGTTCATCTGAAACTATCACAAGTTCATCAGCTATTCATCTCAGTTCAGTTCAGTCGCTCAGTCATGTCCAACTCTCTGTGATCCCATGGACTGCAGCATGCCAGGCCTCCCTGTCCATCACCAACTCCCAGAGTTTACTCAAACTCATGTCCATTGAGTCAGTGATGCCATCCAACCACCTCAACTATATCCCAATACAATATAAAAAGTATAAAAAATAAGAAAATAAAATATTCATTTACTAGAATTCTATGCAAAAGTACTTTAGTGCTATAGGTTTGAGCTAGAGATATATTTTCACAAAATGCAAGCCTCATAAGGAAGCTGTTAGAGCCTGGGAGTTGCTGAAGCTTATAAAGCAAGGTTTTGTTTGATAGCAGGTAGAAGCATTTCTGGCCAGGGGTGAAAAAGTCAGTCCTAAGGTCTATATCACACACCCGTACGAACAGACACTGACTGGCCACTTAAAACAGCCCAAATTCCTCACTGAGGACCAGGGTCATGGCTCTGATAAATTTGGGGAGATTCTGCAGACAGTCCTATCTGGCTCTTGCAATATCTGTTTTCCCTCTTTCCTTACGAAATGAAACTTCATTTGTTCCAATGCAGTAATACGTCCTGCTAAAAACAAAGAAAGCAACCCGCTCCAGTGCTCTTGCCTGGAGAATCCCAGTGACGGCGGAGCCTGGTGGGCTGCCGTCTATGGGGTCGCACAGAGTTGGACACGACTGAAGCGACTTAGCAGCCGCAGCAAATACAAAGAGACAAACAAAAACTAAAAAGAAATAAAAAATCTACCCCCCATCCCTGGCACATAGCTGTTTCCAGACAACAAGATCTAGGCAGAAGGCACGGGATAGGACTGGAGGGAAAGTGCAGTCAGAAGGAGCCACCAGCTTGCGTGGACCTTTGGCCAAGTGTGACGCTGAAGTCATCATCTTGTGTCCTTGAAGCAGCAAGCTCAAGGTCAAAATCCATGTTTCAGGGGCGACAGAGCTGGAAGCCGGGGAGCAATGGCTCCCAGCTGGCACTGGGAACCACAGTACTTTCCTGGGCCATCTGTCTCCAGACTCCTTGTCACATACAAACAGGGAGAATGAGAAAAAAAAAAAAGTTCTTTGGGTTTTCTCTGACTTGCATCCAAGTCTGTTCCTATATGAGATATCCATCCCAAACTGGGAGAAGTAAAATTTCCCTTCCCCCAACCCCTAAGAAGAGAAGTCAAGTGAAAGTGTCCTGCTTGGTTAGCACTCTGGATTGAATATTGTTCCCTCAAAACTTGCAAACAGGTGTTAGTTGCTCAATTATGTCCCACTTTTTGCGACCCCATGGACTGCAGCCCACCAGGCTCCTCTGTCCATGGGATTCTCCAGGCAAGAACACTGGAGTGGGTTGCCATTTCCTTCTCCAGGGGGCCTTCCTGACCCAGGGATCGAACCCACATCTCCCGCACTGCAGGCAGATGCTTTCCATCTGAGCCACCAGGGAAGCCTCAAAACTTGTGTTCATCCAAAACCTTAGTAGGAAATAGGGGGTTTGCAGATGTCATCAAGTGAAGAGGAAGTCACACAGGTTTAAGGTAAACCCTAAATGCAATTTGACCAATATCCTTACAAGAAGAGGGAACTTTGGACACAGAGACATGGAGGAGAATGCCACGTGAAGACAGAGGGAGAGAAGGTGACAATAAACCCACAACAATGGCCAATAAGAACCAGAAGCCTCGAGAGAGGCTCCTCAGAGCCTCCTGTAGGAACCACCCGACCAACACGCTGACTCTGACCTCAGCCCAGGACTCAGAGAGGAAATCCCACTGCTTAAACTGCCAGGCCTGCAGTGCTAGGAAACTAAGACAAAGCCTATTTGCACAGATATTTATTTTATACACCATGTTTCTAGAATGGAAAACTGAGGAATACTTAAAAAAAAAAAAAACCTATATTATCATCCTCATCCCTATGAGATAGGTCAGAACTCAAGACTCCTTGGAAATTTCCAACTATTTATAGGCTTCTCTCTTACAGAGGTGACCAAGTCACTGCAGATGGAGACTGCAGCCATGAAATTAAAAGCTTGCTCCCTGGAAGAAAAGGTGTGACCAACCTAGACAGCATATTCAAAAGCAGAGACATTACTTTGCCAACAAAGGTCTGTCTAGTCAAAGCTATAGTTTTTCCAGTGGTCATGTATGGATATGAGAGTTGGACTATAAAGAAAGCTGAGTACCGATGAATTGATGCTTTTGAACTGCGGTGCTGGAGAAGACTCTTGAGAGTCCCTTGGGCTGCAAGGAGATCCAACCAGTCCATCCTAAAGGAGACCAGTCCTGGGTGTTCATTGGAAGGACTGATGTTGAAGCTGAAACTCCAATGCTTTTGCCACCTGATGTGAAGAACTGACTCATTGGAAAAGACCCTGATGCTGGGAAAGATTGAGGGCAGGAGGAGAAGGGGACGACAGAGGATGAGATGGCTGGATGGCATCACCAACTCAATGGACATGGGTTTGGGTGAACTCCGGGAGCTGGTGATGGACAGGGAGGCCTGGCGTGCTGCGGTTCATGGGGTCGCAAACAGTCAGACAAGACTGAGCGACTGAACTGAAGAACAGAAAAGAATCCCAGTTCTATATTTAAAAGTAGAGACACTAGAGGACGTCCCCAGTGGGCAAGTGGTTAGGCCTCTGCCTTCCAACGCAGGGGACATGGGTTCAAACCCCAGCCAAGGAACTAAGATCCCACATGCTGCAAGGTGACGCTAATAAATAAATAAATCGTCGAGGCTCTTGAGTAGTTCTGAATGAAATAGCTGTTGATTTTTGATGGGAGGTTAAACAAACACAGAAATTAAATAATATGGTAAATCTAAACAACCAAACTAGAGTGTGGTACTCATTGGGTACTCAAATTACATGTATGAACAGTACGAATATTTAAATGATCAACAATCAAAACCTTTATAAGCAAACATGGAAATCACAGTCAGTGGAATACTATGATAACTGACACAGAAAATTGTTGGAATTACATGATATCTATGTGAAAATCCAAGCTGGTTACAAAATAGTATTGATACCATGTTTTCATTTATTGTAAATAAAAATATTAAATGATAGAAAGTCAAAAATAAAGAAATGGATAAAAATAAAGTACCAATATATCTCCCTTCAGAGGGAAACTTAAAATTAACACGATTTAACTAGAGCCAACTGTGAGACTTGGCTAAGGCCTCCAGATCCAAAATGGACTACGTAACAACCCAGTCCTTCACTGAACAATAACCAGAGAACATGGTTTCTCAAGAACAGGGCTAGTGAAAAGGAAAATATCCCTTCTCCAGTGTGAACTATAATTAACGTTTGTCTTCAGATTCAGGGACTGAATAAGCCTCCCGATCCCTGCTTGAGCAGTGGGTTGAACCGGAATAGGAAGAACCACAGGCTGGTTATGGGACTAAATTCCCCGACGAGGCCTGGGAACCTCAGTTTTAAGGAGCGTGAGTGTTCCTCTTCATGAAACTCCAGACTGCAAGACTCAGGAAAGGACCAGTGAAAGAGAGCCTGCTTCTAGGTGGAATTTTCCCGAGGGTAGGTAGCAAGCTTGCTGGCCTCTGAGCACGAAAAAAGAAGCTAATTAAGGCAGTCACAAGGAGCTTTGTGGGCTAAACTGGAACAAGCATCATCCAAACTGCCTGAGCCTGTGAAGTTCAGAAACGCGAGAAGAGAGAAATCTAGGGTGTAGCTGGAAAGTCAGGGATCATAAACTGATCGAGAAACATCAGAGGAGAAAAGCAGTCTTCACAGGTGGCTCGGCGGTAAAGAACCCACCTGCCTAGCAGAAGATGCCGTTTCAGTCCCCGGTTGGCAGGATCCCCTGGAGGAGGGGATGGCAGCCCACGCCAGCATTCTTGCTGGAGAATCCCAGAGCCCCAGGAGCCTGGCGGGCTACCGTCCACGGGGTCACCACAGAGCTGGAGAGGACGGGGAGACCACTCGGCAGCAAAGGAGGGAAGGCCAGCGACGGAGGGAAAGAAGGGGTGCGGAGAACTGGGTTGAACAGGAATTTTTTCTTGCAGGCGGAAGGTGGAGGAGGGGACCACAAGGTAAGCCAGCTTTCCCTGGACTCCGTGGCCCTGGGGCAGTTCGCTGCCTCTGGGACACAGCCTTCTCTTCCGCCTGCTGATGCGCAGCAAGTCTTTCCCACCCTGGGTGTGCGCGCTGGGGTGGGGTGCGTGCGTGTTGAGTGACAGCAACGTCTTCCCCAGCCAACCTTCCAAAACTGAGTACTGGTCTGCTCTCACTCGATAACGTTCTGCTCATCATGTTAATTGCAGGGAGAAAACACGGGAGGGCTGGGGAGTCAGCGGCAGATCCAGAAACAGAGTCAAGCTCCCCTTACGTGCGAATCGGGGCCCTCCCATCTGCCCAGGCTGCCTCTCCTGCATATAATCAGGTATTAGCGTCTTTGTTTAAAGGATGTAGACGTTGTCACTGGAAACTCATGCAAAGTTCCCATGCAAAGGAAAGTCTACAGACGTCGGGTTCCTCATAGATCATAAAGACTGATTCCAGAGTAATTAAAGGTTTAAGAAAAGTAGGTGGAATGTGAAGAAATTATACAAAATATAACCAAGTTCAGGCAAAAGTGTTGAAGCAATAAACGCCTTTGCTCTCCCAGATTAGCATATTCATTTGGCAATATAAGCTCACTTAATGAAGACCTAGAGGCCATCTCATGTAACATGAAATATTAATGACGGTCATATGTATCACCAAAGGCTGAAAACTGAGAAGATCACGAAAACAGAATACGGAAGAGAAGTAATTAACATCAATAATTCGTAGCACTGCCAGATGGTCAAGCTAACGGGCTCTTTTTACAAGTCAGACTATAAACTATATAAATTGGCCCATAAAACACATCACTAAAGACTGAGACTGGAGATTATACCCAGGGTGGAACTTTAAATAGTTCAGAAGCGGGTTCTTACCCAGAAACACTGAGAACTACAACGCCACATCTTGACTTTTCCAGGCGATAGAAAGGGACCCAAATGAAGAACTGCGTAAACCGCGCCCCCCACCCTGTCTCACTGCTCTGTAGACCCCATGCTGACGGCAGGGTCCCTAGGGTTCCACACTTATTCTGACCTCACGCTGTCGGGGGAGTGGACACATTTTCTTTCACCCATGCTCCTCTATATTCTGGATGCCTGCCTCCAGAAGACACCCCACAGCGGTGCTGGCTGTCTACACTGCCTCTGCTGTCAGAGAGGGACTCTCAAGCCAGTCCTCACTCAGTCACGTTGCACCGAAAGCGTCGTGCTGGGTGCTGCAGGGACGGACGATTCCCAACTCTGGTCCATGTGGGGGCGACCCACCAAGCAGGCCACCATGCAGTTATCTTACACATCTGAGCTTCCCTCGTGGAAAGGAGAGCCACCCACTCCAGTATTCTTGGGCTTCCCTGGTGGCTCAGCTGGGAAAGAATCTGCCTGCAATGCAGGAGTGAAAGTGAGAGTCTCTCAGTCGTGTGCAACTCTTAACCCCATGGACTATACCGTCCATGGAATTCTCCAGGCCAGGATACTGGAGTGGGTAGCCTTTCCTTTCTCCAGGGGATCATCCCAACTCAGGGAGTGAACCCAGGTCTCCCGCATCGCAGGTGGACTCTTCACCAGCTGGGCCAGAGGGGAGCCCAAGAATCCTGGAGTGGGTGTCTCTCCCTTCTCCAGCGGATCTTCCCCACCCAGGGATCCAACTGCGGTCTCCTGCAGGCAGAGTCTTTACCAACTGGGCTACCAGGGAACCCCACAACGCAGGAGACCCGGGTTTGATCCCTGGGTTGGGAAGACCCCTGGAGGAGGGCATGGCAACCCACTCCAGTGTTCTTGCCCAGAGAATCCCATGGACAGAGGAGCCTGGTGGGCTGCAGTCCAGGGGGTCGCAAAGAGTCGGACACGACCGGGCGACGACGCACACACACTGGATAGCGGTGGTATAATTAATAAGAGAAAGGATGTAATCTTTGATCTCAAAGAGCTTAAGGTCTAATAGGAAAGATAAGAAGATTAACTTCTATGGGAGTGTGAGGGAGACACTGGAGAGGTATACAGTAAGAGACTAAGGGATGCCTCACACTAAAGCGTGGAGCACGGCTTCCTAGTGAGGGGTTGGTGGGAGAGGCGGAACGGACGGATCTCCAGGAGGCGCAGCCAGGCTCGGCCACAGCACAGCGGCGCGAGGCAAGCCCTGCTCCGGGCCAGGAAGCTGAGTTTACGTTCCGGGGACACCAGGAACGAGGCAGAAGGCAGGCTGGACGGGCAGAGACACCGGAGACCTTAAGAGAAGAGGGCCCAAGGGTAAAGCCGAAAGCACAGAGGCAAAGGGAGGTAATGTGGGGCTAAAAAGAGAGGCATTGGACCATCTCCTCTTTTATTTCACCTTGCTTTTCTCCCCTCTGCCTCCAACAGTGAACGGTACTAAGATTTCATAAGAAAACCGAAAGCCCATGATGAGTGACCCTGACCCTGCTTTGCCATCTTCTCAGGTTTATTTCCCCTGCTGGATGTTAGTACATTAAATCCCCAGGTGCCTTTCAGTGAATGTTGCATTTCTCCCAGTTTGGTAAATCAGATCTTTTTTTTCTGATGTATTTGCTTTCAGGATGCTGCTTTCTATTTTGGTGGGCAGTAAGCCATTCTGGCACTGAGGTGAAAGGAGTGTTTTTAACAACCGGGCCACATGGGGCATATAGATAGATGACAGTAGCTGGGAAGCAGCTTTTAGAATATCATGATGCATTTGTTAAACATCAAAAATGAAATAAGTATTAAAAGATAGTCCCACTCTTAAAACAAGCTGACCAGCTTAGACTACAGATCTTTTGTTTTAATTTAATATAATGCCTGACACAAGAATTTAACTATTAATGTTGCAAACATAACAATACATTTAACGGTTTTGAGTAAAGTATTCAATGAACACATTATGAATAAGTTGCATTTGCCTTAGTGTTTCTCCTCTACCGAATTGCATCCCCCTCTCAATAAACCAGAGATAAGGCACTGTTTTCAATTCTGTATTTATCTTTTCTTTATCTTTAAAAAGCAGCTTTATTAACTGTTTATGTCTTAAAATGTCGCTTACATTTCCATCAAGATTTTAAGCATGATCTTAGTGGTGTCGTATGTTTAGGGGCTTTTAGAACTTCTCTTTTGCTCGATACCAGATTTCTAAGATTCACGGGTGACTGAGAATAGCCATGGACATGTAAGGCAGGCTACATATCCACCTCTTCATGCTGGACCTGTGCAGCCTCTAGTTCTTGGCTCTTACAGACTGTTTTCTAGGAGCCCTGCCTTCTGGGTACATGTTCAGTTCAGTGCAGTTGCTCAGCCGTGTCCGACTCTTTGTGACCCCATGAACAGCAGCACTCCAGGCCTCCCTGTCCATCACCAACTCCCGGAGTTCACTCAGACTCACGTCCATTGAGTCGGTGATGCCATCCAGCCATCTCATCCTCGGTCGTCCCCTTCTCCTCCTGCCCCCAATCCCTCCCAGCATCAGAGTCTTTTCCAATGAGTCAACTCTTCACGTGAAGTGGCCAAAGTACTGGAGTTTCAGCTTTAGCATCATTCCTTCCAAAGAACACCCAGGGCTGATCTTCTTTAGAATGGACTGGTTGGATCTCCTTGCAGTCCAAGGGACTCTCAAGAGTCTTCCCCAACACCACAGTTCAAAAGCATCAATTCTTCAGTGCTCAGCCTTCTTCACAGTCCAACTCTCACATCCATACATGACCACAGGAAAAACCATAGCCTTGACTAGACGGACCTTAGTCGGCAAAGTAATGTGTTTGCTTTTGAATATTCTATCAGTTTGATGATAAGTTTTCTTCCAAGGAGTAAATGTCTTTCAATTTCATGGCTGCAGTCACCATCTGCAGTGATTTTGGAGCCCCCAAAAATAAAGTCTGACACTGTTTCCACTGTTTCCCCATCTATTTCCCATGAAGTGATGGGACCGGATGCCATGATCTTCGTTTTCTGAATGTTGAGCTTTAAGCCAACTTTTTCACTCTCCTCTTTCACTTTCGTCAAGAGGCTTTTTAGCTCCTCTTCACTTTCTGCCATAAGGGTGGTGTCATCTGCATATCTGAGGTTATTGATACTTCTCCCGGCAATCTTGATTCCAGCTTGTGTTTCTTCCAGTCCAGTGTTTCTCATGATGTACTCTGCATATAAGTTAAATAAGCAGGGTGACAATATACAGCCTTGACGGACTCCTTTTCCTATTTGGAAGCAGTCTGTTGTTCCATGTCCAGTTCGAACTGTTGCTTCCTGACCTGCATATAGGTTTCTCAAGAGGCAGGTCAGGTGGTCTGGTATTCCCATCTCTTTCAGAATTTTCCACAGTTTACTGTGATCCACACAGTCAAAGGCTTTGGCATAGTCAATAAAGCAGAAATAGATGTTTTTATGGAACTCTCTTGCTTATTCCACGACCCAGTGGATATTGGTAATTTGATCTCTGGTTCCTCTGCCTTTTCTGAAACCAGCTTGAACATCAGGGAGTTCACGGTTCACGTATTGCTGAAGTCTGGCTTGGAGAATTTTGAGCATTACTTTACTAGCATGTGAGAGTGCAATTGTGCAGTAGTTTGAGCATTCTTTGGCATTGCCTTTCTTTGGAATTGGAATGAAAACTGACCTTTTCCAGTCCTGTGGCCACTGCTGAGTTTTCCAAATTTGCTGACATATTGAGTGCAGCACTTTCACAGCATCATCTTTCAGGATTTGAAATAGCTCACCTGGACTTCCATCACCTCCACTAGCTTTGTTCGTAGTGATGCTTTCTAAGGCCCATTTGACTTCACATTCCAGGATGTCTGGCTCTAGGTGAGTGATCACACCATCATGATTATCTGGGTACATGTACAAAAATTGCTAAAAATTAAAATAAGCTGGACATCTTAGAATACAGGTCATTTTATATTTAAGATGTAGATTAGATATGGATTATTCAGTTATAGTGTGTTTCCATGTTCAGATTTCCAAAATAATCCCAACTTGTTTTCCAAAGTGATTTTCTAATTTACCTCTCAAAAACCACTATATAAGAATTCCTTTGATCCATATCTTCTCCAAGACCTTGTGAACTAAAAAAGTAAAAGTGAAAAGAAAAAAAAAAGAAGATTTAGGCTGTATTTAGGAGATAAAAGTAGAGACATTACTTTGTTAACAAAGGTCCATCTAGTCAAGGTTATGGTTTTTCCAGTAGTCATGTATGGATGGGAGAGTTGGATGATAAAGAAGCTGAGCACCGAAGAATTGATGCTTTTGAACTGTGGTGTTGGAGAAGACTCTTGAGAGTCCCTTGGACTGAAAGGAGATCCAACCAGGCCATCCTAAAGGAGATCAGTCCTGGGTGTCCATTGGAAAGACTGATGTTGAAGCTGAACCTCCAATACTTTGGCCAGCTGATGTGAAGAGCTGACTCATTTGAAAAGGCCCTGATGCTGGGAAAGATTGAAGGTGGGAGGAGAAGGGGATGACAGAGGATGAGATGGTTGGATGGCATCACCGACTCGATGGACATGGGTTTGGGTGGACTCTGGGAGTTGGTGATGGACAGGGAGCCCTGGCGTGCTGCTGTTCATGGGGTCGCAAAGAGTCGGACATGACTGAGCGACTGAAGTGAACTGAGGAGATGAAACACACAGAGATGTCCTGGATAAGAAGGAAAAGTAAAGACGACAATATTTACTTGTTAGTAGGTACCAATATAATAATGTCTCAACTTGATTATACTTCGTATTTCCCGGATGGCTGGAGAGACTGGACACCTTTCTATGGTTATCGGCCGCACACACACGTCATTTGCCCACTGTTCTGTTTCGCTTGCGTATGTGTTGTTCCCATTGATCGGTGATGCTAGTGTAGAGAACTGGCCTGACAGTGCAAGCAACATAAGAACTGCAGGTCCGACCCCTGGGGAAGGTCCCCTAGAGAAGGGAATGGCAACCCACTCCAGTATTCTTGCCTGGGAAATCCCATGGACAGAGGAGCCTGGCGGGCTACACAAAGTTGGACATGACTGAAGTGACTTAGCATGCATCGACTGGTATAAGTTTTTTATTTAAGTAATCTGCGTAATAAACTTATGTTGGTTACACATTTGATAAATATGTTCTGCTACTGTGTCGTCTTTTCATTTTCTTTATGGTATTTTGGGGTAAACAGAAATTATTAATTTAATATGTCCTCTGTCCATGAAATTCTCCAGGAGAGAATACTGGAGTGGGTTGCCATTTCCTTCTTCAGGGGATCTTCCCAACCCAGGGATCAAACCCAGGTCTCCTGCATTGCAGACAGATGCTTTACCGTCTGAGCTACTAGGAAAGCCATATTAAAGTTAATCAATCATTCACTTATGGTTAGAACTTTTTATACCTTGTTTATCAAAACTTTCTCTGCCCCAAAAGCAGAAAGAATGTTCTGTATTTTCTTCCTCAAGTTCTTGTCTCCTTCAGGCGACTCTAGTGTGCAGTGTGAGGCAGGAATGCTGTCTCAGTCTCCATCTCAGCACTGTTTGCCGAGCAGTCCTTCTTTTTCTCCATCGATCTTCAGCGCACCCCAGGTGAGATGTTTCCTGTGGCCCGCGGCACTCATTGATTTCCCCTTCTTGCTCTCCTCTTTATCACAGAAGCTAGAAACCCAGGAATTGAATTTTCCAAACTTCTTTGCCAGCAAGGTTTGAGATGTGGTTTAGATGCAGTCAGAGAATTGCACTTTTATTTAAAAACTTGGGGAACAGTAGGGGGGTCGAAGCCATTCATTCCCAGCAACAACAGCAGAGAAAACAGACGTAGGGAGGCAGGAAGTTCGATTTTATTTTACTTTAGGATCAGATGGGCTCACAACTTCTCTGCTAGTCACCTGTCTGGGGTTACAGTTTGGAGATGTTGAAGGTGTGTCCCAGTTTGCTGACCTCTGGGTAGCAGCCAAATATTTCTGACCCTCTGGATGGCAGTAGCAATGAACAATAAAGGTAATATACTCGGTGTCCAAAACCTTTGTACTTCTAGCCCTTCAATAATTCACATAACTCTTTTTTCTGTTTTAAATTCCTCCTACTTAAAATACTGAGTAATTTCTGTTTCCCCTATTTTGCCCTAAGAGACAGCCCTCTGTCAAATATCATAGTTCCGTTTATAAGTGGGTCTCCTGGCTTTTCCATTATGTGCTGTTGATCGGTTTGTCTACCCATGAGGCAGTAGGACATTGCCTTGATTAAAGCTTTCAGACCAACCTTGGCATCACTAAAGCAAGTCATTCCCCCTGCTCTTCACAAATGTCCCAGCTGTTCTTAGCTCTTTGCTATTCTCTATCTGCTCTAGAAAAATATTTGTAAATGTACGTGTTTTAGAAGAAGACATAATTTGTATTAGACTTTCATCAAATCTATAGACAAGTTTTAGTGAATCAGCATGGACCCACATTTTAGAAGCATTATTCTAGTAACGTTATGTGTATTAGGTTTATCGAGGTCAAACCGAGGAAATTTGAGAAGACCACCTGGAAAGCCAATATGGGCAGCTGGCGAAATAAAATAATGACAGAGAGAAGGGAGAGATTTCTGCTATGTTCAGGAGATAAAACGGGCAAGGATGTACTGGCTAAGACAGAAAACGCAGAATGGGTTAGGGTTTCTTCTGGGCCTCTGGGCACTACTCTTTACGTGCAGAAGCTGCTTAGAACAAGGACCATGAGACACATTTGGAGCATACTGACTTCCGGTGGCTAAGAGATATTCAAGCGAATGAGAGCCTGCAGCTCTGCAGAGGGAACTGGGCTGTCTGTTTAGAGGTACGGGGGGTTGTGGAGCTCAGTGCAGAAACGCACACACACACCTGGGAAGAACCCTCCGGGAACCCTGCCATTTTAGAGGGATCGCAAGAAAAGGGAGCAATCAGGGAGACCCAGCAAGGAGCTGGAGACCCAAAAGGAAAACGCCAGAGAAGAAGACTGGGAGGAGAGCCAGAAGGAAGCAGCTGCAAGAAAGAGGGGCTTGCTACAGCCTGAGATAGTTACAAGGAAGAAGAAACGGATCCACTGGATTTAATAGCATGAAATTAACTGGTGGAAGTCATTTCATTGCTGTTTTGGGGACAGGAGACAAATTGTTGTCAGATGAGCCGTAAAAGGCTGGTGAGGAAGGGAACTGGGAATGTAAATGGCTCTTCAAGAAGTTTGGTTGCAAAGGTTAAGAGACATCCAACAGTAGCTAGAGGGAGATATGGGGTCAGAGGACTTGTTTTTAAAGGACATGTGTGTATTTGAAGGGAGCACACAGAATACCTAGTAGGTGACTGATGGCCGAGGGTCTGGGTCAAATCACAAGGCAAACTCCAAGGCAGGTGGCTGGACAGATGACTCCGACTTTTGCAGTGAGCAAGAAGACTGGGAAAGCGTGAGTCTTGGTGGAAATCCATAGGTGGTTTTGGATTGTGGAGGGAGTGATTGCTTATGTTTCTTAGTGAATAAAAAGGTGGGTATGAGTGCTGAGAGCAGGAGGAAATGGGGCAGAGGAAGGAGTCTGGACAGCCATGGGGACAGCACAGCTGTGGGGACGAGAGGGAGAAGCAGCTGACTGGCTGCAAGGAGCACGGCTCCGGCAGAGCGCGGCCGCCGTCTCAGGGTTTGTGCCAGCTGCTGGCCTGCTCCCACGGAGCGCGGTACCCGGGGACCGCCTGCTTAGTTTCATCCCAAGCCTCTCCTACAGAATCCTCCGCGTTAGCCCGAAAGCGAGTAAGCGTCGTGTGCTCTGCCTTCACTTCTGTTGCAAAGCAGGCTAAGCGGCAGCTAGTCGCCACTGCTGGTCAGTCACTAAGGCGTGTCTGACTCTTCGCAGCCCCAAGGACTGCAGCTCGCCAGGCTCCTCTGTCCTGCACTGCCTCCCAGAGCTCGTTCAAAGTCACGCCCATCGAGTCAGTGATGCCATCCAACCATCTCATCCTCTGCCGCTCCCTTCTCTTTTTGCCTTCCATCTTTCCCTGCATCAGGGTCTTTTCCAATGAGATGGCTCTTCACATCAGGTGGCCAAAGTATTGGAGTTTCAGCAACCCTTCCAATGAGTGTTCAGGGTTGATTTCCTTTAGGATTGACTAGCCTGAGATCAAACCAGTAAATCCTAAAGTGGGAGCTAAAATTGCCACAATTAGTCCCACAGGAAACGGAAGGGAGATTAAATGATAGTGCGTGGCAGACACAAAAGACAGAATATTTGTGTAGGAAAATGTTCTTTATCTTCGGCGGCTTTGAGCTACACTAAGACGCATTGCTGTGTAGCCAGGAGCAACAATTATCCTTTAAATGGGGTTTTCAAGTTAGACAACACTATTACTAACGTCAACTGAAAAACGTGCAGGAAAAACCACCACCCCAAAATGGATCCATACAGGATGGCGATTAACCACCTCCAGCCAACAGATGAGATATCCTGCTCTTGAGAAACTTAATAAAACTGTAGGACTTATCGATTTTGCTCTTCCTCTAGGCAGAAATATGCCAAGAATATACACAGAGAAAATAAATAATCTCGAGCTTTTGTACGAGAGCTAAAGCGAATGTGGAGTTACAGACTCTCAGAGTGAACCCAGGCATAGGCCGGTTCAGCACACAGCTAATAGGATAAAGATTCACGGCCAGGCGCTTGTCTTAACAAAGATGAAACACCCATCATATGACCTGGAGGTTTTTTCCCTCTAAAATGTACCCAGGAGAGTGGCGACAGAAGAGCAAGTTATTACTTGATGTCCTGATAAACCATCTGTGAAGCAGAGATCCATCAGATGTCTCCTGAGAGGCAGTTCTAGAAGGTTCCTGGGGAGTGGCTTGATACTGTGTTAATCACGGAGACTCCAACAGCACAGCTGCTCTTAGGAAATGCGAGGGGCTGGAACACAGAGTCCAGAGGGCAGTGGTGAACACCAGAGCTTATCTCGCTGCCCTGGGCATGAGGTCAAAGGGCATCGGGTACAGGGGCCCACGGGGCAGGACTGGCTCAGCTGGTCGCCGGTCACCACCCAGCAAGTCAGAAGTGATCTTCTGACCAACAGGGATAGTGACTAGAAGAGTGCTTCTCAATTCATTTTATCCAGGGCACATAGGAACTGCCATCTATAGTGAAAATTAGGGAGAAAAAAGATACAAGAACGTTGGGAGGGGTCAGACCAGTTGAGAGGCTGATGGAAGGAGAAACGTGACTCAGGAAAGGCAAAGAAAGAGGAGGGATTCCTTCATCATTGCCTGCGCAGGTGTCTCTCCTCTCCTCTCAGCTTGTTCATTATGGGCAAACCCCTGTTCCCCTGTTGCTGCGGTTCTGAAATAGCATCTCCAGAACTTGTTGCCAACTTTTCATCTGCTCTTCCCAGAGAAGGGATGAGTCATCTGCCCAGTAGACACTCTGCCCTTAGCAAGCTGGAGACAGAAGACAGCCTCTTTAATCTGACTACAGTTTACGGAAGCCTTCCACAATAAACGTCGCGTGTCACAGGAGGTTTCTGTAGTGGCATATGAAAAACTCTCTTCCTGCCTAAGACCAGGGGCAAAACAAGGACACCAGTTATTCCCGACTCTGGCATTCACTGGGGTCGCGAGGCGGTGAACAGGGGATAAAATAAGAACATGCGAGTCTTGCAGGGGCTCAGTCTCTGGGCTGCAGTAACAGATGCCCACAGGCTGGGCGGCTTATAAACAATAAGCTATTTGCCACGGTTCTGGAGGCTGCAAGTCCAAACCTTAAACTGGGAGAGCTGGCGTCTGGTGAGGCCCTGCAGCCTGGCCATCCCAGGGCAGAAGGTAGACGGCACTCCCCAGGGTCTCTTTCACAAGGGCACTAACCTCATCCACAGAGGCCCACCCTCGTGACCTCATCACCTCCTCAAGGCCCCTCCTCCCACTATTAATACTGTGCCGTGAAGGGTTAGGCTTCAGGGTATGAATTTTTAGAGGGAGAGATATAAACACCTAGTCTACAGCAGGAAGAAATAAAACTGTTCTTATTCACTGATGATGTAATTATGTGCATTGTAAACTTCTGAAACTAAAGCCAACAAAGTAATAAGCTTAACAATGTTTCCCAATATAAACTCAATATTAAGAGTCAGTAAACTATGTATAATAGCAGCATGTAATTAGGAAGGTTTCTAAGTCAGAACTTGTACAATAGCACACAAAAAAATCATCAAATGCATCGAAATTAAAGGAAAAATGTGTGAAACTGCCATACAGAAAAGTAAAAAGCATACTGAAAGAAATTTAATACTTAAATACATAGAAGGATGTTTTCATGTTTACGGATTGGAATAATCATTATTATAAAACTTCATTTTTTCCCAAACTGGTTCAGTATAATCCCAATTAAAATTCCAGCTTTATTTACAGAAATGGCAAGAGCCAAGAGCAGGACTGTCTTGAAGAAGAGCAGGATGAGGAGCTTCACAGGATATTAAGGCGTCATAAATCCTCAGCCACTGAGGAGCATTGTCTTAGCACATGGATAGGCAATTAGGCATCAGTGAAACAGAGAGGAGAACTGAGAGTTAGAATCGTACTTGCATGGTCTCCTGATTTCTGACCAAAGTGCTGCTACGATAGAGTAGGAAGAGACGGTCTTTCTGGTGAATAGCACCGGATCTATTGCACACACATGGCAGGAGAAACCAGCTTCACCCTGCTACACACCACACACAGAAACCTGCTCCAGATGGATTGTGGATGTGGATGTGAAAGATGGAAAACAATTCTGGAAAAATATACCAAGAATATATTCAGCTTTTCTTGGGGCAAGCAAAGATGTACTAAACAAGACTCAAGAAAATTGCTAGTCATAAAAAAAGACAATGCAGAATTGGACTGTATTGAAGACCTCGTAGCAGTAACTGTCGAAGCTGGATGCATATTCTGCGAACAAGAAATCCTTCTCCTAGGGCTACACCTGACAGAAACGTGCACACATGTGTACCAAGTGTGTACCTAAGTCACGTGCTCAATGTTCTTAAAAGCTTCATTTCATAAGAGACCCAAACGGAAAGCAACCCAAACATTCATAGACAAGAGAATAAATAAACGCATATTCCTACGACAGCATACTATTAGCACAGTAACAAATAAAATTACTACCACAAGCTGTGACTTGGGTGAATTTCACAGACATAATGTTGAGGGGAAAGCCAGAGACAAAAGGGCATATGTTATGTGAGTCTATTTTTATAAAACTGAAGAATTTGTTAAACTAACTTGTTTGCAGAGAAGACAGAATAGTGGTTAATTTGTAGGTTGTATAGCTTCTAACAGATGACTTCAGGAAGACTGCGGAGAGGCGTCTATAGCGCTCTAACCCTTGACTATGGATATGTCCACTTTGTAAAAATTCATCGAGTTCTGCACTTAAGATTAAGACATTATTATATGCCGTTTCTGTATCAGTCAGAATACAAAGCAAAACTACAGATACAAGTTGGATCTCTCTCTCCCTAAGACTTTGAATTCCTTCTCCTACTCAAGCAAGAGGAACATATATGCCTCCCGCTTTTACACAATCATGAAGATTTGAGAGATTCAAATGGGCTGTTGCTTGAGGTCGTGGGGTTTAATGGAAAAAGAATGAAGCATCTTAGTCCAGGTACCTGAAGTCTTATCTGGCAGGCTTGTGACCTTGAGAAGTATTTTCTTGTTAACCTCAGCTTCTTCCTCTGTAGAACAGTGGTAATAATACTCCAGTACCCTCCTTCAACCACTGTGGAAAACAATTTTCTTTTCACATCTCAAATTCTTGCTCATTTTTAAAACTTCTCCTTTTCTTGTTAAAATCCAAGCAGACTTTTACTACCCTTCCCTGCGTCCCCATCGATACTTTGTACACATTCACTTTACAATATTAGATTTTGCAAGCTTCCACTGGAAGGGAACATGTAGAAGCTTCTAGAAGACAAGGCTGGTGCTTGTCATATTTTTTATGCCTGGAACCCAGCCCAAGGCCTGACACATCAGTGCTCAATAAATTCCGGATTAAATAAAATAATGAAAGAGTGAATTTCTAGGTCTACCTCACGCTTCTAACCAAGTGACCATAGCTTGTGGATTGAGACTGATGAGAAAGCGAAGTCGCTCAGTCGTGTCCGACTCTGTGTGACCCCACGGACTGTAGCCCACCGGGCTCCTCTGTCCATGGGCTCCTCCAGGCAAGAACGCTGGAGTGGGGTGCCATTCCCTTCTCCAGGGGATCTTCCCGACCAGGGATTGAACCCGGCTCTCCCGCAGTGCAGGCAGACGCTTTACCCCCTAGTGACACACACAGAGGTAGGTCAGCGCCATCCAGCGCGCAGGAATAAGTCACAAAATCGCCCCCAGCTTGTCTTATCCACTCGTGAAGGCATATAGAACAGAACCAGTTGATTTTTGAAGATCTATTTTAACTGAAGTGTTTAAAAAACATTCTCAGAATCTTCGCTGAAACTTGGGAACTCTGCAAAGACAGACAACTGACCAAATAAAACAGGCATCCAGACAGAAGCGGCAAGAAAGCCCTTGTCGAGGAGGCAGAAGCCGTGCTGAGGACGAGAAGCCCTCCGGTGCGAGGCGCAGTCTCCCTGTCTGCGCCAAAACTCAGGGGGTGGGGCAGTAGTGCAACAGGAGCCAGCGTATCCCATCACTACAGAGGGGCAACTGGACCGGCCGCTGAACACACACAGACCAACTGCGGTGCCGACAAGCCTCCGTAGAAACACGCGCCCCTTGCTTCTGTGCAGAAGTTACAGCCACACGGCCTCCTCTCGCGTAGGCTGTGCCTGCCTGTCTGTTCTTGGTGTGTGGTGTGCTGGGCGATTTATGCTTTTTATTTTGATAACACAGGATTACTTTGGACAGGCTGTATTCCATCAATATTGCCATCGCTGCCACCAGTAGCAATATCACCATATTTTTCCTTAAGACCATTTACCATCACTTTTTTGAACACAGCACAATTTTTAAAAGTGCATGAGAAGGAGCTTACCTGACTCCAGGGATTTGGATATAGGCTGTAGAACACTTCACCTCTAAGTCAGTAGTTCAAATCCAGCCTAGGGTGAAGAGGATAAAAATATTTCCAGGTGTTATGTGCTTAAATCAAGTTTAAGCCTTGATGCAGCTCCCTGAGGCAGAGGATCAGCAATATATTTTAGCATCTTGTTCACAGCCCTGGAGAACAAGGCCTGCAGACCCAGGAGAATAAACCAGCTCTCTATCCCAATATTCAGCAGCATCATTCAGAGCTCGCTCAGGGTCCTTTTGGGCCCACTCCAGAGGTGCCAAGAAGATTTTCACTTACCATGGCTTCCAAACACTTAAACCATTACATCCCTCCACTGGGATGCTGGGAAACAAAGCTGAGAATTTATAAAGAAAAAGCCATTCAATATTTTGCTTCTCAAAGACTAAGATGCTTCAGAAAGAACAGGTGCAGGGGGAGAAATTTAAATTCAGAATTACATACCTTCATATATGTGGTATGAATACACAGTAATTTCCCTGCTAAACTTTAAGCTGTTGCCCAGGGAAAATATTCACCCGATCATGAACATAACGGAGTTCCTATAAATATGATACATGCCCTCCTTGCATACGGAATTAGATGCTGGAGACACTGCTGAATCACAATCATCTGTTTCTGAATTTCTGTAAAGACATCAGCTATCGAATCAAAGTGATCACCAGCAGTAGTAAATCACGACAAAATCAAGCCAGATATACCTTATGTGTGAGCAGATCCATCACCAAGCAAATTAAAATCCTGATATATCACCACTGCTAAAATTTGCCAAACACAATTACACAGATCCTTCAGTTCAGTTCAGTTCAGCTACTCAGTCATGTCCGACTCTTTGCGACCACATGAATCACAGCACGCCAGGACTCCCTGTCCATCACCAGCTCCTGGAGTTCACTCAAACTCACATCCATTGAGTCAGTCATGTCATCCAGCCATCTCATCCTCTGTAATCCTCTTTTTCTCCTGCCTCCAATACCTCCCAGCATCAGGGTCTTTTCCAATGAGTCAATTCTTTGCATGAGGTGGCCAAAGCACTCGAGTTTCAGCTTCACCATCAGTCCTTCCAATGAACACCCAGGGCTGATCTCCTTTAAAATGGACTGGTTGGATCTCCTTGCAGTCCAAGGGACTCTCAAGAGTCTTCTCCAACACCACAGTTCAAAAGCATCAATTCTTCGGCGCTCAGCTTTCTTCACAGTCCAACTCTCACATCTGTACATGACCACAGGAAAAACCATAGCCTTGACTAGACAGACCTTTGTTGGCAAAGTAATATCTCTGCTTTTCAATATACTATTTAGGTTGGTCATAACTTTCCTTCCAAGGAGTAAGCGTCTTTTAATTTCATGGCTGCAATCACCATCTGCAGTGATTTTGGAGCCCCCCAAAATAAAGTCTGACACTGTTTCCACTCTTTCCCCATCTATTTCCCATGAAGTGATGGGACTGGATGCCATGATCTTCATTTTCTGAATGTTGAGCTTTAGCCAACTTTTTCACTCTCCACTTTCACTTTCATCAAGAGGCTTTACCTTTCTACTATTGCCTCAAGCAATTTCTAATGTTTTATTCAGGTCTATGTCTGAGATAATCTTATCGCTTGACCAAAGGGGTATAAAGGAATGGTATTCTGGCTACAGTTTGATCAAAGGGAACAGTCTCTAGCCTGAAAATTAGTAATTACTCAGAACTGAAGTGAAAGTCATACAGTCGTGTCCAACTCTTTGTGACCCAATGGACTATGCAGTCTATGGAATCCACCAGATCAGAATACTGGAGTGGACAGCCTTTCCCTTCTCCAGGGGATCTTCCCAACCCAGGGATTGAACCCAGGTCTCCCACATTGCAGGCAGATTCTTTACCAGCTGAGCCACAAGGGAGGCCCAACTACTCAGAGCTCCCCTTAAACTTTGCCATCACCACATTGCAAAAGCTTGAACGAGAAATATCAACTTTCTGCTCTATCTCTTCATCTGCAGAGCAAAGGTGGGAAAGGGAAATTATGAGGAATTCTGGGAGTGTCCTTCCAATTCCACATTATAGAAAACGTGAAACAACCTTTAAAGCCTCCTTAAAAGTTTAGCTGTTGTAAATTAGCTCTACTTCTTTTTAAACTGAGATATTAAAGTGTTTCTTATATGCATTAAATTTTTATTTTAAAAGAGTGAGTAGTATATATTAATTGCCAAGTGATGTTTATGAATATTTTTTCTTCAATTCACAAGCCTATCTTTATTCCAGTTATAATACTATAAATTAAAATATGGTGGAGCCCAAGAATGCCGCTTAGTCACAGTCAAAACAAAAATGTTAAAAATCCAAGCAAAACCATTACTGCTTGCCCCAACTTGGCAGATCACCTAATCACATTCCCTAATTCCCTCATTTACTCGGCCAACCAGCCAGTGTTTACTCAGTGCCCAGTATGTGCCACACACTCTGTCAAACGCCACAGTTACAAAGAAAAACCGGCTGCTGTCCCAAGGAGCTTCCAATCTCCTAAACAGTTTGACAGAAAGCAGAAAATAATCTGTCAACTCAGCTATCCCTGAGGAGGACCTCAGCTCAGTAAATCAGGAAGAGATGGTAGTTACACACGTGTCTTTTCTAAGCCAGTTATCACGTACCCTGTGACCTCAGTGTGGTGAATAGACCCGAGCCCTTACTGACAGGTGTGTGGCGCCTCCCTCGCATCTGCCTTTGGGGCTGACTCTGCAGCCACTTTGTGGTCGCCCCTGTCTTTATTTCTCATCCCACTTTGCCCCATGTTATTTTGGAGTATTTCGTGTATCATTTTAGTCTCTGCTTAAAATCATTTCTAGAAAAACACAATGTATAAGTAAACAAACCCAGACACTGCCAAATTTATACAAATGCTTAATTCCAGAAAGCTTTACACAAATTGAATTTTTCATAAGCCAAACATATCTTCCTTTCTTGAAAAATCTTAAGTTTCCGTTTTAAATCAGCCTGTTTATGCTGAGGAACTGTCTCTGCATTCTGGACACACTTGGTCCCTCCTCTGTCGTGATTAAACTGAGAAGGAAGAGGGGAAGTAAACACCCAGACGGGACTCTGCTGCTGTGGTGTCCAGTCGCTCAGTGGTGTCTGGCTCTTGGCGACCCAAGGACTGAGCGCTCCAGGCCTCTCTGTCCTCCGCCGCCTCCTGGAGTTGGCTCAGGTGCACGTCCACTGAGTTGCTGATGCCATCCACCCGTCTCATCCTCTGCCACCAAAACGGTGGTGGTAGGAGCTAATTCAGAGGGGCTGCTGAGACAGAGACAACAGGAGACCCGGGGCAAAGACCAAACAAGTGGCCGTCCACTTAATGCATTCACTTGAAGGTAGTCCCCATGCCGGCGTTTCTAATTAAAAACCAAAATTTCCTCATCTCTTAAAATGCCGTAACGCCCTCTAGAGGGACCCAGGGAAGTGCTGCGAGGAGCTTTGCCCTCTGTGACCTCATTTTGCATTCCCATGACCTGCGCTCACAAGGATTACTCTAAGTGCGTTGGGTAGATCACAAACAATGAGCTCCTGGAGCAAGGAATGTGTCTGTACGCTTTGCAGTCTTTCAGGACCTAGAACGATGCCTGGTGTACAGTCAACGCTTGATCAACGCTCAGGATTAGAAAACACTATGGGCTTCAGAGGACAGTGCAACCCATCAGAAGGCTCCAATGCCTATAACCAGTTCAGAAATACAGGAGCGTACAGACATCTTGTTCAGTGCCTTTTACGCCTCTTCTGACTCTCGCTCTGGCAGGCAGGCTCTTCACCACTAGCACCGACTGGGAAGCTTTATGATTTATACCTGAGTTTTATTTCTAATGAGGGTTTTGCTGATAAACAAATGCTTGTCTGAAAGTGTATTTTCTTAGGCGGAAAAGAATCTAACTTCTCTGAGCAGGTTCAATAGATGCAGCAAGGATGATGAAGTTATCATAGACTAGTCCCAGACCCATTAACACTGAAATAAGCTTGGATGGAGAAGAGGCGGCAGGGGGCGGGGAAGCACAGGGAGGTTTACTGTTTTTAGAAATGTTAGCACCATCCAAGTAAGCTATTAAAATGCGTATCCTCAACTAGATCAAAGCGTTGCTGCTGCTGCTGCTGCTGCTGCTAAGTCGCTTCAGTCGTGTCCGACTCTGTGCAGCCCCATAGACGGCAAGCCCACCAGGTTCCCCCGTCCCTGGGATTCTCCAGGCAAGAACACTGGAGTGGGTTGCCATTTCCTTCTCCAATGCATGAAAGTGAAAAGTGAAAGTGAAGTCGCTCAGTCGTGTCTGACTCTGTGCGACCCCATGGACTGCAGCCCACCAGGCTCCCCCGTCCCTGGGATTCTCCAGGCAAGAGCACTGGAGTGGGGTGCCATTTCCTTCTCCAATGCATGTGTGCATGCTAAATCGCCTCAGTCGTGTCCGTCTCTGTGTGACCCTATGGACAGCAGCCCGCCAGGCTCCTCCATCCACAGGATTCTCCAGGCAAGAGTACTGGGGTGGGCTGCCATTATTGCCTATATATATTTTCAAAGGTATAACTTTCCATTAAAAAGTGTCATCTGCTTCAGTGTGACCACCATCTGTGGACATTTAAGGCTACGTATATAGACTCCCTGCTTCAAAAACATTTTAAAAGTGAAAATATTGATAAAATAATGTTTAAATGCTGATTAGAATGCAAGAAATTTAGTGGTTCAAAATAAAACTGCATTAATAATGCGAAGCTCTGATGGAGCTGAGAGTATAGAGCAAAGAACTGAGCTTAAATCAAGAGTAAAATGAACCCTTTCGCAGCTAGGATAACCTTTATCCAGAAAAAGGGAAGTCTTGTTTCCAAGGGGTGAAGAGGGTGCTTGCTGTTGAGGATGAAGTCTGGGTAAGCCACTCACCTGGCAGACCTGCAGGTCCATCTGGATGCCAGCTTCTCCCTTCCTGCGTCCTAGGAGTTGATGCAGAGGATTCAGTTGAGTCTGACTGGTTTATACTGTGGACTTCATATGAGAGTCTGGAGTTACTCACTGTGATCGAATCTTCGGGACTAAGAATTTTGCTCTCAGTCTAAGCTGCACTGTCAGGCCAATGAAAACCTCTGGGCGGCTATATCCGGATCTGACCAAATATCCTGGAGGCTAAGGGCAGCGGGGACAGCAAGGGGATAAGGTCAGTGTTTCCAGCACAGCCCAGGCTGAAGGGCTGTTGCAAAGCCAAAGCCCAGTTTTGAAATATTTTATTCTTAGGCTCACAGTTGTGGCCTTAGAAGTGACTACTAGCAAGCACCGCGAGCAATCAGAGGATTCTTCCTGAAAGACAGTGGAGCCTATTTTCAGGTAACCACACTGAAAATGACGCCGTGGTTTTTAATCTGCTGTGTCTGCTCGCCTTTTTCTTGCCCCCAGCTCTCACACACAGATGACTCAGAATCCTGTGTGTGCGTCTCTTTTTTAAAGGAAACAGAACAAAAGGCTTTTCACTAAACGTTTTACATAAATGGCCTTGTCATAGGCATGCTGTTTTCCCAACAAACGTTTATTGACCATTGTGTGCCAAGTCTGGTGCAGAAGCTGCAAAGAAGGAAAAAGAAAAAATAGATGACCAGTGCCCGCCCTCATGAGGCTTGTGTTCCGATGACAAAAACAATGCAAAAAAACTACTGTAAGTATAGGAGGAGGGTCAGAAGGTGGACAGAGTGTTAAGGGCCTAAGTGACCAAGGAACCAGCCTCTTCTGTTGGATCTGAAGTTCAAGGCGAAGTGTGAAAGGTGAGCAGAGGTTTATTAGATGAACAGCGGAGCTCGGCGTTTCCAGGCTGCGGAGACAGCACAGGTGGGTGCCCAGAAGCAGGAGGAAGCGTGGCAGGCCGCAGGTGCCCAAAGACGGCACAGTGACGGGAATGAGAGCCGGGAAGAGCCCGCCAGCTGCGCAGCGCCCAGCGCACACGGTAAGTTATTTCAAGACTGGATCCTTAAGTGCCTTAGAAGCTCCCAAGGAATAGGGAAGGGTGGCTTATTGACGCCTATTATCATTTCCAGAGGAAACAAAAATGACTCTTGATGGCAACCTGTGTCTGGAGACACACTTCATGCATAATGTTTTATTTAAAATTTTGCAACGTGTTCACATTTTGTCGGACAACTTATAACAAAGGAAACGTTAAATGGACGTTTTCCTAGAAGCCGAGCCCAGTGCAAATGTTCCCACTAGCTTGCTTTTCCTCTTTAACGTCCGTTACGGGATATACGCCCTCACGAGGAAACTGAACACAGCAGTCGGATCGGACGTGTCACACTGTGGTGTTGGCCCTGAGACGGTGAAACGGGACTTGAGGGTTATCCAGCATCCTTGCTGTTAGCTCCTTTCATGCTCCAGGGGCAAAGCAGGAAGAGAAGAGTTTCCAATCAGCCGGGGCGGCTCCTCCCTCAGTAGTCATTCAGTGAGGTGCAAAGTGAGGCGTTTTCGCCCCTAAGCCCAGAGCCTCCCCGAAGCCCTGAGCAGGCACCCGGAAACCCCGGCTCTGTTCGTTATCCTCATGTTGCTCGTTCTTCGGGTCTCTTCCCCTGGGACTCCCAACACACAAACAGTTCCCCCTTCTTGCTCAGAGAGGAATTCCTTTCACTGGGGACAAAAATCTCCATCCACAGCCAAAGCTTTTAAGGCAAGAGCTCCCAAAGAGTTAAGAGTTCTCAGTTCAGTTCAGTCTCTCAGTCGTGTCTGACTCTTAGCGAACCGTAGGACGCCAGGCCTCCCTGTCCATCACCAACTCCTAGAGTTTACCCAAACTCATGTCCATTGAGTCGGTGATGCCATCCAGCCATCTCATCCTCTGTCGTCCCCTTCTCCTCCTGCCCCCAATCCCTCCCAGCATCAGGGTCTTTTCCAATGAGTCAGCTCTTCACATCAGGTGGCCAAAGGATTGGAGTTTCAGCTTCAGCATCAGTCCCTCCAATGAACACCCAGGACTGATCTCCTTTAGGATGGACTGCTTGGATCTCCTTGCAGTCCAAGGGACTCTCAAGAGTCTTCTCCAACACCACAGTTCAAAAGAATCCATTAAGAGTCCTAGCTCAACTCTTTCAAGGACTCTCCCCTAAAGCCTTCCCAGGTGCCTCACAGACCTCCCGACTCTGAAAGCCCTTTCTTACAGCATCTTTTTCTTGAACAGGAAGAGATTGCAAATGGTTGGGGAGAGGGAGTCAGTCACCGAGGGGGCTGGGGGAGAAGAGACAGAGATGGTTGTCTGGAGCCTGGCCGGGCAGAGACCCCTTACTTTCCAGGCAGCCCTCTAAGGAAACCACGGGCTTCATCCTTTCCAAGAAAATCCTCCAAAACAACAAGAAGTGCCCAGAGAGGCGGTGTGTCACCCACCAGGCAAAATCTATGCCAAGACCGTTATGATCACTGAATGGGGAATAAAGGCGTGAAATCATGTCTTACCAGGAAGGAAGAGCAAGAGGGAAAGAATAGACCCCCTCCCCCCAAAACTGCACCACGGCAAGTGGGGTTTGGCTTCACTGCATTTCACATCGGGTTTCCAACACACTTTGCTCTCTTCTTGAAAGGGCTAATCATGCCGATGTTGCCAAAGAAACACGCGGTTGTTCAGTCGTTTTATTAGCATGTTTTCCAGAGAGCTGCTGTGAATTAAAAGCAAGGCCAGTTTCATTCAAATAGTATTTGGTTGTTTTATTTTCAAACTCTGAAAGTAAGAGCATTCATATTTATAGATCCCTGCGTACACACAGAGATTGCAGAGAGGCAGCCAATGTCTGCCTTTGGCTCTCCTTCCACGGAAACCGGAGGAATTACTCATGCACAGATAAGCACAGATAGCTCCTTTGCCGTAGTATGGAGCAAACGCATGAAACACAGAGATTTCAAGTGGCATCAGTGTGCAAAGGCATGTGTTTGTTTAGCTGTTTATTAGATTGTGAAATTGTGCTTTCTTGGTGCTATAGACTCTTCAGGGAGGCAGTGTAGCATCATGTTTAATTCAAATAGATTGCAAACAACCTTGACTGCCATATATTAGCATCAGAAACTCCCCATAATAAAAAGAAGGTTTTTCCTCACTGCGGCTTTGCAGTCAGGGCAGGCAGAGAACATTCTACAAATGAGGGCCCTCCAAGGGAAGTGTCTGCTCCTCTTTCCGTAAAGACTGAATTTCTAAACTGTCACTGGAGCGGTTTAAGTCATTTTAACCGTGATGATGGCCCAAGGGGAGAGGTGCCGTTTCCAAGGCTGGGTTGGGGTCTTTAGGGACTTGGAGGCCAGTGTCTTCCATAGAATCGCACTAGGAATGGAAAAGAAAGCCTGAGCACTCAGGGCTTAGCATCCCCATGGCCTACCCCACTTCGCAGTCACCTGGGAGATGCTATGCTCCTGGAGACTCTCAAACATACAACGACTCGTGTGATGACGCAGCGCTGGTGCACCCAGGGAAAACCACCTAAAACGTCACCTGTCTTCCCAGGCCATTCTGCAGTTTAGGTGCTCATTTAGAAGATAAGTTTACCCTCCTAAACATCTCCATCTTCAGTTGAAAGAGAAGAACGGGAGACCAGCAGGCACGCAGGAGCAAAGACGTAGTGGCCAGCAAGGGGGCAGAGGGCGAGGGTGACCTGGGCCTCTCCAGCGGGGAGCTGTTCTGTCATGCACCCTGGACTGGCCCAGATCTTTTAAGGTACAGGACTGTCTTCTCTGAAGTGTTCAGCTCTTCCGAGGTTAAGCCGATTTTCAGGAGAGCTTCTGGCGTGTCTGTGCCTCCCCAGTGAACACGCCTCTTTTCTCGGTGTTCCTGTGGATGCATCCTCTCTCGCACTCTTCCCCACCGTAGTAAGCGCTGAGGACCGCCCCGCTGTGCCGTCCCAGAAGTGGGCACTGATCCCCTCCTGGGCAGTCAGAGCATTTGTGTCGTTTGGCTACGGCGACTGGTCCAAAAACATGCACCCCCCACACACTGGGCAAGGAAGAGCATGAGAGTGCGTGGCTGGATTTCATCCGAACGGGAAGAAGGAGCTTTTCCTGGAAAGGTGTTGGGAGACGCTGAGCTGAGAAGACACGCATTAGCAGATCTGGGATGAGCAAGGTTTGATGTAATCTCCCTCCGCTTATGCCAGTTTGGATGGCTTCCTGTCACTTGTCGGCTGTGGAATAATGATGATGCAGGGAAAGAACGAGGGTGTCATAAGCTGGTAGAGGTCGGGGCTGGGTCGGGGTACTAGGAGTCAGGGGCTCCGAGATCTCAGTCTCCTACTAACTCTGTGATTATGAGTGAATCACAGCTTCCCCCTTTGTGAAATTATGGAAAAAACCTGGAAAGTGTGGGTCCTAAACTTTTTATAAAAATCTCATTCTCAAATCACGTTTTATCCAACCAGTTCATCCTAAAGGAAATCAGTCCTGAATATTCATTGGAAGGACTGATGCTGAAGCTGAAACTCCAATCCTTTGGCCACCTGATGTGAAGAGCTGACTCATTGGAAAAGACCCTGATGCTGGGAAAGATTGAAGCTGGGAGGAGAAGGGGATGACAGAGAATGATATGGTTGGATGGCATCACTGACTTGATGGACATGAGTTTGAATGAGCTCTGGGAGTTGGTGATGGACAGGGAGGCCTGGCGTGCTGCAGTCCACGGGGTCGCTGAGTCAGACATGACTGAGCGACTGAACAGAACAGAACAAATACCCTGTTATCTGAAATAAATCATAACGACAACAGCAACAAGAGTGTTCACTGAGCATGTACTCTAAGGGTATCTTGGTTCTAAACCCATATTTTACTTCATGTGTATTTTACTCATGTTAATCCTCACAAAATCCTATGAGGTGAAGTCTGGTTACAAATTAACTTTTACAGGGAAATAAACTTAAGTACAGAGAGATTAAGAAGTTTCCACAAGGTCACACAGCCATGCACGGTGGGTCAGGGACAGGACCCAGCTCCAGGGTCTGTCCTCTCAAGCACCCTGCTTTTTTTATTTTTTTTTTGACACATAATTGTGTTTGTTCATTTTTGGCTGTGCTGGGTCTTTGCTGCCGCCTGGGCCTCTCTCTAGTTGTGGCTGGCAGGCCTCTCGTTGCAGGGGCTTCTCTTGCTGCAGACACGAGGCCTAGGCCTGGGGACTCTGGAGCTGCACCTCAGTAGGCAGAGCTCAGTAGCTGTGGTGCACGCGCTCAGTCCCTCCACAGCACTCGGGGTCTTCCTGGCTCAGGAGCCGGACCTGTGTCTCCACAGCACGCGGGGTCTCCCTGGCTCAGGAGTTGAGCCCGCGTCTCCTGCGTTGGCAGGCTGATTCTTGACCACCAGGGGAACCTGTTGCTAGTTGTTTGGTTTGTTTGTTTGAATCATCTGTAGTAAGAAAGAGACGCACTCTGCTTTTAACCAAAGCTCCTCCTCTGCTTTTAATCAAAGCGAGATAGGCAGGCTAGAAGCCCATTCCTGAAGCTTCCCTTGGAAACCTTAGGGCTCTGAAGAGTCTGATAACCACAAAATTCTTTGACAGCTAATATTTATTTCAACTTGAAATGTTTGTACGTATAGCTTGAGCCCACTGCACCTCATATGTCATAATAAACCAGCCCAAAGACAGCCTGACAACACCGAGCACACCTCCTCACAGCCTGACAACACCCTGAGCACACCTTCTCACAGCCTGACAACACCCTGAGCACACCTCCTCACAGCCTGACAACACCCTGAGCACACCTCCTCACAGCCTGACAACACCCTGAGCACACCTCCTCACAGCCTGACAACACCCTGAGCTCACCTCCTCACAGCCTGACTGACAACACCCTGAGCACACCTCCTCACAGCCTGACAACACCCTGAGCACACCTCCTCACAGCCTGACAACACCCTGAGCTCACCTCCTCACAGCCTGACAACACCCTGAGCTCACCTCCTCACAGCCCCGCAGGGCCGTTTCCTGCGGTTCCCGTGGAGCAGCAGGAAGTCTCAGCCGGCGGTCAGGAGAGCCGTGCCGCGGGGATGCTTGGCCTCTGCCGGGACTGTACCTTCTGCTGCCTCCTACCGCTCTGCCTAGAGGTGCCACACCTGAGGCGGCTGGACGGCATCACGGACTCGATGCACGTGAGTCTGAGTGAACTCCGGGAGCGGGTGATGGACAGGCAGGCCTGGCGTGCTGCAGTCCGTGGGGTCGCAAAGAGTCGGACACGACTGAGCGACTGGACTGAGCTGAACCACATCTGAAACTACAGACAACTTTAGAAGCTCAGAAACCAAAACAGGCTCCTGGCCACCATGTCTGTAGACCTGTTCTCTGCGGGCTCAGGCACTTGGAGCTGGGCTCGCCGCCCTTGAGGACCGAGGGTGGGGAAACTGGCCCACGTGTGCGTTACAAAACCAGAGGTGGGGAAACAGGAGAAAGCGGGGCACGCTGGCTGGGCGACAGGTTGTTGCTGACACCCTGGCTGTGGTGGTACGCTTGCCAAGCCAGTAGAGAAAAAGGTCGACGATGGGAACGTCAGTGTGTGAGCGCTGGTGAAAGGAAAAGGAACCAGGCAGAGACCTTGGAAGGTTCGGTCAGCCAGGCAGAAGAAAGGTGGAGAGCCGAGTTCCTCTTCTTAATCGTGCACCCCTTTGCGGAACCCCTGTTCGCATTCCCAGCAACTGCCCAGTACGTGACCGTGCAGTGTGTCTGGTATATGTTGCTGTATCTGCTCATTTTCTTACGTCTTATCTTGTGAATATGTGAGCTTTTAGTGGACGTAAATATTTGTGTATTAAAATCTTTTTAATTTCTGACTTTTCCCACCTAATTCTTTTCTTTCCATGAGAATCAAATGGGTACTTTACATCAGGTTTATGGCCCCCTGCCCGCATATGGCATTCTTGATCACACTCAACTTCCGGTTCCCATAGCGATGTACACCCAGGTTTCTATAAGCAAAGATGCTTGCTCGCGCTTCATAGCACAGTGTCTTCTCTCATCTCCTTAAAGGTAATTATCACATGTATTTTATACTCTTAATCTCTGTTCCATCCATTCTGCTCCCATACAGGCTATTTTGTCTTTTTTTCCTGAATACGCGGTCACTACTTGGTTACTTGGCCTGCAACTTTTTCCCTGGAAGTCTGGCTATCTTGATGGTCCTGTGTGGGCTTCCCTGGCGGCTCAGAGAGTAAAGAATCTGCCTGCAATGCAGGAGACCTGGGTTCCATCCCTGGGTCAGGAAGATCCCCTGGAGGAGGGAGTGGCCACCCACCCCCGTATTCTGGCCTGGAGAACCCCATGGACAGAGGAGCCTGGTGGGCTGCAGTCTGCGGGGTCACCAAGAGTTGGACACGACTGAGCAACTAACAATTCCACTTTTGGTGTGTTCCCAGTCCGGGTCTGATCAGCACTCAGGTTTTCTGCTTGTGAGCAACTAACAATTCCACTTTCGGTGTGTTCCCAGTCCGGGTCTGATCAGCACTCAGGTTTTCTGCTTGTCAGAGCAGTTCTGTGCCT
Organism: Capricornis sumatraensis; assembly: GCF_032405125.1. NCBI lineage: Eukaryota > Metazoa > Chordata > Mammalia > Artiodactyla > Bovidae > Capricornis > Capricornis sumatraensis. Next base: position 108,147,759 of record NC_091077.1, on the reverse strand, counting down.
GAGAAATCTACCCCATTCTTCAGGCCCACACACTGTTCTTCTCTGAAAGCTTTTGCCTTTCGGATACAACTCCCCAGACCTGAGCATGTGAGGAGGCCAAAGATGAGAGTGCTTAGAGTGGGCCAGCGGGCCTGCCTCTGGGGCCACCCACCCCCAAGCCCACCCTCTCCCGGGCAGGCACCCCTCAGCCCCCTCCACCGCCAGACTGGGGCTGGTGGGGAGATGCTCTTCCATCCCACTACTGAGGGGGCGGTGCCGCTTGGCCACTGCCGGCAGTATTACAGCAGGTATGTGGGGGACTCTTCGGGACTGTGAACCCGGCCTTTCTCTGTTCTCTCTCACAGTCACACTCCCTCTCCCAGGATTTCTCAGTCCTTTGCTTTCACTCTTGGGAATCTCCAGGGCTGGGCAGTGGATCCATCCAGAAGGTTGTGCTAACGCCCCACCCTGTCGGGCCCAAGACACAGTCAAGGGCCGGGCTGGTCCACCACTGGACTCTGAGTCCTTCCGAAGGCGGGCACTGGGTGATTTCTAGACCCCCCGCTCCTAGGTCAGGGCCAGGTGAATAGCAGCAACTAGAACACGTGTGCTGAGAGCTCTGGGCTGAGCTGTGTCTCTCCAGAAAAGGACATGCTGCAGCCCGAATGGCAGTGGCCCAGGGGGGCCTCGTTTAGACCCAGGGTCTTTACAGCGGCGTTCACGTGGGCGTGTGGTCCAGCCCCAACCCCATACGGCTGCAGTCCTTATAAACAGGGGAGATGTGGCCACAGGGCAAGAAACGCGTAGAGAGGACACAACGTGGGGGACACAGAGCCAAAGCGGCCGTCCGCTCTCAGGAGGAGCCGGCCTGGGGCCGTGGCGCCCTGCTGTGGGCTTCCAGCGACCAGAGCAGTGAGATGGTAGGCTTCTGGGCTTTAGGCTGCCCCGCGGGTGGCACTCGCTTACAGCAGCCCTGGTGAAAAAGCGCAGAAGAGGGGATGGGAGAGAGCATGACAGCGGCGTCTGCGGGGGGAGGGGTCCTCAGGGCCAAACGCCGCAGGGGGCTCCACGGCACAGGCAGGAACATGTCCTTGGACAAGGCAGCTGGCGGCTTTCTTGCGCTCCAGGTCCTAATGTTCCCAGGGAAACCGGCCTTAGTGTCGTGGTGAAGGCAGAAGGCCAATCCCAAGGGGGTGAGAAGTCCAAAGAGAAGAAAGGAGAGGGACAAGGACCCAAATTCTTGGGACATTTCAGAATTACAGAAAGGGAAATAAATCTATAGCTTACAGAGGCTCTTCTGAAAGTTGGAGAACAAAGTCTATTGATGGGGTGGGTGAAAAAAGAAGCTAAAACAAGGAAATGCCAACAAGACAATGATGCCTAATTAGACAGCCTTTTCCAAACTGCCTGTCTGCTGAGGCTTAAACCACAACGCTCGTGACAGACGCCACTTTCATCCCTGCAAGCCAGGTGACCTTTCTTCCCAATGCATCCGTAAAATCTTCCGATTTCTTTCAGGCCTCAGAATACAGTGGTGACCGTCTGCATCAAAGATAAGGTAAGAGCAGGGAGGGAGCCTCCTGCAGAGCGCTCGTCACCGCGATCCCTGCACACCCTTCACTGCGCCCACCTCTCGCCTAGAAGGTGGGTCCATCTGTATCCCGCTCCTTCGGCCCTGGTTCAAAAATGCATTCCTGCTCACGTGGAAGCTGGCTGGCTGGAAACGGCGAAAGGCATGATGGGCTTCCATACAAACACACACACAAATACACATGGAAACCTGAACTCTTGGAATCCAAAGCCTTTGGGCCCCAAAGAACATAATCCTAAGAGATTTCTTGGGAAGGTAAGAGTTTGGGGCCGGTGATATTTTAAGGTAGGGTGCTGGGAGCCAGCGTGAGGAACTCCGCCCAGGGCAAAGGTCATGAGGAAGGAGGCTTGGCATACGCAAAGGCGTGATCAAGCCTCAGGAAACCCCCTGTTCCCGAGCATCTAACCCCAAAACCAGAGTCTGTTTTATGCTCTCACCTACACCTCTGACTTTACGGGGGGCTCTCCCCCATAACCGTTTCTCTCGGAGAAGGAGTTAACGTGCAGCTCCAAGGCAATAAAAATTCCTGGGCGTGACAAGAGTGTTTCAGCTTATGGACTGCTCTGAAGGTTATCTAGCCCGCCTGTATAGGTTCGTACAGCCACATGTGATTGTTTACAGCCTCCCAATCTGAGAGGCATGAGATGTTTTAGACTTACTAAAGGCAAATTCTTTTGGGGAATTAGAAATTATTAGTATAGTGGGTTGGTTAGGAATTATATTGGTGAAGGGTTTTTCATTTGTTGTGTCAATAATTGCTGCTAATTCCCTGCTCTGGGTGGGACAAGGATGTCTCAGGTCAAACCTCTCTGCTGACAGACTAGCTTGTGTGACAGGATTATCCATACTCCTGCCACTACGCACATGATTGTTTACTACCTCTTAACCATAAACAGCACAGAGAGTTTTGGAGTATTTTGAGAGTCTTAATTAGCATAGGGCTTTTTCTTCTTGTTGAGTCAATGATTGCTGCCAGGCCTCCATATCCTTAGGCACCTGGGAATATATTAATCAATGTATTTGGAATATAGAAAAGGAAATACAGTAGTTTTTGATGTTAGCAATACTAGACTTTTTGAGTTAATGGATTTTCTCTTTTGTAATAGATCACTGTGCTTTGTTATAAATCACTGTGTCCTTGCTATGTAAACATGTAACTTTATCACTATCTTAAGACTAAATAGATCTTAAAGGGAACATTGGTGAAAGGATTTTCATTTGTTGGGCTGATGTTTGCTGCTAAATCTCCATATTCCCTGCCCTTATAACGAATATAACTAACATATAGGAGAAATAAGTATTAACCTTTAAGATTAATCACGTTAACCTTGGGTTAAATAAATTCCTTTCTTGATTGTAACTCACTACACCCTCACCCTATAGGAATGCAACTTTATTTGGAGGGTGGTGCCTGGTTTAAGAAAAATCACCCTTGGAAAAAATAAGTTTTTTGGTTATCAGAAAGAAAGGATCATAAAATGTCAGCAGGTCTCACTCATGGCCAGAAGATGATGTAATATCCCTAATACCTTTTTCTGTACATTTATGTGAAGCACCTGATTTTGATAAAGGTCAGGACTGCTGACCCCCGCGTGACTCTGTATTCATCCCTATGTGTAACAAAAGGTATATAAGCAAACCCAAAAATAAAGAAATCGGATCAGTTTCCGGAAAGACTGATTCCCCCATGTCGCTTCTTTCTTGCTCCCATTTTTCTGGCTGAATTCCCATCTGGAGCATGGATGCTATTCCACGTAGACCAAGTTATTCAGCCTCTTTTTCTCCACTAATCTTCCTACTACACTATCTGTTTCTAATCTCTCTATATATCTGTAATTAAATATGTATTTTTCCAAAGACGCCAACTCCGTCCCCACCTTCGAATCACCCTGGATCCACCGGGGCTGGACCCCGGCGGCAGGGTGCTGTCTTAGTCAGCGTAGGCTGCTCTAACAACACAGAGCAACTTACATAGTAAACATTTATTTCTATAAATGCTTCTGGAGGCTGGGACGTCTAAGATCAAGACGCGTGGTAAAGGGCTGCTTCCCGGCTTGCCAAAGCATGCCTTCTCCTGCACCCTCACAGGAGAACGCGGAGCACCCTGGAGTCTTCCTCTGCTTTCCAGGGCATTAATCCTACCACAGGGGCCTCTTTCTATGACCTCATCTAGACCAAAGCACCTTCAGAAGGCTCCACCTCCTAACGCTGTTGCACTGACAATTAGGATTGTAACATGCAAATCGGGAGTGAGGCCGTGGGGGAGGGCACGTTTACTCCATAACTGATGGGCACATATCTGACCTCCTCTCAGTAAGATTCCATACCTCCTCCGCTCCATCCACAGTCATCCTCTGGGACATGCACTCATTTCTGGAGGCGGTGTTCTAATGTGTCTTTGAGATCTTAAAAGCAAGCTTGAAAGGAGTCCACAGCCAACTGGAAAGCATTTTACAGGCAGAAACTCCTGAGTCAAATTTCTAGTCCCACCGCTTATTAACCAAGTAAACTGGGAAGGGTCACTTAGCACCGCAAACCCTCAGTGGCCTCGCCTGTGAAACTGCATAATAATAACATCTACATCTAAGAGCCGTTACCGTGACTCTAAACGGCATTGTACATACAAAGCATTAGTCCTTGCCTGCTCTGGAATGAAGTTTTCTGTGAATGTTAGCGTTCATCATTTGACCAACATAAGCTTCACTTTTAGAAAATCAACCCGTAAGCTAGTCAGCTCCATGGAAGTTAAAATTTTGTTAATGAAGAAAAAAAATTTTTTTCCACAATGTGAGAAAAGGTTTCTCAGAATACAAATACACTCCCGGTCAATTCAGCTGAATTGGTGGAAGGTGTGAATAGCTGATGGTAACACTTGGAGGGGCACATTTTGATGAGGGAAGAAACACAGGCAGAATAAGACCTTTGGGGCTACACGAAATAAAAGTTCTAGAAGAGACAATGTCAACTGCGAACGGTAAATTCACACGCTTGCTGACATGGCCTGGCCTCCCTGCGGACAGTGCAAATGCTGAGCAGAGAAGGCGATTTCTGAGCCAAGGGCAGTGGGGCAGCTACTGTGAGGACAGACCGAGATAAAGGTCCCAGAAGAGGCTAACGTCCCAAATTCCTGGGACCAGGAAGGCCACTCCCCTGGAAGGACAGACATATCCCTGCCACATTCAACCCCTCCTAGCATTGGCTCCTGAGCCTCCTGCAAATCAAGCCCCCAGGGCAAAGTTTGCTCAAAGGAGATTTTTAAAAGTCTGCATTCCAGGGCATCTACACACACAGACTTACATTTACACTTTTCCTGACTTGCAGAGCACACAAGAAGCCTCAGATTCATGTTTCTAAGGCAGTTGATTATCTTTCTTCAGTATAAAAAAGAAGAAATAATTCCATCTGGGGAATTCAGTGGTGAAATTCAGTGTCGGGTTGCAAGTAGTCAACCGGTAGTAGTTTGGAGCCAACTATCAGTTCCCTTTAAATAGTGAGGTCAAGAGGAGAGTTTGAATTTTAGAGTGCGGGTCCCAGTTTTATTACTTAGCAACTGTACAATCCTGGGTGAGTTCAGTTATTTCAACCAGTATCTATTATCTGGTTGAAATAACTGAACTTATTTCAGTTATTACTGAAAATAACGCTACCTAATCTCTCAGAGCCTCAGCTTCTCCATCTGAAAATGGGGGTAATAATCCCTGTTTCAAGGTTGTAAGAGTTCAATTGGAAAAAGCATGTGTGCCGAGGCAACATCTGGAGGTGGTGCCTTTAGCTGTCTGCGCCCCGCACTCTCGGGTTCGGTGTGTGTGTAGCATCACTTAAGAGAAGACAGATGAGGCCTGGCCTACCCAGAAACTCTTAGTTTCCCCACACACAGGCAGGAGCAGCTCCTATGAACGCTGGCCAGGAGGAAGCACACAGTGCAGCAGAAACCATTCTATTTCCTTGTAAACCACTTGCCTTCATGGCTTTTGTCCCCACAGTCTTAATCCCAACAGTTGAGGGTGGAAGGAAGAAAGATCTGGGGCTGTAGAGAAAGGTGAAGGGAAGAAGATGTGCCTCGGGCTAGATTCCCTCGGGACCAAAGGAAGCTAGATCCTAGGGCGGTGGGCAAGGTGAACTGAGACCCAGCCCCACGCTGGGGTCAGAGCGGAGCAGCGCAGCATACGGGGCACGGTGCCCCGTGCAGACGGGGCCCTGCAGCTCCCCACCGAGAGGGGGGCGGGCTGCACGCACACTGGCCACGTGGGCAAAGCTGCTGGCTGCGCTAGCAGCGGACTCAGGGAGCAGTCAGCTCTGTTCCTGACCCACCAACACCCAGGTCCCGGGTGAGTCTCCCAGGATCCCGACATGACCTCAGGTAGAAAACACCAAAACTCACTGACTTCAAGCCTAGCAGGAGGGAAGCTTAAAATAGAAAGTAAGCTGACTTGTAGATGATAAGAGACAACGCATCACCAGGATGAGAAACCGCATTTCACACCCATTAGGACGGTTATAATATAAAAGGTAGTAATGCGTTGCTGAGAACACGGAAAAATTGGAACCTTCACATATTGCTGATGAGAAAGTAAATGCTGCTTTGGAAAACAGTTTGGCAGTTTCTTGAAAAGTTATAACGTAGTTACCATATGGCCCGGAAATTCCATTTCACCCAAGAGAAATGAAAGCATATGTAACATGAATGCTGAAAAACTCGTACACAAATTTTTATAGCAGCATCATCCATAATAGCCAAAATGTAGAAACCGTCCAAATGTCCATTAACCAGTGAATGAATTAAACATGATATATCCATACAATGGAATATTATTTGGCCATAAAAATGAAGTACATAAATGATTCATGAGTATAAACATAAATGACTCATGTTATAAACATAAGCTAACTGAAGGAAGCCAGATACAAGATTTCATATATTGTTTGATCAATTTATATAAAGTACCTAAAACGGGCAAATCCAGAGACAGAAAGCAGAACAGTGGGCACCAGGGTCTGGGGAATGGGGGAGAGGAGGGGTGACTGCCAGTGGGCATCTGACCTGCAGGGGCATGAAGAAACTTTCTGGAATTAAATGCTGGTGAAGGCTGCACAACTTTGTGAGTATGTTAAACCCCCACCTTGAACCCTTCCAAAGGGTGGATTTTGTGATTATGTGAATTGTCATCTCAGTAAAAGAGGAAATATGTTTGCGCATTTGCGTTATAGACTGAAATTCACTTTTATATATAGACCTGGGCCGTAACAGGAGTTCAATAAACGTAAGCTACCATGCAATCATTATAAAAGCATCAAGACAGCGACTCCCACCTGGGACAAGCTGTTAGCCACCCTGAGACAAATTAAAATCCCCTTGGTTTCCACCCTCCAAAACCACAGAAATTTATTTCACTCACTATGGACTTCTGATCTGGGGGAAAAATTGCTTTCCCCCACCTCCAGCGGTCCTTGAAGACCCTGCCCACAGGGCAGTGGTAAAGGAAATTTCACCAGCTCCTCCCCACTTTATGCATTATCATGACTGAAGCCCTTTCTGGGCTGATACCCAAAGACCACGCTGGAAAGGAAAATGCTTCCGCCACAAGCTTTCTGATCCTATCACATGAGCACAAGGGTAGGAGGCTTGGGGCAGAGCTGTGTGACTTAAAGGACAGACGCTTCAAGGGGACTGAGAGGGCCAGAGCGGACCAATGAACGCAGCAAAGACTCAGAACAGCAAAACGGACAGGGGCAGCTCTTGTAGAGATGAGGGAAGAAAGGTTTCCTTTTTGACAAAAAAAAAAAAAATTATAATTATCCTTGAAGATGCCTTTCTGGTTTCAAAATCAGCTTCAGTTCTCCTGAAGAGAAGCAAAGACTTATAAAAAGACCGTAGAACAACTCTGACATGAAGTATGGGCCCTTTTCTCATGACTGTTAAACGCACAATCCCCTTTATGACGGAAGTAATGCTCTGACCCTGGAGGGGCTCCATTAGGATGCACACCAGCTCATACTGCCATGTAGACCGAAAGTTCTTTATAGTGTGACATTTCTAAAGAATAAGGAGGATTTTGCAAAGAACAGAAGTAGTCAACATGATTATGGGGCATTGACATAGCAATTTGCTTGCAAATGATTTTTAAAATGACTGCTAATAATATACCTTTTTGTACATAGTACTCTCAACAAAGCCACCTTGGGTAATCAAATTAATGCAGGGGAGCGGGAAGGGGACAGCGTTACCAGCAATGACTACAGTTAACACAAGTGCACAAAGTAACCCAGCGGGGCCACTGGACAGCCCCGGGCAATGACACAGCCATTCAGTTACGTGTTGTGGTGGGAAGTAGAGCCACATAACAGTACTACTAAGAAAATAAAGACTTTCCTGAAACCTCTGAATGACTGAAAACTCAACAATGGAGGTGCATCTGTGTGGTCAACTTGGGGGTAGTGTTCTTTTCTTTACCTCTGATCACACCACAGTGCAGTCACACACAGACCCAAGTTCAGAATGATGATCAATGGAACACCAAGGGCACTGTGTCTAAGCTACTGGAAAGCTTACCTGAATAAGGAAATCACAGGGGTTGCTATCAAAGAGCACGAAGGTAATACAGAAAAATGCCAACAATAAGTTGAAAAAAATCACGACACACACATATGCAGAAACACGTCTCTCAATTTAAATGCTGCCAAGGATAAAGGGTGGGGCTCCCTCACCTCACTCCAGCTCAGTAAGTAAAGAGTCTTCCTGCAATGCAGGAGACCTATGTTTAATTCCTGGGTTGGGAAGATCCCCTGGAGAAGGAAATGGCAACCACTCCAGTGTTCTTGCCGGGAGACTCCCATGGACAAAGAAGTCTGGGAGGCTATAGTCCATGCAGTCACAAGACTCAGACATGACTCCGCAACTAAACCACCACCATGGATATAGGATGGAGGAGTCAGACCCACTGTACATTCCCACTCGGGAATGTTAGTTCCGACCAATGAGCAAGAGGCCAGATTTTACGTATCTGTGAAGCTGAGTATCTATCTTTTGAACTGTGGTTGGAGAAGACTCTTGAGAGTCCCTTGGACTGCAAGGAGGTTCAACCAGTCCATCCTAAAGGAGATCAGTCCTGGGTGTTCTTTGGAAGGACTGATGCTAAAGCTGAAACTCCAATACTTTGGCCACCTGATGTGGAGAGTTGATTCATTGGAAAAGATCCTGATGCTGGGAAGGATTGGGGGCAGGAGAAGGGGACGACAGAGGATGAGGTGGTTGGGTGGCATCACCGACTCAATGGACATGGGTTTGGGTGGACTCCGGGAACTGGTGATGGACAGGGAGGCCTGATGTGCTCCAGTCTGTGGGGTCACAAAGAGTCGGACACGGCTGAGCGACTGAACTGAACTGAATGAAGTTGAGCGAACCAGGCCCTCACATCTACTTACATGCTTTGAGGAGAAGAGAACACGGGAGGTGTTGCAGAACAAGCCCCACTAGGAGCCCGTAAGCCGCCGGACGTCCCAGCGCCGCCCAGGTCTCGACGGCGACAGCCTTCCTGGCCAAGTCTCCTCTACTCACGTAGCCTCCCCCTCTGAGCAGGCATGGAGCGAATGCTCTGAGCTGGTCGAGTCTATCACAAACTCCCTGCCACGGGCCCTTGGTCTGACCCTCAGCCTCTCCCCGTCATCTTGTGAAGGATACATAAGCCCAAGTTCCATCCATTCAGCCAAAAGCAGAGGAGACCGGGCAGTGATAGAATCTTGGCACCCTGCCCAACCAGTGCCTGGACTAACCGGAAGGGCGAGGGCTAAAGGACTGACTGGAAGGGCACGGGTAAAGGACTGACCGGAAGGGCGCAGGTAAAGGACTGACCGGAAGGGCGAGGGCTAGAGGACTGACCGGAAGGGCGCGGGTAAAGGACTGACCGGAAGGGCGCGGGTAAAGGACTGACCGGAAGGGCGCGGGTAAAGGACTGACCGGAAGGGCGCGGGTAAAGGACTGACCAGAAGGGCGCGGGCTAGAGGAGTGACCAGAAGGGCGCGGGCTAGAGGACTGGTTTGGGGAGAACTCTTTTTAGGAGGTCCTCGACCACACCCAGGCAGTCCTCGAGGAAAGCGTAAAGAGGCGCTGTCTGGAACCTGCCGGTGACAGTCTCAGGAAAGCACTGAGGCTGTAAAACCGTCCCCACCAACCCAGGCATCAGCCCCGCTCACACAGGCAGTCCTCCAACGCGAGCCAGGCGACGCCGCCACTCAGGGCTGTCTACCGCAACGGCGATCCCGAGTGCTACCGCTGTAATAACGTCCTCCCAGCTCTAAATCATCGGCTCCACACTCCAGTTATGACCCTTCCTTCATGTGCTCCGGGCTGGCACCTGCCTTAGTGAGTGACTTTCCAGGCCTGAGAAGAGCCCCCATCTCCAAGCCCCCGTTGGCCGTGAACACATCAGCCTCGTCCATTCTGGCCGTGTTCTGGTTACCCACGCAGTCTTCAGCTCAGCCTTCATTCATTCCTTCATGAGGTCAGGGAAGAGTCAGCAACTGCAGAAACCAAAGGAAAAGAGTTCCGGAGAGAAGGTGAATAGCAACAGAAAGGCAGCCCAGGCGACTAGATGAGATGACGGTGACCCGCAGACGGCTGGGGGCCACGGCTCAGGGCTCAGGGAGGAAGCAGACATCCTAAGCACACACCCAGTTTTCCAGAAGCAAAGAAACATACACAGAGAGGAAAGTCTTGAGACAGGCTCTGGATTAAAAGAGGGGGCTTGAGGACTGCCAAGACGAGCCTTATAGGGAGGGCTTATTTTGAAAATAAGAAGGGCCATTACCACAGCCATACAGAGAGACCAGAAAATGGAAAACAACAAAGAAAATTTTACAAAGGAAAGGGAGCTGGGGGAGTTTGTTCGCTTATCTTGATATCTTTAAAGTGAGAGGGTGGGGAGCACATGTGCACGTGTGGCTGATTCATGTCAATCATGGCAAAAACCACTACAATATCGTACAGTAATTAGCCTCCAATTAAAATACATACATTAAAAAAATAATAAAGTGAGTGATAAGTCTTCTTCTGGAAATAAGGGAATCTGTGGCAAGGTATATGGTGGCAGTTGCCAGTCAAAAAGATGGGTAACTGGTCTACCAAACAGCGGTGACAGTCCAGTTACAACTGGGGAGTACAGGACACAGTGGAGATCTTCCTCACTGATTCTTAGAAGACTGACCAGACATAAGGAAACCAGGCAGCTCTGAAGATGGACCCGGCCAGGACCGAGGGCTCTGAAGGCAGCTCTGTTTACAGCTCTGTTAACAGTAGCAGGTCAGGAGTCCACACAGGAAGTGCTAAGAGGGGATGGACTCTGCACGGGGGCTAGGAGCTCGTGGAGAAGCCCATGCTGAGGTCAGATGATTAACTGAAGGTGGAAGAGATGAAAGAACAGGGATTGCCACCAAAGATAAGTGAGACAAAGACGATCCGAGTTTGTAGATGAAAGGGCTAGGAAGCCAAGGTGATACGGACGTCTCAGGGCAGCAAGAAAAAGCCTTGAAAAGCTGTTGCCACCAGGGAAAGGGGAGAAAGGAAGACCAGAAGGCTGATACTGAGGAAGACAGGACACGATCCCCATGAAACCTCCGCTTAGCTCCAACAATTACCAACATTCTGTCAGTTTAAGAAGCATCTTCAATCCTTACTCTCAGTAAGATAGGAAGCCCCCGGCAGGGCTGGGGGGGAAATAGAGAAGAGAGGAAAATACTCAATAGCCTAAAAGTCAGCTAGCCAATCGGGAACAGTTGTTGACAGGCTTCTGTGCATACAGGTCTATTCGCATTTAATTACATGGCGGCTCTACACTGAGCTAGAAAACACCAGGCTCTTGCTTCACGTCTGTCTCTTCTCTCTCTACTTCAGGGTGTGAGGAAATAGGTAAATGCTCTCTGGATGACTAATTCAATTTATCTAATAGTATGCTTGTTTTTTTAAATGGCACGTTAACTGCAATGTGTCATATTAGATAGAAAAGATACGGAAACCAGATTTTATTTTACATTCAATATTACTGTGATTTAGAGAGCATGATTGGCATTTCTGAAACTTGACAAAAACATTCACCAAGGATTTTAAGAATTATTTCTAAATTCCGCTTATTGATTCCATCTGTTCTCTGGGTTGTACATGTATATTTTTAACAGGCTTCTAGTTTTGTCAGTTCTTTGATAGTTTTCTCAGGAAAATACTTGGTGAGTTCAATCGATAACCATTCTATTGCTAAAAATTGATCGACTGTGAAAAAATTTTTACTGTCATTCACTGGAGAGAGAAGCCTATTTTGTGTGTCCTTTAAGTTTTTAGATGCAAGGAATCATTATTAAGGAGTTTGACCTTTATGTTACATAAAACTGCATACATTACTGTATCAAATTTGGAATGCATTCTAAGTATCCTTGAAGAACATAACAGAATCACAGAATTCCTCTCCCGAATTCAAGGGAAAGTCAGTGTTAGTTATTTTCACCTGTGTTACCTGATGCTTCTGCTTCCATCCATGACAGAGAAGTTGATCTCGGCCTTGCCTCTCTCCATGAACTCAGGAACTGAGCAAAACATGTGAAGTAATTACAAGCAGATAATCACGACGGTGTGATCACTCACCTAGAGCCAGACATCCTGGAATGTGAAGTCAAGTGGACTTAGGAAGCATCACCATGAACAAAGCTAGTGGAGGTGATGGAATTCCAGGTGAGCTGTTTCAAATCCAGAAAGATGATGCTGTGAAAGTGCTGCACTCAATATGCCAGCAAATTTGGAAATCTCAGCACTGGCCACAGGACTGGAAATGTTCAGTTTTCATTCCAATCCCAGAGAAAGGCAATGCCAAAGAATGCTCAAACTACTGCACAATTGCACTCATCTCACATGCTAGTAAAGTAATGCTTAAAATTCTCCAAGCCAGGCTTCAGCAATACGTGAACCGTGAACTCCCTGATGTTCAAGCTGGTTTCAGAAAAGGCAGAGGAACCAGAGATCAAATTGCCAACATCCGCTGGATCATGGAAAAAGCAAGAGAGTTCCAGAAAAAACATCTATTTCTGCTTTATTGACTATGCCAAAGCCTTTGACTGTGTGGATCACAATAAACTGTGGAAAATTCTGAGAGAGATGGGAATACCAGACCACCTGACCTGCCCCTTGAGAAATCTGTATGCAGGTCAGGAAGCAACAGTTCGAACTGGACATGGAACAACAGACTGGTTCCAAATAGGAAAAGGAGTGCGTCAAGGCTGTATATTGTCACTGTGCTTATTTGACTTATATCTGCAGAGTACACCATGAGAAATGCTGGACTGGAAGAAACATAAGCTGGAATTAAGATTGCCGGGAGAAATATCAATAACCTCAGATATGCAGATGACACCACCCTTATGGCAGAAAGTGAAGAAGAACTAAAGAGCCTCTTGATGAAAGTGAAAGAGGAGAGTGAAAATGTTGGCTTAAAGCTCAACATTCAGAAAATGAAGATCATGGCATCTGGTCCCATCACTTCATGGGAAGTAGATGGGGAAACAGTGGTGACTTTATTTTTCTGAGCTCCAAAATCACTGTAGATGGTTACTGCAGCCATGAAATTAAAAGATGCTTACTCCTTGGAAGCAAAGTTATGACCAACCTAGATAGCATATTAAAAAGCAGAGACATTACTTTGTCAACAAAGGTCTGTCTAGTCAAGGCTATGGTTTTTCCAGTAGTCATGTATGGATGTGAGAGTTGGACTATAAAGAAAGCTGAGTGCCGAAGAATTGATGCTTTTGAACTGTGGTGTTGGAGAAGACTCTTGAGAGACCCTTGGACTGCAAGGAAATCCAACCAGTCCATCCTAAAGGAGATCAGTCCTGGGTGTTCACTGGAACGACTGATGTTGAAGCTGAAACTCCAATAGTTTGGCCACCTGATGCGAAGAGCTGAATGATCTGAAAAGACCCTGATGCTGGGAAAGATTGAGGGTGGGAAGAGAAGGGGACGACAGAGGATGAGACGGTTGGATGGCATCACTGACTCAATGGACATGGGTTTGGGTGAACTCCGGGAGTTGGTGTAGGACAGGGAGGCCTGGCGTGCTGCAGTCCATGGGACTGCAAAGAGTCGGACACACCTGAGCGACTGAACTGACTGAAACTGAGAGACATAGGATTATGTGTAAATAGAGGCCAAAAAAGCATTTGACAAGAATTAAATATCCATTTATAATATTTTAAAAACCATTGGCAAATTAGAAAGAGAACTTCCCTCATCTAAACTGTCCCTGGCAGTCTGATAGCATCCATGGTGAACACTTTCTCCCTGCAGTGAGGGATGAGCCAGAGGACTCCCAGCAGTATTTTTATCCAACACTGATTGGAGGGTCCAAGCAATGCATCGAGGCAAGAAGATGAAAGATTCAAAGACTGGAAACAGAAATGAAACCACCATTATTCACAGAAGACATGATTGTGTATATAGAAAACTCAGTTAATTAGCTAACTGAAAATCCAAACAATTCTGAAGAATTCTGAAGTGAATTTATGTAGGTTTGAAGAAAATCCTGGTTTTATATTTTCATTTCTGCAAGGTCTAGGCTTTCTAAGACAGGAGGCAAGTTTGAATACCAAAGGCCTCAAAGGCAAGAGATAAAGCATAGTTCTGGAGAGATTCAGAGACTTCCATCTCTGGAGCCATCTGCTGACATTCCTGGATGATAAACCTCTCTCGAGGGGAGAGTGGGCAGGACTGCAGCAGCTTCTTAAGAGATTAGGAGTTTCTAATACTCAGTGCTGCTCAGCTGCAACACAGACCTGTGTGGGCAACACGCCCCAGGCCTCCTCCCCACGGAACTTCAGGAGGGGAAGCTGAGAGAACTGATGTAACATGTTCAGTTCAGCTCAGTCGCTCAGTCGTGTCTGACTCTTTGCGACCCCATGAACCGCAGCACACCAGGCCCTCCTGTAACAAGTAATAAACCTTCTACATCCATTCTGGCCTGTTCCCTGATCAGATTTGTGAAAGTGTGGCAAGCAAATCTTAGGAACTGCTCGACCATTCAAATAAACATATGACAGCAAGCAAACTTCACGGTGAAACCAAAACAAATTATCAAATGCCTAGAATTATATCTAATAAAACCTTAGGAAGACATCTACACTGAAATGCATGAGCGATGCTGACAAAGTAAACTTCTGAATAAATGGACGTCGGTTTATCGTGGGCATGTTTGGCGAGTTCAACATCACGAATTTGTCAATTATCTCAAAGGTAGCCTATAGAGTAAATGTATTCTCCTCCCCAAAATCCCCCAAAAGTTGCACAAACTAACAGGCTTTTAAAATTGTACATTTCATATGCATCCTAAACTTATATGAAACTGCAAAAAACCTGCAATATAAAGACAGTCCTGAAGGATAGAGCACTGGGGGACTTGAAGAGGTTAAAACCACACAATTATGAGAACATAGAAATCTCACAGACTAGCAGAATACAACAGGCTTCTGAAGATGCCCCTGTAGGGCAAGGAGAAAGAGTCGCCTTTCAAAATGCTGTGCTAAGTCAGTTAATTCAAGCTGAAATATAAGTCTAGAACCCCATGTCCTACCTTAACACACACACGGGAAAAAAATGATTTCAGCTTGATCACAGACCTAAATGAGAAGAACAAAAGCAGATTTTCAAGGAGACATAGAAGAGTATGTCTTCATGATTTATGAGTGATCAAAGATTTCCCCAAATAGGATACAAAATGCATTCATGCCAGAGGAAAAATGATAAAATTTGACTAGATTGAAATTAAATACTTCTTCCAAATAATTAAGATAATGAAGACAACACACAGAATGGGAAAAGATCACTGAGATGGAAACATACATGTATTCACGCAAACATACATACACACATCAGCCCCAAAGGGCTGACATCTACAATATACAGAAGGCTTTTACGAATTCTCTCCCCCCTACAGGGGGAGATAGAGACAGAGGAATTCAACAAAAGCAGATATCTAACTATATAAAACAATCTCCTTTTTACTCATCATCAGGGAGGCATAAATTGCCACCAACGGCGTGAGGTCACATACACCCACAATCGCTAGAATGTACCAAGCGGCGGGGAGTGTGTGCAGTACTCATCTTCTCATGTCTGTGGTGGGAGCATAAGTGTCCCAATCCTTCGGAAATTAGTTCTAGTACCTATTAAAGCTAAATACCCACATACCCAACGACGGCACCGCTAAGTACATACCCAACAGAAATGGCACACAAGTTCACTAACAGGTAAGAACAAGAATGCTCTCCACAGCACTGCCTATAATAGCCAAAAATGGAAACAGTCTGAATGTCTCCCAATGATGGAACAGATAGACATTTTGATATTGTCACAGAATAAAAGATGAGATGGCAACAATAAACTTCAGCTACTAGCAACTACATGGGTAAACCTCAATAAGAAAAAAGAGTGTCTCCTCGAACCGTCTGCTGTCATGATACAGAAACAACCGCCGCTGCAGCAGTCCCCCTCTAGTGCCCAGGCTGTGGCCTCAAACACCAACCGCAACCGAAAGGACCCGGAACTTCTCAGAGGAACGCGGGAGTCCAAGCCTGGGACAGAAAGGTTCAAGAGGAACCGGGAGTATCTGGTCGTTACAGATGCCGAGGAAGCTGCCGGCGGCACCTAGGGTTCTATCCAAATCACTGAGAAGCCATCACGCCTGTCTAAAGACAGAACCAGGACCACGCAGATAACTTACGGGGCAAAACGGAACAGAGAGGCCCTTGTACAAAGCGGGAAAGTTGGCATTGAAGGAACTAAAATATAACCTCTCTTTCTTATACACTCTCGTGACTTGTTATGACATTTTGTTTTCTTTTAATATCATTCTAAGTAATGAGAAGTTAAAAATTCAACTTATTGGATGGATTTTGCCATTTATCTTTGTGTTATACAATTCTAGTTTTAAATGCAGGAGAATTTCAGAAAGACATCTACTTCTGCTTCATTGACTACACTAAAGCCTTTGACTGTGTGGATCACAACAAGCAGTGGAAAATTCTGAAAGAGATGGGAATACCAGACCACCTTACCTGCTTCCTGAGAAACCTGTATGCAGGTCAAGAAGCAACAGCTGGAACTGGACATGGAACAATGAACTGGTTCAAAATTGGGAAAGGAGCACCTCAAGGCTGTATATTGTGACCCTGCTTATTCAGCTTCTATGCAGAGTACATCATGCGAAACGCCAGGCTCAGAGAATCACAAGCTGGAATCAAGATTGCTGGGAGAAATATTAACAACCTCAAATATGCACGTGATACCACTCTAATGGCAGAAAGTGAGGAGGAGCTAAAGAGCCTCTTGATGAAGGTAAAAGAAGAGAGTGAAAAGTTGGCTTTAAAGTCAACATTCAGAAAACTAAGATCAAGGCATCCGGTCCCATCACTTCATGGCAAATAGATGGGGAAACAATGGAAACAGTGACAGACTTTATTTTCTTGGGCTCCAAAATCAATCTGTGGTTGGTAACTGCAGCCATGAAATTAAAATACACTTGTTCCTTGGAAGAAAAGCTAAGATAAACACAGACAGTGTATTAAAAGCAGAGACACCACTTTGCTAATAAAAAACCACACAATCAAAGTTAGGATTTTTCCTAGTAGTCGTGTACAGATGTGAGAGTTGGACCATAAAGAAGGCTGAGAACCAAAGAACTGACGCTTTCGAACTGTGGTGTTGCAGAAGACTCTTGAGAGTCCCTTGGACTGCAAGGAGATCACACCTGTCAATCCAAAAGGAAATCAACCCTGAATATTCAATGAAAGGACTGATACTGAAGCTGAAGCTCCAATACTTTGGCCACCTGATGCGAAGAGCTGACTCATTTGAAAAGACCATGATGCTGGGGAAGATTGAAGGTGGGAGGAGAAGGGGACGACAGAGGACGAGATGGTTGGATGCCATCACTGACTCGACGGACATGGGTTTGAGTAAACTCTGGAGTTGGTGATGGACAGGGAGCCTGGCGTGCTGCGGTTCATGGGGTCACATAGACTCAGACACGACTGAGCGACGGAGCAACAACTGATTGAACTTGGAAAACTAAGGGAGAGGCCGTGTTGCCCACATGAGAAGTGGATCTGTGCTGTGATGGGGGAGTGCCTGTGATGGGGGGGTGCAAAGGAAACAGAATTTACTTTGTCTTCTTTTCCAGTCTTATAAAGAAGTAACAATATGAGAAGATGTTTGAATGCAGATCATTGTTCCCATGGATATAAGGTTCTTATGCACAGATTTTAAAAGACTAGTGCAAATGGAAGCAACATCTGAGGGAAAAAAAGAAATATCGTGGTCATAGGGAAGGAATCAGAGAAATTAAAGAGAAAACTAAGATACAAGCATTTGAAAAATTTTGACAGAACAGGGAACAGAATGAACTATAAATGTGAGATGAAATTTGTGTGAAAGAAAAGTCAAAAGGAGGACCTATTTAATCATACTTGAACTTAAGAATAGCGGCCAGGCATTGCTTTAGTTTAATGGGTGTGGTCAAACTTTCAGAGGTGGCGGTTTTCCAGGGCTTTTCAGTTACAGAGGCCTGTACCCCAGGTTAGGTGCTCTCTGCTCAGAGAGCCCATAAGGTGTCATATCAGGAAAGGAGGACCTCACACTGTCGCATTAAGGGAGACTGGCTCCCACTCGACTTTAAGCAACTCTCAGAGTTGAAGCTAGATGCGCTCTGGATTTCTGCTTACCGTCAGTGGCTCAATTAAGACACGCCTATCTTCTTTCAACTTCTTTCAACAGTGGTGGTGGTGGTTAGTCACCAAGTCCTGCCCAACTCTTGTAAGGTGTACCCAAAGATGATCGCATCAACATTTTTTTTCTAATTTTTAAAAGCTCTTGGCCAAGCTTTATTTTCTAAGGATTTATACACATCTACCTTCTCTAAAAAGGCTCCTCTCGTTTTACTGAAAGAAAAGTAATTAAAATTTTCTCCCTCCCAACTTTACCTCCGTCCCTACCCAGCTGCCACACAGTGGACCTTGAAGCGCCGTAGTTGCAGGATAAATATCGATGGTGCAGCCCTTTTTACCGTGGGAACAGTGTTCTGAGTCGCGTCCATCCTTGTTTCATGTTTCGGAAAGGAAAGCCGCATGCCTCTAGGTCTGAATGCAATGTATTTAACAGCGACACTGAGACCGCTGTTGTCTCTCACGCTGTGACGTTATAGTCGCTTATAAAAATGGAGTGACTTCTGGACAACGTGGGCCCCTTTTTTTTTTTTACTTTGAATACAATCTGAATAAGCCAGATGCCACTAGTATCTCTGTTGCCTCCTGAGATCATTTGTTTAACGCATTAATGGATTTTAGGATTTGAGAGCTGGGCAGCACGGTCAGAAGCGTGTAGCAGCTAATTCTCAAACATCAGCTCACACCGTGCTGGCAGAGAGATCCCCCAAAGGCCCTCCCGAAGCCGCGTGTCCTCGGGGGCAGTCATGTGAGCCCCCGGGCTGAGCACTCGGGAGGAGTCTCAGCAGATGGCTGGCTCGCACATCCTGGGCTAGCGGGAGAAGGCGCAGAGAATACGGTCTCTAGATGTGGACAGAGGAAAAGTTCAGCAGAATGTGTTCAATAAAGCTTGGGAACTGGCATGAGGCTATTCAACACAAAGCACAGGCGTGTGGGCCCCAGTGAAATGGCCACAGTAATCAACTTCCCCTCTCCCCTGGTTCCACACGGAGACCTCCGTGAGCTGGCTAACGTCCACCCAGCCCTTCTCTGCAACATTAAGGACCCTGCATGTAGGGCAGGATTGGAAGTCTCATGAGAAGAGGGTGGTGGGATCTCGTTGTTTGACTTTCTATTCACTTATTTTTTTGTTGTTCCTGAATAAACTCAAACAATTGCTCATGCTTTTCATTAGAAAATCAACTTAGGGTGAGTAAGAGGGAAGATTCTAAAGAAAAACCCAGAGAAGTAATTTCCTTTGAGTTCCTTTGCTGGGTGCTTTGGTATATTCCTTCCATTCAAACAACACGTTTCTTAAGAGGTAGCTGTCGTTTCCTGGTTTTCTCAGACCCAGAACCTCAGACTCAGGTAGGTTAAGTGCTCTTCTGAGGGCACCTGCCAGGGACGAAGGAGTAAGACCTCAGGTCTCGCGGACCCCCCTGTCTCACGCTGCCTCCAGCACGGTGCACTGTGGGTGATGGTGTACGAAGCCCTGGTTGGACTTGGGAATCGGAAGACTTGGACATAATGCCTCTCAGAGTCTGTCCGCTGTGAGGATAGTGAACGTCGGTCACCCCGTGCCCCGTGAGCGGCTCATATGGCGCAAAGTTAGTGATGCCTGACCCAGAGGTGGTGAACTCTCAACTGTGACCAGGATCGTTACTTACTCGTCCCTTGCATTACCTCTTTGCTTGTTTTCAGATGTCCCAGCAAAGGTGGTGTGAGAGCCAGATTTGATCTAGAGCCCATATCTGTTTGAACCTCCCTCTCCCTCAATTCTGCATGGTGTTTTAAATGTTTTTAGCTGAAAGAAAAGTCAGTGATTCTTTAAAACTTGTGCACAATGTGAAATCAATGTTAAAACAATTCATGACACTCTAATTACACAAAAATTTCAGGATTTTGATGAAAGGAGAAAAGTTTAGAATGAATTAGTAAAAGCTTCTTTCTACTTAGAAAGAAAACATCAGAGGGATGTTTTTCAAGCAAAAGTTGGAGGACCATAACCTTTCCTTTTCAATAAGATTGCCTCATCTCCTGCTAAAATTAAGTTTCAAAGGCAATTTAAGGATGAAAAACACCAGAATCCATCTGAGTTAAGCATAAGGGTTAAGGCCCTAGGTATCCTGAGTTAAGCAGATTGCGTTTTTGAACTAAAGTGTTGACTTCTAGGACCTCTAAAAAAACATAGTAAACAAGTCAGCTTATACAAATTTAGTTTTCTGATAGTAGATAGCACCAAATTTCAGCTGGTGACCCAGTAAAAAGGTCACCCAACTTTGGCTTTGCTGGCCATTTCTGAGGTTCAGAGAAGTCACGAACGTATCTGAGATCACACGGTCAGTGTGCAGCGTCAGCATGGTTTGACTCCAGGGATCGACTGTATGGATCTTTAACTGGTTTTGCAATTGCATGGAATGAATAAGACTCAGCTCAGGACTTCTGTTTATATTCGTGTGGAAACAGACTTTCTTTTTTAAGATTGCTTCCTTAATATGCAGAGAAGGCAATGGCACCCCACTCCAGTACTCTTGCCTGGAAAATCCCATGGATGGAGGAGCCTGGAAGGCTGCAGTCCATGAGGTCGCTGAGGGTCAGACACGACTGAGCGACACTTTCCTTTTCACTCTCATGCATTGGAGAAGGGAATGGCGACCCACTTCAGTGTTCTTGCCTGGAGAATCCCAGGGACAGTGGAACCTGGTGGGCTGCTGTCTATGGGGTTGCACAGAGTCAGACATGACTGAAGTGACTTAGCAGCAGCAGCAGCCTTAATATGAGCCTCCAGTTCCAGGGTCTGCAGAGTAAGCCTAAGAAAGATGGGGGGTGAGCAGAAAGAGTCGGGAGAGCTGCACACCTCCAGGGATCACTTCTCCCTGGTTTTCCTTGGAGCAGGGGGTTACGTGACCCAAGGGCCAGACTCAGAGATGGGGCTAGATGACCTCTCCAGAGCACCCCATCAAGGCCCTCCTAGCAACACGGCTCAGCCTGGACCTAGCTGATGATGGCAGTCAGTACAGAATGGCCATAAGGAACATGGAATGTATACAAGTGCTTTAAAAGACTCTCACAGACACTGCTGCTGCTGCCAAGTTGCTCCAGTCGTGTCCAACTGCGCAACCCCATGGACGGCAGCCCACCAGACTCCTCTGTCCACGGAATTCTCCAGGCAGGAACACTGGAGTGGGCTGCCCTGTCCTTCTCCACTCATAGGTGCTAGATGAGGTTACAGAAACGAAGCGCCCCCTGCTGAAGATGCAACAAGCACCGGTTCACGTCAGCTCTCTTCCTCTCCCAACTGTTTTGACTACATTGAATCCCCACTTAAACTGGACCCTAAATAGGCAGTGATTCCAGTAAACGTGATTAATTCAGCTAATTACCATTCCTGGTTCTTCATCCACGTCTACCCTCTGTTTGTTCAATTTTGGGGAAAGAGAGAGGGCAGGCGGACAGGGAAGGGAAGGCGGGGTGCGTGGGGGACGGTAAAAGAAACAACCAGCGCGGACACCCAGCCACGCGCCCGTCCCTCCCGCACGCGCCCCGCCCCTCCCCCACCCGCCTGCTTGCGAATGCTGGAAACACGGGCCACGGCTCTTAGGAAAGGTGCGCATTTCCCTGCGCTAGTCTATTTCATACGGCTTACAATGAAAGAAACCAAACTCAAAGGAAACGTCAATTTACAATTCTAGCTGAATTTTTGTAAAGGACGATCTACTGGAAAGCATGGGAAGACCCGAGTGTCCCAGGCGTGCAGGAGCGGAGTGGCCAGAACACAGGGATTACACGGGGCACAGCCCGCCCTCCCTCCGCAGTTCCTGACGTCTCCCATCTCAGCCACTCCACGTCCACTCATTCCTCATCTTGGCTTCCGTCCTTATCGACTCCATTCTCTCAGCAGTACTCCACATTCTGGGGGATCTGGCAACTTCGGAGTCATGTATTTGCAGCTCACGGTCCAAGGCGAAATAGAGAATTCTCCCTCCCAGCTTCAGGGAAGAGTCCTGATTGTATAAGCTCGGTTCACAGGCCCACCAATTAGGCCAGAGGGACAGAGTCTGTGAATGCCATTTCTTACAAAATCACTTTGCGCAGAGGAGGACCACTCTTCCCAGGAACTGGGTCTCGAGCACGCAGAGTAAGGGAGAAACCCCGCATGGAGGCAGACAAGGGCTGTGTGCTCCATCGCCCTTCCTCCCTGTGGGCCTGAGGCAGGCCTTGGCTGGCCAGCACCACGATGTCCGTCTCTGCAGTGGGCCCGCCGTGCTCCAAGCCTGCAAAGCCACAGTCCCGCCTAAGCATCGTGCAGAGACACAGAGAGGCCCCTAAGTCCCAGGCCCCAGAACCACAAAGAAGAGGCATTTGGATCCCTCCTCCTGCCCAAGCTTCACTCCTCATCTCCTTCCTGGAGCTTTCAGGAAATGAAATGATTGCTCAGAAAGGATATTTCCCAAACCTGTACTCCAACATGGAAGAGGACCCTTCACACTGCAGTCTCAGTGGTCCATATCATCCAACTTCTGTGTCCGTTCACTTTAAGGACTGGCTCCGGACTTCCCCACCCTGTGCACCCAAGCTTCTCCGTGGAGCCTGAGCTGAGCAGGACAGTAAGCCCGAGGGCTGGCATTGGGTCAGGCTGAGTCTGTGAGGACGAGGCAGCCCTCTTCCTCACCCCCGCCGGCAGCTCACTGAACAGTCGGCACAGTCATAAGGAAAGTATGCAGAATCCAGAAAAGTGGTGCAGATGAACCTACGCGCAAGTCAGGAACAGCGACCCAGACACAAAGAATGAACAGGCGGACACAGGGCAGGGAGGAGGGTGGGATGGATCAGAGACTGGGGTTGCCGTACAGACTCCACCATGTGCAAAGCAGACAGCGAGTGGGCCTGCTGCATGCTATGGGGAGTTCAGCCCGAGTGGGCCTGCTGTATACTGCAGGGAGCTCAGCCCGAGTGGGGGCTGCTGTATACTGCAGGGAGCTCAGCCCGAGTGGGGGCTGCTGTATACTGCAGGGAGCTCAGCCCAAATGGGGCTGCTGTATATCTCAGGGAGCTCAGCCCAAGTGGGCCTGCTGTATACTGCAGGGAGCTCAGCCCGAGGGTGCCTGCTGTATACTGCAGGGAGCTCAGCCCGAGGGTGCCTGCTGTATACTGCAGGGAGCTCAGCCCAAGGGTGCCTGCTGTGTACAGCAGGGAGCTCAGCCCAAATGGGGCCTGCTGTATACCGCAGGGAGCTCAGCCCTACTGGGCCTGCTGTATACCGCAGGGAGCTCAGCCCTACTGGGCCTGCTGCATGCCGCGGGGAGCTCAGCCTGATGCTCTGTGATGACCTGGGGGGCTGGGATGGGGGTGAGTGTGGAAGGAGGTCCAGGAGGGAGGGGATATATCTATACATATAGCTGATTCACTCCGTTGTGCGGCAGAAGCTTACACAATATCGTAACGCAATTACATTGCAATGCAGAAGCCTGCATGTAGCACAGACACACACGGTGTACGAACTCTGCAGTGTTGTTCAAAACAGGGTATTTAAAAATCAAATGTTTCCACACCCTACATCCACTCAATATAGAACTAACTATGACTATGGGTCTTTCCCATATATTTTTGAATAACAAAACCATTGGGAAAAAAGAAAGCACCTACCGTCTACCACCTCAGCACAATTATTTTAGTTCTCATTGGTGTTCTTTCTAGTCTTAGGTATTGATTTTAAACTGCCTTAACAGTTCTTCTTGATACCCCTAAATTTCATTTCCAGTTTTGGAAAGACATTGTTCTGAAAACTCACGGGACTGTTTATCAAATCACTGCCAATGACGCACGGTGGCAGGAGGACACGCCATCTCTGTTAGCACTGTGGGGAAGAGAAAGCTTCACAGACACAAAGTCTAGCTTCAGGCCAAAAAAAAAAAAAGATAGGCAAGAATGTACAGAGCAGAAAGATGAGGGACCGGGACATCAGCAAAAGAGTCGATCTCACCTTAAACTGTCTTTTTCAAAGAGGTACGCAATCACGGAGCCAGCGAAGCGTGGTTTTCAGGTGTGTACAGGGCCGGGGGGTCCCTTCCAGTCTCACCACTCACGCTGATCAGGAAGGGTTGCCATCACACGGGCTGTGAAACCGATCGTGCCTGGTCTCGAGACTGAGTGCGTGCGTGCCAGTTCGCGTCATACAGAGGGCCGCTTGTTTTCATCCCAGGAAAGTTCTCCGTGAGAACAGCAGTTTCTTCAGCCGAGGCTGGGCCCCTTCTACTGTGGGCACCTGCCTTCCTGCCCATCGCCCTCATAAGAAGAAAGCAGCTTCCAGCCAGGGTGGCCGTCCAGCAGCCAGCCCACCACCTCCTTCCCAGCCCCCGGAGCGCAGTGTGGCCTGCCTCCTGGTTGGCTGCCTTCAAACCCATCCCTTTCCCCCTCCTCACCATCCCTGCCAACCTGGATTCTTCCCAGTGGGCTCCATCCTACCATGCCAGCATACAGCAGCTCCACCGTCCAGATTCCTCAGGCCAATCCGATCTGTAGCCTCAGTTTCACTCTTGTCTCCCTATGAAGCCAATCAATCTGACCCGACTTTCAAAACATCTCAGAATTTACCACTTCTCGCGACCAGACTCCCACGAGCCCGGCCCAGATGGCGGCCCCGCCCCTTTCCTGGTCTCTCTTTCTGCCCTTCCTGCTGTGTCCTTTCTCCTCAACACAGAATCCAAACCCCACGACAGAGCGTTCCGCTCTCCGCCCCAGAGCTTTCTTGGTGTGCATGGCGCCCCGCCGGAAAGCCAGCCCCTCCCGGCGGCAGGCCCCCGTGCTTGCTCGCTGTCCCTCCATTGCGTCTGATCTGACCTTCCGCCCCCTGCCCCTCCTCAGGACGCTCAGCCACACTGGTGTCTGGTCCCCCTGACTGTGCAGGCGCGCTCCTACACTGGTGTCTGGTCCCCCTTGACTGTGCAGGCGCGCTCCTGGCTCAGGGTTTCTACCTGCTCTTTTCTCGGCTAAGACGCCTTTCCCCCAGCTTCCTGCCTCGCTCACTCCCTCACCTCCTTGAGGACGTTGCTCAGATATCACCTCCTCTGTGACAACCTTGTTCACTCAGTTCCAAACCACGGGCCGCCTCCCCTCCTGGCTTTTCTCCATGACACCTATGATCACCTGACCTGCTATATGGCTTAGTCATCATAACCTATTCATTTTTCCCTGCTAGAAATTAAGCTTTATGAGGACAGACATTTTCTGCTTTACTTGCTGCCTTATTCACACTTCCTGGTATAAGTCTGTAACATATATTTTTCAAAAGAACGGATCATCGGTTGCATAGATAGAGGGGTAGGGAGATAATTGAGTGACTGAATTAATGAATTATTCACCTTTTGAAGCGACTTTATTGGTTGTTTTTTAACAGATTATTAGTTTTAAGACAGACAGATCAGTGAAACAGAATACAGAGCCCAGAAATACACCCGCACACTTACGGTCAATTACTCTACGGCGAAGGAGGCAAGAGTGATCAACGCAGAAAAGACAGTCTCTACAGTGAGTGATGCTGGGAAAGCTAGACAGCTACATGCAAAACAATTAGAGTATTTCCTCACACCATAAATAAAAATAAGCTCAAAATAGATTAGAGATCTAAATATAAGACTTGAAACCATAAAACTCCTAGAAGAGAAGTAAGCAGAGAGCTCTGACAGAAATGGCAGCAACATTTGGGCAGTGGGGAGGCCTGTCTCCTAAGGCAAAAGAAAAGCATGAACAAATGGGACTTTAATATAAAAGCTCTTGTGCAACGAAGGAGCCCATCGACATGGAAGACACCCTACTGAGTGGCTGCAGAGGATACGGCCAACAGAGGGTTAGTATCCAAAGCACACAAACAGCTCAACATCGCAAACCAGAGAGACTGCTTTAAAAACAAGCAGAAGACCCGAATAGGCAGTTTCCCAAAGAAAATATACAGACGGTCTCCAAGCCCAAGAAAAATGCTCAACACCAAGAGTCATCACAGAAAGGCAAATCAAGGCCACAAGATGCCACCACACACTTGTCAGAAGAGCTGTCATCAAAGAGTCTCCAAGTAACAGGCACCGGAGGGGATGGGGGAAGAGAACCCTCAGTAACAGGCACCGGAGGGATGGGGAAAAAGAACCCTCAGTAACAGGCACCAGAGGGGACGGGGGAAAAGAGCCCTCGTCCACTGTTGTTAGGAACGTAAATCAGTGCAGCTGCTGTGGAAAACAATACGGAGGGTCTTCAAAAAACTGAAACCAGAGCTACCATATGATCCGGCAATTCTTCTGTTGGGTATATATTCAAAGGAAACAAAAACACTAATTTGAAAAGACACACACCTCCATGTTAGCATCATTATTTACAACAGCCAAGATATGGAAGCAGTCTCAGTGCCAATCAACTGACGAATGGAAAAGAAGCTGTCGTATTTATATACAGCAGGATATTACTCATCCATGAAATTCTGCCATTTGCAATAACGTTGATGGACCTACAGAATATTATGCTTAGTGAAATAAGCCAGACAGAAAAAGACAAATAACACTCTGTGTTATCACTTTTCTGTGGGATCTAAAAACGAATCGCCAGTCTATGTCCGATGCAGGATACAGGATGCTTGGGGCTGGTGCACGGGGATGACCCAGAGAGATGTTGTGGGGAGGGAGGTGGGAGGGGGGTTCATGTTTGGGAACGCATATACACCTGTGGTGGATTCATGTCAATGTATGGCAAAACCAATACAGTACTGTAAAGTAAAATAAAGTAAAAATAAAAATTAAAAAATAAATAAATAAATAAAAAATAAAAAAATTTTAAAAATAAATAGTAAAAACAAAAATGAAACAGGCTCACAGACACAGAGAACAAACTAGTAGTTATCAGCAGGGAGAATGAAGGAAGGAGAGGCGAGATATGGTTAGGGAATTAAGAGACACACACAGACATGTGTAAAATAAATCAGTAACAAGGGTGTGCTGCACAGCACAGGGAGCTATAGCCATTATTTTGTAGCAATTTTAAATGGAGTGTAATTTATAAAAATATTAAATCACTATGTCGTACACCTGAAGCTAATAATGCAAACCAACATTCAGTTGTTCAATTAAAAAAGAGTTCAATTAAAAAAGACATTACTATCTTTAAATTATATCTAACAAAGTAAACCATCACGTAACCTATCCAGACTTCTGGTCTAGATCCTGGCGTTAGGGTGTCTGACAAATGAACCAGTGTTCTTTCTGTGCTGCTAATTCTAAAACTGCCCTTGGATTTACACCGGGATTTGGGGAAACACTGGGGCTGGATGGTTTGGGTGGATAATTGCTCTCTTTATGCACATCAGTGATGACAAGCAAGCAAAGAAGGAAAATCAGGACAAAAAAATTTACCCTGATCGGTTTCAGGACACAAACCAAATTAAATTCCAACCAGCTAACAAAAGAAAAAGGAGGAGACAGAAAAAAAGAAAAAAACACATTGAGGGATGGATGTTCTTGCTTGACTTTCTATCCTGACAAAAATTAAATTTCAGGGCTTTATTTTGCGCTGTAAGGATGCAGAGTATGGGCAACAAAGTGTCATCCTCTCCAATTTCTGATCAATACTGTTTCATGGCCTTTAAGGATTAGCAGCTACTACAATTGGTTTCTCAGGGACGTGACTAACAAGCAAGAGGAGCGGACAGATGGCTTGAATGCAGATGGCTGCTTGAAAAGAGATGGTCTCAGAGAATGCATCCGATCTTATCATTTGCGGATAGAACGACGTTCTTTATTGGAGTGAAGGGAAGGAGGGACTATGTTAGCCTGGATCCTTCACTTTGTCACTTTGAGGTTACAGGCAGGAAGCACACGGCCAGTAGTTGGTGGCTGAGGCTTGGCTGCGGTCCCCTTTCCCATAGACCCAGGCCATTTAGCCATCCTTCTTTGCTCTGTACCAGGGGGTGGCCCTGCTCTCTGGAAAGCTGCTCTTAGAGGCATGTTATGCTGAGACTTGGAACCAGTGTTCACCCTGACAGGGGCAAAGGATAAAAATAAGAGTGGTGGAGAAGAACATGAAATAACTGTTTCTCTCCTTATCTATCATCATATGAGTTATTTTGTGAAGCAATCTTCTGTAAAAGGCAATTGGGAGGAACAGAACGGGTATATGGAAATAATTATTGCTTCAAAGCCAGGGATGGAGAGAAGTGTGACCAAATGACTACAAGGAGCTTAATACATTTTATTCTTTTTCTCATCCTATAAACCACTCTAATGGCAGAAAGTGAAGATGAGGAAGAGGAACCAAAGAGCCTCTTGATGAGAGTGAAAGAGGAGGGTGAAAAAGCTGGCTTAAAACTCAACATTCAAAAAATTAAGATCTGGCCCCACCACTTCATGGCAAATAAGGGGGGACAATGGAAACAGTGACAGACTTTATTTTTAGGGCTCCAAAATCCCTGCAGATGGTGACTGCAGCCATGAAATTTAAAGATGCTTACTCCTTGGAAGAAAAGCTATGACAAACCAAGATACTGTATTACAAAGTAGAGACATCATTTTGCTGAGAAAGCTCCATAGAGACAAAGCTAGGGTTTTTCCAGTAGTTATGTGTGGATGTAAGAGTTGGACCATAAAGAAGGCTGAGTGGCCAAGAATTGATGCTTTTGAACTGTGGTGTTGGAGAAGACTCTTGAGAGTCCCTTGGACTGCAAGGAGATCCAGCCAGTCCATCCTAAAGGAAATCAGTCCTGGGTGTTCATTGGAAGGACTGATGCTGAAGCTGAAGCTCCAATACTTTGGCCACCTGATGTGAAGAGTTGACTCACTGGAAAAGACCCTGATGCTGGGAAAGATGGAAGGCAGGAGGAGAAGGGAACGACAGAGGACGAGATGGTTGGATGGCATCACCGACTCAATGGGGATGAGTCTGAGCAAGCCCCAGATGATACAGCAGGACAGGAAATCCTGGTGTGCCGCAGTCCACAGGGCTGCAAAGAGTTGGACAGGACAGTGGCTGAACAGCAACAGCAATTCTGTATTGAAAATGACACAACTGGGGAGAAATAAGCAAGTGTGAGTAAACGTAATTTTCAGAAACATTCTAACAGCCAAAAGCGAAAAGATACAAACTCTCTTTCAAAACTGCAGTCTAGGAAACTAGCTTCAGTTAGTCCAAATGTTCCTAAAAGCCCTTTAGGCTATGACATTGATCTATTCATATATAAATACCACTGTTTTGTAGTCTTTCAAAGTAACTGATAAAAACCCATGTCCCCCTCACTCCTCTATCTCCACTGCACTCATTCACATACATACACCCTGCTGCGTGCCTTTGGGTTTATCTTATATATTCTCTGTACTTCCACTTTTTCCCATAAGCTATGTCTCCCCACAAATTGCATTCATAGATATTGTTTAACCAAATTCAGTTTTGTTCTCACTCATGTAAAAGCATCTATTTTCAGCAGACAAGAGCTCTTAGAAATGTAATACAGGGCTAACTATTAGGGCTAATTATTCAGGCAGAAGTCCTTGTCATTCTCTAAAAGTTCTCCATCACATTAGTGCAGACAAGGCTTCATTGTAACCTACCATTTTCGCTGTTACACTCCTGGGTGGGTTTTGCCACACTAATGAAGGAGAAGATGCTCTATTCATTTACCTGAGGGCTTTCCACTAGTAAGTCACTATCTCACTGAAAGCTACCAAACCGTCTCTGATTAGCTCTTAAGACTTCCTGCTCCTTTCCTATATCACTTACAAATTCCTTACTTCTCACTGGTCATTGAGAGGAAACAGAATTGTTCTATAAATAACAATGTAGTTTCTCCTAAGTGAAAACAGAGAAAATGTCTCATCCATGTCGTCATTATGCATATTACACTATTTAGGATTTGAATGAGAAATTGTGCAGGGAAGTGGAAGGAAGAATGGATTTAAAGTCAGATCTGAGTTCTGGGGCCAGATATACTGCTACCAAGCGCTGTGACCTTGACCAAGTCATTTACCCTGCAGGCCTCAGTTTTTGTAACACAAAATTGAAAGGCTTATATCAAGTCAAGTTTTTTCAAGTGGAAAGCTAGTCTCATGTAGTAAGGACTTTTAAGTTCAATATTTCATTTCATTCAACTAAGATTCACTGAATGCCTACCTTATATTTGGGAAATAAGATAAATGATTCTGAATTCTGCATCAAGAGGAAAAAAGAGGCAGAAAATACAGAAAAGGGGTAAAGGATGGAGGAAATACAACAATAAGGTATCAATATTGAAGAACTGAAATGGAAGAAGAGACAGCATGGGTTAGAGCAATATTTGAAAAGATGATATAGGCATACCTAGGAGACACTGTGGGCTACGTTTCAGACCAACACAGTAAAGCAAGTATGCAATAAAGCAAGTCAGACAAATGGTGTGGTTCCCCAGTGCCTGTGAAAGTTGTGTTTACGTTACACTGTAGTCTTTTAAGTGTGCAATAGCAGTTATGTCTTAAAAAAAAAAAAAAAAACAAAGTGATGTGTGCAGTTGCTCAGTCCTGTCTCTTTGTGGCCCCTTGGACTGTAGCCTGTCAGGTTCCTCTGCCTATGGAATTTCCCATGCAAGAATACTGGAGTAGAGTGCCATTTCCTACTCCAGGGGATCTTCTTGACCCAGTGATCAAACCAATATATCTTGTGTCTCCTGCACTGGAAGGCAGATTCTTTTCCAACTGAATACATGCCAAACTAAAAAAAATTTTTTGCTAAAAAATGCTAACCATTATCTAAGACGCCAGTGAGTCCTAGTGGTGACAAAGTTCACTGATCACAGATCACCACAACAAATACAACAAGAATGAAACAGTTTGAAATACTGTAAGAACTGCCAAAACGTAACAGAGACGCAAAGTGAGCGGATGCTATTGGGAAAATTGATGGCTCCAATAAACTTGCTAAACGTAGGGTCACCATATATCTTCAATCTGTAAAAATGCAATATCTGCAAAGTAAAATAAAGCAAAGCTCAGTAACATGAAGTATGCTTATATCTGAAATTTTTCAGGGGCTAATAAGAGATAGTAATCCAGATATTCAAGAAACCTACTGCATCTCAAGTAGAATAAAATAAAATAAACTTTTAAAAGTACATTATATTAAAATTGTTGAAAATTGGCAAAGAGAAAAAAATTTAAGCCAGAAAAAAGAAGTCAGGTCATATGCAAAGGAATAAGCTAGACAGCTGATTTCTCAAAACATCAACTGAATCTTGACAATAGTGGAATAAAGCCTTCAAAGTACTAAAAAAAAACCGCTTGCCAACCTGAAAGTCTATACCCTGTGAAATATCTTTCAAGAATGAAGTAACTGGATTTAGCATGGTGATCATTTTGCAATGTATATTGAATTGCTACATTGTATACTTGCAACCGGGTCGCAAAGAGCCGGACAAGACTGGGCCATTGAACAACAACAAATACTTGAAACTGATATAATTTTCTAAGTCAATTACATGTCAATAAAAAAATGAAGTAAAAATAAAGCCATTTATATACCTAAAACAAGCTAAAGGAAAGTAATTCTAGATGTAAGATCTGAAATGCAGGATGGAAAAAAGTAAACTACCATTAATCAATATGATAGTATAAGACAGTAACAATAATAATGTTTTCGTTTTTAAGCAGACTTAAAAATACGCCATAATAACAAAATTCAAGATGGGAAAAATGGAATTAAACTTCGAAAGAAACTTGTACTACTGGGAGGAGGGTCAAGCTGTTGGTTCACTTTGGACTTCAATAATTTAAATATATTTGGTGAAATTTCTAAGATGATAACCACTAACAGAAAGAACAGAACGTGCTACTTTCCAATGAGTATAGGAGAAAACGGAAGACAAAAATTATTCATTCAAGAATAAAAGGTCACAAAAATAGGAACAGCAACCCCTGAGCAGTCCTGGCACACAGCAGGTAGTCTGAAAATACTGGCGGGATAAACAGCTGCATTCACGAGAGGGCGCGTGGACGGCGGCGCACGTCGACATCTCTGCACCGAGGAGAGCGGGTGGGAGGAAAGCAGGTCCCAGACACCGCGTCGTCTGGCGGTCGTGATTTCGAGATAAACGGATAAGCGAGGTTGCTAGAGGCACAAGCATCAGTATTGGTCCTAACATTCACGTAGCGCCCTGAAGTCCTGCATGTGACTTCGCATCCCTGCATTCCCTAGCGCCGTCCCCTTGAGGCGAGCCGGCGGAAAAGACGGAAAAGCGTGTGCAGCCCACAGCCCCGTGTCTGTCAGGCGGCGCCCCAGGGTTTCCCCCTTCCCCGTGTGTTTAGGCAAAAGCCATCTTCATTTTTCACTTCATCTCAGCGTTTCTGAATGCTGCTCGCCACGCAGGACTGCATTTTCAGACTGCCTTGATCAGTGAAGGATTTTCGTGCTGCCCCTTTTACCAAATCCCTGGGCGCAGCAGCTGCAAAACCTAATCTAGCTGTTGGTAATGGATTCATTCACCCGATTAGTATGCAACTCAGGCAGACTAACCCCAGCTTTAAAGGAAAATGAGTGCCGAGCTTTTTAAAGGGAGTGGATATGGAGCAGCCTGATCCCGGAGAGGCTCCAAGAGATTGAAGTTGTTCAAGTCTCACCCCCGAGCCTTACAAGAGGAAAGTCACACAATCAGGCGGTGATTTGACTGTCCTGTCAATCAAAGACGCTGCAGCAAACCTCACTCATTCAAACTGATTAGCCAGAGGGACTCATCTTAGCCTGGTTAAAAGAACACTGCTCTGAAAATCAGCAGCTCCGCTCAGCCTCTTAATCTTCCTGGGCCTCAATGTGCTCGTCTACAAATTAGGATGAGTTCAAATACAGTCATCCACAACCTTGGTTCTCCAACTTTAGAGTGCATCAAAAGTATCCAGCAAGCTATTAAAACACAGACTTCTGGGCTCAGCTCCCAGGTTCTAGCTGCCGCACTTCTCAGGAGGGGCCTCAGAAGGTACTTTTCTATCAAGGTCCTGAGTGACACTAATGCTTCTGGTACAGGGACCACACTTCAAAACATGGATCTACACAGTCCTTTTTAGCCTTATTGTTATTCTCCAGAGTAGCGTAAAATTCAAAGTATGGAATTGTGCATTTAATATTAAGTTTATACATAAAATAAGTTTCACTCATCTTTATAAGCACGTGTATTATCAGACCGTACTGATACATTGTAGTTAAAACCATTTATAATTACTCTCACTGTTTGCCTTTAAAAGTTAACAAAAGACTTGGCACATAGTTGATTAGTCTCAGCAAGTGAACATTTAATAGGCAAGGTCAGCCTCTCAATAAGCAGTAAAAGCAGCCACTTACACGTTCGCAGCTACCAGAAAGAAATACTCAGTTTCAAAACTATGCTTGCTTGACCAGTGCCTTACTTCTAGACTGCATTTATTCCTTTGCATAAAGACTTTAGTTCCGTTAAAAGGTAAATGTCCCAGAATATAGTGAAAAAATAATGAACTCTTACCAATCAGTGGCATATTACTGCAAGTGATTTTATCAAGATATTCCACGAGCCCCGGATGTGAGGGGAGGAGGAAGGTAGAGGGGCCGACTTGATTCCAGAGCGAGGCGGCGTCGCTGCCGCAAAGCGTGGCGTGGGCGGAGGAGCCACCGACAGCACCGTTTCGCCCGAGTCTGGACTCGTCTCTACGTCCAGCAAGGCCTTCTCCCCAGGGGGGGACGGCGGGCCCGGCGGCCTTAAGTTCACAATGTGTGATCCAAGTGAACGAAGCGCCACGATTCAGATTTGCCTAATAACAGATGGTGCGCAGTAAGTTCCCTACAAATGAGCCTTCAAGCTGCAGACTTTCAAAGACGTGGACGTGGATCCACATGTCCGAGCACGTGAGCGGGCCCTCGCGAGTCTGGTGTGCATGTCACACGCATGCGCCCTCTACCGGGGGCTGCGCTTGTGTATACCTGCTGTTCAGTGCTGTATAGAGCATAGCCGTGCAGTAAACTCCCTCAAAGCCGAGGGTGCCCAGAAGCAAGCATAAAAGCAGCGGTGATACAACCGGCATTGTGCCCAGAAGCAAGCATAAAAGCAGCGGTGATACAACCGGCATTGCCAAGAGGTGCCGGAGCTGAGCCCCAGAGCAGGGACCGAGAGGAAGAAGAAGCGGAAGCCCCAAGGAGACTCAGCAGGAAACGGCCAGGGAGGGTTCTCTGCGCGAAGAGGCACTGTTCGCTCAGGGACCCAGCCCCAAACGCACACTGGAACACAAAGGCCGCAGCAGACGCGCAGGGTGCAGCCCAGTGCTACCCCGGCATCTAAGGTGAGAAGGAAAAGGAGCCAACACCCAGGCATCACATCCTGGCTTCAAGGGGGTAGATGATCATAATAAGCAGAACGAAATTTAGTGTCTGTGTGTCCTCGCCAGTACTTATTACCTTGCTTCTTTCTAACTGAAAAGAATTAGGACATTTCCGAACTCCCAGGGCCTGCAAAGTCTTAGGCTACCTATCCATTTGAACCAAAAAATACTCTCCCTTACAAGCAAGGAAAGTTTATGGAAGGAAAACAAGCAACGTGCAGAGCATAAAGGAAATCGGAGGAGAATGCCTAAATCAGACACTAAGAAGACTAGTTCCCATAAACTAACACCACAGAGGCAGGCCTGCGCGTAGCTAAGGCAGATCGTATACTGTCTGATCTTGCCGCGACATGGCACCCACTGAGCGTATTGTTAAGGCAAGGTATACTTCCAAGATAACAAAATGAGCAGACATTTTATTTGATTTCAGTAAATATGGATTCGAAGCCCTGCTGCTACCTAACTGCTCTGAAATTAGATACCAGTGACACAGTCCTGAGAAGGATGACTTTAACTCTGGGTCGCAAAGCCTTTGAGCCGCTGAATTAGAGGGGCTCTTTCTGCCAGCTGCCATTTGGCTTTGTACACAACTCTGTCACCACGATATGAAGTATCATGGGGCTGTAAATACCGATTATTGCCTCCAGCTGTGTAAGACCTTTGGCGCTGGACGGCCAGAGTTTAAATCCAAGTTCTGCCACTCAAGGACTCTGACTTTGGGCAACAAGTCCAAATACTCAGTGCTAGCTTCTTCAACCATAAACTGAGATAACACCAGTATCAGCCTGTGATATTATAAAAATTAAATTACTTAAAGACTGCTCCATGTAAGGCATTTAAAACAGTGCCTGGTACAAAGTAACTGCTAAATATAGGCTAGCTGTTAAAGCTGATCATTTCTGCTGTCTTTCTTCTCTAAGTCTTACCCATATTAGTAAGTGTATGTATGAGCTCCTCTTGGGAATGAAAACTCTCATTCAAAGAGGAAGCAAACCATTCATTCAGAGAGAAAATTCTGTCCCTAAAATACGCCAGCATATATGTTTAAAACAGATCACTAGCAAGGACCTCCCCTAGAGCACGGGGAACTCTGCTCGGCGTTTCGCGGCAGCCTGGGTGGGAGGGGAGCTGGCGGAGAATGGACACTCGTGTATGTGTGGCTGAGGCCCTTCACTGTCCACCTGAGACTGTCACAGCACTGCTAACCGACTGTACCCCAGCACAAGACAAAACGTATTAAAAAAAATAAAGTTAGTAACTAGCCTCCAATTGGGTATATTTTGCCTGCACTTGGTAGGAAATGTCTAATATTTTTGTATTCATAAGTAGTATTGCTGAACATTTTAGAAAAAACCTGCCAGCACACAGGGGGATGGGTGGGCCTCTTCAGCACACACACGCAAGAGATGGGACAGAAATGGAGAGCTGGCTGCAGGCTGCTGGCGGCCCAGAGCCCGAGCACCGTCCCTGCAGCGGCCTGCCAGCCTGTCCAAGTCCATCCAGAGCAGCCTGCCAGCCTGACCAAGCCCATCGGGAGCAGGCTGCCGGCAGCCCAGAGCCCGAGCACCGTCCCTGCAGAGGCCTGCCAGCCTGTCCAAGTCCATCCAGAGCAGCCTGCCAGCCTGACCAAGCCCATCGGGAGCAGGCTGCCGGCAGCCCAGAGCCCGAGCACCGTCCCTGCAGAGGCCTGCCAGCCTGTCCAAGTCCATCCGGAGCGGCCTGCCAGCCTGACCAAGCCCATCGGGAGCAGGCTGCTGGCGGCCCAGAGCCCGAGCACCGTCCCTGCAGCGGCCTGCCAGCCTGTCCAAGTCCATCCAGAGCGGCCTGCCAGCCTGACCAAGCCCATCGGGAGCAGGCTGCCGGCAGCCCAGAGCCCGAGCACCGTCCCTGCAGTGGCCTGCCGGCCTGTCCAAGCCCACCCGGGGTCCCAGGGGTGCCCCACATCACCGGATGCGGTGGAGGCAGCTGGGGTCTGCCCCGGGTCTTGCACCCCGCCCACAGCAGAGGGGCGCCGTGCCCACAGGCTGGCCCTGTGCTGGCCGGGGAGCCATGCAGTCACACTGGTTCTCACCGTTTTGTCCCTCTACCAGACCGCTCACGGTGCGTTGTTTTCTGTCTGGGTTCAATGTCCAACAGACTGTAAAATTCACGTTGTCAATAATAACCTTTACCAGCAGCTTAGGACTGTCCTGCGCGGCTTGTCTCCAGTACGAACGCCAGCTCTGGGCTTCCCAGGTGGCTCAGCGGTAAAGAATCTGCCTGCCAACGCAGGCAGGTCCCATCCCTGGGTCGGGAAGATCCCCTGGAGGAGGAAACAGTAATCCACTCCAGTGCTCTTGCCTGGAGAATCCCATGGACAGAGGAGCCTGGAGGGCTACAGTGCACGGGGCCGCAGAAGAGTGGGACACGACCTAGAGGCTAAACAACAACAGCTCTAAGTCTGCGAGGCAGACACGGCTCGCATCCATCATTCTAGAGCTCCAGAAAGAGGACGGGGGAGGGGAGGTAAATCTCCCAAGTCCGCGAAGCTACGCAGCAGCAGGCGTGGGATTTGATCGTGTGTCCACAGACTCTAGGCCCAGGTTCCTTCACCACGTTCTGCCGTCCTCTACCCGGCGCAGAGCCGACCCCCTAGCGCACGCTCTGCTGCCTCTGGAGAGCGGTCTGGGAGCGTCTCTGTGGTCGGTGCATGTTGGACGGCCCCCACAGCTGCTGGGGGAGTCATCTTCATAGAACCTGCTTCTTGCACTCCGAGCTGCCCCCAGGCTTCCACTGGAGAGAGAGCTCCTCCCATCTGCCGCTGAGCATGCTCAGAAGTGCCCTCCTCTCTGGGGATGGTGAAGCAGGCACTGGGTCAGCCAGAGCCAGGCTCAAGCCCCGCTCTGCTATTTATCAGCTACAGCCCCTGAGCAAAGCTACTTGGTCTAAACTGTTCTGAAAACGAGGATGTTGGTGCCCAGCAGGTCTCTGAGTAAGGGTTAGGTGAGCAGAGCTTCGTCAAGCACCTGGCACAGCACCTCACACACAGCAGCAATGCCTTAAGCTGGGAATAACAGCCACACCTCCCACCAGCAGGAGAGGAGAGAGCATGCTACTGACCATAGGACCCCACCCGCAAACATGGGAGACTTATTCCCTGTCTTTCCTCTTCAACACCAAAATGCCCAGCCGGCCCAGCTGGTACTGTTGATCCTGAAACTTCAGTGCAGTTCAAGAAGGTTAACAAATCTCCATCAAGAATAAGATCTTTAAGAGTAAAATCTTACCTTTTTCCTATTCATTTTGCTCACTCAGTTCACTAAATATTTATTGATCCTAGGTACTGATTTGTTGGCATCTATATTGAACTGTGGTGTTGGAGAAGACTCTTGAGAGTCTCTTGGACTGCAAGGAGATCCAACCAGTCCATCCTAAAGGAGATCAGTCCTGGGTGTTCGTTGGAAGGACTGATGTTGAAGCTGAAACTCCAGTGCTTTTGCCACCTGATGTGAAGAATTGACTCATTGGAAAAGACCCTGATGCTGGGAAAGATTGAGGGCAGGAGGAGAAGGGGACGACAGAGGATGAGATGGCTGGATGGCATCACCGACTTGATGGACATGGGTTTGGGTGGACTCCGGGAGCTGGTGATGGGGGAGGCCTGGAATCCATGGGGTCACAAAGAGTCGGACACGACTGAGTGACTGAGCAATAAGAGCGACATGTTGTTCATATATATATAAGGTCTATTTGTATATTATCGTGATATGTGCATACAAATCGCTTACCTATGTTTGGGTCTATATGCTTATGCGTACATGCATGCATACCTGTGTGTTTGTATACGTAGATACACACACATGTACATAATTTCAAAGGATTCTAAAATGTCTATCCCAAGACCTCTTCTTAGGAACCTAGGGCAGACCGGGGATTTCAAAAGGAGCTTCCCTGTGAGTTAGTATTGACACAACCAGGCTGTCCTTTGTGGAATCAGCTGTCTCTTTATTGTCTCCTCAGGCTGAACTTGGTGGGAAGGCCGCACAATCCCGCTGAATCAGCTCAATGGGTTCCTTTACAGTTTTCCACTGACGTGACTTTAAGTGAGAGCGACTCGGATCCTGTGCGTCGGTCGTGTCCGGGTCCTCCAGTGCCAGGTCACCGCTGGCCTCCCCAGCCTCCCGGCCTTTATGGGGATGTTAACCATCCGCGCCTCGTGCTGTCTACCTATTTGCACCTCTCCTGAGTCAGTACTGACCTTGGAGTGGCAGGAGCCTGGGCATTAACATTCACGCCCACGTAGTCCACCTGCTGGCATAACTAACGCCCATTAACCTCACCTGAAACCACTCGGTTCAGAAAAGGCGGAGAGCAAGCTCCGGTCCACTGACGAGGTTAGCCGAGGCCCTCCAGGGCAGCGCCCAGACTGTCTCATGAAGCCTGCAGTGAATCACAGACCATGCAAAGGCCACAGGATTTATTCCACTGGAGCTGTCTCCTGGTCTACAAGGGGCTATAGCGGCAAAGAGCAGGGGCTTGAATATTTCACAAGAGACGTTTTCTGCTCGCAGTAACTGAGCTGCTCAAGCTCTCTCTCCACCTTTCTCGTCTCCTTTGCTCCTAAACGTTCCAGCTCCTGACACACACGCAGTTTCTCTGTGTGCATGTGTGTTTAGACGTTCGAGGAAAAAATTTCAAGGAGACAAAGATACAAGGAATACAACAAACCATTGACAACATTTATCAGTAACTGTCAGAGCAACAACTCTGACTATCGCTGAGCGTTCCATCTCATACACTTTGGACTTTTATTTTGTAAAATTAAAATAGACCACATTGCAGTTTTCTTTGACCGTCTTCTCCCAATGCAGAGACACCATTAGCATGAATTGCTTTTATGCTATAAGTGCATATGTATGTATGTTATGTATATGTGTGTACGCCATAAGTGTATACTTCTGGTCCATTTGTTGTTCTTTAACATACACACAAAT
This sequence comes from Capricornis sumatraensis, assembly GCF_032405125.1. Lineage (NCBI taxonomy): Eukaryota > Metazoa > Chordata > Mammalia > Artiodactyla > Bovidae > Capricornis > Capricornis sumatraensis. The sequence goes on along the minus strand of NC_091077.1, from coordinate 108,108,157 downwards.
ACCTATTAAAATGCATTAGTATATAGTGTGTATATATATACATATTGAAGTTATATGAACAACATCATGCTATACTATTCTGGAAGTTGCTCTTTCTATAGTCTGTTTTGGAGACATATACCTGATATGCGCAGATCTAATTGATTTTTCTTAATTTCCAGGATAAGGTCACAGGACAAGTTTGTGTAAGAGAAATAAAAATTGCCCATTTTACTACCAAGTGGTACAAAATACTAGGGACTCCAAATTACAATCAGCATACAGCAGTGGCCTTGAAAAAGTGTCCAGTTAATATTTATCAAATTACTGTACTCACCAAGAGTGCTCATCACGCCTTACCTTAAGCTAGACAAATTAAAACCACAAAGGGGCAGCTATCATTACCAAATTGACAAATGAGTAGGAAATGCTAATCTAACGCTTGAAGGAAATGAGAGATAGAGTAATTAGATTCTTAAGGGTGTTGCTTTGAAGGACAAAATCAATTCAGAGCTGGGAAAGGTTTCTGAACAGGTGTAAAGAGGTCTTCTTGGAAGAGGCAGTCGTGGAGACAGGTAGTGAAAAATCAGAAAAAGTTCAAACACGTGAAGGCTAAGAAAGGCAGAAAAGACTCGGGCTTGTGAAAACAGGGTTCGCAGGTTGGAATAAGTATGGAGTGAGCAGGATAACCCTGAAAGGAGGGCGGAGGCTGGAGGAGAAGCGGTGTGGTGAGCGTGGAGAAGCTTGAGCTGGATGATAGAGCCCCGCCTGTCCACGGGGCACCCTCTCAGCACCTCGCTCGGCGCTGGGTCTGTGTGCAGCTCCGGAGCCTTCCATGCCCTCCGGCACCCTGGCAGCTCTGACACACTGCTTCCTCTGCAGGGTGCCACTTCTGACCCTGCTCTGTCTGCAGCTTCCGTCTCAGCAGGACACCCACAAAGCTCCCTGCACACCCCTAGTCAGCTCCAGGCGTCCCTCCTCACTCACTACTTCAAGACCTTGGGCTTCCTTCCAGCACAGAATTTGTCAAACTGGTTTGTAATTACGTTATCTTTCCCACTGAATTATGAACTCATTAGGAAAAAGGACTTTGACTTATTTATCTTCTGGGTCCAGACTGTAGCCCAGTACGTGTTTCACAGAGGTACTGAAGCAGTGTTTGCAAGAAACCTTAATTAACGATTAAATCAAAGAATTATGGGTATTCACTTAATTTTATGTATTTTAAAATATTTATATGCAAATATTACTCACATAGGCTAAAAAGAAATCAATATTTTGATGGCTCTTGACTTTTAGAATACTTCCTCTGAGAAAAGACAAATTGCAAATGGGAGCAATATAAAATACTATGAAAGATAAGTCAGAGTTCTCTTTCTCCCGCAAGTCTTCAAAACTCAAAACCTTTTCATCTACAGAAAAGAGAAACTAAGAGCGCTTTGATATTACTGACTGACACTTCAATCATGCCATTGCTAAATGGATGTGACGTCAGCGAAGCCCAGTAACAGATTCAGCGAAATGAAAATGGAACCTGGGTAATAAAGCTAACCTTTCTTTCCTTCGAGTTTGGTCAGGTTTCAATGGCTCACAGGGAGCTGGGCGTGGAAGCCCGGCACGCCCAGCATTTCAGGACAGAGGCACCGGTGCCAAAGGGCTGTGCCTACACCTCCCTGGTGGCTCAGCTAGTAAAGAATCCGCCCACAATGCAGGAGACCCCAGTTCAATTCCCTGGTTGGGAAGATCCCCTGGAGAAGGGAAAGGCTACAGTTCACAGGGTCAGAAAGAGTCAGACACTACTGAGCCACACACACACACCCACTAAAGAGGCTAAAAGGACACAGACAGGCACACCCCACCCCCACTGCTGCTGCTGCTGCTGCTAAGTCGCTTCAGTCGTGTCCGACTCTGTGCGACCTCATAGATGGCAGCCCACCAGGCTCCCCCATCCCTGGGATTCTCCAGGCAAGAACACTGGCGTGGGTTGCCATTTCCTTCTCCAATGCATGAAAGTGAAAAGTGAAAGTGAAGTTGCTCAGTTGTGTCTGACTGTTAGTGACCCCATGGACTGCAGCCCACCAGGTTCCTCCATCCATGGGATTTTCCAGGCAAGAGTACTGGAGTGGGGTGCCATCGCCTTCTCTGCCCACCCCTGCTAAAGAAGGCTAAAAGGTCAACGTTTGGCCAGCCAATCACTATATAGTCTCCACACCTGGTTCAGGCTTTAGTGAGTTCTAAGGGAAGGGAATGTCTATCCCCTCAAAGGTCGATTCAAGTTCAAGCTATGCTTTTAGACAGCGGCTGTCGTAAACACCTATGAGGCGCTGAAGCCTAGAGAAACGGGCCCCCGCAGCGTGACTGCATAGCACGCACTGCTGTTATTGTCGCTGTTTTCTCTCTAAGTCGTGTCTGACGCTTTGTGGTCCCCTGGACTGATTCCCACCAGGCTCCTCTGCCCACGGGATTCTCCAGGCAAGCACACTGGAGTGGGTTGCCACTTCCTTCTCTGGGGGGCCTTCGTGACCCAGAAATGGAACCCAAGTCTCCTGCCTTGGCAGGCAGATTGTTTACCACTGAGCCAGCTGGGAAGCTCATATAGATGCCACAGCCAGGATCTATTCCAGTCGCCTGACCTAGGAAACGAACTTGCCCCAACAGGCAAGGCCTAGACGCCTTCATGTTCAGGGAAAACTAGACACATGGCCGCTTCCCCCTTGCTAACATTCGGGCCACATCCTGAATTATCTGGTGTCCTTTGCCTCCGAGTGTTCGGCCGTCACTCAGTCGCGTCCAGCTCTTCGACCCCATGGACTGCAGCCCACCAGGCTCCTCTGTCCATGGGATTTTCCAGGCAAGAACACTGGAGGGGGTTGCCATTTCCTCCTCCAGGGGATCTTCCCAACCCGGGGAACTGAAGGTCTCCGGCATCTCCTGCATTGCTGGCAGATTTTCTTACGACAGGCTCTTTACCATCTAAGCCACCAGAGAACCTAAAGGTTAGACAAATGGTGGCCGCTCAGCGGCAGGAACCGGCGACCCCGAGGCCTGGTGACGTCACCCACGCTTAAAGGCGGCGGGCGAAGTCCTGCTCCTCCGCCCGGGGCAGGCCGGCTCCCAGACTCAGCAGGCAGAGTTTCAGAGCCGAAGCTCGCCCCTGGGAGCCGCTCGGAATGAGGAGCGGGACAAAAGACGGAAGAGGGATTTGTCGCCGTTAACAGTTCTCGGGACATGAAAGTAGAGCCTGGCTAATAAAATACGGCCTAAGCGTGCTGCGATTCATGGGGTCACAGAGTTGGACACGACTGAGCGACTGAACTGACCGAACTGAAGCTTTTCTCTCCTCTTCTGTCGGGCTTCCCCAGCTGCACGCGGTCATGGGTGCAGAGGCCTCCGCCTGCCGCCTGCCGTTTCGGGCTGGGAGACCGTGGGCAAGACGGCGCTGCCCTCGGCACGCCCGTTTGCGCGGGATCGCGGGGAGCCGCACGGCCGAGCCTTGGCGGAGGCTGCTCAGAGGGCCCTCAGGACGCTTTCCCCGCCGCTCCGTCCGAAGCTGCTCTTCCAGCATCCCGGCCGCTCACTCTGCTCCGTTTGGCTGCCGCCGCCGCTAGGAGCTGACAGTGCTAGATTCCTACGTTGAGTCGTTCCTTGTCTGTGTCCTCCGTGGAGGCAGAGACTTCATTTCTACACCCCTACCCTCGCTACCCAGAAAACAGATGGGTGAATAAATGAACACAGGCAAGGCCTCATGTAATGCTTGCAAATGCATAAGCGTATCACCACATGCTGGGGAAGAAAAGCATGACCTCGTGAGGAACACTGACTGCTGGGGTCGGCCGGTTCCTCTCCTGTGCTCTCAGTCACGACAGTAGTCCGTCTGCTCTTGGCTCCACACTCAGCCAGCTGCCCTGGCCACGTGGTCATCTGCATCCCGCCCACAGTGATGCTTCTAGAGAGAGCGCCGTCCCTGGGACCCCTGCCACCTTGCAGCCCGCCAGAGTGACATCGTCAGAGCGGCGCCCGCAGCTCAGTTCAGCAGATGTTCGTGCCGTCTCTCCATCTCACGGGGCCAACCGGGCCCCACTGTCCCCGCTCCCAGCTCTTTCCTCCTAGATCTTTTCTGGGCGGACTCAAAGACGCAGGCCCGTCGGAAGAGGGAATTGTGAACAGAGCGTCTCCTTTGATGTCTTTCCCCAGCTGCCTACATTCTTCCGCAGAAAGGCTCCCTCCTTCTGGCAGAGGCCCCTTGGTGGCGCCTGACCTTCTGCGGTTTGATCTTTTCTCAGCCTGTCTCAGCCGTTCCCTCGCACCTACTGGTCCCTTTCAGTGTTCGGAATACTGATTTATTTTGAAAGAGCCCCATCGGCCGTGTCTGCTGTGCTGGGTAAGTTAGTCAATAACCGAGACCAGCCCAGCAGTGGGTCAACTGACGTTCCCCTTCTGCTCAGACCAGCCTTCCAGTTCTGCCTCGCCCCCGGTTAGGAGGTCGTGGAGTTCCAGGGCCTGGGAGGGGCAGGGCATACCAGGAAGCAGAAATGCAAGTGCAGATCAATGGATCTGCGGAAAGTAGGGTAAACTCAACCTCCTTTTGAGGAGAGACCTTTCCTCTGTTAGCTTTTTCAAAGGGAAACACAGAAAGAACCATTCACGCTGCCTCCACGCCCCTAGTTCCATGGAGCCCTGAACATCCAGTGAAGAGATGGGCTAGTTAGACACTTCCACCCCAGCAGAAGGGACTCGTTCAGGCCCCGTCTCCCCTTGACTTCTCCAAGCCTGCAAGCTGCGGGCTCACCAGGCTTTTCACCACACTGCCTTCAAAACCTAGACTTTCCCTCTGTGCCTCGCACCTTCAGGCTCGGGACTGAAGCAGCTACATCACATGTGGAGGTGTTGAGTCAGTGCCCCCCTGCGCTTTCCCGTTGTTCCCTCCCCTATCAGAGCCCTAGGCAGCGCTCTGATTCGTGGCCTCAGGGCAGGTACACTACGGAGCGCAGACCAGGGAGCCTGCCAGACTCTGCTTTGTGTTTCCTTAACCCTGAACCCCTGCGGAGGAGAGGGCTGCGGGAGAATTGGAGGGGCTCGCAGAAGTTGGGAGGACAGCGGGGTCCCCTGGCCTGGGGAGGGGGACAGCTCAAGGGCCCGGGAAACAGGATAGCCCCCTGGTCCCACTCCACGGTGGTGCCGGGGGGCCCAGAGACCCCAGAGTGAGAGGGGACCACGGCACCCACAGTGGGACCCTCGGCCCAGACAATCTTGGCTTCATCGGAGCTGCCCGCAGCCCTGTGTGTGGGAACAGGAAACCACCACGTGTCAGAGACGGCGAGAGTGAGGCCAGCAGCAGACACGGTGGGCCCACAGAGACTCTGGGGGTTTTGCAGACATCCCTGGAAGCCTGCCTCTACCCCAGGCGTTGGTTCAGTCCCAAGAGGAAGGACGAGTCCCAGTGACAGAGATGGGATGTGCCCCCAGGTGAGCAGGAAGTGGGCGCTCGGAGTCATGAATCAACTTGGCCTTCAAAAAAGCGCTATTTTTCCTCCCAGGAGTCTATTGGAACGGGGTTCACACACGGCTTTAGACCACCCTCCTGGCTTTCCAACGTGCTTTTCCCCAGACTCTCTCCCGTGAACCTGCTTGGACGCAGGTCAGTTCCAGGCAGACACTAGGGTATCACAGCCAACCCGGCTGCAGGTTCCTGCTCATCTGCGGGGACAGGAGGCTTCTTCAAACAGACACCCTAATTCACTAGCCTTGCCGGGTTAAGTGGTCCATTTTTCCTTTTATTCACGTTATGTGGATACCTTGAATCAAGCATCCCCAGAACTCGGCTAATGTCTCCCCAAAGCAAAAGCCCACAGTCAGCCAACTCCTTCCTCCTCCTCTACACAGAACCACTTTCCCGGGGATTCTGCAACAGAAATGCCCTTCAGATCTTTCCTCTCCTCTTTGTCTCCACACCCTTATTTAGGACTTTATAATCCTTGCTAATAACTATCTTAATTAATACAGCATGGCAAGCATCTCATGAGTATTTAAATGAACACGTAGTAACAGTGAAGTAAAGAACCACACAGCCATGCATTTTATTACCCCTTGCTTATAACCAATGAGTTCTAATATTACTGGAATTTATTCTATGGAGAGAGCTTTATATTTAATAAATATCTTCATTTTACCATTTTCTAACAAGCATCTGTTATCTTTGCGTGCAAGGGCCTTTGAACTTTGTTCTATCCAAATGCTAACATTACTTGTAAACCAGCATGGGTAGGGCACTGTCACAATACCAGTCTGCCAACTAGTCACCAGCCTTAATTCAGCTTGGGAAGCCAACCAGGGTCAACGGTTACTACCTAATAAAGTCAATGCTCCAACAACCGCAGATTTGCAAACGCGCTCTCTAAAAAAAAAAAGTTGAGACTAGAACTAGGATGGTTATTCTTTCTTGGTGGAACTGCCTTTGAACAGACAACTTGCCAGAAATGTACATTCCCTTCCCAGCACCGCAGCAGCCAAGAAAAGGGGTCTGTTTCAGTGGATGTGAATTCATTAGCTTATGTTTCATAATGTGAAGATAGCAGGCTTGGTGATTAATGGCGGGAAACTTGGACACAGTAAGTTGTGAGCAGGTATGAAATACGACGCGACCATCACACAGACATGGCCTCGACACGCAGACCCCCATCAAGGAGAGGCCAGCCCCCTCCTGCCAGAAGAGAGCAGCGGGGAACAGGTGTCTCGCAGAGCCCCCCAGGCCTCCACTCTTCCACGTTTGGACGCAACAAGACACATTTTCAGTATTTACAAGGGAGGAGGTAACCACTGCCTTCCAAATGGTTCTTTACCTTTAATTCATTTGCTATCTAGTTATTGTATTGCGAGAAAGTGGAAAAACCGATTTTTTTAAATGCTGCATAGATTTCCACTGCGTATATATTTGGAATCAATTTTCCGTTGATTCTTCATAGCTACAATAAGTTAGCTCTTGTCAGCATACCCTTTCCCTCTGGTTTGTGCCCACTCTCTCACTATCCTAGCAGAGCAGATGTTTATCTAAGGTTTTGAGTAACTCCAGACCTACAGATGACACGTGGGCCTCACTTAGGACGTGCTGTGGATGGGCTGGCTGGCCGCCTTCACGGACCTCTCACCAGGCATCCAGCAGTCACTGAGGTCCATGTCGACCCAATTCCCATCCGTGCAATTCACCCCTAGGACTTGCAGTCACTGTTTGAGAATCACTTCTGTGATTTTATTTTGGCCTGTGCCACCTGAAGCAGAACTCAGTATCTTAAAGTTCCATCATCTAAACCTGCAGACATACGCTGGCTGTGTGTCTGTCTAGACCCAGCGTTTTGGGAAAAGGGGCATTCACCCAGTAGCCGCTGCCATGGGGAGAAGCCCTTTGTCCCTCACCCACTCCCTTCCCTTAACAAAAATGCGTCTGTGGAAGATGAAAAACTCCAGTCTTGATAATTAAAAGGTAGATACACTGGGCTTTCTAAGAATCAGAGATTTTAATATCACTGAAGAGGGAGAGGATGTCACCTCTCCCCACTCGCTCTTCCACAATCCCGCCTTCCAGGCTTTCTTAATTTATGCCTCAAACTCTAACACCTTCTAATACTACGTCAGAGTGTCTTAGGCTTCTGAGACCAGGAGAATAATGACCTTGGTGAGAAACTTGACAGAGTTGGGAAAAGTACTATAAATCAAGCCAAACATTCTTTACAAACTATATAGAGATAAATTGACTGGGAGACAAATGATGGCTAGATATGGATTTATTAGCCCAGGCAAAACTGCAAGGATATAGATCAAAACGGTAGTGATCTTTACCACTAAGAAGCATATTAGTGATTTTTATCATCTTATTTGGTTTTCAAGATAATTTTTAGGTGAAGTTTTAGGTTCAGAGCAAAACTGGAAGGAAGGTACAGAGGCGTTCCCGGTAACCCCTGGCGCTCCCCATCATCAACATCCCTCAGCAGAGGGACGCATCTGTTATCGCTGATGTCCCTGCATCGACACGTCACAGCCACCCTAAGCCCATGCTTTCCCTTAGGGTTCACTCTCCATGTTATGCATTCTATGTGTTTGGACAAATGCATGATGAAACATTTCCATCAGTATGGTTCTGATGAGAAAAAAAACCATTTCATAGTACAGTAAAATTAGATTGGTCTGAAAAACTTTCAAATGCTGGATAAGATTATAACCACCACTTGGGTTTCTTACATTAGTTATTTGAGAGAATGCAGAACTTGCTTAAGTCGAGGTCCAAAAGCGGGCAGCATCACTTCTACTGTGCTGCGTTGGACAAAGTAGCCACAAGTTGGCCCAGATTCAAGTAGATGAAGGCAGTGAAACAATGGCGCAGCTGGTTCTCAAAACAAGTGACCTCATTCTGCCAGAGGCGTGCGACCAGAAGGGGAAGAAGGCAGAAGCCCCAGGTGGTGCCGACTTCTATCTGATTCTGCAGAGGAGCTCAGTGGAGAGCCATGTCTCAAGGTACCTCAGTGTAAGGGACACGGCTCCATGTTCTCACACCAAGAAGCACTGGTCCCCAGGGAGGGTGAACCCAATTCAAAAATAAACAAAGGATATGAAGACATTTATTCAAGGAAGATATGCAAATAGCCAATAAGCACATAGAAAACATTCCACATCATTCAGTTCAGTCGCTCAGTCGTGTCTGACTCTGCGACCCCATGGACTGCAGCACACCAGGCCTCCCCGTCCATCACCAACTCCTGGAGCTCACTCAAACTCACGTCCATCAAGTCAGTGATGCCATCCAGCCATCCCATCCTCTGTCGCCCCCTCCTCCTCCTGCCCTCAATCTTTCCCAGCATCAGGGTCGTTTCAAATGAGTCAGCTCTTCACATCAGGTGGCCAAAGTATTTGAGTTTCAGCTTCAGCATCAGTCCTTGCCATGAATACCCGGGACTGATCTCCTTGAGAATGGACTGGCTGGATTGTCTTGCAGTCCAAGGGACTCTCAAGAGTCTTCTCCAACACCACAGGTCAAAAGCATCAATTCTTTGGTGCTCAGCCTTCTTTACAGTCCAACTCTCACATCCATACATGACTAATGGAAAACCCATAGCTTTGACAAGACTGACCGTTGTTGGCAAAGTAATGTGTCTGTTTTTTAATACGCTATCTAGGTTGGTCATATCTTTTCTTCCAAGGAGTAAGCATCTTTTAATTTCATGGCTGCAGTCACCGTCTGCAGTGGTTTTGGAGCCCAAGAAAATAAGGTCTGTGACTGTTTCCACTGTTTCCCCATCTATTTGCCATCAAGTGATGGGACCGGATGACCACTGGCATCCAGTCCATGTCATTAGTCATCAAGAAAACGTAAGTTAAAACCATAAGAAGATACCATTTCACATCCACTAGAATGGCTAGAATTAAAAAGTGTGATGATAACAAGTATCGGTGAAGATGTAGAGAAATCAGATCCCTCCTACACTAACGGTGGGCATATACCATGGATACAGCCACTTTGGAAATACGTTTCCAAGATATTTCTTTTGTTTGGAAAAGAAAAGAAATTGCCAGTTCTTCAAACAACTAAGAGTCACTGGTGATCTAGTCAATTCTGCTCCTAGGTGAAATGAAATATGCCAACAAAAAACACGTACATGGATGATTATAACAGCACTGTTCATTGTCACCAAAACGTGGAAACAACGCAAGGCCCACCACGTGATGAGCTAATAGTCAACACGATGGACTGCCACCGTTTCACAGACATGAGTGAAGCACTCACCACTGCCACAACGTGGAGGAGCCTTGAAAGCTTCGTGCTGAGTGACAGCATCTATGATCCCACCTATATGAAATGTCCAGAATGGGAACACCTAGAAAGACAGAAAGCTGGTTAGCAGTTGCTGAGGGATGGGGAGGGGATTAGTGGGGCAGAGGAACAGCCACAGGATCCGGGCTTTGCACCTGAGGTGGTGCAACATTCTAACGACGGCGGACAGTTGCACACGTCTGTGGCCACACTAGAAACCCCCGAGTTGAACCTGTGGTAGATGGTGTGAAATCACATCTCAGTACTGACTTTCTAGCACTGCCGTAACAGCTCACCATAAGCAACATAAACGGCAGGACGCACCCTCCCTAATTCTGGAGGGCGAGAAGCCCAGAATTAAGCTGTCAGCAGAACTGATTCCTCTTGGAGTCTCTGGAGTAGAACCCTCCCCAGGCCCGCTTCTCGCTGCTGCCGCGGGCCTTGGCTTGCTAGGCTTACAGCTTTAGCACTGCAGCCTCTGTGCCTGTCTTGCTGTCTTTTTTCACCTGTTAAATCTCACCCACCTCTCTAATAGAAGTGCACCAACAGAGGCATGCCTCGGAGATAGTGCAGGTTTGCTTCCAAACCACTGTAATAGAGCAAATGTCACATTAAAGGAAGCACATACTTTTTTTGGCCTCCCATTGCACACAGAAGTTATGTTTACGCTATACCGTAGACTATTGCGTGTGCAGTGGTGCTCTGTCTAAAATCAATGTACGTACTTCAATTTTAAAATACTTGATTATTGGAAAATGCTAACCATGAAAAAAAGGTTTTTTTAACAGGTCAAAAACAAAAACAGGAGGAACACAGACTCCTGGGCACGTCCAGTTCCCTGTGGCAGCCAGAGAGGGGTCCTCAGAAGAGTCATTGTGAACAGCCCCTGAAAACACACCGAAGTTTTAAGGGTAGAGAGGGGAGAAGGCTCACAGGAATGGTAAAGGAGAGCTCAGGGTCAGCTTAAGACCTATCCCTTTTCCTTAACCAATTTCAAGAGAAAATTCTGGCCAGAGCTCGGGATCCTGTGCCCTCTTTGAAACTAGACTGAAGGTGGGGAAGAGGGAGCCCCCAACGGACAAGCGCCAGAACTCAGAGGGAAGCTGGGCAGCTGCAGGCGAAGCTTGCTCGCCGTGAGAACTCGAGTCCTACGGCCCACTCTAAGGAAATCCTAGAAGTGGAGCGTGGAGGGCTGCCACGGAAGAGACAAGGCCCCCTGAGCAAGAGGTCGTCAAGCAGAGCAGAGCTGGGGCTGGACGGGCCCGCTTCTCAGGAGAGCGTTTTGGAAGACCCTTCGGTGACTCCCGCTCCCTAGCACTGGTGCCCCTGTGTGACCCCCTCCCCGTGACTGTGGGCTGGAGGGAGCGACCCCCTTCTGGAGGAGAGGACGCAGTGGAGGCCCACGGGAGGTCCCTTTTGAGCTTAGGTGGCTCCACCTTGGATGTCCTCCTCTTGACCTCCTGGGCTCCTGCTCACTTACTGCGAGGGCCACCGCCAGCCACACTGGCAGCACCTGCGCGGGCCCCCGCAGAAGGCCCTGAGTCTCTGGAGCAGCCCGCGAGGAGACTGGCCACCAGGTCACTAGTGAGCACGTGTCCCCAGGTTGGGGATGGTGCGGACTGCGGATGGCATGAGCTGAGGCTGAGGACTCCCCGCCCTCCATCTGGTTTGGAGGGGGCGCAGGATCCACTCTTGCTCAGAGTCTTCCCTCTCGGTAATCGGCTGAGGAAAGCGTGGAGGCCTCAAGCTGGCCCTGACTTGAGATGCTGGCGGCCTCGGTGGACACCGTGGTTGCAGCTCCGTGAGACGCGCTGAGTCAGAGGCCTCAGGCCAGGCTGGTTCCCTGACCCGCAGACGGCGAGACAATCAGTGCTCTTTTCAGCTGCTATGCTTGGGGGCAACGTGTAATGCAGAAAGAGACGACTCAAAGACCTGAAAGCGCCTTCTCATCCCAGTACTAGCTTGAAGATGCATTTCATTACAGGGACTACGGCAGCGGCTGCGTGTTCGAACAATGAGCACGAGTGTGTGTCTGTATCTGCCTGAATGTGTTTTGAAAGGGAGGCCCAGAAGGTGAAGTACAGAGAAGGAAAGATGACAGGAATGCCAAGGACCCTGCCCTCCTGATGACGTGCCCTGGCTCTCCCTAGCAGCACGCTGGCCTCTGCCAACAGGACTCATCCCATCCTTCAGGAGGAAAAGCAGCGCTGTGCCGGTGGTCACTGAAGAGCTGGAGCTTTGCGTCTTTGCCAGGCTTCCTGCCCTAGGAGAGACGGCCGCCAGCCGCTGAACCTTAGCCGCCAACTTAGGCCCCAGAGAAAACATTTAAAGTACAATCAGCAGCATTTAGACTGTCTCGGGTCAGTGTGGACGTGGTCAGGAGCTTCTCGAGCACCATTTATCCCACCAATTCTACTCATGGCTTCACAAGAACACGTTAGCTTTTTTTTTCCCCTCTGCCCACAAATGTATGACTGCCCATTCTGAAGCTATCAATTATGCAGGAAGCTCTGACGTGCAGAGATCAAACCTGGACCGCTACCCAGCATTCATTCGTGCCAAGAGCCTGCTGTCTGCCCGTCCTGGAGGGAGGGGTCCTCCCGCAGCAGGGGCAACACCAAACTGCTGACACGATCAGAAGCTCGGCTTCCCTCCCGTATCCCTCCTGCCCCCACAATTAGCCTCGCTCAGAGCGGCAGCTTGGCCCCGTCCCAGGGGCGCATGGTAGCCAAACAGGGGCTGGCCTCGGAGAGCAGTGAGGGAGGGCCTGTCTGGGGCTCCTCCCCTCCAGTGACCCTCCAGAGACCCTTCCGGAGGAGCCCCAGGCGCTATCAACACCCCCAGAGGCCTCTCAGGAGGGGGTGTCCCAGGGCTGACCCTCAGACGCTCAGAGGGCCTGCGGGGGAAAGGAAGGCCAAATTGTCTCAGACACGTGGCTCAGACGGCTCATGCAAAGAGCCCAGCACCACCTTTTGCTCCAGCCTGCCGAGGATGCGCCTGGGCACCAGCACACCATCCTGGGCCAAAGGGCTGCAGGGTAGGGCCCTCAGGCCCTGCTCCCACCAGGACGGAGGGGACCCGCCTGCCTCTGCAGCCAGCAGCCTGGCTCACAGGTCTAGTAATGCAGGCAAGACGCTTACCTGCGGACAGGAGGCCTGGACTCCATTTTCGAGCCTTTCTTTAATCAGGTTGTTTTGGTCAAGCCTTTTCAAAAATGTATAATTAAGTAAAATCTAGTCCAGGACTTTCCTGTAGCTCAGACAGCAAAGTATCTGCTTGCAATGCGGGAGACCCGGGTTCAATCCCTGGGTCAGGAAGATCCCCTGGAGAAGGAAACGGCTACCCACCCCAGTGTTCTTGCCTGGAGAATCCCATGGGCCTGGCGGGCTACAGTCCACGGGGTCGCAAAGAGCCGAACACGACTGAGTGACTGACACACTGCTAAAATCTACTCTAGGCCAAACAGGTCTTGTGCGCAGGGTGTGCACAGATGCTCCAGAAGGAACTGGAGGTAGGAAGCCAGCAAGACTCTTCTGAGAGAGAGACTCTTCCCTCTAGGGCCTCTCCTCCAGCGTCGCTGTGCGGCTGTGTCTCGTCTGCCTCTGCTCTCGCATGCCCGCAGAAGTCAGGCCTCCAAACGTGAAGGCCCCAAGTTCAAACAGCCAGCTGCACTGACCAGCATCGCTGAATTCCCTTTCCAAGTTCCCAGGTGAGAGCCTGTGACTGCACATGTGGGGCCAGGGGCCCCCTGGTGCAATCAGCTGTGGTCCAGACGGGCCAGGGGCCCCCTGGTGCAATCAGCTGTGGTCTGGTCGGGCCAGGGGCCCCCTGGTGCAATCAGCTGTGGTCCGGATGGGCCAGGGGCCCCCTGGTGCAATCAGCTGTGGTCCGGATGGGCCAGGGGCCCCCTGGTGCAATCAGCTGTGGTCCAGACGGGCCACGGGCCCCCTGGTGCAATCAGCTGTGGTCTGGTCGGGCCAGGGGCCCCCTGGTGCAATCAGCTGTGGTCCGGATGGGCCAGGGGCCCCCTGGTGCAATCAGCTGTGGTCTGGTCGGGCCAGGGGCCCCCTGGTGCAATCAGCTGTGGTCTGGTCGGGCCAGGGGCCCCCTGGTGCAATCAGCTGTGGTCTGGTCGGGCCAGGGGCCCCCTGGTGCAATCAGCTGTGGTCTGGTCGGGCCAGGGGCCCCCTGGTGCAATCAGCTGTGGTCCAGACGGGCCAGGGGAAGGGAAGAGACCCTACAGGGGACAGAGAGCCATTAGCAGCGCCTCTGAGAACCGGGGGAGGAGGGTGGAGAGAGGGCGGGCACAGGAGGTGCTTCTTGGACAGGACACACATCCCCAGACACAGGAGCCTGGAGGGCTGCAGGCTCTGGGGCTGCAAAGAGTGGGACACGACTGAGCGGCCAGGCACAGCCCACCATCAGCATTCATCCTTGCTAGTGCAGAGCCTGCTTGAATTCCGGCTCCTTCAGGAGCTTAACCTTCTCACTCCTCAAGTCCTCCCCTCCCTGTGAGCCTTGACTTCTGTTCAACAAAGTCTCAGCCTTGCAGTAAGGTAACATCACCTAAGGTTCGCCCTCAGGAAGGGCAGAGGGTCCAGGCGCCAAGTGCAGTAAGCCCTGCGGTCACAGAGGCGACGCGGCATCGCGAGGACTAGTCTGAAAAACAAGGGAGGCAGGTTCTGTGACCACATGACCTCTGCGCCCTCCTCCCCCAGGGCCTAGAGGAAGGGGCAGGAGGCTGAGGGCGGAGCTTTAGCTGAACCGCTACAGGCCAATGCATTAGGCGGATCAGAACTCCCCGACTCCCTGAAAGGGCCCCTGCACATTAGCACAAAGTGCCTGGGTCCCAAAGGCCTAGGAAGAGGCAGCGGGCCGCCCTAAGCGCCCTGCTCGCTTCTCCACCGGAGCGATCGGAGCCCTGCCGAGGTCCCTCCACACAAGCGCAGCCGCATCGCGGTTTCCATGGAGACACGCACCCCACGTTGCATACGCGGGCCGGTTTAGGGATTTCTCGCTCCAGTGCATTCATGTTGGTTTGCTTCCCATTTTAGCCCCCAAGTCATCTCTTTTTCACTTTCCCGTCTTCCTACAAATGGTTGGGAAATTACACGACCCAATGACGTCATCCTTGGTCTGGGGTTTCCTTCCCTGTCAGTCACACTTGGATCACGGACTTTTCAGTCGTCCTCTTGCTATTTTTCTAAATTACCGTCTTCCGTAAATGCTTCAATAAAACGGTCCTTTTATTATTCTGATGAAATTCGGGTCTATGGGACTTCTGTTTTTGTGAAGTACTCTGTTGCCGGGATACCCAGGGTGAAGGTGTCAAAGGAAGACACGTTGAAAGGACCAGCTACGGTGAACATCCCAGAATCAGCCCCTTGCATACTAATCATTCTGATTTACCCTACGCTGATTCTGTCTACTATAGGAAAGATAGGAGAGCCCAGTTTCTAAATAATAAACTATCGGGAGAACAGAAAACATGTATTATTCAATCGGGCAATGCACACTTCACTCTCTTCTTTTTCCTTTCCTTTAAAATGTAGCACTAAGACCATTAGAGAGAAATTCTGGTATTTCATTAAGGTAAGTAAGGAGATGAAAGAGAAATAGATTCCTACACTGACTACTCCAGGAAATTCACAACAGAGTGAAAAGGAAAAAAAAAGGCTGAGAAGAGTTAAAGCCACTTCCAACAATAGCAGAAAGACTCCATGATCACCTCATTATTTAAAAAACATATACTAAGCACTTTGTTAACAAGCATCTTGTAAGCACCTTCCAGGGACATCATATACTAAATAAAGCCTTAAACTAGATTCATTTGAAGTAGTATAGATGTATGGTTCTATAGTCAAATAAATATTAAAAAAAAAAAAAAGAAAAGGCAATTCTACAAGTTGAGAGCAAAGAGCTGAGATTGTCTTGGCAGTAACTCCCAAGGGCGCAGCAGACAACAGATTTATTATAAGTAAATAATGTGATGTGCCAGGCTCCCCAGGTGGCTGAGTGGTAAAAAATCCACCTGCCAACGCATGAGACCTGCGTTTGATCCCTGGGTCAGGAGGATCCCCTGGTGCAGGAACTGGCAACCCACTCCAGTGTTCTTGTCTGGAGAATCCCATGGACAGAGGAGCCTGGTGGGCGACAGTCCACAGGGTCACAGAGAGTCAGACACGGCTGAGCAGCTGAGCACACGTGCAGGACTCATCGGGGTGGGGGAGGGGGGACTTGACCCTGGACTCTCTCAGCAATATTGTTCTGGCCACGTGAGTACCCTGTACTGTTAGAAGGCGGGCTAGCCATGCCAGACGACACCCAGGCCATCACGCTAATGCAGACACCGCAGGACAAGAAAACTGGCCACTACCTACATTCCAGATGAGAGCAACAGGCCTGCGGATGAGGAGGGCTAGCCAGAGGGAAAGCTCTAGAAGTTACTGTACGGGAATAATCAAGAAACTGAGGGCGTTTAAACCAGAGAAGTTCACAGCGCTGCTGAAAACGCTATTGGCATGGCAGAAACCGCCAAAACCAACTCTAAACGCGTTCGTCTCGGCCAAACACTGAGCTCGAAACCAGCACTGTTCCCTCACTGTCTGCCAGAGTAAGAGCTTGAATGGCGCATTTCCCAGAGGAAATAAGGAGAATATTCGGCCAGGCACCGCTGGGTCCTCGCGTGGAGCCTGGGCTTTAGGGCGTCTTGTTCTCAGAGGTGCCTTCCCATCTGCGCACGAAGTCGCTTCTGGGGGCGTCTGCTCCCCCGGCGGCAGAGGAGGAGGACTATTCAGAGGGCGGTTTGGCAGGAGCAAGGCTTCTCTCCCCCTCCCCCGAGGGCCGGTTCAGAGAACCACAGAGCCTGGGAGCCTTCACGGCAGACCAGAGCTCTTCCCACCGAGGCACAGAGCACCAGGCTCCCCGAGACCCACTCACCGAGTTTCTAAAGGAAGACATTTCCTCCCTGCCTCCCTGCCTGCTGCCGACCTAGACTTTAAAATAATTTGAGTACAATGATGGACAAGAAAAGCGGCTATCGAGACTCTCGGGAAAACATCAGGCCATGAGAAATCTGAAGCGTAACAGAGTCAGCCTATACCAACTGTACGGAGTATGGAAGAAAGCAGTTCTATACTGAAAAATACAGATTAATTTATGTACTGGCTAGACCAGCATATCTTACAGAGTAAGGCATGGGTTGTTGCGCTGTTTATGCTTTAGTGAGTGCTTAGTGATTATTAAAATCATCATGGAAAGAAGCGGCTGTGAACAGACCGCAGCATTTCAAAGCAGCTTCTTAGCTCTCCAATCCGCATGACTTTAAAGACTCCTCGCCTTTGAGCCTGTCATTCCTCTCTTCCTCAATTTGCATACAGAACTAGTCCCAGATGCATACAAAGATTAATATTTCATACATTTGAAGCAAGTGAATTCTAATACTTTGAGAGTAATATGTTACATTTCAGAAAAATTCATCCAGTGGAACCTTAACATGATACAGTTACAAGCCAGAAAGGGTGGAGAGGGTAGAAAGCTGGAGCAATATGACCAAATGAAACAGCCGGAACAGTGGGTGCACTTGGATGGTAGAGACCCAGGTCATATTTTCCAGAGTAAAACCGAGGAGGATGGCTAAGTAAAGGCACGTTAAAGACGCGACTTCTCGTGTAGTTATTCATAGTCCAGGTGAAGCAGCGAGTGAGTCACAGAGAAAGGGAAAACAGAATCCGGTTGAGTCCAGACCCCTACCCCTTGCGTCTGCAGGATACCGGCCACTCAGCTGTAACTCACGTTTCACCAGCTGAACCCAGCTGCCTCAGCATGGTTGCATCTGGACCGACTTTTCTGCTGGTCTTGCCAGCACGGCAGTCTGCCACTTTCATTTCAGATGAATTGTCTTCTGTTACTGGAGACTCAAGTCCCAGAGAACTCACAAACCTTTCCACAGAAAATGCCATGTTTTCAGAGGAAGCTGAGTTTGCTGCAAAAGATCACGAGAGAAGCGCTGGAGCCTAGGAAAGCGTCAAAAGCTTCAATCATGAAATGCACCGGGAGACCTCAAAGGTGGAGGATCCTGGGCCATTATGACGTCCCCCTGAGTGGGAATGCTCTCCATGCTCCTGAATTCAGCACTCCTGTGTCTCACAGCAGAATTACCTGCATTCATTTCCTCCTTTGCCCCCTAGCTCTCTTTTTCACTTATTTCTCTGCCCTATTTCATTGTCAAGAGTTTGCTTCAGCGGCTGCTAGGTACAATCCAGCCTCACCCCCACCTCAGGTGGAAAGACTTTGTCCTAAAACAAACTTCAGGGCTCCCTGTTGAGGTTCCCACACTCTTCAGGTGTTCTCACTTATACATGTTGACCCAGTTAATTCTCATAAAAATTCTATGAGATTCTATTATTTGTATTCTCTAGGATAAGGAAACAGAAGCTCAGAAAATTTGAAAGTTGACTCTTCACGATTTCCAAACAAAGAAGTAGGCTTCCACCAAACATGGAGGCCCCTGCCTCTTAAGGCCACCTCTTGGTGATGATTTAAGTGCTAACAAACTTCTTCTCCCCGTACAAACAGCATGAAACCAGCGCAACACTGGTGTGAGCTTCCTCTCCGACTTGTAACTAAAATGCACTCAGGGTCAAGTTAACAAACAGCTGAGAACCACAGCTGGCTCTGTCGGCCGGGCCGAGGCGGGTTTAAGTCAACGACTAAATTAAAAGGGACATTTGCCTCTCTTCCTCCTACCTGAACGTTCTCATTTCAGTGTTTTTCCACGTATGAGAAGATGCAAGACCCGGACTCACTGACGTTATGCCTCCGACACGCAGCTTCAGCGCTAGGGCCGGGATCACGGCACGGATGCCCCACCTGAGGGGGCTCAGGAAGCAGGAAGACAGAGCGCTCTGAAGTCAGTGACTTGAGAGCTCTGCTCTCCGTGATTAGCAGCAATCTTTTTTGTTCACTTCCATGTTTTTATTTTTGTTTTTTTCTGGCAAAAAACTATATATCCCGCTCCTCTCTTTAGGGCAGTTCCTCAGAGCTACATGAGAGGCTGACGTCCAGGCCACAGTCCTCAGTAAAATCCCCGAATAGAACTTAACTCACAGATTTTTAGCCTGTGCAGACTCTCTTCAGTAATCGGACATCTCAAGGAAGCTCTTCAGCAGCCATCCTTAGAGACGCAGGAAGCAGCAACCGCTCCGACCCAGGGCTCTGAGCCAGTGGGCTTCACTCTCAAGCCAAAGGGCCAAACGAGGCTGAGGCTCAGACACCCTCAGCTGGCACTGCCGTGGTTGCAGATAAGCTACTGCCTATCAGGTAGAAAAGGCTGGAGCTGTGACCAGGAATGGCCACAGGAGATAAAGAAGAGGACGATGAAAGATGTCCGAAATGCCCGAGGCAGACTGAGAGGCCGCACGCTTCTCGTCAGCGTTGGAGATCACCACGAGACACCCACAGACACCGCAAAAAAGCCTTCTGCGAAATCAAACTCAGTCATCCATGCCAAAGCGCGAGTCTCTAGCAGGATCTCCCGCAGTTGAGGAAATGACTGGGTTGTATTCAATCCGATGTCACCCGGTTCCTGAAGACCAGCTGTGTGCAGTCACTCCAGAACAGTGGGGCCCACGTCCCCAAGCGCGGATGGGTGTGCGTGTATGCTCTCCCCGTCACCCCCAGGACAGGGCGCCAGGCTGAGGCAGTGCAGAGCAGTGGTCAAAGGCCTGGAGCCGGGACTCGGAGACCGTGCTTCCAAGTCCTGGTCCCACGGCTTGTTAAACATGTGACTTTGCTGCTGCTGCTGAGTCGCTTCAGTCGTGTCCGACTCTGTGCGACCCCATAGACGGCAGCCCACCAGGCTCCCCTGTCCATGGGATTCTCCAGGCAAGAACACTGGAGTGGGTGTAACTTTCCTGTGTTACTTAATTTCTCTAGGTTTCTGGTTCCTCCCTGTCTAAAGGTGGGGAAGGGGTAATCATGGTAATCAAACCCTGCGTGGAGTTTGAGAGTAGAGTCAGTCTACGTGAAATGGTTACACAGTGTCTCACAAATACTGTACACCAAGCGAGTGCTGACTCTCATTACGGATAAGAGACGCACATGGACGGCTTCTCCCCGTTAGACAAGTCCATACTTGTTCAAATCCCTCTGGTTCTATCAAGAATGTGAGGCAGCCAACAAAAATAAGTAAAATCACGGGAGACTAGCAGAATTTTCAAGTGGGAACAGAAGAAATCAAAGCAAGAGTGGAGCTGAAGTCGAGCTAGGATCCTCATTGCACTCTTTATGCTGAGTTGACCTCACCAAGACAGCGACACGGGGAAGGAGCCCCCTCACGTACAACACGCAGTCACAGCAGAGGCGGCAGCCTTGCTCATAAAGGATTTCCAGGTCGACGTGTCGTCGCTTCCTTGGAAGTCCACGTTTCTGCCAGTCTTGTTCTCTTTCGTTTGCATCACTGAGCCTTAACGCTCATCCCGTGTGTGTGTGTGTGTGTGTACACGTGTGTGCGTGTGTGTGCGTGTGTGTGTGTGTGTTACTTGCTTAGTCGTGTCCGACTCTTTGCACCAGGGCCCCCGTCCCTGGGATGCTCACACTAGAAACACGTAGAAGGGATACAGAGGGCACTCCCAGAGGGAGGGGGCAGTGGGCTGAGAACAAGGGCCGGCGGGGCACAGGCCGGGGCGTCGGGCACCCGTGGGCGCGGCACCCAGCCCTAGGAAGATGAGCTCTATCTACCGAATCCTGCAGGCTCCCAGGATCTGCAGGGACCTCCCAGCCCAACCTCTGCTTCCAATTAATGCTGCCCATTAACATTTCCATGAGGTGAGGCATTTGTCTTCTGAATATGGTAATGATCTGAGCTCTTCCCTGTCCTGGGAGAATTTATGCACCGAAAGGCTCTGCTTCAGGAACCAATTAGGAGAACCCTGCCTTAAAGAATCTTACTGCGGTCTGAACATCAGAATTAACTTCAGTGTAGGTCATGTTTACGTGTCACAGAAAGAGCACTGTTATTGGTATTCTAGAACTTGGATGATCACAATAACAACTCATGCTTAGGTTCATGAAACCAGAGGGGACCTTTGAGAGATCACTGCATTCTGCTTCCTCATTTTGCGGCCTGAGGTGAAGTGGCTTTCCCAGGACCACCGTGTGTGCGTGTTAAGTCACTTCAGTCTTGCCTGGCTCTGTGCAACCCTCCAGGGTTAGGGTCGCAGCCCGCCAGGCTCCTCTGTCCAGGGGACCCTCCAGGCAATGACACTGGAGGCGGTCGCCATGCCCTCCTCCAGAGGAATTTCTGGCCCCGGCCCCGGGCTCGAGCCTGTGTCTCTTGCGTCCCCTGCACTGGTGGGCGGGTTCTTTACCACAAGTGCCACCTGGGGAGCCCAGACCACCACCTCACCCTGACCTTGGAGAAAGGGCAGATTCACGAAAGTAAACTTTTTGTCGAGTGAGCTTGCTGGAACACCTTGCAGGATTTTCTCAGGCCTCAGTGTCGGGCACCTTCCCTCCCGGGTGCGAGACGCGCCGGGCGCTGCACTCACTCAGGAGCCGCTGTCGATTCTTCCTGGCTGCCCCGCCGTCTGTCAGCTCCGCCGCCGTCATTTCTCACGAGAATCACCCACGACCTGAGACGAGGGGCCGCCCGTCGGGGGAAGCCGCATCCGCGAGTGACTGCGTGGGGAAGCGTGCTCTCGTTCAGAATTTCATCAGTCACTCTGGCTGGAGAGCCGGAAGGAAGCTCTGCGCGTGTGCGCGTGCGCGTGAGCTTTCTGCCACCTATTTTCCTGACATCTCACAAACACGGTGGCCACGGCAATGGACCGCCTTGGTGACCAGCCGTGGGGTCGGGGGCCAACCTCTCCTAGGCGTCAGCTTCCTCCTGTGGGACCTGAGACCCTAACAACGGCGCCTGTGACACACGGCCACTGCCAGATGCGGACAAGATAAACCGAGGAAGGCGCTGGTACACGCAGGCGATAAACAAAGCCAGAGCGCTAGCTCAAGCCCGGGAGGAGACACTCGTCTAGCCCCGAAGGTGAGGAAGAGAGACACCAGGCTGCCGAGACTCCGCCTTTACCGCGCAAGGCCTCTGACGGGGCTGCTTTCCATACTCACTCTGCGCAGACCTCTGAGGGGCCTTGCTGCCCGCCGCCTTGACCCCCACGACCCGACGCTGTCGCAGCTCCCCCGCCCCCACCCCCCAAACACACACGTTCCGCTCAGCAAGCAAGAGTGGACTGAGCACGCAGTGGCGGGCCTCCGTGTTTTGAGGCTGGACACAGGACGTGGCAGAAACAGGGAGGATGGGGAGCAAAGGGGTTAGAAGCGCTGAGAAACTGCAGGGAGCGCCTTAAGGCGGGAGGGGGAGGCCAGCCACGCGCCCAGGGTCCCCAAGCCCCTGGACGGCGACTGTGGGCAAACCGGGCAGAGCAAGGGGCCTGTGTTCCCTCCGCAGGCGAACCAGGGCTGGAAGGGGGCACACGGGGCTCTTCCCCGCCCCTGCCCCAGCTTCCAGGAAACCACTGGCCCCTCCATTTAGAGTTCGGGAGGCAGAGAGAGCCAGGGACCGCATTTAGCACCCCTCATAGTAACAGCCGACTCAGACCCATCAAGGGATGATAGAATCACTGGGCAAAAGTTTGATGAAAACCAGGGTGTTGCCATAGTTTCCAGATACTAATTACAAAGAAGAAAGTGGTAACTTGATAACCGATGCCTGATAACCACTCAATCCAAGCTCACATCGTCAACAAAGAGACAAACGGACGTTACCTTTGTAAACGGACGCCTCCTGATACGAGTCATCAAGGAGGACACAGCGTCTTCGGTAGAGTTCCTTCCAGACACACATAACCTGAAAGTAATCGTGAGGAAAGAGCCAAACGCGTATCAGCGGGCATTCACAAAACAAGCCGGCCCGGTGCTCTTTCAAACTGCCAGTGCCGCGAAGGACAGCTGAGGATGAGGAACCGTTCCAGGGCAAAAGAGATCAAAGGGCACAACAGGCGAGCCAAGATCTGATCCTGAGCGAACAGAAAAACATGTGCGAGAGGTATTACTGAGATGAGACCTAAACATGAGCTCCGCATTAAAGAATACTATTGTGTCAGTGTTAAGTTTCCTGAACTGGCTCATTCCATCACAGATATGTAAAAAGTTTTCTTGTTTTTAAGGAATACACACAGAATTATTTAGGGGTAAAAGTCACAGGATTTCAAATCATTTAACAAGTTTAATAAGAAGGAAGAGGAGGAAAAGACGTGTGTAATGGTGGTGAAAGGGGAAGTAAGAATCACTTAGCCATGTCCAACTCTTTGCGACCCCATGGACTCCATGGGATTCTCCCGGCCAGAATACTGGAGTGGGCATCCTTTCCTTTCTCCAGGGGATCTTTCCTGTGGGAAACCCAGCTCTCCCACACTGCAGGCAGACTCTTTACCAGCTGAGCCACCAGGGAGCCAAGAATCCTGGAGTAGGCAGCCTGTCCCTTCTCCAGCGGGTCCTCCCAACCCAGGAATCTCACCGGGGCCTCCTGCGCTGCAGGTGGACTCTTTACTAAGCTGAGCTATGAGGGAAGCCCTCATGGAGTGGTGGGGCAGATAGAAGGAAAAAACAAAGAGAAGACGGCAAAATGTTAACACTGGTGAATCCAGGTCAATGGCATAAGGAGATTTCATTACCTTATACTTGCATCTTTCTACAAATTTTGAGCTTTTTCAAAATAAAACATTTTGTAAAACATGAGCAAAAAAGAAAAAGAAGAGATGTGTATGAGGCGACAGGCTGACGGCAGGATGGATTTGCTGCGGAGGCGTCACCCCCTTCCGCAGGGCGCAGGCTGACCTCGACGCCCTCCACCTGCAGTGCTAGGCTGGGTTCCTGTATTACCACAGGCCCCAAGATGTGACCACCAATCACGCTTCCACGGCAAAGACAGACTGCCGATTTTACATGGCCTTAATTCTTCCTGAATTTACTAATTTAAAGAAAAAACAAAACAAAACAAAACTCCCGCTATGCTATCTGGGGCTTGCCTGATAGCTCAGTTGGTAAAGAATTCGCCTGCAGTGCAGGAGACCTCAGTTCGATTCCTGGGCTGGGAGGATTCACTGGAGAAGGGAACGGCTACCCACTCCAGTGTTCTGGCCTGGATGGGGTTCGCAAAGACCGGACAGGACTGAGAGACTTTGACTTTCACTTTCTTATGCTGCCTACCAATCAGGAATAATAGGTAACTGGGTAAGTGTAAAAAGTCAGTGGAAGCAGCAAACCATCTTCAAAAATGACACATGCGTGGCTTAAACACTTCTTTTCCCTTGAAACTGTGTGTACTTTCTGCAAGTGGGTGTTTGCCAATTGGAGTTACAGGTTGTTTTCCTTGAATCAAGCACATTCATACGACTCATCCATCACCAATTATTTCCAGATTGTTTACAGTTGAAAGGGCTTTCGTTCTAGATGTTTACTTCTTCTCAATCATTCGCAGGTTTCTCACCCCCTGATTTTACAAAGACTATTTAAGCACTTGACTTTACCGAGCTTCTCCAGAACATTCATTTTTTTCATAGGAAAATAAAAACCCTCTTTCCTTACATGTATCATCAGTTTTGTAATACATATTTAAATTCTATAATTATAATCTGAAGCATAACTAGATGGATGGGATTTGGAAGTAAACACAGTTGAGTCTTGGTAAGCACACAGGCTATAGTCAAAGCTCTGGTTTTTCCAGTAGTCATGTTGGGATGTGAGAGTTGGACCATAAAGAAGGCTGAGTGCTAAAGAATTGATGTTTTTGGACTGGGGTGTTGGAGAAGATGCTTGAGAGTCCCTTGGACAGCAAGGAGATCAAACACCAGTCAGTTCTAAAGGAAATCAACCCTGAATATTTGCTGGAAGGACTGATGCTGAAACTGAAACTCCAATACTTTGGCCACCTGATGCAAAGAGCTGCCCCACTGGAAAAAGCCCCAGCATGTCGATGCATGTTAATTCTCTATAAAATATACTGGGACTTCCCAGGTGGCACAGTAATACAGAACCTGCCCGAAGTGCAGGAGACTCAGGAGGCAGGGGTTCGATCCCTGAGTCAGGAAGATCCCCTGGAGGAGGAAATAGCACCCACTCCAGTGTCCATGCCTGGGAGCTCCCATGGACAGAGGAGCCTGGCGGGCTACAGTCCATGGGGTCACAAACAAGTTGGACACAATTGAGCATACACATGTGAAATTTATCACCTTTCAGAGACACTAAAAATAGAAGCAGTGATTTGGTTACATGCAGAAAGTTGAGTGCCCACCAAGTGCCCAGCGCTGTGCTGCGTTCTAGGGTACAGATGGTCCTTTGTGGAGTCCCATCCTCACGGATCAGGTTCTGTGGTGGAACTGCTGGGCCTGTTTCTCTACCCTGGTGAAAGTGAAGTTGCTCAGTCATATTTGACTCTTTGTGACCCCATGGACTGCAGCCTACCAGGTCCTCCATCCATGGCATTTCCCAGGCAAGAGTACTGGCGTGGGGTGCCATTTCCTTCTCCAGGGGATCTTCGCAACCCAGGGATTGAACTCGGCATTGTAGGCAGACGCTTTACCCTCTGAGCCACCAGGGGAAGATCCCTGGTGGGATCCGAAAAAAAACAAAAAAATGCTTGCTTGATTCAATAAGCAAAGAATTAATTCAAGGCTGTCCTTTTTCTCTTCTGAGGAGCTGGAAGCATGAAAACGAGGGAACGCTTTACCCTGTATCGAGTTAAATGATGTTATCATTTGCCACGTGTACAACATGCTGTTTACGGTGCAGTCGATTGATCATGACGCCGGAAGCCAAGTGATAGATGGGGCCTGGCTGCGGCGGCAGCAGGAAAACAAGGGAAAATAGCCACAATTAACATATTGAGGCCCGCTGATGCAATTTCGTGTCTGCTTTGCTGAAGCAATTTTCTAAATTTGAGATGATTCCGTTAATTAATCATAGAGCCAAGGCTTCTTTGTTTTCGGTGTTTATCTTTACCTTCAAATTATATTAAAAAGACTGCCGCTGCTCTTGGTGGAAAGAACCTTGCCTTAAAGTGGGAAAGTCACCTTTGAGAAGGCCCCTGAGACACGGGGGCTGAGGGGCACAGCGCTAGGCCCAGCAGGGCTCTCTGCGCCACCCACCCCCGAGCTGAGTCTGCCCTCCTCCCTGCCTCTGGCCGGCGCCACTCCTCGCGCTCGGCTCGAGGCCCAGGGCGGGCCAAGCCCCCTGCAGATGCACACCCGCCCCCAAGCCCAGGCCTCCTGCCCCCTCTCCACTTTGCTAAATGCTCCGATGAAGGCCCCTCCCTCTAAGCAACTGTCCATCCCTGCTCCTGTCTCATGCATGCATAAAAGTGCATCTCATGAATATATTTTTTAGCAACGACCAACTTCAAACTCTGGAGTGGGGTGCCATCTCCTTCTCCAGGGGATCTTCGCAACCCAAGGATTGAACTCGGCATTGTAGGCAGACGCTTTACCCTCTGAGCCACCAGGGGAAGATCCCTGATAGGATCCGAAAAAAAAAAAAAAAAAGCTTGCTTTTTTCCGAAGAAAACTGAGATGAAGGAAATGAACAGCACGGCCCCTGTCACAGGGCAGAATGGGAGCAAAGCTGAAGTGTCCTCTGCCCCGGCTAAGGGCCATTTCCACTCTTTTCGTGACTTTAGCACTTACTTGTGCAGCCGCGGCATCGCTGCCGCCAACCCGCCTCCCAGAAAGAATCCATGGGTTCAGTTCCGTGGAGCTTGCCCATCTGAAGAGCATGCGGGCTCCTTGAGGGCAGGAACGGTACCTTTCACTCCCTCGGCTTGCACAAAGTAAGAAGACAGAGTAAAGGACAGCCGGATTTAATTAACTAAATCTCAGCTCAGACAGCACCAGATCCTTCCCCTCGGCCACCTGCCACTGCCCCAGTAATCTCAGCTGGCACACGTCTCCGGACTGCATTTCCAGGTCCTCCCGGGCCTTTGATGAACTTCGGTGTTTTTCAGCCGCTGCGTCGCCGAAGCAGCCATTGTGTTGCCCCAGGTGGGAGATAGCACTGCAGGGAAGAGGCAGTTAATAAGCCTAACAGGTAGGGACAGAGGCTTGCAAATGGTTGCCCTGTGATTTGTGGCTAGTTCCTCCCAGCCCCTAAATCTTGAAATAAATATATTCAGAGACTCCATTATCCCAGAAGAGGACACAGATCATTTTTCTTTCATTAAAATGGAGCCCCCACAGCAACATGCGTATTTATACGCACATTTCCAAGCCTAGAAGCTTCTCCCTTTAAACCTGCTTGCACTAAATTTTGATCAGCCCTTGATGAAAGAAGAGTTACAGATCGCAGACAACCTGCTGGCCATCTGTGCCCAATGCATATTAAAAGAAATGTAAATTCACCCGAGCTTCCCCAGCATGTATAGGTTTATCCACTCCAGGAAGACAGAGGACGATCAGATGATCTGGGACCAAATCTCTGGATTCAGCAGGGCTATGTTAATGAGGAACTTTGCTGAAGTGAACAGCAGGCAGGTACCCTCAAGAAAGGAAATTTCTGGATGGAGAGTGTCTCCAATTTTCCTCTTTCTGGTTATCTCTCTGTCGTGGTAGACACTTAGGGATGTCTCTGTCCAACCACAGGACCACACACACACATCCCTGAGCCCTAACAGGTGTGGGTCCAGGCAGCTACATCATTATATCCCGTGACCCTCTCCCTGGGGCCACCTTCCCTGGTGCCCCGTGTCCATACATCCTTGGAGAAGCTATTGGCCCAGGCTGAGAGGCGTCCGCTGCGATCAGAACTCAGGCCATCACCATATCCTCCGTCTGAACCCTTTTAATCTGCTCTGACAATCTCAACTGCTCAGATATTTTTCTGTGACTTTGGAATGGACACAGAGAGGACCAACTCAGACGTTTGACTGAGAAACATCCTTGTAAAGTTGGGGGTGGCAGGGGTGGCATCTTCCGCCATGTGCTGAGAGAAACAGGCAAGGCTGGTGCGGCAGAGGAAGAGGAACAAATCAGGTAGGTGGTGCCGAGCGGGGCGAGGCCTGCCAGTCCGGAGGGCGACGGACAGACAGGTGCGGCTTGCTGGTCCTTCCCGGTGCCGGCCCGGGCCAGCCTTCCCTTGAGCTCCAGGCAGCAGCCCCATTTTGTAACCTCGGTGTTCCTCTCTGTTCAGTCCGGGACAATCAGAGAGCTCCGAGGAAGGCCCTGGATGAGGAAGGGGGCTCGAATCCAGGCCCCCAGCGAGGCCCCACGCCCGGGAGCGGCTGCTTCTTGCAGAAGCAGCCCCCCCAGCCCTCTGGGAAGACTCTGCGATGCTCCGTCTTTGCCAGGAGCACATGGAGCCGGAGGCAGAGACATCGGGGTTGCACAGGGGGCCTCTGGCAGAAAGGAGAGTGAATCCCATCACCTCGACAGCAGCGTCTCCAGCTGGGACCAGGCGGGGTCCTGGGGCGCCCGCAGCCTGCCGGGGTCAGGGACGCAGCGACTGCCTCGCTGCGGCATCTGCAGCCCGTGGCTGGGGGTCCCGAGCAGCCGGGGCACAGTCCTCCCCCAAGGAGAGGTGGGCAGGGCCCGGTGCCCACGCAGTGATGGCTGCGGTCCTTTCCTGGAGGTGCTCTGGCAGGCTCAAGGGGGTGCCGCCCAACACAGGGAAGCTAGCTAGTACTTGCTGATAGTTGCAGAGGGAAAATGCCCACAAGATTGTATAAACAGTACAAGAGATGTTCTGACATGCATGCCCCTAATATGATCACCGAGACGCTCACGTCGCCCCCACAGTGTGCCTGCCACAGAAGGCACCACCTCTTACTGACCCTGAGGACACATGAGCCAAAGACTAACTCAGGGGCTTCCCAGCAAATCCAGGACCAGCTCTTCCCCCAGGTGTCAAACCAGGAAACACAAGAGAAAGCAAAGTCTTGTCAAGGACCGAGAAGCCAAAGGGAGGCGGAGGACGGAACACGTGGGACCCAGAGCGGGTCCCAGAGCACAAAGATGGCTAATGGGAAAGCGGGTGAACCTGAGTCAGGTCTGTAGTTAACAGCCCTGCGCCAGGGCCAGCGTCTTAGCTTTGATAACTGTTCCATGGTTACGTAACACGTTAACAGAAGGAGAAGCTGGGTGGGTGGGAATTCTCTGTACTGTTTTCCCAACTCTTCTGAGTTGAAAATTATCTCAAAATAAAAGAGGTTTTTAAAAATCTGAAAAAAAAAAAAAAGGAGAAAGATACATTATATGTGATTCCAGTTCCATTAAAAACTCTATACCCAACCTGGTCAAAGTTCTGTCTTTCCTGACCTCTAATACATGTTCTTGGGTATCTGAATGCTGGAGCCAAATGGGTGCCAAAAGAAGGAGGGGCGTCTGAAGGAGAACGGACACGTGCGTGTGTGGTGAGCCCCCCGCCATCCACAACAGCCATAATCAGCCGACGGCAGCAGAGGTGTAACCAACCAAACAACAATCACGGAAGCCTCCTTCCCTGCCAGCAATCGTATCTGTTCTCTTTTATTTTGTTGACTTCTTTTCAATCTCTAAAATGTTAAATAAATTACTTTTTAAAAAGAAAAATCTCAGTCCCCCAGAGAGAAGCGTATCTACACAGTCGCACCAAGGCACCACCCCACGCCCATCTCCCCACCACCCTCCCATGAGAGGTTCCCCCCGGAGCCTGCAGAGCCAGAGGGAGGAACTCAGCACCACACAAGACACCTCATCCTCGAGGTGCTGCGTGCAAGTTCAGACTCTTCTCAGCCCACCTCGCAGGCTGCTTTCTCTGATAGAGCCAGTCCCAATTTCTATCTGGCTCAGACTCCAGGCGTCTGGCCGTGGATGGTTCCAGGCCTAAGCTGCACGGTGCATCCTGTGATCTGGGCTCAGGCAGTCACCCCATCCCACCCCCACGGAACCTTTTAACCTGCTTTGTTTTGATTGTTGTAAAATCCTGCCTAGCCTACTGGGGGTAATGCTCAGCTGAAAGCAGCCTCCTGTCGGCTCTTGGCACAACAGGGCTGTTGGCGATCCTCTGCAAGAGACCAGAAGCCTCTGCTTCCAAAGTGGGGGGGGGGGGGCGGTGGCAAGAGTGGAGAAGGCACCCCCACCTGAACCTCTGAAGTCAAAGCCTCCCCTCTGCCTGCGGCTCGAGCTTCAGCTCTTGGAAGGATCCAAGCAGCTGCAGAAGCGCCAGGTCTCAGGATTCAAAAGGTCCCACCAGCAGCTCTCTCTGAGTTTGTAATCAAAACAAAAGCACACCTGTGTTTTGGCAGCTTCAAAGGGGTTGCGAGCGGGGCGGGAATGCCACGTAGTTAAGACAGGCACGCTGTGAGCCTGTGTCTGCAGGGACGCACCCCAGCATGCCAGCCGTGTGGTGACCTCGAAGGGTCACCTGGGGGACCCCAGACATGAGAAAGTCGCAGCTGGTTTGCCTTGAACAAGGGTGCCCTTGGGAAATCAGTCTATGATTAAAGACGCTCACCGCCTGTCTTTCCAAGGCTTCGATCTGTACCAGCCTCTTTAGCACTGAATCAAAACTTCCTGCAGCCTTCCCTTTGTTCTTGGCTCCTGGGATGTCCTTCCCTTCCCCAGCTCAAATCTGGCACGTTTTCTAAGACCCAGCTTTAGCGACTTTTCCTTGGAGCCTGTCTTGGCCGCGTACCACAGCCTCCAGTCTCCCCCGACAGCCCTCTCAGATGGCTGCACGCCGTTCTGCAGTCCTGGATACCTCTCTGCTGTTCTCGGCCATCGTGTCTGTGTTCGTATTGCGTCCTTTGATGTCATGGGCTCCTCCAGCCCAAATCGTTTGAATGCACTCTTGGATTGCACGACTGATTAGAAGGAAAGACGCTAATAAAACGGTGACAACGCAAATCTCAAGCCACGGTTTCTCAGCCGTCTTCCCTCGGAATCTGTACCCTGAATCAAGAGCACGCAGCACTGTGTAATTTCCAAAGGTCAGATCAGGGTGATTGGGGTTGGCGACAGAGGTCTGGTGAGCCTGAGCACCTGGGCGTCCCTACTGTCTGTTTCTGCGCATCCTCCCCACAGCGAGGGTGTCTGCAGGGCCATTGGAGCTCGCTTCCCATCCGTAATTACAGCTCCCTTCCTTTAGAACCAGGGGGGGTCAGCCCTGAGCCCCTGCCTTGGCAGCCAAAGGCCTGACCCAGCTGCCGTCAACTTCAAGAATAGCGACGGGACTGTAAGCCTCCTACAGCTGCAGGGATGACCACAGAGGACTGCAAGCGCCGGAAATGAGACAGAGAGCCCAGCCTGCTGGCTTCAACTTGGGCGCCCTTAGAAGGCCAGGCCCAGCTGAGAGAGGAGTCGGGAAAATTAGAAACGAGACTTCGCAATGAAGCCGTCTAAAGGGCAGGCTCCTATCGACCCTCTGTCTCGCTGCCCCTGTTCTTGGTGCCAACTGTCTTGCCGTCCACACTGCTTGCTGAGCCCAGGGCAGGCAAGTGCAAGCGAAGAGGCTGGAAGGAGACGCGAGGAGCCGTAGGAACCGCAGACACGTGTGTTCTCTGCTGGCTGGGACGGCAGCCATAACATGACCTCTCATAACATAACCGTAACGGAGGCCACAGCATGACCTCATGGCACGGAACCACGGTGTCGCCCCAATGCAGCCAGGGCTTTCCAGGGGGAGCTCACACAGGGGCACCACGCACAGCAGCCCATGACCAAGCCCATGACACGCACGCACAGAGCTCCAAGTGACCTCGGCTGCAACAGAAGCATTATTTACAGAACGTGGGGCAAGAGTGCCTGCCCACGGCGTCTTGGCTCGTGTGCCCTTTCTCGGCACTCCCTGGTAAAAAGGCCTACGTAACAGCAGCCAGCAACCCCATCGGCACTGCTCTCGAGGACCCGCAAAGACGGCCCGCGGCTGCAGCCAACCAAGCGTCCTCCCTCACTTCCACAGCCCCTGGGCCACGAACAGGGCCCTCGTGGGCCTTGGAACTCCTGGTCGCTCTCAGTGGTAGAGAGCAGGAGCAAGAAAGAAAATTTGTCCAAAGTCAGCTTGTAGCAGAGTCCGTGTAAGATTAAAACAAAAAAAATGGAAGTCAATTCAGAAGGATCCAGGAACTCAGTCATTAGCGGATTTCTCTGCACTCAACCTATTGTAGACAATAAATGTTTTGGCTCAAGTGTTTCTTGACTGGGGTATGAAGAGAAATGTTATATCTTTTATCTTGCCCAGGAGGAGAAACGAATTCTCAGGAGTTGAGAAAGAGGAACATAAGCATTTTATAAAAAATAAAAAAAAAAGGAGGTTAAAAAATCGGAATGGGATGAATTGGGAGAGTAGCATTGAAACGTATCCATCACCATATGGAAAACAGAGAGCCAGCGGGCATCCGCTGCACGACCAGGGAGCTCAGCCCAGCACTCTGCGACCACCCGGGGGGTGGGGTGGGGCGGGGGGGGAGGTGGGAGAAGCTCCAGAAGGAGGGACTGTGCACACCCACAGCTCGTTCATGCTGACGTTCGGCAGAAACCAGCGCAGCATGGTAAAGCAAGCATCCTCCAATTAAAAATGAACTAATTTTTAAAAATGCCAATTAGGCATATGAAAAAAATTAAATGAATACATTCAGAAACGCCTGTGAGACTGCAAATATCACGCTGCTGTACCTTTTACGGAGCTGTGTCTGCTCTCAGAGGCCTGGATGCCCCTTCCCGGAATGGCCTGCTCTCCACCCTGAACTCCCCCCACAGCCCGCATGCCAGGACCCCCGAGCTCACCCCAGCCCTCAGCATCACACATCAGCGCGGCACCTCCTGGCCGGCAGGAAGTTCGCCTGTTATCGGGCTTCTGTGAAATTAAATTCGGTCATTATCTTGGAAGAGAGTTATCTCCTGTTGACAAAGTCGCTCAGAGTTCGCTGTGGAGAACTTTAATTTCCACATTCACATGAGAGTTGAGTTTGGTCGGGCATCAATTAAGCACTGTGTACTGCGCAGGGACCTAGCTTCAGAAGAAGACGCACTCCCTGCCCCGGGCTCTCTCAGCTCTAAGGTTCTGTTCTTCCTAAAACCATCATCTGAGGTTGCAGGGCAGACTCGGAAGTAATGGGCAAGACGTTTACAGTAACACACACGGGTGACTGCTGCTTTTAAAAAGAGCTGTAGCATTCTAAGTCACAGGCTCCCTTTCCTGGGTCAGCTCATTCTCAGCGAGGACAATAACGTGTGGCAGTTGGGAGCAAGCAGGCAGACCTGAGTCCCAACCTCACGCCGTCGCGTTCAGCCCTGTCACACCAGGCCCATCAGTTAGCCTCTCCACATTCAGGCTCCTCATCTGCAGCCCAGGAAATAACAACAAGACGGTGAACACAGATGCGTGGCACGGTGCCTAATACAGCGTGAGTATTCAGTGAACGACGACTGCCATCCATCAGAAGCCCTCTTAGGGTTTTAACCATTTTCTACTTTTGATTATACATTTATTCAGTCAACAAACATGTGTTGAGAACCTTCAACCCATCAGGAAAAGTAAAAGAGATAGAGAAATAAAAATATGTGGTCTCTATGACCAACCTAGACAGCATACTGAAAAGCAGAGTCATTACTTTGCCAACAAAGGTCCGTCTAGTCAAGGCTGTGGTTTTTCCTGTGGTCATGTATGGATGTGAGAGTTGGACTATAAAGAAAGCTGAGTGCCAAAGAATTGATGCTTTTGAACTGTGGTGTTGGAGAAGACTCTTGAGAGTCCCTTGGACTGCAAGGAGATCCAACCAGTCCATCCTAAAGAAGACCAGTCCTGGGTATTCATTGGTAGGACTGATGTTGAAGCTGAAATGCCAATACTTTGGCCACCTGATGCGAAGAGTTGACTCATTGGAAAAGACCCTGATGCTGGGAAAGATTGAAGGCGGGAGGAGAAGGGGATGACAGAGGATGAGATGGTTGGACGGCATCACTGACTCAGTGGACATGGGTTTGGGTGGACTCTGGGAGTTGGTAATGGACAGAGAGGCATGCCGCAGGACTGGCGTGCTGCAGTCCATGGGGTTGCAAAGAGTCGGAGATGACTGAGCGACTGAACTGAGCTGAACTGAATCCTCAAAGGGCTTAAAGTTTTTTTGTTTTTATTTTAAGGAAAGTTTGCAGATGGGGAGCCTGGTATGGTACAATCCATGGGCTGTAAAGAGCAGGACACAACTCAGCCACTGAACAACAATGGAGGGGGTGACCTCCTGCCCAAAGGCCAACCACCCTTCACTGGCAACTGGTGGGCAAAACTTTTATAGGTGACAGAAGGGGGCTACATGCAGAAAAAGCACAATCAAAGAGCTGACAGTTTTGAGGTGGGACACACTTCTCAGCAGGCGTCTGAGTCTGTACACAAAGTGCTGTGAAGATATCAGAGAAGAAGCTTTCCAAATTGACTGAGGAAATCCAGGGAGGCTTTATAAGTAGAAGGGGTGGCTCTTAGCTCAAAACAGAACGGTAAGCGTGCGTGAGAAGCACAAATGCGGGGAGGCCATCCCCTCCAGAGGAAATAGCTCATGCTGAGCCCTGGGGGCTTGGGAGTCCAGCTCACCCTGTAACCCCAAGCTGGGCCGGTCTGCCTGGTGAGGAGCGGTAGAAGCAAAGCTGAAGGTGCAAGCAAGGGCTGGATAATAAAGGGCCAGCGCAGGCTCCCCGGAAGGGAAAGTGTTTCAGCAGCTTTGGACTTGGAGGCTAGAGCCCAGCTCGTATAGATGAACGTACCCAGCCCAGAGACATGCTGAGACGCTTCATTTTACGTGTCAACCTAAAATGGGCACAGCGTGCCCGGATCTTGGGTTCAATATTATTTCTGGGTGTGTCTGTGAGAGGATTTCCAGAATAAATTAGCACTTTAACTGGTGAATTGGAGGAAAGCAGACGGTCTCCCCAAAGTGGGTGAGCATCAGCTCACCCTCTGAGAGCCCAAGCAGAGCAAAGAGGCGGAGAACACTGCGTTCAGTCTTCTGCCCAAACGTGCAAGGCGAGACGCTGGTCCGCACCACGGCACTTGCACCACCAGGCAGTCCTGGCACCCAGAACTTCACTCACACTGGCTTTCCTGGGCGACAGCTTGCAGACAGCAGGCCACGGGACTTCTCAGCCTCCGAATCACGCTCATCTGTGCCTTTATCGATACTTATGTCAATATTGATATTGGTATCTATTTCCCCTATTCTGGTTCTCTGGAGAAACCCATCCGCACATAGTAATGCTCTTTAAATGCTACTCAAAAGACAAATTAATGAGTAGAGCATCCCAGGATTACCATCTCACTTGCAGGAATCAGATCAAATTTTGAGAGGGAAGGGATTAAAAAGGAGGAAATGGAACCTCCCGCATAAGTCAGGTCCAAAGCCTCTGTATTTTTGCACAGAGAAAGCAAGGCGTCACACGTGAGATCCAGGATATACGTGGGCACACTTCTCTAGCTCTGAACTAGCACAGAAGCAGTTTCTACTCAGGTGACACCGCATTCAAACATCAGTGTTTCCACCCTCAACCGGGGGCGCTTACTGTAGGGTAAGGCAGTATCTCTGGTAGGAAAGCCCAAGAACCTTTCAAAACAGAGGGCTCGGGAATTCCGCAGAGCCAGAGCCAGCCCTCGAGTCCACACGCGCTTCTAACGTGGGAGTGAAAGAGGGGCTGGGTTGGTGAGTGGGGGCATGGAGGAGACCACAGGAAGGAAGCTGGCGTCTCCTGGGTCCTCTGCAGAGAGGGCACCAGGGGTACCAGGGCTGGTCCTCCTCCACTAAGCCCGGCCTTTCCTCATTAACCGTTTTGGGGTGCTTGGCGTTTACCCCGCACATCCCGACGGGCAGAAATTTACTTAAATGTATGTTCTGTACTTTGCTTATTATTGCCACCCAAGTAAATACCGAACAATAATGAAAACTGTGCCTATGTAAGTCCCACCCATTAGCTCATAAAGGGGGAACACAGAGGCCACAGAGAAGGGGTCTTCAGAGCGGCCAGCTTTAGGGGCTCACCCATACACTCCTCAGTTGTTCAGGATTACACAGTCCCTGCTGCTGAGTCAGCTCAGTCGCATCTGACTCTTTGCAACCTGATGGACTCTAGCCCACCAGGCTCCTCTGTCCATGGGATTCTCCAGCCAAGGATGCTGGAGTAGGTTGCCATGGCCTTCTCCAGGGGATCTTCCTGACCCAGGGATCGAACTCGCAGCTCTTACACCTCCTACATTGGCATCAGTGTTTTTGACCACTAGGGCCACCTGGGAAGCCCCCAGATTACACAGTAAACCAGAAGGCGTAAACACCATGTTTCCATGCTCACTTGTTTTGGTAGGCACCAAAAAATAACTTGAGAATCTAGGTAAAAGGGGGCTAAGGCGGCTGATTCTAAGAGTTCAGGGGGAGCAGGACCCATTAGTTATGAGGAGAGAAGACCAAGAACGCTCTGCTCGGCGGATTGTTCCATGAAGGGTTTGTCGAGACCACTTTCTCAGAGAAAGAGCACTCTGGATGAGGCTTCCCGTTGACCTTATTGTGTGTTCTAAGTTCTTCTGTGAAGACGATTCTGAATAGAAATGAGCTTCCCAGGGTCACGTAGCAGCATTGGTAACAATTTCTTTTCCCTTCATTTACAGTCCATCCTTTCTCTGACCTTCAGCAGGAGTCAGCCAGAGCGCAGCGCAGACAGAGCGTGTTCTGAAAGCCGGCGCGTCCTTTGCTGTCCACACGATGGAGTTCAGTCTCATTCTCCTAGGCCGGCTGCAGCTCCCTGCCCGCGCCACCAAAACCATCGTTTTACCGCTCAGAGCAGCTTCTTTCTCCTTCGGAAGGTCTCCCTGGCAATGTTAGCATGCACGTGAACCCTAATTCTCACATGTTGGTCGAGACCACGCTTGTTAATTAGATTCCACGGTGGCCTGGGTGAGTGGGCAAAATCAGCTTTTGTCTCATTAACAGCTTCACACTTGGAGTCAGGCTTCCCGCAAGCCACAGCTGCCCAGGGAGGCTGAGCTGGAAGAACCAGAAAGAGCCCTTGTCCAAAGACATCTGCACCAACCAGAAGCTACAGGGCTAGAAACTTTGCCATTTTCAATTCTTTTTTCTTTTTTTTGCAGAGTTAGCATAACTCTTTCAAAGAGTTCCGTGTTTTCTATTCCGCAAATACGCATCACGCGTGCACAAGCACTGTGGGACACTCCGCAGTACGATAGCTTGTAGCACAGAGTCCATACAGAAGATTGGTAAGCGTCGACAACCGTCTTCTAGAATAAAAGTAAAAATGTCTTGAGAGAGCTTCAGATAAAATGCTTTGGGAATTCAAAAGGGGAAGTTATTGATCATTTCAGACTCAGAGGATGGTTTGGCATTTGAGCTGTGCCCTGAAGGTGGGTATGGTTTACACCTATCTGCAAGGCTTTCAAGAGGCAATGAAATTGGTGAGCTTTCCTCCTGTCTTTTTAACAGTAAGTATTCTAAAATAAATATGTGACTTTCTTCTTCAAATTCTGTCTGTGGCGTGAGAGGTTTGAGCTTCGTGAGCGTTTCATCTGGTACCACACCAGCACGGCAGAGAACAGCCACCAGAGCAGCTGATCACTGAACACTTTACTCTTCCCTGCAGCAGGGAGAACTCTGGTACAAGTGACAGAGACCGACGCCCGCCAGTAACTCCTCTGGGGGACATGCGGCCGGTGGAGGGATGTGCAAAGCCCTGGCCCAGAGTGGCAGGGCCCCCAGGCCCATCAGTGGTGGCGCGAGGGAGCTCGAGGAGGCTCTGTCCTCAGCCTGGAGCTGCACGTAGGGGCAGTGGGCCAGCCGCGACCAGGCCAAGGTCAGCAGGTGACGCTCTGAGAAGGCGGGGCATCGGTTCAATTCTAGCAGCTCCCTGAGATACTCAGATTGGTCATAAGGGTCTTTGTAAAAAATCTTTTAAAATTCTAGTTATGACAAAATATACATAACATAAAATTCACCATCTTAACCATTTTTCAGTAGCATTAAGCTCATTCACCTTGTTGCGCATCCAATCTCCAGAGCTCCACTCACCTTGTAAACCTGAAACTTTATACCCAGTCAACATTTTGCCTTCCTCCAGCCCCTGGCAACTGCCATTCTTTCTGTTTCTGTAAATTCAACTATTCTAAATACCCCTTGTGAGTAGAATCCAACAGTACTTGTCCTCCATGTGGCTGGCTTGTTCCACTTAGTCAATACCCTCAAGTTTCATGCAGGCTGCCAGTTCAGCTCAGTCACTCAGTCGTGTCCGACTCTCTGCAACCCCATGGACTACAGCACGCCAGGCCTCCCTGTCCATCACCAACTCCCGGAGTTTACCCAAACTCATGTCCATTGAGTCCATGATGCCATCCAACCATCCCATCCTCTGTCATCCCCTTCTTCTCTAGCGTTCAATCTTTCCCAGCATCAGTGTCTTTTCCAATATGCCAGCTCTTCACATCAGGTGGCCAGAGTATTGGAGTTTCAGCTTCAGCATCAGTCTTTCCAATGAATATTCAGGACTGATCTCCTTTAGAATGGACTGGTTGGATCTCCTTGCAGTCCAAGGGACTCTCAAGGGTCTTCTCCAACACCACAGTTCAGAATCCTTAATTCTTCAGTGCTCAGCTTTCTTTATAGTCCAACTCTCACATCCATACATGACTACTGGGAAAAACCGTAGCTTTGACTAGACGGACCTTTGTTGACAAAGTAATGTCTGCTTTTTAATACGCTATCTAGTTTGGTCATATCTTTTCTTTGAAGGAGCAAGCGTCTTTTAATTTCATGGCTGCAGTCACCATCTGCAGTCATTTTGGAGCCCAGAAAAATAAAGTCAGCCACTGATTCCCCATCTATTTGCCATAAAGTGATGGGACCGGATGCCGTGTGCCTTGTTTTTGAATGTTGAGTTTTAATCCAACTTTTTCACTCTCTCTTTCACTTTCATCAAAAGCGCCTCTTTAGTTCCTCTTCTCTTTCTGCCCTAAGGGTGTCGTCATCTGCGTATCTGACGTTATTGATTGATCCATGCTGTAGCATATTACATTGCATACACACACCACATTTTGTATATTCATTCATTTGTTGATGGGCACTTGGATTTTTCCACTTTCAGCTATTGTATAATAGCTAAATAGTATAATGTAGCTATAATTTTATATCTATATTATTATTATAATAGTATAATGTAATACTCAATTATAATAGAATAATACTGCAGTGAGTATGGGCATACAGGTATCTCTTCCAGATCCTACTTTCGATTCTTGGGGTATATATTTCCAGAAGTGAGGTTATTAGATCACAAAGTGATTCTCCTCTTGATACCTGAGGAATGGCCATCCTGCTCCACCCAGAACCACCCCGTCTGACACGGCTGCCGACAGTGCACAGGTTCCAGCTTCTCTGCATCGTGCCAACCCTCATTATTTTCTGGTTTTCTGAAGGTCCCAGCCAGTTGGGCAGGCAGGTCACAGAGACTTATGACGGCACTGAGTGGGTGTATGGGAGCGTGTGCAGGGAACCAGGAAGCCCGAGGCCAGCAGGCCAGGTGCATTTTTCCTGGCCTGTCCGCAGGGAGGGAGCCACTAGGCTAGAGACCGGGGCAGCTTCAGTCACGCAGAAGAGCGAGCCTCTCGGCATGCCCACAGAACAGGCGAGAGCGGCTCCCGGGAGGAGTCGCCTGCCTGAGTCAGGCCCGGCCCGAAGGCCCAAGAGGCGCCCTCTGAAGCCGCGGGAGCAGTTCCGCCCGGTGAGGTCTGGGTTGCAGCCTTGCGGCAGGGGACCTTGCTCAGAGGAGCAGGGTGAGGCGCTGGAGGTGGAATGCCCACCCTGTTCTCTGAGGCCTGATATGCAAGCCCCAAGCAGCACCCCAAGAGTTGCCGAAGGAGCCCCAGCCAGCAGCAGGCGGCTCAGGAGACTAAAAGTGTGTCTAGGTCTGTGCTAAGATTAAAACAATCTATATTTCTCGGAACTGAACCTTCTTAGTGACGCCAGATGATATGATTAGCCCACCACATTATAGCATGGACTCTCAGAGGGAGGGAGGTACAGGGTGTTTTTTAGGACACTGGAGTGAGTGTTGTTGAAGGGGACAAACTGGAATTAAACCGCATCTCTGGCCCGTGTAGAGAAGGCCCTGGGATTCTGGGTGAAAGCTTCAACCACAGAAATAAGAGTCTCTGATGCAGACGGACCCATCTCAGACGGAGAGGTGGTGCCACGGTCGAGGCGACACCCAGTTCCCCACGGAGCTCAGCTGCCCTGTTGAACAGGCCCCCGGCCCTCGGCTGACGTGAGCCCCGCCGGCTGCGGCCCCGGCGTCAGATGCTGGTCCCCGTCGGGGTGCTCTGGGACGCAGGCGTGCCCACAACTCCTCCCTGGGTTCACCACAATATTTGGGATACAGTCTGCTGTTTCAAACGGCTGCTGCTGATTTCCTTGGGACACATGCTGGTTTTATGTCAAACAGAACGCCACGCACACTTCTCTGCGGAATTCTAGTGGAAACGAGATGCATAAAGAAGGTAAGGACGGCTTTCATAAATGTTAGCCTACATTCTAGACCCCCCGGGAAATACTGCGCCTCTCTGTCTGACTTCAAGGTTTCCTCTCCCATCACGCAGACTCCCATGCCTACGTGAGCCAAAGAGGGAAGGGAGAAATGTCTTTTGACAGTGAAGCGCCGGTTACACGAGGAAGCCTCTGATAAATACTGAAAGCGTCATGAGCAAAGCGACAGTCCCTTATCCTCAAGGAGGGAGCTCACCTCCCCAAGCCTTCTCTCTGCTGCCCTTCCTTTCATCCCCTGACCTCAGCCACTCGAGCCTTGCTTGAGGCCCCTGACCTTCTCATCAGCTTTATCTTTCCAAAGTGAAACCAAATCTGTTTGGTTTAACAAAGACTTCTGTTCACAGGGTTACTGAGGACCAATAACACATCACACTGTGAGCACTCTGAGGATACAGAACAGATATTTCGGCTATCAGAAAGACTGCCAAACGTGGGCACTTAATAAATTCCTAAAAAATCAATCCAGCTGAATGAAGAGTTGGTCAGCGCTCAAGAAAGAATTATCTGAAGGACTCGCCGAGTGGGAGTTTGTCTCTCCTTTATCATTACGCCCTCTATCCTGCACATAAGCATCTGCTCATACGACTCAGCCCTACACTAACCCCCCTCGCCTTGCCCCAGGCCGTCAGTAGCCGCCCGCCTCCCAGGCCCCGGCCCCTCTGCTGTGCCTGGAGGTGGCACCTGGGTCTGTGCCCGTGGGATCCGTTCTCTCTTCATTGTGCCAGAACCACCCTGACCTGGCTTCCTATCTTGCCAGCTCATTCTCCTCCATTCTCAAGACCAATTGCTTCAAACCACCGTCTTCAAGCTGACGCATCTGGGCTTCAGGAAAGCAACCAAATAAGAAGGACCCAGTTGGGTTATTTTATAGCTTCACCAAAAAGCCAATTTCAAAGCAGATCCAACTGGTACATTTCCCTTGTGATCCATGATGCACTGGCGTATATAGGACTGCTCAAAGGGAAAGGGAGGGAAGTCACTCAGGCATGTCTGACTCTTTACGACCCCGTGGATTTTAGCCCCCCAGGCTCCTCCATCCATGGGACTCTCCAGGCAAGAGTACTGGAGTGGGTTGCCATTTTCTTCCTGCTTAGGGAGGAAAAAAACACAGACGGTTAAAGAGTCAGTCACTAAATAAACTGCCACCCACCATAACGATGAGAATCAAGAGGAGCACACAGCAGTCAGCCACTGCAGCAGACCTCTTCTGATCCCATAAACAAGACCTGGTCTCTTGATGCACCAAGAGTTAAACAGAGCAAAGCAATGTTGAAAGAAATTTAAAAGGTGTAGTGAATTAATTAGATGCAAAAAAATCACTGTCTGCCAGGTCTTAATCTATTCAAGCTTCTGTAAAGAAGATCCCAGGCTAGGCCGCCTATACAAACACTAGGAATTTATGGCTGATCGTTCTGGAGGCTGGGAGGACCAAGATGGGGAGCTGGCATGGTCGCCTGCCGGTTAGGCCCCCTTCCTGGTTCACAGCCAGCTCCTCCAGCTGATGTCCTGACCCAGAGTGAGGGAGCCCCCGGGACCTCTTTTACAAGAACACTACTCTCCCGGTGTAAACTGGTACAACCACTGTGGAGAACAGTGAGGCGTGTGTGCACGCTCAGTCTCTCAGTCGTGTCCAACTCTGCGACCCATGGACTGTAGCCCACCTGTGACAGGCTCCTCTGTCCACGGGATTCTCCGGGCAAGAAGCCTGGAGCGGATTGCCACTGCCTTCTCCAAGAACAGTACAGATGCTCCTTTAAAAACTAAAACCAGAATTACCACGCAATCCTGCAATTCCACTCCTGGGCATATATCCAGAGAAAATGATGGTTTGAAAGGACACATGCAGCCTGCTGTTCACTGCAGCACTGTTTACAAGAGCCAAGACGGGGAAGCAACCTGTACGTCCGTCAGCGGAGGAATGGGAAAGGAGGTGTGGCGCACCGTACACAACGGAACGCTACTCAGACGCACAGAGATGGAGTGAGACCAGTAGCAACAGCACGGATGGACCCAGGTGATACTAAGTGAAGTGAGTCAGACAGAAAGACAAACGTCACATGACGCCACTTGTAGGTAGAATCTAAAATCGAATGCAAATGAATTTATTCACAAAACACAAATAGGCTCATAGCCTCCAGAAGGAAACTTATGGATTCCCAAGGGAACCGGTGGGGGTGAATAGACTAGGGTTTTTGAGGAACATTCGTCTAATAATAAATGCTCCGAAGAGAATATAACCAGACTGAGGGATCGTGGTGAAACAGCGGTGGGGCAAGGACTATTTTAGGTTGGATGGGTGGGGAAGGGGTCCTTATGCAGACTCTTCCAAAGATCTGCAGGAGACTCCTCAGACAGGAAAGAGTGACTGCAAGAACCCTGAGGAGCAGATAAACCTGGCATGTTCACAGAACCTAAGAAAGATCCCGTGATCCCAACAGAGTACATAACAAGGACAAAAATAGAAAATTAGATTAGAGAAACAGGTCGAAGCCTGTGGGACTTGTTGGACATGATAAAAGGTTTTATTTTAATCATAGGTGTGATAGAACATAGGACTTTCCAGGTGGCCCAGTGGTAAAGAATCCGCCTATCAGTGCAGGAGATGCAGGTGCGATCCCTGGGTTGGGAAGAGTCCTGGAGGAGAAAATGGCAACGCACTCCAGTATTCTTGTCTGGAGAATCCCATGACAGAGGAGCCTGGCGGGCTGTAGTCCAAGGGGTCGCACAGAGTCAGGCACGACACGACTATGATAGGAACATGGTGGAGAATTTCAGATGAAAAGTGATACAATCTGACTTAGGTTTTAAAAATACCATTGAGGCTGCTGGGTGATTAGATCTGAGGCAGTTTCAGGCAGAAGCAAGATGATTCGTAAGGATGCTTTTGTGTGAGTCCAAATGACAGATGAGAATGACGCAATAGAATGGTACTCTCGAAACTGAAGAGTAGTTAGATTTGAGATACAATTTGAAAAACAGAGAGGACTTTTTGATGGGTACAGTCTAGGATATCAAGTCAACAAAGGATTAAAAGATGGCTCCTATCATTGGACCTCAACAACTGAGTAGTTTTTGGTACATGCTAAGTCTGAGAAATTTATTGGACACTGGAGATTTCAACAAGGCTGTGATTTTGCAGTTCAGAGGAGGGGATGAGGCTGGAGATGTAGGATGTACATGGCATCTGAAGACATGAAACTAGGGAATCACCTTAGGATATAGAGAAGCCCTGGGCCAGGAGCTCCAGTACACCACAAATACGGTCAGAAAGAAGAGGTGGGTCCAGCAGGGAAGGCTGAGAAGTACGTGAGGACACAGAATGAAGATCAGAAAACTGTCTAGAAGTGAAGTGTGTTTCAAAAGATAAGGAGTAAAAATTCGTGTCAGATGATGCTGAGAGGTCACAAAAGCGGAGAAGTGTAAGGCGGTCACTAGAGTCGGCACCAGGGCAGGGACTGGGGGCCTGGCCAGGAGCAACGAGAGCAATCACAGGGAGATGGACTGGAAAGGGGGCCAGGGAGCTGCGGCGGGCCAGGACCGCCAGCGGCATCCGAGCTTCCTCCCCGAGAGGAGCCGGGAGAGCAGGCTGTGGGCGAGCAAGCCCTGAGACCTGGCGTCGAGCTTCTTTCCTCGCGGCTTGTTTTAAGATCGGAATTATTAAGAGTATTTTTATACTATCCAGTAGAGAAAAGAAAATGGATTATACACCATAGGAGCTGAAGGCTTCTGTCTCCCCAACGTCGTAAGCTGAAGCCCTAATCCCTAGTGTGATGGTATTTGGAGGTGGGCCCTCTGAGATGGGATTAATTATAAGGGCAGAACACTCATGAAGAGGATTAGGGCCCTTATAATAAGAGACACTATGAGTAAACTCCGGGAGACGGTGATATACAGGGAGGCCTGGCGTGCTGCAGTCCATGGGGTCGCAAAGAAACGGACACGACTGAGCGGCTGGACTGAACTGAATAAGAGACGCAGAGTACTGATGTCGCTCCACCATGTGAGATACAGAAAGGCGTCTATCTGCAAACCGGGAGGAGGGCTCTCTCCAAGAGATAAGTCTGCCACACCTGGGTCAGCGCTCACACTGTGAGAAGCAAATTCCTGTTGTTAAAAGTCACCCAGTCTATCAGGGAACTCAACCCAGAGGTTGGTAACAGCCCAGCGGGGTGGGACGGGGTGGGAGGTGGGAGGGATTTCAAGTGGGAGGGCCATGGGGAAACCTTCGGCTGACCCATGTCGCCGTTTGGTAAAAACCAACATAACACTGTAAAGCCATTATCCTTCAATTAAAAATAAATGATCTTTTAAAAGGTCACCCAGTCTATGGTATTTTGCTTGTAACAACCTAAACTAAGACAATACAGGATGGAAAACGAAGACCTGCTGGAGTTTAATTAACAG
Source organism: Capricornis sumatraensis (assembly GCF_032405125.1). NCBI lineage: Eukaryota > Metazoa > Chordata > Mammalia > Artiodactyla > Bovidae > Capricornis > Capricornis sumatraensis. The sequence goes on along the minus strand of NC_091077.1, from coordinate 108,063,419 downwards.
AGGATCAGCTCCGGTTTCTAGATGGATTGAGGAGTCAGCTTTGACGGGACAAATTTTTCTAATCTAAGTGCTTTTTTCTCCAAATAAATACACTAATTGCTTCCATTTTTTCTCCTTTAATAAAAGCAACCCTGTGAGATACATATGAAAGATAAGGATTATTTATTTCCTCTTTCACTGGGAAACTGAGACAACATAGTTAAGCCACGTGTCTGAAGCCAAGCAGCGACTCTCAGTATCAGAGCGGGTCTCGGGCTCTGAGCTCTGAGGGCCCATCCCCGGTTCTTCTTGCTTTTCCCACAGCACCTGCGTCAGTGACACAGTGGAAATGCCACTCTTGGGAGGGTGAGTCAAAGTCACTGGCTTAGCATCTTGCGGAAATCACGTAAGGTCGTCTTTTAACGAATTCGAGACACGTGTTTCTTAGCTTTGATCTGCACCCTTCTGTTCCGCAACCAGCCCGGCCCAGAGACTCAGAGCTGACAGGTGGCTGTTAGGACCTGTCAAGGGAGCTTCCCTCCCCCTTCTCTTCTGCCAGTTCCTCCAGGTGTATTTCTTCTCAAATGGCAGGCTTATCAAGGATACAGGCTGTTCCGCTAGCCAATAGACAGGGGATGGACCAGAATCACACCAGACAGCAGCGGGAAGATGGTCTGTAGTTACACATTGGCTGGGACCAAAGCTCAAATGCATAATTAGCAGCACACAGCTGTTGTGGGTCGGGCATAGTCCCGTAACGGTCAGACCACCTGTAGTACCGAAACCTGGGTGTCTGCGATTCTTCTCGCCTCAGTATAAATTAGAAGGTTGGTAGCTTTCTCTTTTAAACAGATTACTTCCTTTTTCCAAGTCTCTACCACCACCTAATCTGTCCTTTTAAAAAAAATCTGCTCAGATTCTCTCAAGGATAAGAGCAGAGTGAGAGGTAAAGAGGACATGAATCTGAAAGGTGCTCTTTGCTGTTTTGCCACATCTGCTGGGAATCCCGCAGCTGGCACTGAATCCCAGAGATCACGGGAATGACTGTCAAGCCACACGGGTCCCAGCTGTAGATGTGCTTGTGAAAATGTTCAGGGATTTGACCACAACTTTTCAGCATTAGGAACGAGAGGTGTGAGAGCTCTCAGAAAGCAGCTCACTCGGCTCTTGCCAGGTCTGGAATTTTCCCTTGTGGATGAGATTCTAGCAGATGCTTTCCAGACTCTTGCTTTAAGTGTCCTCAATGAGTGCACCCCTCCCCTTCCCAAATGAAAGGCTATTTCACAGCCCAGCGGATCTGATCACCAGGCTGTGTTTCTCCAGAAAGTTGCCTGAAATCCATCTTTGGTTCATTTCTTGGCATAACTCAGGTTTCCTCAGTTTGGCAATTCACCTGTGAGCAGCCTCTGTCCCTGGACGGCAACTAAGCGAGTAAACCATCAACTGAGACTCACCGGGAGGCTTCCCTCCCGGGGTGGGCGTCCCCCAGGTCCTCCTCCCTGTCGGGCACACGCAGCTCGCCGAGCGGCGCTGGGCACTGGACACCTGGTGTGGCTGCGGCCTCTACTCTGTCTCTTCAACTAGCCCTCGGCACTCAGCCCCTGCCCGGAACCGGCCCGCCCAGCAGGCTCGGCCGGGGACGCGGTCATCCACACAGGTGGTTACCGGCCGCGACCCCGTCCTGGCCCCGACCACACAGGCTTCTGCACCGTCTGCACTGTCAGCGGTGGCGGCGCGCCCCGCGCGGGGGTCAGGGTCCGGGGCCCTCCCTGCTTGCCGCCCCCACGCCGCCCCCGAGCTCAGATCCCCAGGCCCTTCCTCCCGCTCATCCTAGGTCTAGTCTCCACACACGGCCCTGCTTTCACCTCTCTGAACCTGCTTCTCTTTCTTCTTCGCCTTACAGCCCTTACTTGGACTCCTGCTCTGAAATACTATCAATCACTTTTATCTTTCCTTTGAAAATGACAATCCTGGGGGATATACACATATGTTCATATATATACTCCACTTTTCACATACCGGGAAACTGAGATAGGTGGTCAGGTGACCTGTCTGAAGTCAAGCTGTGTTATCAGCATCAGATCCAAGTCCAGTATCGGGATCGGGCCCACAGGAGGAGCCCGCCTGGGCACCCGCGGCCCCACGCCGGGCCTCCCGGCTCCCCCCGCGGAGTGTGCTTGGCGACACACAATGCAAGGGACTTCGGCGCTATGGATTCCCCTGTTTTTCCAGGATGTACTTCACACCTAAATATACTTATTTTAATGCCAGAAGGAATCAGCCTTCTAACTTTCCTTTTTATAAGATTGGGTAGTTTGGATGCTTTAAATGATTAAAAACAAAGAAACAGTTTTTTTTTGTTTTCTTTTAGCATTAAGACTAAATGTGTTTCACTATCTAGAAATGCTTCGGTACATTAGATGATGACTGAAAAGGGATTTCACAGAATCTACATTTTGAATCTGAGAAAATTCCATTAGGCTACGGATTTATAAAGACAACTTTTATTTTGCTCTTGCTTGAACTAAACACCCATCCTGCCACAGCCAAACAAAAAGCTGCTTTTGTCTTCCCGAACAGATGTCACGTGCGTTGTTCTGCTTTAGAACCTACAGGACTAGAGCGGAAAACAAAAGCAAAACAAGCAGAAATGGAAAGCGGACAGGAGCAGGAAGATGTGACTAGCACACCTGCATGCTGCCTACTAAATCGCTGTGAATTTCCACACAGTCTAAACGATGCGGACTTCAGTTTCCACATGGCATGTCAAGAGCTTTTGCTTCACTACTCTGGTTTAATTTCTTAAAAAAACACAGGGTTTCACAGTTATGGCCAACTGCTTATCCCAGGCAAATTAAATTAAGCCCCTGGCATGCAACTAAAAGTCTGTTTCGCCTAATTGAGCAGCTAATGGGTATGGATGAATTTGAGCTACAGATAAAAATATTGTTTTCAAAGAGCCTTTCTGATTAGCATGCTCTGAAACAAGCAAAGAAAAATATTTGCAGCCATTTTTATAAGCCTGTTCAAATCTATTCGTTAGGCTCAGGGAAGATCTTAAAGGGCCCGGTCCTGTCTTTACATGAAGCGAGCTCTCAAGCGCTGAAAGAGGACTAAAACCCTCCACTAAAGACATTCTGAATTTCTGCTGTACCCACACCCAGCCAGTGGAAAAGTGTGCTCTCCCCATTATCAACTTGCGTCTCCACTCGAGGACTGAGTGTGTCTCCGTTCCAATGGAGCTCCACCGTTTCATTGCATAAATGGCCCTAGTGCTACCGTGCCACTAAAGCGACTAGCAGGGGCTTAGAGCAGCGAGGAGACAAGCAGCTGGGGAGCAGTCTCTGAAACACTAACCTCCTGGAACTTGTTGCATTTGATTTCTAGCCTTCTTCTGTGTTTGCTTGGATAGTGCTGAATGTCAGGGCAGATGGCCATTTCGCCCTATGAATCTCCTCTTCATTACTGTCTTTTAAAAATAAGTTTTCATCAACAGCAAAACCAATGTATTTATTATTTTCTACAGCTTATAATTAGAAAAGAAATGCAAAAAGACATCATGCTTATAAAACTCAGTTTAAAATAAGTCGGTTAAAGGAAACCTTAGAGACAAGCTATTTTACATGTCGGCTGTGCCCGTGACAAAGATGCCTCGCCATCAGCCAGTATTCCTGTGCACACACACAAGCCTCCGAGGGCCTCGGGTTTGTCTGTTTGTTCTTCAGTTCCACTTTCCTTTTTAGCTCTCCTGCCCATTCATAATGAAAGAACATGGGTATTGGGTCAGATACAAAAGGCACACAGATTATGACCCAGAAGCTACCCTCCCTGAAAACTGAAGTCAGGTTGTCCTGGGGCTAATTCTCCAGCAAGTGCATGACTTGATGGGTCTCCATCCACTGGCTTCACCTGGCCCACAGGTGAATGGTCGCATCACAGTTACACGGAGCAATGAATCATACCGTTTCCAATACATCCTGGACCTTGGGTGAGCTCCTACTAGAAGCATTTTGTATCCAAGTAACCCATTTCCCAAACCTTGGTCCAGAACTGTCAGGGATGAACACGTCACCGTCTTAATATAATCTGGCCCCTCTTTTGCTGAGGTAGGAGCATAGCATTTGGCAGACACTTTCAAATTTCAGAGCTGTCATGGAATTCAGTTACATCCCCCAGCCCCACCGCAGATTCTCATGTTGAAGTCCTAACCACCGGTGCCTCAGAAGCGGACCATATTTGGAGACTGGATGTTTACAGGAGAAATCAAGCTAAACTGAGGACACAGCGTGGGCCCTATTCCAATGTGACGGGGGTCCTGGAGACAGGGCCACAGAGATGGGGGTGCAGTAAAGACACAGGGGAGGACGGCCAGCTACAAGGCAAAGAGGAAAGCCGGGACAGACCATCCATTCACGGCCCTGGAGGAACCCATCCCAACAGCCTCCAGAGCCACAAGCAAACACAGCTCTGCGACTCACACCACCCAGTCTGTAGCGCCTTGTTGTGGAAGCCCTGGAAAACCAAGACGGATAGTCGTTTAGTAGCCACGCCCCTTGCTCATAAGAACCAAGGCTGACCTGGAGAGGCTTCCACGTCTACCAACAGAAATCCCCCACTCTGTGCACTTAAACACAAAAGGTTTTGTGCTGTTTGTCAGTCTGCCTCTGATTAAATTCATTCTTACACCTACCGGCTTGTGTATGAAAATGTCACTCTTGTTTGCCCCACTAAAGCGCAGAACTTTTTATCCGGTCCCATCACTTCATGGGAAATAGATGGGGAAACAGTGGAAACAGTGTCAGACTTTATTGTTTGGGGCTCCAAAATCACTGCAGATGGTGACTGCAACCATGAAATTAAAAGACGCTTACTCCTTGGAAGAAAAGTTATGACCAACCTAGATAGCATATTCAAAACCAGAGACATTACTTTGCTGACTAATCAAGGCTATGGTTTTTCCTGTGGTCATGTATGGATGTGAGAGTTGGACTGTGAAGAAAGCTGAGCACTTAAGAATTGATGCTTTTGAACTGTGGTGTTGGAGAAGACTCTTGAGAGTCCCTTGGACTGCAAGGAGATCCAACCAGTCCATTCTGAAGGAGATCAGCCTTGGATTACTTTGGAAGGTATGGTGCTAAAGCTGAAACTCCAGTACTTTGGCCACCTCATGTGAAGAGTTGACTCATTGGGAAAGACTCTGATGCTGGGAGGGATTGGGGGCAGGAGGAGAAGGGGACGACCGAGGAAGATGGCTGGATGGCATGATGGACTCGATGGACATGAGTTTGGGTAGACTCTTGGAGTTGGTGATGGACAGGGAGGCCTGGCGTGCTGTGATTCATGGGGTCACAAAGAGTCGGACACGACTGAGCAACTGAACTGAACTGAACTGAACTTTCTTCCCCCAAACTGACACTAGCCTTGCAGGTCATCGGTCTCCACACTGAGACCAAGATTCCCACCACATTCTCTTCTGGGGCAGAAGTAACAGATGGTAATCACGCCTCATTTCTTTGTTCACCTACTACATCTGAACGCATAGTAAATGTATGTTCCTTCATATGACGTACGTACATTCATGAGCCACGTGGGCACACACACACACACACACTTATCACCCACCCTGCTTTCTACAGAGTCTTGCTGTGCACCAAGAGCTGGCCTATCCTAGAGTCCAGGTGGAGCTCGCACCTGGAATGGGAGGGATGGGAGGAAGGAGCTTAAGCTGCATTAACCACCTACTTTTAGTATATAAACTTAAGGCATACATTAGCCTAATTAACTGTTGCAGCGATACTGTGAGATATGTGCTGTTTTACAGATAAAAACAAAAGGAACTCAGAGTGGCAAGGTCGCTCACGTTCAGGGTCCCAGCTGGGACACAAACCTTTCTTTTGCCCTAAATCTTCACTGCAGTCCCACCCATGCATTATGTCCAGGCTTCCTCCTCGGTCAGAAGAAACTTCTGAAAGGTCTGGAAGAAGCAGCACGGGCCGGCCCCCATGGCCGCGGCAGAGTCTCCTCCGTGAAACCCTCCATGGCGAGGCCGTTACTGGGGCCAGGAGTGCCTGGAGGTGGGGAAGCCCAGCCGTCCAGACTGGCTCCAGATCCACCATCTCACAGGGTGGGGAGCATTTAATGGGGCCGATTCGGACCAGTGGAGATTGGTGTTCAGGCTGCTCTCCAAGACCTCAGGATGGCCTGGAAACGCGACCGCTGTCGGCAAGGAGTCCAGTGCTTACTGCGGTTTTGTTTTTAAATAAACCTCTCTAACATTTTCTTTAGTTGCCTTTTCTGTTGAAAGTTCTTTCAGTTCTTCAAATCAATTCAATCAGAATTCATTGAGCACCTATTCTGTGCCAGACACAATGGGTGTATAAGAAGATCGCTAAGACACCGCGTCAGGCGCCTGAGGAACTGGGGGGTGCAGTCACCCTGCAAATACTGCTGAGAGGCAAAGATGAGAGCTGTACTGGAGCACAGACAAAGAGCTACAGGAGCGCAGACAGAGGAGACGCGCCCCCTGCTTGGGAGACGAAGACTCCGCGGACGAGGAGCTAGCATTTGATACAGACCTTCAGGAATTACTCGGTCAAAAAGTATTTACTGGACGCACATCATGCGCCAGGCACGTGCGAGAACTGGAGACACAAGAGGAACGCAATCCGGGCCTCAGGCTACCTGCGTTCTAGCGAGTAAGCAGGCCACAGGCCAGTAAGCAGGTCTCTTCCAGCTTGCTACGGATGTGAGGACTGAAGAACAAGAGGCGCTGGCTGCACCGCCCGGGCTGGGTGGCGCTGGGGGCGGGGCAGGGTCCTGCTTTGGCAAAGGGGGCAGGGGACGTCTTCGTGAGCTTCAGTGGAGATCTGAGGCACGAGGAAGAACCAGCCATTTGAAAAGCGGGGATGGGAATGAACAACAGCCTGTGAGCCCAGGTGAAAAGTTCTTAAAAAGAAGAAGAACTGGGGATTGTCAAGAAGGACTCCAGGGCCAGGCAGCTGGAGGAGCTGGAGGAGCAGGCGGCTTCCAAGGCGCCCATCAGGAGACGGAGTCTGGATTTTCTCCCAGCTGTAGAAAGACTTTCGAAGGGCTTCAGGCTGAGCGGTGGTGTGAAGCCAGTTTACATTTTGAAAAGAAAGTCGGGGAAGAGCACCGTGTGGAGAACGGGCTGGAGCTCGGGGGGTAAGCAGACGGCAGCGGTGGTCCCTTTGGGGCAGTGTGCTTTAGACCAGGGTGAAGCTGGGAGGTGGGTAGATAAACTTGAAATACATTTTAGAAGAAACGACAAGAGTCACTGGACTGAAGTAGCACAGAGCATATGAGGAGAGAAAACCACGTAAGCAAAGATTCAGAGGAAAGCGGTGGGTCCACGAGGGCCTCCTCGAGACTGGAGGAGCCCTGGGTCAGCGAAGAGCACTGTCCTCACTCCCAGCTGCAGCTGTCCTTCCCACCCCCAACTCCAGCCTCCACATAAACTCACTGTAACAGAAGGTAAAGTTTGCAGAGTTCACAGACACCTAAGCAAACGGCAAGGCCAGCGTTCCCCAGCGCGCAGTCTATGCGATACTTGCTACACTACACGCTTCTTGTACAAAGAAAGAGGTTTTGTGGCCAAGTAAGATTGGAAATGACTCTCACACCCCTTTCCTGGATGACAACAAAGCACATCGGCACACTAAAGACTTGGGGGTTTTCTTCTAACACAGCTGTTTCCCTACTGTTAACAGTGAACCCACTGTTTCCATACCTATAGGCTTTGGGTCCCTTAGTCCATAGAACAGCCCCAGGGATCCTGGGGAGCCACTGACCTGGCCCACAGGACCAGCTGAATAATTTGCAGGGCTCAGTGCGAAGTGAAAATGCCGGGCTCTTTATTCAAATATCATCAAGAATTTTCCAAGCCAGTGAGAACAGAACACCAACCCAAGTGTGGGACCATTTAAACGTGGGCTCCAGGACTTCCCTGCTGGTCTGGGGCTGAGACTCTGAGCTCCCAACGCAGGGTGCCAGGTTCTCTGCCTGATCGGGAACCAGATCACACACGCCACAGCCAAGACGGAAAAGCTACGGCTGCAACTAAGACCCAGGGCGGCCAAGTAAATACATATTGAAACAGCCAAGCAGAAAACAGCCAAGCCACGGGGCTCTGAGGGACGGCAAAGCCCCAGGACACTGTGAAGCCAGCCTTCTGGAGGCGCGTCATCTTCCAGCCGAGGAGGAGGGACCAACCCAGAGCAGCAAAGCGGCCTCCCCCGGGATCTCACGTAAGGCCAGAGGGGGCCCTGGGTCTGCACCCCGGGCCATGTGATTGCTTACGGGATGCAGGCGGGCTTCTGCAAGACGAGGCCGATCCCCTGAGAGGCAGCTCTCCCTGCTCCGTCGTAAGGGACCTCACTCCTGAGCTGGGAACAGCCGCGCCGTCTCTGGCCTTGACCCACTTGGCAGGCCCCCTACCCCCGTGAAGGACCAGCCCCTGCACAGCTTGCTCCAATTTGCTACTCAAGCCAAGCTGCCCGCTCTCTCTAGTCGTCACCCTGGCTTACTGCAGCTGGTCAGAGAGCCTAGTTACCACTCTAACAGCAGTGTGGGGGCAGAACCCGGTTTATAGAGGTACTGTGGACTGTCTAACTAGAGATGAGTAAGAAAACCAGGCTAGCAGGGTGGAGAAGAAGACCATGTTATCCGACTCTCCCTCTGTTTGTGAGAAAGAAATATTTCCTATCCATTTTCCATAAAACATGTGACACAGTATTTTATACACAGCAGGGACCCGAGAAAGAAAGAGCTTTTCCTCCAGTAAAGGCAGGGAGACTGAAGCAGTTAGTGTGGAAACAGGATGAGCAATGAAATACGATTCCAGTGCCCGGTGAAACTCTAAAGTGGTGATGACTGGCTCTCCAAGAATAAACTCAGGGAGGCCGTCAAGGAGAAGGATACGAAAGAGCTCCGGAACAGACCTCCTGAAACGGGCAGGCTTAGGGAGAAGACAGCAAGAGTTTCTGCAGTTTATCCCACTCTGCTAGTCAGCACTCTGCAAGGAAACAGACCCCGTAGGCTCTACCGACCTGCCCACACCCACGGAGAGGGACCAGGCGGATCATGGCTCATGTTTCTGTGGAGACTGACAGGTGTCAAATCTACAGGGTGAGCTGGCACACTGAAGAGCCAGACAATCCAATAAGGCCAGCAGGCTCAAGACCCGGGAAAGCGCGAGGTGGGAACCGCTGGGGACAGCTGTGTGGAAAGGACGCACCTAGGAATGCTGTCAGCATAGGAGAGCGGAGCTGAGTGGTGAGGGCAGGGAGGAGCTGAGTGCTGGGGACGTGGTCTGAGGCTCCGACTCAGCTTTGCTCCAGTGCTTTAGTGGCATGAGTTAAGAGTCTCACTGCCTGCGCTTCGTCTCATGCTTAAGCTCCCTTAAGGTTTTCTCTTCTACATGCAATCAGCCCTGACATGTGCTGTGGGCAAATTATGCTCAAAGAGCAAGCCAAGGGAGTGGGCTCCCTTATCGGAGGAGCAGTGGGCTGGCCGCCTCTGCCGCCCAAACTTTCCCTTTGAAGAAGTTACAGGGTCGCTGAAGAGGGTGAGTGAGCTGGACTTAGCGCTGAAGGCTGCAGCGAAGTCTATGAACTACTTGCTGCTGCTAAGTCACTTCAGTCGTGTCTGACTCTGTGCGACCCTATAGATGGCAGCCCACCAGGCTCCCCCATCCCTGGGATTCTCCAGGCAAGAGTGCTGGAGTGGGTTGCCATTTCCTTCTCCAATGCATGAAAGTGGAAAGTGAAAGTGAAGTCGCTCCGTTGTGTCCGACTCTTAGGGACCCCATGGACTGCAGCCTTCCAGGCTCTTCTGTCCATGGGACTTTCCAGGCAAGAGTACTGGAGTGGGTGCCATTGCCTTCTCCGATGAACTGCTTACGTCATGCCGTTAACTGGAAATCACGCTGTTCCTGCAATTCCATCCCTCACTTTGACCATGAAAGTCACCTGGTGTAATTTGATACTCGCGGGAGCAGTGTACCGTCAGGGCTGGGATTGGGAGAGTGAACGTAAAGCTTAAAATTCCAATTCCTATTGGCGCTAAGTGTGGGGCTCTGGATGGCTGCGGGGAAAGGTTAGCAGTGCTGGCTGAGGCTCCCTGATGTCCCCAGGAGGGTGAAATGAGAGGCCCTGATCCAGGCCGGAAAATGAATGCGCGGTTCCTGCACCCTGAGCGAGTGCAAGCCCAGCGATGCCAAGACCAAAAAACAGAGAGAACGCCCTGGTACCGCTACCCCTCCCGGCTCAGGACCCTGCGATCAGGAGGGACCCCCGCTCCAGGCTGCTCCTAACGGGCAAAGCAGTTGGCGCAGCCCAGAGTCCCCGCCTTCTGAGCGCTGCCCGAGAGTCTGATCGCCCCCGGCGCGTCTCAGCAGGCTGAGGGCCTGGCACCGCGGGCCCCTGTAGCTCCCGAGGACAAGGCGGCCTGACCGGCTCAGGCCCCCGCGAGGCTCGTCCCTGCAGCTCCGCGCGCAGTGACGGCCGCCAGGCCCAGCTTCCGGTGTCCCCCGAGGAGGACAGACAGGTCGGGCACTCATCTAACGTCCCAGCTCTCTGGGCAGCCGCCCAAGGGCCTGTCTTCTCTTGTGCCCGGCTGTGCCAACAGGACCCGGCACCCCAGACCCCCGAGGGCTGCCGAGAGAGAAGCACACGGTCCCTCAGCCCAGAGCGCGCAGGGGCTCCGCGGTCCCGGCGGCACCTCCTGGGGGTCTCCTCCGAGGGGTCTCCTCCTGCGCCAGGCATCCGTGGAGTCCGCGAGCAGCAGCTGTTTCAGGTAATGAACAGACACGCACATCGAGTCTCTGTCATCTCAGTCTTTAGGATTTTCCCTGAGAAAAAAAAACAGCCTGCGGTGAGTCAGCTTCATGTTATCAGGATTTGGATGGAGCATTGTGTAGAATGCTGAAAAACTGGAAAATACCCTAAGTGTCCACCCATAAAGGAATAATCCCATTGATTTCAAATATAATGCAGTCAAATAGGGAAAAAACTCATAAAACTTTCAAATATATTGATAACTTTTTAAAAACTAATGATGTTAAAATAACTTTAAAGTGCTAAAAACTATGATTCTAAGACTATGTAAATAAATATAAAAAAATACCATGCAGCAAGAATGTAAGTAATTTTTAAAGGAAATTTTTTTCTCAGTCATCTACAGTGAATGCATGTTAACTTTAAAGACAACAGCAACATTTTTAAGTGTTGAGGAATTTTCCAGAGAAAAGAAAATTCATTTCTTTTGTATACTTGACTGACTTTCAGCGAGGAAGAACAGAAAAAGTTATACATTTAAGAGGAGTGCATTTAAGTCTCCCATTCCCAAAGCTTTCCTGGCGGCTCAGAGGGCACAGCATCTGCCTGCAATGCTGGAGACCGGGGTTCGATCCCTGGCTTGGGAAGATCCTCTGGAGGAGGAAATGGTAATACACTCCAGTGTTCTTGCCTGGAGGATCTCATGGACAGAGGAGCCTGGTGGGCTACAGTCCACGGGAGTCAGATACAAGTGAGCGACTTCACTTTCTTTTCTTTCTTTCTTTTCGCAAAGCAACCCCAGAAAACGTGGTCCCTCAAGCTCCTACCACTCACTCAGAAGGACAGTCACTGAGTGCCGTCTTCCTGGGTCTTCCACGGTCAGCCTGCACCGAGGGCCCCTGCAGCTGCTGTGCTGGGGGCGGGTGGCAACACCGCTCCGCGGCAGGGCTTCCGCTCCCGGGTCTTTGGACAGCCTTCGGCAGCAGGGCCAACCTCACAGAGTAAGGGAGGCTCAGCAGTCATGTCTAAGCATGCCATATCAGACTAGATGCCGAGGAGCTTGGTGAACCTGGGCCTGGCCGGCAGAGATGCCGCCTGGAGCCTGCGGGGCAAGAGCCTGTGCTTCGGCGTCTCCCGAGCGGGTGAGCGCTAGGCTTCCCTCCTCTCTGCCCTGCTAGCTGAGGGGCAGCAGCAACACTGCCTACCCTCCTTGAGCTCAACTTCCTCGACTGTAAAGGAGAAATGCTCGTCTCTTCCTCCCGGGGTCAGGAGCTGGGCGGCCAACCAGGCAACACTCACCGGTTTGGCTGTATTGATTGAGAAAATATGAAAACCTTTCAGTGCAAATAGCTAAACAGTCACTTCCCGAGTGTCTGCAGGGTTCCCCACAGACCGGTCACACGTCTCCATAATCCTCCAGCTAAGGACTTCCGGGTCTGTTCGAGGGTGCCCTTTGAATCATCTGTGAATCATCTTATTGGTTTGTTAAATGTTTTGAATACCACCTGTTGTTGTGGGAATTAGATATGGCTGAGGTGGTCCACATCCATGAGGTTTTAGACTACAGAGATTCGCAGATTTTTTATATATATACTTTTTTGTATATACTTGCAGTAACTGACCCAGGTCAAGAGGAACAAGATACCTCCTCTGAAAAGGCGAGGAATACTTGAAAGGGAAAGACCGATGAATAGTAAGACCTAAAAGCAACCCTCTCGGCCTTAATCACTGCCAATCCCAAGTCAGAGGCGTGGGCAGCTTCGACGTTTCATTAAACCTCATTCTGTAATCACCAGAAGTGACCTTCCTCAGTCTTGTTATTCTGTATGTGAAGAACAGAACTAGCTTTTTCACAATAGAAATAGTTTCTCTACAAGGCCGTAGATTTTCATAGATGACCCGAGAGTTTCAGACACTGATAAAGTTTAAGTGTTGAACTTACCATCTATCTGGTTTCAGGGCTGGGCGGCCAACCCCTCAGAAAACAGAGGCTTTAAGAGGAAAATTCTTAATTTGTGATTTTATGATTGTGGACTTCTCTCCAGAGGCATTTTGTCCATTCTTTACAAAGAAGGCCCAGAGCAGTCTTCCCAGAGATATTTCATAAGAGTGGTCAATAAATAAGGTAGACAGCACTCATAAAGAACAATTCACACATACTTTTCTCCAAAGCATTTCGCTTGCCCTTTTATGAGATAATATTGAGAAATCTGGATACTGATAGTGACCTTGTCTAAATGTATTGTCTAATATTCTAGAAATATGCACATTACTGATACCACAGTGAATACAACTTATACAGAATTACTTCTTTCTTATTCTTGATGAAAATGTTACCAAAAATAACATGATGTTAAACTAGGCCAGTTTCCAGGGGCATTGTTATTTGGCTGGAGTGAGAATTACGCTAATCCTAGTCTATGTAAGTGGGATAGAATTCAGATACTTTTTTCACATATTAGGTTTCCTGTTAAAAATGTGGCTATCTTAGCACTGTCTGTTCTGCTCACTCTTGGTCCTGATAAAGTCCTGGGGAAAACAGAACAATCCAAATTCTTGCGTGCCCGTGTCCATTTATTTGGCACTTAATTCTTCACACCTGCTCTGCTCATTTGGAAACCTGAGACTCAGAGGCTCCAGGGCCCCTAAAGACAGTCTCCTGAGCCAGCAGCGTTCTCCCCCTCAGGATCAGCAAAGCGTGTGAAGCTCATACCCAGACTGTGCACAGGGCGGGGCGGGGGGGGGGGGGAGCATGCACCAGGCACAGGTGTTCCTGTTTGTGACAAAGGACAAATCAAGCCTCCGAAAAGACTCATCTGCCAGCTTTACCTGGTGACTTCTATTTCAAGGTCTTCTCTCTCTAATTAGCCTCCCCAGATGGACTGTTTAATGCATAACTAATCTTGAACTTGCTCTTTTCTCTGACTGGAGAGAAAATTGCACTTCATTTTGTGGAGCTATGGCGCTTGTGTCGCACATTTAGCAAGGAGTGATATTTTAGAATTCTAGATGGCAGCTGTTCAGTTTCCTCATTGGCAATTACTAATGGTGAATATATAAACCCTCTTTAATAGGCAATCTAACCAAAAATTTTCTAAATATTTAGCTTCTTAAATTCAAATTATTTTCTAAAAAATTCAAATTATTTTCTAAAAAATATTAGTCTAATGTGAACAAGAAACATTCTTTTTAGGATCCAGAGGAAACTGGGAAGCATTTATAGCCTTTATCATGTGGCCAAATAAATCACTGATCACAGTAAAATGCCGTGTGTTGATTTTAACATCTTCCCAGCTATGCCTTAACATCATTTTACCCATTTCTATTATTGTCTTTTAAATATTAATCTGAAAAAACCATACTTGTTGTTTTCCCAAGGTCATTTTTTAAAGTTTGTTTTAATTTGCCCTCCTACTACAAGTAAAGACGTGGAACAAAATGATACACACAAGCTGAAACCTACAAACAGAGAGTTCACGACATGACTCTTCTCCATGCTCGAGGCCTCACCTTTGTGGCCAGCGCACAATAGGGTCTCTCCTGTTCTTCGAGCAGACAGAGCTCCCTTGGTGCAAACAGGGATCTGTGGCAGAGAGCCCAGGCTGTCGAAGAAAATTTCCACACTTTTCTAAGAAACACAGTCCTCACCTTTCCTACAGGACCCTTGAGCTGACTAGAAAGTGGGAACCGCAACTAGAAAGCTTCAGGTGAGGAGGTAGGAAGTGTCCACCAAAGCAAATAATAGGCTGGGAGAGTGACAAAACCGAAGAGTGAAAACGGGGGAAACAGGTGCTCCAGGATTGCCTCCACGAAAGGAGGCACTTGGGAGGTGGAAGAGGAGGTCGGAGTCCCGGAGACGAGGGAGCGAGCAGGCAGGAGCACCCGCCTCACGCACACACCGACCTGCCGCCACGCACACACGGATGCGCCTCACGCACACACGGACGCGCCTCACGCACACACCGACGCGCCTCACGCACACACCGACACGCCTCATGCACACACCGACGCGCCGCCCTGCCGCGGCCTGTCTGCAGGAGCCTCGGGGATCTCAGGCTGAAGCTCTGGACGGTAGGTGGGAACCGCATCCAAAACGATGCACACGACGACGTCTGCGAGGCTTGTCACACACATGGTCCAAACCCAGTTTTGACTTTCTCAAAGTAAGGGTAGGGAATGGTGGATTCCCTGGTGGCTCACATGGTAAAGCGTCTGCCTGCATTGCGGGAGACCTGAGTTCGATCCCTGGGTCAGGAAGATCCCCTGGAGAAGACAATGGCACCCCACTCCAGTACTCTTGCCTGGAGAATCCCATGGGCGGAGGAGCCTGGTGGGCTACAGTCCATGGGGTCGCAGAGTCGGACATGCCTGAGCGACCTTTCTTCTTTCTATGGTCGAAAAGGATTCCTACCAGGTGGTTAAAGGGCAAATGGGCTGTGTTTGGGCAAGATGTTGCATTCAAAGATGGAAACACACCGCAAGATATCCAGGGACGGTGAGAGGAAGCCCGTGATTCGGACAAACTTGCACCCACATCAAAGGAAAGATCAGCGAGAGACTGCCAGCAAAGGGAGGCTTCCAGGAAACCCAGGAAAATGTTCTGTGGCAAAGCTAGCTTGGGACGTCCACCACTGATCAAGGCCAGTCAAGGAAGATCCCCCGCCGCCTCCCTGCCACCTTGCCTCTCCTCCCTCCCTCCCGTCAAGGAGCTGAGGGCGGAGCTGGCTGGGGCCCTGATGGAGCTAGTCCCGCGCCTTCCCTTTCCCACATCGCCAGAGCTGGAGGAAGGAGAGATTGTAAGTGTGAATACAATTCGGAGTTTTGACTAGAAATCCAGGTGTTTGCATTGAGGCTACTCTACAGATTATTTTTTTCTAGCTATGACCAGAAAGGTTAATGGAACATTTCTCCAATTTTATCTGGGGACAGAAGAGAACCAACCCTTGGAGTGGGTTTGCTTTACCAGCTATAAGACAAAATAAATTTGAAATTACTATATGATTGTTCCTTAAAAGACCTGTTTTTTCATTGTAATGGTAACATAGAAATGTACCTAAACAGTTAAACAGGTAGGTGAAAGCAATGACTTTAGAATAACTCTAAAAATGAGAAAACATTCCATGGAAGAGATGTAGAATTAGGAAAGACTGAAAATCTGCTGGAGATACAAAGAAAAATCTGCAGTGCATTTAGGAAAACATGGGAATGGAACTAATGGGGCCCTGAATACAGAAACTGTCTTTCAAAAGAAACTGTTGGTGGGGATATAAATTGGCACAATCATTATGGAGAACAGTGTGGGGTTCCTCAAGAAACTAAAACTGGAGCTACCACATAGTCCAGCAGTCCCAGTCTTGGACATATATCTGGAGAAAACCATACTTTGAAATGATGCGTGCACCCCAGTGACCACTGCGACACAGTTCGCAAAAGCCAGAACGTGGCAGCAACCCAAATGTCCGTCAGCAGAGGGAACGGGTGAAGAAGGTGGTGCGCATACGCAGCGGGTGTCGCTCAGCTGTAAAAAGCATGGAGTCAGGCCACTTGCAGCCACATGGGTGAGTCCAGAGCCTGTCACACTGAGTGAAGCAGCTCAAAGGCAATTACACTCTGGCATCGCTTATACGTGGAATACAAAAAAAAAAAAAGGTACAAACGAACTTACTTACAACACCGAAGAGGAGTCACAGAGATAGGAAGCAAGCCAGTGGTTACCAGAGCGGGGAGTGGGGGAGGGATAGGCTGGAAGCTTGGGGCTGACGTACACACGTCACGCCACACAAAATACACAACTAAGACAGACCCACCATACGGTGCAGGGGACACTTCTCAGCGCTCCATAATGACCTGGGCGGGGAAAGAATCTATAGAGGAGCAGATATGTATTCATGAAGAACTGATCCATCCTGCTGCACAGCAAAAACTGACACGGCGTTGCAAATCAACTATACTCCACTAAAAGCTTTAAAAACATTTTAGTAAAATATGACAGCAGAAACGATGAAAAGAGAAACTACCTCTGGACTGAAAGCCTAACTTCCTCTTTTATAGGAAGATGAAATAAGAACTGTCTACGCCTATGGACCAGCAGCCAGCCCGTGCTAAAGGACATCAGTCCTGGGTGTGCACTGGAAGGGCTGATGCTGAAGCTGAAGCTCCAATCCTTTGGCCAGCTGATACGAAGAGCTGACTCGCTGGAAAAGACCCTGATGCTGGGAAAGATGGAAGGCAGGAGGAGAAGGGGATGACAGAGGATGAGATGGTTGGATGGCATCACCAACTCGATGGGCATGAGTTTGAGTAAACTCCAGGAGTTGGTGATGGACAGGGAGGCCTGGCGTGCTGCGATTCATGGGGTCGCAGAGAGTTGGACACGACTGAGCGACTGCACTGAACTGAACTCATGTGCAAGCATTTCTCGGTCAACCCTTATATCAGAAGGAAGTGACATTTGTGATTTGATGACTGGTCTGTTTTGGGGCCCTGTGCCTCCCATATAATTCAGGAAATCAACTTCCTAAGACAAAGTAGCCGCCCGCGGGTCTGTTCCCCCAGAACCTCCTCATTGAAGTGTGCTTTCCCCCGTGCGCTCTTAGCTCTAGTTGTAACGTCACGCCTGTGACATCTTCTTTCTCTTCCCAGGCTTCCTCTGGTCCACTGTGTCTTATCCTCCGTCCCTGCCAGCGATACAGCACATGGCAGGATGTGAAGAAATGGGGTGATGTCCAAAGCTCAGCCCTCTAGACACCTTCCTCAGCCTTTTCTAAAATCCAGCCTGGCACCACGCTACGTGTAATGTCGTGCCAACTGTGGAGACGCTCTGAAATACATCCCAGGATAAGCCACTCTTCCGGAACATGTTTGTGCTCCATACTTCAACAAGGAAACCCCAAGGGGCCAGGCAGCTGGGATAGTCACATCTGATGACTTGCATTTCTTCTGCTTTCTTCTCTTAGCAACCTCCTCTCAAAAAAGGAAGGGCTTTCCCTGTCTCTCTAAGGGGGAAATGTCCCTTAGAGCAAATATCAGTCCTCGCTACAGTGGGGCTTAAGCTAAAATACAGTCATCCAGATTCTGTAGGCTTAGCATTAGCATTTGATTTGTAATGGGAATTTTGGCAAATTTAAACCACCTTCCCCCGCTCCATCTCCCCCAACAGAGCCTGGATTTCAACACTATGATCTCACTGCGAATTTTTTAAAATATGGTTTTCTACTCACTGCCAAGAAATGACTTCTCCATTTCAAATTTCCCTGAGTTTGAAGTGAAGTCCATTGATCTGTTAAATACAGAGCTACATAGCTACATGATTTCTGAGAATGAAAAAAAAAAATGTCAGGTTAATGTTTGCAAAAATATTATTCCTGTAAAAATTAAAATTTAGACTTATCTGCTTGTTGGAAATTGTCAGCTAAAAGAATGATTTATGCAAGCGTTACCATTGCATGTAGGATCATAGATGATAAACTGCTTAAGACCAAATGCTGTTGAGTTTCTACACGTTTGGATCACTTGAAGGTGCTAGAATCACAGAGACACAGGGAGTATAGGACGCTATAGAGATTATTACAGAGAAATTTGGTACAATGAGAGATGACGTCTCCTGGGAGCCAGTGAGATCAGTAGTGCCCATTAGATTGCAGTCTAGCACTGCAGCCATGTTTTCCATCCCTCACCTGTGTCAACCTTCTCTTCCAACAAAGCCAGCCGCCCCACCGACCCCCAGACTCACTGACAGCTCTCCTACATCTGTGTCTCTGCTCTTACAGTCACTTTAATCGGACTGCCCCGTTTAGGGCTTTAAAGAGCGAAAGTCCACCAGAGCTAAGTACCAAAAGTCTTGCCGACTTCTCATACATTTCCACCGATTAAGAGAATCTTGTGTTGTTATCAGAATGGAAACACAATATTTCGTTCCATTGCTTTAAAATTGGACCACAGTGGTATCTTACTTTGAGGGAAAAAAAGATCCAATTTATCCTTGCTACAGTTTGTCTATTCTTTTTAAAAGGACATCTGACGGGAGCCGTGAGGCTGAGTCTGGCTCTGAGGAGGGGAAATGGGAGCAGAAACACTGAGCAGGAGGCAGGGAGACGATGGTTGTTGCCATGGCGATGAACACCCAGTCCGGATGGTGCTGTTGCCGGCTTGTGTTACTGAGTGGGAGAAAACCTCCTTCCTTCTGGACTGGTGGAGCTGAGGACAGAAAAATCCGAGTTGACCAATTTAACTCTCCAGTTGAGAGCTTAAACTGTATTTCTACAGATACAGCCAATGTTTATTAAGCATCAGCGAAGTGGTTGGCAATGTGCTGGATACATTAGAAGATTTAATGTGTGTAAACCCAAAAAGTAGGGACTAACATCCCTATTTTAAATGTGAAGAAAGTAAGTTTGAAGTGGGTAAAGAATTTGTCAATTACCTAGTTAAAAAGGCAGGGCTAGGGTTTAAATCCAGGTCTTTAATTCAACTGAATTTATTTTCAATGTAAACCTATTTCTACTAAGCTGCAATGATGCTCATCAAGGGACAAGGCAGGAAAATCATGTCCATCTGAATAAGGCAAGCTCAGGAAGTCCACGGCTAACCCAAGCCTGGACATCATATAGTTTCCTTCTCTTGCAAGTTTTCTAGGAAAATAATTGACGTTAAAGCTTTCTTTCCTTCATTTAAAACTGAATTGGTTTTCTGATAACAAATAAATTAAGAAATTATCCTATATGACAGCTTTCAGTGTATTTTGCATTGATGGTGACAGTATCAATGATTTATTCACTGTAAACATCATTTTATAGATAATCCAAAAGTCATGGAATTACCTCACTTGTTCTTTTTCTTCCCAAATAGGAGAAACCTTTGAAATTTTAACAATAGTCACTTATTGCCAGTAAAATAAATAATATCAAGACACTAAAGGCCCTAATGGTTTTGTTCTGATTCCCACCCCTTATCTAAAATAAGAAGTTGGCACTTGTCCTTTTTGAACATTTATGGACCATGTAGTGATTCAGAGTGCAAACTGACACTTCAGTCTTACCACTTATAAGCTGTGTGGCTAGGCAGATCAACCTCTTAGACCTTGATTATTTATCTGTAAAATAGGGATAATAATACTACCTAAACACATGTGACTGTTGTATGGGGTAAAAACGAAATTTATTTTTGAGATAAATTATGCCAAATGCATAGCACAGTACTGGGCACACTGGCAGTCAGTCAGGTCAGTCGCTCAGTCGTGTCCAACTCTTTGCGACCACATGAATTGCAGCATGCCAGGCCTCCCTGCCCATCACCAACACCTGGAGTCCACCCAAACCCATGTCCATCGAGTAGGTGATGCCATCCAGCCATCTCATCCTCTGTCGTCCCCTTCTCCTCCTGCCCTCAATCCCTCCCAGCATCAGAGTCTTTTCCAATAAGTCAACTCTTCACATGAGGTGGCCAAAGTACTGGAGTTTCAGCTTTAGCATCATTCCTTCCAAAGAAACCCCAGGACTGATCTCCTTCCGAATGGACTGGTTGGATCTCCTTGCAGTCCAAGGGACTCTCAAGAGTCTTCTCCAACACCACAGTTCAAAAGCATCAATTCTTCGGCGCTCAGCTTTCTTCACAGTCCAACTCTCACATCCATACATGACCACTGGAAAAACCATAGCCTTGACTAGACGGACCTTAGTCGGCAAAGTAATGTCTCTGCTTTTCAATATGCTATCTAGGTTGATTATAAATTTTCTTCCAAGGATTAAGCATCTTTTAATTTCATGGCTGCAATCACCATCTGCAGTGATTTTGGAGCTCAAAAAAACAAAGTCTGACACTATTTCCACTGTTTCCCCATCTATTTCCCATGAAGTGATAGGACCGGATGCCATGATCTTCGTTTTCTGAATGTTGAGCTTTAAGCCAACTTTTTCACTCACCTCTTTCACTTTCATCAAGAGGCTTTTTAGTTCCTCTTCACTTTCTGCCATAAGGGTGGTGTCATAGCAGTTTATAAGTATATGCATATATAAATATGTATGTATTATTTACAGAAATGAATCATGTTATATATATCAAACTATAATTCTCACTTAAAACATCTTAAGACATATACCCATGGCTATATGCAAGGATTCACTCTATCATTTGCTGAGTAATACTCTGTAAGACAATGTGTCCTCCGTGTGTGTCTGTGGAGGAGAAAAAGCAAGCTCTCCGCTGTCTGTTTCCAAGGGCACTAACCCCATCATGGAGGCCCCATCCCCATGACCTAACACTGATTACCTCTCAAATGCCCAAACATCATCACACTGGGGGTCAGGGTTTCAGTTGTAAATTTTGGGGAGATGCAAACATTTGGTTCATACTACACTGAGCAAAGAGACCGGGTTTTAAATTGTGTGTTAATATGCATCGTCAGAGTTTCTGCAATTTACACTCCTACCACAATAGGTGAGAGTTCCCATCTCTCTACCTCTTATCATTAGCAGTTTTCATCACTACTCATCTCATTCTTTGATAATCTCATAAAGCACCACAACTAATTTTGGTTTATATATATTTGATTAGGCCTGAGGATAGACATTCTTAATTTATTGGTGAACCATATTTCTCCATTTGTGAATTTCCAGTATATATCTGTTGATTTTTCTATGTTAATGTTTTTCTCATTGATTTCCATGAGTTATTTACACACTGTAAATATTAACTCTTATCTGTCAATACCCCTCCATACCATATTTTCCTGTGGCATCCAGACTTGACCTTTATAATGCTTAAAGAAAGTGAAAGAAAGTGAAGTCGCTCAGTTGTCTCCAACTCTTTGCGACCCCATGGACTGTAGCCCACCAGGCTCCTCCGTCCATGGGATTCTCCAGGTAAGAGCGCTGCAGTGGGGGGCCATTTCCTCCTCTACACTGTGCGGTGTGGCTCCTTGCTCACACAGTCACACGCGTTAAAAGGTGTGGTCTGTTCTTCCCTTATCCACTGTTTGGTTCTCGGCACCAACTGCAGTGTCTGGCCCAGAGTTACTGCTCCAGAGCTACTGAGTATATTAATTAATAACGTATATATTGCAAATATTTACCAGTGTATATTATTTTTCTTTTAACTATTTCTGACATCTTGGCCACACCATTTTTAATTTGTATCATCAGATTTGTCTAATTGTCTTCACAACTCTCAAGTTCTCACCGTGCATAGAAATGCCTTCTTCAATCCAAAATCTGTATTTTATGTATTGTCTTAACTTTTGCAATTAACTTTTTGACCTGACAATTATTTTTCTGTGTTTGAGAAGATAGACAATTTTATTTCCCTCTAAATAAAGACCATGCTATTTATTGAATAATCTACCTCTTTGCTGCAGATGGTGACTGCAGCCATGAAATTAAAAGACGCTTACTCCTTGGAAGAAAAGTTACGACCAACCTAGATAGCATATTCAAAAGCAGAGACATTACTTTGCCGACTAAGGTCCGTCTAGTCAAGGCTATGGTTTTTCCTGTGGTCATGTATGGATGTGAGAGTTGGACTGTGAAGAAAGCTGAGCACCGAAGAATTGATGCTTTTGAACTGTGGTGTTGGAGAAGACTCTTGAGAGTCCCTTGGACTGCAAGGAGATCCAACCAGTCCATTCTGAAGGAGATCAACCCTGGGATTTCTTTGGAAGGAATGATGCTAAAGCTGAAGCTCCAGTATTTTGGCCACCTCATGTGAAGAGCTGACTCATTAGAAAAGACTCTGATGCTGGGAGGGATTGGGGGCAGGAGGAGAAGGGGACGACAGAGGGTGAGATGGCTGGATGGCATCACGGACTCGATGGACGTGAGTCTGAGTGAACTCCGGGAGTTGGTGATGGACAGGGAGGCCTGGCGTGCTGCGATTTATGGGGTCGCAAAGAGTTGGACACGACTGAGCGACTAAACCGAACTGAAATTGCCACCAACGTGAACTGGAATCCTTATTGTACTCTATATAAGATGTTATGTCTGTATGTTTTAGTACGTGATAAGGCAGATCTATATTTTTCTTCTTTGAAACTTTTTTTCCTGGTCTTATTCAGGGACACAGCCAGGTAAATATGGTGTGAATTTATCAAGTCCCTTTTGAGTCCAATCAATCCCTAGCAAGTAAGCCAATGAGCAGGGCATTGGATCAGAAAAAGCTACCTTCCAATCATGCTGCCTTCCCAGCTTTAAGATGCTTTTCCAGCTTTAAGATGCATAGCTTTGAAAGATCCATAATCATACCTATCTGACCTTCTTCACAGAGGTATTGTGAGACAAGAGAGTGCAAATTAACTTGCATATTAAAAGTGCTTTGCAAATGAAGCTTCTGGGAAGTAAAAATCAGTCGTACTGTTTATTATTGACAAGTATCCCACCCCTTCACCTTGTGAAGATTTACTTACATTGACTGGAAATAGAGAGAGAGCCTTCTGTGGTGAATGGGGGCAAATCGCTGCACACGCTCTCCTGCTTCTACTCCCGGTCCTCCTCTGCACTGCCCGCGGATGAGGAATCCCACAGAGTGAATCAAACGCCGAAGGGGCTCCGGTCTAGTCTGGTGCTCCTCTCTTTTTGGCAAAGCACCGTGTCTGCCGCAGATCAGCATAATCCCACAGCCTTTCCTTCTCGAACAGGATCCCAGGGAGACTGGGGAAGCCCTGTGGGCGTCCACAGACGGGCTGGATTAGGACGGCTCGGAGGGGTGTGTCGCGAATCCCCCATTCTTTTCTGAGGCAGCTGTAGCCAAGTACCGGAACTGTGGGCTTAACACAACAGAAGGGTGTCCTCTCACAGCGGCAGAGGCCGAAGGCTGAAATAGGCATCAGCGGGGGCACGCTGCTTCTGGAGGACCTGGAGGAGGACCCCTGGGACTCCTGAGCCTGGGGCCGCGTCACTCCAGTCTCTGCTCCGAGGTCACTTTGCTTCCTGCTGGCTATGTTTTCCATTTTGTCGCTTATGAGTATAATTGCATTGGATTTAGGGCCCATCCAGATAATCCACTTCATCTTGAGTTGTTGAATTACATCTTCAAAGACCCTTTTCCCATTTAGATAGTGTTAGCAGGCTCCAGGGGTTAGGATATGGACAAATCTTTTGGAAACCACACCCCCCCGCCCTGTCCCCCCACCCCCACACACCCTCTTCATCCCACTACAGAAGCCTGTATCTTCAGAAGAGATCAGTCTCAGCGGATGCAGTGCTTTACCACTTTGAGATGTAACGGGCCATAGCTGATGTTAGCCGAATGGAAGTTCATTACTAAACAGTGGACCTCAAGTTCTGACATCTTTCTCTTTCTAAAATATTCATAGAGCGTCTTTCAGATTCAAGCTTGACTGAGGTCGAATTCAAAGATACACATTTAATTATCTCCTTCCCACTCCAAATCTTTATACTTTTGATACAAAAGAGTCACAAGGGTATCACCAGATTAACACATTCCTTGCTTCAAAGGACCATGATGCATTATGGGAAAGTGAAAGTCACTCAGTCATGTGTGTCTCTCTGCGACCCCAGGGACTATACAGTCCACGGAGTTCTCCAGGCCAGAATGCTGGAGTGTGTGTGTGCGTGCACGTGCACGCTTGGTTGCTCAATCTTGTCCGACTCTTTGTGACCCCATGGACTGAAGCCCGCCAAGCTCCTCTGTCCATGGGATTCTCTGGGCAAGAACACTGGAGTGGGCTGCCATGCGCTCCTCCAGGGCCTCTTCCCAACCCAGGTGGGTTCTTTACCAGCTGAGCCACCAGGGAGGCCCTGCGTTACTGGAACAAGATATAAGTCCTATCGCCAACCTTCTCAACAAATCCTCTTCTCATAAGACAGGATCTCAGGCACTTATCACAAGGCAGCCTGTAGTTTTCCCAAGCAATCTTTCCCTTAATCTTTGGGTAAAGCTGCACCAGGACTGATTTTAACCACAGATGGCCAAAGGCCAAGACTCCCTGAGATTTAAAGTGATTTCTCATCTTCGTCCTACAATGGAAGACTCTCTTGTTCCACAGGTCCCCACCTGACCACAGGCCCACAACGTGTAGGAGCTGTTAGTGCTGATTCACAGCTTGAAACTCAACGGCATTCATACACTCCTTTTGGGATTTTTATGTTACTCTTCACATTCAGCCTTCCGTCTTCCCAGAGAAAGCTTCAGGCTCAGGTGGTTTTGGTAGAAGGAAACACTGGCATTCACAAAAACAGAACAAAGATAAGTTGAACAGACATTATATCCCCATTCTGAAACATCCTTCCACCCAAAGGTGCTGTAGCCCTAACATGCAGAAATGAGACTTCAGAAGGTTATTTGGCGAGAGCTGTGAGCGTTGCCATGGAGAACTGGTAAAAAATGCATTTTATTTGATCAGTTAAAATAGCTTTTTGTAAACCAGAAAAAGTGTTTGGGGAACCTTTTAATTTGGAAGCTTGGCAGTGTAGCTTTAATGAGCAGATCAGGGGAGAAAAAGATTTTTTAGGAGTTAGAGTGACTTTTCCAAGGACCTAATGTTACTTTTTGCAGAATTGAGACCAGAATCTAGATTGTCAGCCTCCCTAGCCTAGAGCGCCTTGCACTTCTGCCGCATTTTCCATTCTTTTACGATTAGCACATTCTCAACATTCACTAAAGTGGGGATTCTACATCAACTGGACTCTATGGTCAGACAGATAAAAGGTCTACTGTTTTCTCTTATGGACCAGTAGTGAATATTTTCAGCTTTGTGGGCCATGTGGTCTCTGTCACCCCCGCCATACAGTAGCCATAAAAAGTATGTAACAAGTGGTGTGACTGTGTCCCATTAAGACCTCATTTGTACAAACAGGCAGTATGTGAGCTTTGACCTGTGGATCACAGTTCTCAGATCCTCAAGAGACCAAGAGTGGAACTCACTTTCCTTTTCTGTAAAATGGGTACAATAACAGCATAGCCTTTATACAGTGGCTGTAAGGCGTTCCTGGAGACGCCATGGGTTCACAGTGCCCGGCACATAACGCTCGTTAAGTGTTGGCAATCATTTTTCTCATCATCTCGTTTTCCTTTTGGTCATGCCTTCTGAAAAGGGGAGAGAAAAAGGAGTCAACACTTAGCGCGGCTCTATTTCCCCTCGCCCCTGACATTATCCACCGGCTGCCAGGAGCCTCTGTAGCCCTGCGTGCGTTGCCAGGTAGCTGGC
The DNA here is from genome assembly GCF_032405125.1 of Capricornis sumatraensis. NCBI lineage: Eukaryota > Metazoa > Chordata > Mammalia > Artiodactyla > Bovidae > Capricornis > Capricornis sumatraensis. The sequence goes on along the minus strand of NC_091077.1, from coordinate 108,037,490 downwards.
TGTCAGCCCCGCAGGGGGCCACACCGCACTCTACAGGCCCAAGACACACGCCTGCCTTCCACCTGGAGCTTGGGCGAGTCTGGAGCTCCTGCAGCCCCCTGGCTCTGTGATGCCAGGTGCTCGGATAGGGGCTTTCTGTTTAAATACTGAAAGGCTTTCATTTCATGGTCTACTTCCAGAGACTGTAATGAAGCCAGGTGCACGGTTTTAAAGGCCAGGCATCTGTGCCTGTGGCCTCTTGACCCTTGTGTTCCCTTCTAAGCCGAAATGTCCCCAAAGGGCTCCACTTTGGTCATATTGTTGAAGCTGAAAGAACTGGGGCTACAACTGTTGGAACCTCACTCACCTCTCATCTCCAAAAGGGTGGGGCTCAGGCTAGGACGGACTAGTCTTCACCGTACATAGGTTTGCTGACGTTCACACCTTCGTCGCGAGACTGCAGTGGTGCAGGCCCAAGAACGCCGCATACAACACCGTTCTGCTCACCCTGAAAATATCAGACCCTTTCAGAGTTCACAGTACTGCAGGGACGTGTCTCACGAGTTCTTTGATTCTTAGCTGGGTGACAGGTACTCCTGAGTGTATAGCTGACAAGCTGACCCGAGAGAGAGCCCCGGAGCAGACTGACGGTGGACCAACAGGAGGGGCCGGTGACTCGGTCCCCTGGACCATGGTTCTGCCCAAGCTTGCGGGTGAGGCTGCTGTTTCACAGATAGAACCGCTGCAGGGTTCTCACACACAAGAAAGTTACATTTCATAACTGCCTTGATCAAACATCACATGGCTACACTGAGAAACATTAATTTGGATACACATTTCCTTTTCTTCACAATGATTGACAATTATTAAGGTTTCCTGAAAATGGCACTCACACTTCTTTCCTTCCACCTTCTTAGCTGTGCTCACCAGCCAATATGCACGTGGATACCCCCGGCTCTCTGTTTCCTTCTGTGGGTTCAAAGTCTAAATACAGAGCAGGGGGAGCCTTTAAATTATACAAAATCATGTCCAGCCTAACTTCCAATGACTTCCCCTCACCACACTTGCCCCAGACACGAGCTTTCCTGTTTTGTGTGCTGGGGTCACCGCCCTCCACATCTAGCTGGTGATACACTTCCATCCTCCCACTCAGCTCATACCCGCCCTCCCCTCAGCACTCCAGACTGAAGCCACTTCCCCTTCCCCTGGGCTCTGCATACCTCATGCCTGTGCCGCCAGCACCAAGGGGCCTCTCGGCCTCTGACTTTATGGCACCGTAACTCCAGGCAGGAACTGTCTCCCTCACCAGACAGGAGAGCAAGACGATTAAAACCCCACTCCACCAGAGTGCAGAGTAGGCATCCCGCTCAAATGCCGACTCCCACTAACGTTTATTGGAACTCAATGCAAAATTTAAAACCAATTGCCAGCAGGCTCTATTAAAAGGCGTCCCGGCATTCAGTGAAGAGGAATCTGTAGATTTTCCTTAATAGATTTAAACTTCAAACTAATCATATTAACTGCGCTTTAAAAATCCATTTAGGAAGACAAAATAAACAAATGAGTCAAATTGCTTTTTTTGAAAACTCCCTTCCACACAGCCATCCCGAGATGATTTAAATCCTGCATTTGACAAGGACATCCATCCCAAGGAAGGCAAGTGCTCTGATCTGATCTGGGGTTAGGGGGTGTTTTGGATCAACACAAAGACCTCCCTGCAACTTCAGATCATGCTTTGAAAGCCAACCAATGAAGGTTCCATTTGGTTTAGTGAAAGTGTTTCATACATCCAGACCCTAGAGACTCATCTTGCTTGCTAGCATTGCCATTTAGATTTGGGATCAGAAAATGAGCTCCAAGACTACACTGATGACTCAAGATTTGGAAAGCTACACGGGGCATGGGGGCCAAGAACGCTCGGCTCCACGGAGACCCTTAAAGTCGGTGCTTAAAACCGCACAGTCACAACTGCCTTTCTTCACCTGGTTTGGAGATTCAGAAACTCACTTACGGTCCTCCAAAGAGAGAAATCTCCTGGAAAAACTCTTACAGCAGCGAAGAGGTAGCTGAGCGCTTCACAGAGGCCCGGCCCTGTGCCTGCCTTGCCCCCGGGGCAGCCCATGCCCACCCGTCGGCTCACCTCCCCGAGCAGAGGCTGAGCCCACCGGGCTGGTGCTCAGGGCTGGGCCAGAGGGGCTCTGCGCCCCTCGGCATGTTGCTGGGACACACATCCTGCGTTCATCTTGCCTTTGTTATCTTTTCATCTTATACTTGAAAAAAGTGCCTACGCAATATCCTTCAGAACAGTTTCATTAAATATTTTGAGCAAATGTGCAAGGCGGCGGGAGCAATAGCGACAGAGTAAGAGGCTGTGTTCTGAGAAACCGCCCTGACAACCTGAGCCAGGTGGGCACACGCACACCACTCTAGACAGTGTGGGGTGCCGAGGCAGCCGTGAAGAGCATCCGTTTAGATGCCTTCGGTTCTTAGTGACCTAACACTGAACTCCGAGGGGCTGAAATACTGCCGTGTCATGACTTCATGTAACGAAAAGGTGGGAGTCGGCTCACGCAGCAGCTCAGCACCGACAGGGACCCACCAGGCTCTGCTCCTTTTTATTGGGTCCTCAGGCTTGTCTCTGCAGGGCTGCAAAATGGCTGCAGCCGCTCCAGCATCAACACTCCACAAAACTGCCTTTGAACATGGCTGCATGAGGATGAGGTGCTCTCCCCTTTTGAAGATGGGGGAACCCTCCCTGCAAGTCCCCTACTGACTCCTCCTGACAGATCACTGGCCAAAACTGTCACAAGCTAATTATTAAATCAGTCATCAAGGCTATAGAAAGAAATCGTGACTGATTTAGACCAATTACAACCCACCTCCTGAGGCTCATGACAATCTGATACGTAAAGAAAATCAGGATTTATTAGCAAAGAAGCCAGAGGGCCAGTGGCTGGTTGTGAGGCAAGCATAATACCTTCCATAAGGTCACATCCTTGAGGGAATTAGGAATGCAGCTTGAAGCATTTATGCTAATTTCGGGTAATGGGAACTTATTGAGGGTTTCTTGAGCAGGAAAATACCATGAACAAATATTTTTCGATACAATTAAGATGTAAAGGACTTCTCAGTCTTCTGTTCTGAAAACTGCAATTGTCTCTCAACATTCAATGGTGATAAACATTTTCACCAATTTATTGAACACACATTTTCTGAACACCTGCTGTTCCAAGTGTGGAAATACAAAGTTGAACAAACAGCTGGGGTCCCTGCCCTCAGCAGCGCTTACTTTCCACTGGGGAAGGCTAACTGACATTCCACACTTGGCTCTGTTAAGAAGAGAAGCGGGGTAATAAATACTCAGTGAGGAAGAAGGGGAACTAGTGTGAACTGGCTGTTCCAGGGGGATCCTTGAGAAAGTGGCAGTGGATCGGAGCAGAACAAGGAGCCTGCTACAGGAAGGCGCGAAGACAGAAACACTGGGGCAGAAGGGGCAAGGGCAAAGCCCGAAGGGCAGCAGTGGCAGCGTGGGAAGCTGCCCTTCTCTCCACTCCCTTGCCAACACTTCCTTCCTACCTTTTTGGTAACAGACCTTCTGAAAGGCATGAGATTTTCCTTCTTGAAAAATGTTCTAGGCCAGTGCTTTAATGCATGCTAACCCTCTGGGGAGGGGTCTTGCGGAAACGGAGTCTGTGATTCAGCGGGCCTGGGGGTGGGCCTGAGACTCTGCATCCTGACAAGTTCCCAGGTGTGCCCATGCTCCCGGTTTGAGGGCCTCACTGCGTGGCAGGACTGTAGCCCAAGGGGCCCAATCAACGAAAAACGCCAACAGCGTGGATTTTTAGTTGTTTTTCCTACCGGTATCTTATACATGCCACGTGCTGCAGACCAGTGTTAATACTGTAGACGCACGTTGCTATTCAACTAGAAGGAGCTATTCAGTTCCTCACTTACACGCAGCTCATCTAAATGTTGGTGGGCCACACGTGGCTAGTGGCCGCCATACTGGACGGCACACGTAGAAAGAACCTTGCCATCACCACAGAAACGCTTTACTGGGCAGTGCTGCCCCAAACGGAAGGAACCATTTCCAGTTCCTCAGGCTTGCTGTTGCGCCTTCCCTCATTCTGGTTTTTACGGAGAACATGCATATTATTTCTACCTGCTGAGGTCGAATGTATCTTTTAGGCCCTACTTCCATGGAGCCTCTCCTGAGATTAAAGCCAAATGTGCTTTCTGCACCTTAAACTCTGCAAGTTTGCTTCTTCTCAGCAGCGTTATTTCTTACTCTTTTGCTTCCTTAGGGTCCAAAGTACCCTAGCATGCAACCCCCTTTCCTCGTTTCTATGGGGTAGGGGTAAGGGGCAGGCTACTTCTCATGTGTTTTTCCCATGTCATTCAGTTGGGCCTAACTCTACCCCTAGTCATCCTCACCAGGATATGAGCAAGATGACCGCCAGTACTGTCAATGCCGGGACATTTGCTGAAGATCCGAATGAAGATGCTCTCACCAGCGAGGTCATGAAGCCGGCTGGGTGCAGGTCTGGCTCTGCTGGGAGCCATCTTGCCACTCCATGTGCAGCCCCTGCCTGAGAACTCAGAGGGAAGCAAAAAAGAGAAGAAACCACATCCTGGATGACATGACCCTATAGGTGGGTACAGCTGTACTTGGAGTTCCATCTGCCCTTGGTGTTGCTACTGGGGACAGTAAATCACTTATTTTTGCTCAGGCCAATGTACATTGCAGGGGCCTCATTCACTCCAGCAGCTCTTCAGCCACCCCTGGGACCATTTACAGCCACAATCGCCCTTAGTTGGCTTCACATCACAGCTTCGTAGGAGCAACTTAAGTGTATGCCCATCTAAACTAAATTTTTCCTTACCCGTTTTAACTTTCAAATGATTCTGGCATGTTGATAATCAAATAATATGGAGCCAAAAAATTTTCATCATCTGATGATGAAATTAGTATTTTTATTCATATTTCTCTAGGGTTTTACAGCTCAGTGTATATATATTACAAATTGATTAGTCTCTGCATGTTGTAAGTCACCCAAAACAAGCATAAACTTCCTAGTTAGCAAGTATTCTTTGCCTGGCTAACACATACGTATCTCTGGAATATGTCTCCCTTTCCCTCCCCCAACTCCTGGCTTTGAGGAAATTCCTCTAAAGCCACTAAGCTGCGTGCTGGCCTGGCGGGCAGGCTGGAGGGTGTCTTCAGACCCCTACCCTTCCAACACACCTTACCTTCCCCATCTGCTCACACGGACCTTCTGTCTCACATCTTGGCTCACTCTCGTCTTATCCTGGAATTACTGGACTGTGACCACAACCTCCCCCTCCTTACTGGACCAGAAGATTCCACAGGCACAGTGTTGCTGGGAAGGCTTCTGAACCCAAACTCAAAGCTGACCCCAAACCCAGACGTGAAATTCACTACCACCCCTGCCTACCATCTGCCTGCTATTAGGTTGGCCAGAAAGTTCCTTTGGCTTTAAAGTACAAGTAAGAGACACATTTTTCATTTTCACCAAGAACTTTATTGAACAACATATTCACCGCCTTTTTCCCCTACTATGTTCTGCCATTTTCCAGGCAACTTCATAATCTCATCTTCCCAAAACCTTTCATCTTTTTGAGCAAAGAACTGTTTCAAGTGTGTTTATGGTCTTCCAGGGAACTGAAATTTTTTCCATTAGGAGAATTCTGTAAAGACAAAGATAAATGGAAATCCAAAGGTCTGGAGAAATACCTGGATGAATCAGAACTTCCCAGCCAAGCTGTAACAACTTTTGTCTGGTCATCAGAGAAACATGTGGTCTTGTGCAAGCCTGGGAGGAGATGATGCCTTTTCTGCTGACCAGTTCTGGATGCTTTTCCTTGAGTGTTGCTTTCAGCTGGTCTAACTGGGCGCAGTGCCTATTGGAATTAATCATTTTTCAGCAAGAGCTCATAAAGAGGACTCCCTTCCAATCCCACCACATATGAAACATCGCCTTCTTTGGATGAAGACTGGCCTTTGGTGTGATTGGTGGTGGTCTCCCTTCCAATCCCACCACATATGAAACGTCGCCTTCTTTGGATGAAGACTGGCCTTTGTCGTGATTGGTGGTGGTTCGTTTTGCTTGCCTCACAATCTCTTCCCTCCCACATCACTGTACAGTATCTATTTTTCATCACCAATACGATTTGTTTTAAAAACAGAACATTTTCATTACCTTTCACTGGAGAACTGCACGTGGAAAGATGGTCAAGGTTTTTCTCTTCATTTACGAGGAACTCACACGTCACAGCGACTGACATAACCAAGGCTGGCGCAAGCGGTTCTCAGCGCTTGGTTTGGGCATTCTGAGAGCTGCAGCGACCTCCCTGTGGCATACGCTGATTGCTCTCAATGTCTCCCTTTGATTGCGATCAGCATCAACTGGTGCACATGACTGTGCAATACTGTCCAGCAGGAAACAACCAGCATGAAACTCTGCAAACCACTTTGAAAAGTTAGATCAGTCCCAACACCTTCTTCATACACTGCACAGATATTCTGTGTGTGTGTTTCAGTTGTATTTTTACCTTTCTTGAGTAAAGCATAATATGTCCAAAATGTTGCTTTTTCTTCCATCTTCATTACTAAAATGGCCAATTGATTTTTTAAAAAATACACGCTGATATGACAATAGTCACAACACAATCTAACAAAACTGTTCTGAAGATAAAGACAACTAGATAAAGTGCTACTAGAACCATCCATCGTAGAGGAAAAAACTGAATAAACCTTTTGGCCAACCCCACAGAAATGGACCGAAGAAGGAGCAGTTCACTCATGACGGAAGACAAAACAAGCCCTTACTCCTCCACTCTGCCCACCGAGACAGTTAAGATACCTTGTTTACAAAATCGGATTTAAGAACTGCTCTAGAGGACCACGCACATGGTAAGATTTATCTTTTATTAGATATCTTACATTACATATTCCCAAAGAGATATAAAATCTTCCAAGAGAAAATATCAAAACCTATTGATTTCAAGGAAAGCAACATAATCAAAATAAAAGCAAAGATTTTCTTCCAAACAAAGGAATGTGAAAACCTTTCAGCACAAATACAACAAAGACGTGGGAAGGTAATTACAATGTTTTACAACACGTTTTACAGCATTTTGTTTTAATCAGTATTTGCAGAAAACAAAGATGCTGAGTTCTCAAACACTGCAGTTATAACCCCAAATTACATTTAAAAAAAAAAAAAGGAGAGAAAGTCATCAACTACTTGGTCAACTGAACATCTGTGATAATGAACGTAATAAAACCTAAGCAAACGAATATGCCACTGAGATTGCCACTGAAGTGTACGATTAGTGTGCGCCAGGGACACTAGATCATTTAATCAGTTCTTGACCACAACCCAAAGCAAAAGCATCCTCTCCTCATTTCCCTGATGATTTATTCTAAAAATAAAAAGCAGAAACTTGCTGGTGAAAGGGAATTTCTGCTTTACCTGTGAGCAGCTGGTGACTACACACACTGAAGAAGACCCCGACGGAGCGCAGGACAGACCCATCTCAAACAGCCTGGAGTGGCAAGACCACTGTTATTGCATCAAGATTTTTTATTTCAACTGATCAGAGATTCCAGAACGATTAAGTACAGCCACTTGCACCCGAGAACACAGTGAACTCCTATAGGAAGGTTTTACACTTAAGATGCGATGAAAATACTGATCTTATTCCTGGGATTTGTGTCTGGCAATCCTAACGTCTGTAGATGTTCACAGAAAATAAGGTTGTTTTTTGTTTTAGTTGTTTATCCCCCCAAAACAAGGAAGGAAACTTACAGTACATGTTTATTGCAAGAAATTACTCTCTTGTAATATCTTCATCAACACTAGTATTATTTCCTTAATTATTAAAGGCAAAAGAAGTTTATGAACTTAATGGAACGATAATCTAAGGAGCTGCATCTTGACTGAAAATACAGATGATAACCAGGCTACATAAAACAGAGATGATGTTTTTATTTCTATATGAAGGTGCTGGAATGGCAGGAGGTAAAATGGAAGTTTAAAGTCAGGTAATACTAAATCTATTAGTTAGCACAGAGAATTTTCAGCAGTGCACATAGTCAAGAATCCTTTCTATGCTAAAATGGAATACTCTAAATGTTGGCTTTACTTTAATGTTAAGTTAACAATGATCCCAAATAAATTTTATCAAAAGTATTGTAATGGCACATAGGTTTAGAACTTCATTTTGAGGTTAGCACGTACAAAAGTTGGAAATTCACTGAACAAACATATTCTTTAATATGATAAATTATGATGAGTTACACATAAGTGGGTTTCAAAATGGTCTATTTTAAAGCATTCTCTCTTCAAAATGGTGAGCTCTTGTGAAATGAAAACAGTATGTGGATTCTGGTTGTTACAAAATCCTAGCTTCAAGTTGCAGTCTCCTTGGCAGCAGCATATTTTAATTAACAATATTTTTCTTCCTTGTTTTGTTTTCTAACAACTCAGTACATTCAAATAGTCAAAATGTTTAGAGTAACATCACCACCAATTTAATGAAACAGATCAGAACGTGGCCAGCATTGTCAGGCAAAAATTATACAATTTATGTGTCATAGAAAGTACCCACCCCTCCCCCCAGCCACTCCCCACCTTCCCCCAACAGTAATATGGACACCAAAAGATTTAACAAGACTTATAAAAAAATAAGGCACATTTATTCTGATATGATAATTTTAAAATAGAAAACCCCTTCTCAGAACATCTGTATTCAAATGAGCTGTGTAAAAAGACACCTTGTGGTACCAGAAGAGGTCACGGTGCCTGTAGAATTGCTTCTCCTAGCTCAGGGACAATGGAATGAATTGCACCTGCCCCACATTGTCAAGTCACGAAAATATGCCTCTTTGTCTACTACCGAATGATTCAAAACCTGGCATTTCTGGAAATACTTACAAAGGATAGGAAGGGAGGGGTCAGGTGGTAGAAACACATGTAAAAGCAACAATATATATTATCAGGGTTGATGGATTGCACTTTTCCACGTATTTCAACACATAAAGTTCTTCTAACATGTATGAACGACTGCAACCATTTTGGCCATTAGCTATTACCCACCAGCTTCTCATTCCATTTTGGTAAAAATGGGTATTTTTGTAAAACTAACAAAGGGCCAGCAACAGGAATACTTAGAACAATCTCTTCACAACCCCCGACACAGATATGATTAGTTAGCATTGAACCTGAGATGCGATCTGCTGAGAGGCTGTCTCCAGACATTCCTTCGTTTGTTGCGTCAATTCACACCGATGATAGAAGTTCATGGAAGGAACTTAAAAAAAAAACTAGTTTGTAGCATGGCTTTTTTTTCTCTCCTACTGTACTGGTTTAAGAAAAAGGATCGCAGAATTCATGTCCTCACAGTAGCCAGGAGCTAAAATGATGTGCTTCGCTATTGCACGTAAAACCCAGAAGTGCATGAAAGCCAATGCTGGAAGTGGACTGCAAGATCCAGGTCGGGAAGCCAGGCTCACCTCAGGTGGATTCGGAACGCGCTGATTTCCATGGGACTCAAGTTGATTTCACTTATATTTCGGGCGTCTGGAGGAGAATGCATCAAGGATAATGACGAAGGTATGATGCTTACAACAGTGAACTTGCTAAAAAGTTTCTGGACCAATATCTAAAAGTAAATGATAAACAAGTACATGTTCAGGATAACTCTGGAGCAAGGTAAGTAGCGCACATATACGCTCAGCGTGAGACACAGTGAGAAGTATGTTTCGAATACTGTCGTTTAGTGAAAAAGCAGGGGTGAAAAAACAGGGGAAGGGGAGGAGATTGAGTCCACCTCCATACACCTGAGCACCGAGACGAACTCTGGCGGGAGACCGGAGCCCAGGAACAGGAAGGAGAGCACTGTCTTCTGGGCCCCTCAGCTGCTTAACAATGCATCGTATGCGAGGGCCCTTCTCCATGAAAGAAAGGGCTACACAGACCAAGAGCGTGAAACACAGCTACTCCCTCTTTCAATCAGCATTTACCCCAACAGGGGTGCTTCTCCACCATCTTCCTGAGCCAGAAAAGCCGGGAGACAGGCCCCAGGCCCCCCGGGAAGGCCCTCATGTAAGCGAGCCACTGACGGGGTAGGAAGGTCGTTTGGAAAAACCTACTCTCACTTCCGGCAGGCTCTTCTAGTGTGTCTCTCTGGACCATATAACCCCCTTAAGACTCAACACCTTAGTGTTTGAGTGCAAACGCTCACACTCAAATGTCTCAGATCGTCACCAAGAAGGGAGAGAGTAAGAACCGTGAAACCAGCAACAAAGATCAGCGCTCCTCCGAGCGCCAATGACATGCAGCATGGGCAGGAGGAATGGACACCTGTCGCCCCAAGCAGCTTCCGGCCTCCCCACCGCCTCACTCTCCCCTCTTTCTGCAACCTCGGCTATGCACGTGACAACTGCGTAGGACAGAACGGACTCCCTTGAGTCTGTCTGACACGACGTCTACGAGGTCTTCAAGAGTGGATCAGCTAGCTGACTTGGTGTGGGAGGTCTGCCAGCATGCTGCAGACAGCCCCAGCCTGTCAGAGCCAGAGGCGTAAGGCTGGAGGTTCCCTTCCCTCCGAGAGTGGCTGACGAGGACCGCCAGCAAGGCCAGCTTGAAGAGAAATCAGAAGGTGCAGCTGGCGGTCAGCACTCAGCCTGAGGACCCGCTGGGCTGCACAGGGTGGACTCACGCACACCCGCTTAATCAGAAGATCCAGCCGTGGGAGACAACGGGCAGGGGGGGAGTCCAGCTGCCCCCAGGGCCTCCGCCGAGTCACCCCGTCGGCCAGTCTCACGTCCCCACCACCCCTGCTGCAAGCCTGCACCTGCTTTGTGTGTGTGCCAGTCGCTCAGTCATGTCCGACTCTTTGTGACCCCACAGACTATAGCCTGTCGGGCTCCTCTGTTCATGGAATTTTCCAGGCAAGCATTCTGGAGGGGGTTGCCATGCCCTCCTCCAGGGGTCTTCCCCACCCAGGGATCAGAGCCGGGTCTCCTGCACTGCAGGCGGGCTCTTTACTGACTGAGCCACCTGCAGTCACCTGGCCCCCGCAGGACCTGGGGTTGCCATCGCTGAACTGGGTCACACCCGAGCGTCTGAGAGAGGTGGGAATAGAGGGGTGGGCAGAAGCCGCGTTGCGGGTGGGAAGCGGAAAGGCTAAGACTCGGCGAGGCCCTGTCTCCAAGCACGACCTGCCTGCCGGGGCAGTCTGCTGTCAACAAGGAGGGGAGACTGGGCACTGGGACAGGGCTCCCTTAAGAAGGGAGAACGAGCAAACCGGAAGCTGGGGTGAGGAGTCCACAGAGAGGCAATGAGACCGCTCCTTCTCAGGATTATCTGCAGAAAGTAAGCCTTTCAAAGCACACCAAATCAACAGGGAGAACAGGCTCTCGGCTCACCTTCCCCTGGGTTGTGGAACACAGCAGCCCGGTGTCTCTGCTAGAGAAGCGGCAGTCAAACCCCTTCCTGTGGAGGATCAAGGCGGCCTCGCTGGAGTGCTTGCCGTCCACCTATAAGTGAGCAGAGAGCAAGACGCCACGGGGACGCTGAGAGCGAATCCTGACCCCACTGCACACCCGCAACGTCCCTGTCCCCAACCACGAATGCTCCCGTATCTGAAAGTGACCTCAGGCCCGCCCACTCCCATTCAGGCTCCGTGCGGAGCCTGCCCACTCCCGGGCGACATCGCCTTCCCCAGGCGCTCAGCTGACGTGCTGAGAGTCCTTGGCAAGTCACTCAAGCCTCGGTTTCCTCCACGGTTCCTAAGGACACGGGCTATCTTTTGTCCACATGTTACATACCAGTTTGTCAAAGTTTCTTCAAATAAAGTGTTTCATTTTCACTTACTTTTAATAAATCCATCAACTAAATAAAGTATACCTGAATTTGGTCCTTATCTGGCCACTGAATGATGTATCATCCATCTTAAAACCGAAATGTGCTTCTTCACTGAATGCTAATTTTTGTTAATTGCATTAACATTTTTAATCTTCAATGTATTGGTTCATGATTTTTATATAAGAGACATTTAAATCGAATTAGTTATGCTTATCACTTGCTAAGCCAGCCACATTTATTGGCTTGATGTATCATTTAAATTCACATTACAGAAGCTATTCTTCTTGCTCAAGAAAAAAGGAAAACACTAAAAATGACAAGTCAGCTACAGCGATCAGTATACACTTTCTTGCACCCAATTCAAGTAACAATGCCTTGAATGCTTCAAGTCCTTGAACATTTAAAATTATAACTATTTAATAAGTTTTACATTTTCTAAACCAGGCAATGTTTATGGTAAATAAAATGGATAAATAAAATCTTTGGAAAAGTTAAGCAATGCACACTTACTGTATAGACACATTTACTCTTTTTTTAAAAATGTGACCACAGATATGAATATGCCGAGGTTCTTGATCAACGCTGAAAGTGAAAGTGGCTCAGCTGTGTCTGACTCTTTGCAATCCCATGGACTATATACAGTCCGTGGAATTTTCCAGGCCAGAATACTGGAGTGGGTAGCCATTCCGTTCTCCAGGGGATCTTCCCAACCGAGGGACCATACCCAGGTCTCCTGCATTGCAGGTGGGTTCTTTACTGTCTGAGCCACCAGGGAAGCCTTGGTCAGCCTTACTAGGGCATAAAGCTTTTTTAATGTGCTACAGAGACATCTTTTCTGAACAGCTGCCAGCATTCCCAACACTGATTTGAGTTTAATGTGACTGAACAATTTAAATCTGTCCTCACCTCAGACTCTTGGCTGGAATAACCTGTTTTATGACATTTTACACTGGTATTTTGCAGTGGTACTGCTAAAAATTTTTTTTGAAGGAAGAGAAAAACGTCATTTAGGGATTCTGAGTCATCACAGGACCACATAACACACATAGCAAGTTGAAGTAATATAATAAAGATTCCTAATGAAATTTCAAACAATTTCATAGTCCCTAAATAGCATGAAAATAGCACATTAAAAAGCCCTGTATTCAGTGTGTACAGAAGGATAGCAGTTATGCCAATTCTGAAACCCTGGAACACTCTCCTATTCTTCCTGAGTGCCGGCCTCCTCGTCTGTACGGTGGAGCTACCGCGTGCCCCCTCTCCTCCAGTCCTGCTGAGAGCTAGCCCTCTGACAGCACCACAACAGCCCAGCTCCTAGGGCAGGCTGCGCTTGCGCAGAGACTGGAGAGATGAGAAGGCCCCCGTCTGGGCTGGGAGTCAGACAGCCTAAGATCTGTAGCCTACTTCTGCAATTTACTAGCTGCTGATGCCAGCAAAACTGACATCAAAAAAAAAGATAAAAAGAGGCAGCATAGTAAGGACTTAGCCCAGGGTCTGGAGCAGAGAAAGACCTTAATATATTATTATTTATATCAACATCATCCATCAAATAAACAGTGGTTATTTTCGGAACAGTTACAAGTTAAACAATATTCTCTTTTAACTTCTTATTCACAAATTTATTTTATTGGCATCACAGCTTTGTAACTAAGGAGTCAGGATAGCCCTAAATTATATGTCCACAACCATACATCAAAGTCCTAAGAGTTCTGATTCAAATTCACAAACTAGACAGCCTCTTAATTAAACCCCCAAAGCACTTATCACTATTATCCTTGGCATCTGGCCATTTTAGCTCATTGCTGCTGCTGCTAAGTCGCTTCAGTCGTGTCTGACTCTGTGCAACCCCATGGACTGCAGCCCACCAGGCTCCTCCATCCATGGGATTTTCCAGGGAAGAGTACTGGAGTGGGTTGCCGTTTTCTTCTCCAATGCATGAAAGGAAAAGTGAAAGTGAAGTCGCTCAGTCGTGTCCGACTCTTAGCGACTCCATGGACAACAGCCCACCAGGCTCCTCCGTCCATGGGATCTAGACCATCCTTAAAAAAAACACTGATAAGCAGGTGTTGTGAAAATTCCTGCAAAACATTTGTCCTGGAATAACGACCGTCCGAGGTCTTTAGCAGACTGACGATGACCCAGAAAAATGGGAAGGGAGACACTCAGGACTCTGCCATCGAGATTTAACTTTAACAAACTGTGCAGAAGTGGAGATTAAAGTCATACAAATTAATTTACACTTACGGGAAAAAAGTTTTACTTTCTCTAAAAACTAAAACTGCATCATTTTCACAAGGACTAAAAGACTAATAAAATGGCGTTCATCTTGGGTAAGTTTTTAAGAATCAAATATTCATGAAAGGATCAGTTTTCAAGCAAAAATACCTGAGGCAAAGCAGCAGTTTTTCAGTTTCAAAGTCTGTCTAGACATTTTATTTCCAAGAAAACTGTTTTTCAAAGTAGGGAAACTGTGATTTTAACTTGAATACGTATGCAGGAAAACCAGTTACCCTCAAGTAGTCACAGCATACACTCTCGGAGAGTAAACAAAGTTTGAAAGACCTCTTTTTATATTCATTAACACGTTAATAAAACACAGACCTCAAAAAGCAGGGGCATGGGGAAGAAAACTTATAAATCTGAAACTGCGTCATCGCTGTGCTGGGTGAGTGTCACACTGTCTTTGTAGAACAGATCACTGTTGAGGCTGAATCACTGTGTGGATGTTCCCAAGCTGTACCAGGAAAATCCACTGTAGAACTTATCTCACAGGAAAAACCAACACCGAGTTTCTAGACTAAGCAGGGCTCATAAAACTTCTCCAGTGACTGAGGGAAGGCTGGGCAACAAGATCTGGCTACAAGTGATGTCGGCAGGCTCAGAGAAGGCTAGCCTGGAGGCATGGTCTGGCTCCAGCAGGAACCAGCTTAAGGGATTGAAGCTGTCATTTACCTCTGAAAATTCAGGGAACCAGGTGAGACTTGGGAAGAGTCCCTTCAATGGTCAAGGGCCAAGCACAGCAACAGGAACAGTACCTGCAGCTAACACTTGCTGGGCACTTACTGTGCGCCAAGGCTGTGCAGAATGCTTTGCAGGGATGAACTCATCTCCCCTCACAGCCCCTCTGAAGTAGCCAGGCAGCATAAAGACGCACGGCTATATTTAAAGGCACAGGACACTGATCACAAAACACTCCCTCTCGCACGCAAACAGCAGTTACACTAGCAACGCCACTTTGGCTTTTCATGATCTTTCCTCACCAACGGGTGCTGCGTCCTTCCATGAGTATTCCACTATTACTGAGCTGACAGGAAGAGAGCAAGCCGGGTACTGCCCAGCGTTGTCCGCACTGTCCCAGGCAGAGGGCAGTACAAGGCAGTGAGCAGGCGTCTGGAGTCAGACTCCCGCGGCGCGGCTCCGAGCGTCACCACTCCCTGGCTGTGTGACCCGGAAGGTTTCCCACCACCCCCAGGGAGTGGTGCCCCTTCCTCTTCTACACAAGGGGCCCGGGCACCGCCTCCTCTCCTTGCGCTGCCCTGAGAGCTAAATCAAGCTCACAGAAAGCACTCAGTGCAATGCTGGGGATGGAGGCAGCCTTAGGTACGTCGTGTTGGAGCGATCTGAGAAATCAGCAATAAACTATATAAGGAATACACATCAAAGTCACATCAAAATTTACTGTGGCAATAAACTTCAGCTTTCTCCAATTAAAAAGAAAGTGCTAATATTTTTATTTCAGTATTAGTAACAGTGAAACTGCTGATGACTGAATGATCACAGCTGAGAACCTTGTTAAAACTTTGTGCTTACCACGTGCCGGATGCCACTCTACATGCTTGACAACTATCAATCTACTGGAGCCTGACGGGGCCTCTCTCAGGTGGCACTCTCGCCGCTGCCTGGCCACTGGGGGGGGGGGGGGGGCACTGGCGTCGGAGGATGCAGGGCCTGCTCTGGGACAGCGGGCAGCGAGCGGCGGCAGTGCCCTCGGCCCCGCGGGCCCGGCCCCCAAGCCTGCACCGGCGCAGCTGCATTCTCTGCCTCCGCTCTGCTGCGCATCGGTGCAGATGGACACCGGCTTGAGGGGAAGCAGGAGGGTCGCTTTTGACTTAATACAACAAAAGGTTATCAACTTAAGGAGATCACTTAAGGAGACTTTCCAGCTTCTGATCTCAGGCTGGAAAATGGGAGTATTTAATCAATGGTTCCAATAGAGCTAAAATCATGATTTACTAAAACATTCAGAAAGGTTTAGAAGTTATCATTTCTACCCATTTACAACCTGCCCAGCCATCCACTCATCTCATTTTAAAAGATTTAAGAGACCTGAAGACGGTCTCTTCTAAGCCAAGGAACAGGCAGATGCTCCTCCCCTATGGAGGATGGAGCTCTGCAAATGTGAGAGCGGAGCCGCTCCTGCGGGGCTCACCACCCATAACTGCTGCAAACCATCCACGGTGCCTGTGGATACACTGTCCCCTGAGGAAGACAGGGGCCGCGACTGTGGCCGGACTCTCCAAGCAGGGTGTGAGCCCGCCCTCCTCGGAGGACGCGCAAGGCACACACAGACGATGCCACGGCTCCAAGCTGCTCAGAATCTTTGGCGATGCCAAACACCTCTCATATTTCAGTGCATTCTGGCAGGTGGCAAGGCTAGAAAATCTCACACTGTGTTACAAGTCCTGAGACAGGAAATAACCAGTAGAAATGCATTTTCCAGGGCACTTGTAAAAATGTCAGTAACAGTTATCCTGTTTTAATCAACAAGGTAGCATGACAGAAAGAAAGGGGAAGGTGGATGGTTGTCCTCAGATATGTACAACAAAGAACATTTTTTTCCCAACAATTTTCACCTGTCCAGAAACTAGGGAGATCAATAAAGCACCAATCAATTCTTTTAAGAATGGCAAAATAAAGTATAAACCTTAAACTGCCTCTTACAAGAGAAGGAGGGGGTGGTGAAAGAAAGTTGAGAGAAGACCTTATTCAGTAAGTGGTGCTGACATTGAAATGGCTGGTTAATTCTCCGTAAGAAAGAGTGAAGCACAAACCAAAATAAATCCCACACAGAACAGAGAGTCACATTTAACACGTGCAGATAGAGAGGGGAGGTATACACACAGGTGTCTAGGGATGAGGGCTTCCCTGGGGCTCGGATGGTGAGATGCCCACCCACACCAGGATTCTCATCTGGAGAATTCCATGGACAGGGGAGCCTGGGGGCCTACAGTGCACTGGCCCACAAAGAGTTGGACACGACTGAGTGACTAACACTTTTCACGTCACATCTACGGATAAATGAAATAAAAACATATTTGAATATAAAAGCAGGGAAAACAATCTGCAACAAGAGTGGAAGTAGGTATCACTGCTCACAGCATCAGGCACAATGGCTCCGTGATGCTTGGCTAAACAGCTTAAGTTCCTCCTCATCCCTGGAAAGTCAGCATTCCAGACGGAACTTTTCACTCTAGCTTGATCCATGGCTCATCCTCCCGTGAGATTCTCCCAGCATCCTCTCTCCCAAGGCTCTCCTCTCCCTAAGTCACTTCCCTCTCCTGAGGGTGCGGTTTTCCCAGTTAGTGCACTTGAGTGGTACTCTTATTCCCCAGTTTTCAAACCTTCATAGAAGCTTTTTATAACTCAGACTGTTGATAGTGCAAGAAACGGGAGTGATGAAGAGGAGAGAGTTGGACACCAGATATACAGGCTGAGCAGGCTAACATTTACATTCCTTAACAGTGGCTGGAGCACGCTGGGCCATACAGCTGTGGGGCAGGGTTTTAAGAGATGTTTATTCGCCTCTTCATCTGACTACAAATACATGACATAATTAAAAAAAAACAAAACTGTAAACTAGAAAAGCAAGAGATGTCTGTGTAAAAACAAGCTCATCTATCAATACAGAATAATTTTTAAAAACTGGACCTTTTTTGTTGCTGTTTTGTTTGTTTTTCTGCAAAGCTGGACTTTGAGAACAGATCTGGTAAATCTTGAAATCTTAATGTGACCCTCTGAGATCACAGTCAGCACCCAGGTTCAGAAGAGTTGGTTGTGGCTCCTGATTCTGCCATTCACAGGTAGGTAACTTAATTTTAATTATTTAAACTACCTTATTTTCCCAATTCAGTAAATGCAGATAACAGCAATTTCTAGAATCACTAGGAGAGTTTTTAAAAGTTACTAATTCCTAAGCTCTCCACCCCAAATGTACAGAATCAGAATCTCAGAGATGAAGACATCGAAGTCTTTTCTATAATCTCCCTGGTGTCACCTGGACACAATGAGTTTGAGGACTTTAGCTGGAAAAGCTGCTAACCTCAGGGGGTTAGCAGACTCCCCAGGCTCCACATGCTCTTTGAGCTTTGAGTACATAGTGCCTTCCTCCACCAGGAGTGGGAGCCCAGAGCTGGAAGGGGAGCCTGCAGAGAGCGGCCTGGAGCGGGGAGCCCAGGGCTGGAAGGGGAGCCTGCAGACAGCGGCCTGGAGCGGGGAGCCTGCCTGCAGACAGCGGCCTGGAGCGGGGAGCCCAGGGCTGGAAGGGGAGCCTGCAGAGAGCGGCCTGGAGCAGGGAGCCCAGGGCTGGAAGGGGAGCCTGCCTGCAGAGAGTGGCCTGGAGCGGGGAGCCCAGGCTGGAAGGGGAGCCTGCCTGCAGAGAGTGGCCTGGAGCGCAGGCCACAGAGGGCCCCCCATCATGCTACGGAAGGAGGGGTCAGGTAGCAAGGGCCATGCGCCCCTGTTCTGTTTCGGAGGTCTGCAGACACTTTTCTCATGGGATTACAGTGAGGTGATGGGCCAAGGCAGATCTCCAGTCCTGCCTGGAGGCCAATCTCTCTCGACATTATTTTAGTGGGGAAAATGCACTGCAGTCTCTAAACAGAGCACGCATTCTTTTATGCTGGGAGATGCCAACACACCAAAAACAAGAACACAATCCAAAATGTCCAGCTCTGGCTTCTGGATTGAGTTACTTTTGTCTTTCTTCTAGTATAACCGTGGAATTACTCTGGATACCTTTTAAGTACTAAGTTGTCTTTGAATGAATATGTACATCAGCGTCCTTCAATGATTACTTTCCCATTATCAGAGATTAGGGGATAGAGAGCAGTTCTTTAAAGAATCCCTTCGGGTTCCTGGCAAGGTTTTAAACTGTTAGAAATGTGCGCTAAGCGTCAAAGACTAACAGAAATCAGAACCAACTGATGTCTAACATAGAGTGAGTGACGTCGCTCAGTCGTGTCCGACTCTGCCACCCCACGGACTGCAGCCCACCAGGCTCCTCCGTCCATGGGATTCTCCAGGCAAGAATACTGGAGTGGGTTGCCATTTCCTTCTCCAGATATCTAATGCGAAACAGCCCCAGATGCTTAGTTCTGACCACGTGGTCAGGCATTAGCTTATGCCTATGGCATTTCCATCTTTGCTCTTCCTGGTCAGACTGTTAAACCGCTTATCTCCTCTGCTAAAGCCCCGGTCTGCACCTGTGTTGGCCTGTACTCTAAGTATCATCAGGACAACAATGCGTGTCTACAAAGCTGTGAGACCTTTCTGTTTCCAAAAGCTCTCACAGCATTATCTCACCCGTTTCTCACACCAGACCTGAAGCAGGCCTATCTGCCATGTGGCCCATTTCATACGTGGCAGCGGAGTCAGCGGGCATGCAGTGGGGGGTCTGCCCAGAGGTGAGAGGGGCAATGGGACACCACGTGACTGCAGCCAGTGGGGGCCAGCCTGCAGGGTCCACGGCTATGAACCAGCTGGGGAAAGTGAAAATGTTAGTTGCTCAGTCATGTCTTACTCTTTGCGACCCCATGGGCTGTAGCCCTCCAGGCTCTTCTGTTCATGGGATTCTCCAGGCCAGAATACTGGAGTGAGCAGCCATTCCCTTCTGCAAGGGATCTTCCCAACCCAGGGCTCAAACCCAGGTCTCCCACACTGTAGGCAGCTTCTCTCCTGCCTGAGCCACCAGGGAAGCCGGCCCTGGGAGGCTGTGCTTATGTTGGCAGCCTGGGTGCTGGCTGCGGCCTGGGGGATCTTGGTGGCCACACGCAGGCTCTCAGGCGCAACGTGCAGGATGCAGCGCTCTGACCAGGGACTGAAGCCGCCCACTGCACTGGAGTGCAGAGTCTGAACCACTGGAACACAGGCAAAGTCCCGGCAATGGGATTTTCAACCACAAAAGTGATTAGATCTGTATCACAGGAAGACAGCCGACAGCAGGGAAAATGAACGAAACAGGTCACCACGACAAAGAGGTAATCTGGAAAACAAGCGAAAACCCTGGAGGGAAAGACCCTGCACTTGACACCCCGCCTCTACCCTGTAGAGGGACAAGCCTCCACGGAATCAGCCGGCGCTGCTTCCAGAACACCATCACAGGAAAGGCTGCCCGAGAAGGGAGGCTAAGGAGCAGCGGACTGTGGACCCGAAAGCCCCGGGCGCCTTCCGCTGGCCAGTGCCCTCCACCATCCCCACCCAGAGGGCGCGCCAGGGGCCTGGCGTCTCCACTCTCTCCTATCTTTCTCTCGAGCCCAGGAATCACCTCAGGGAGGTGCCCGGCTCGAGCGTGTTCTTTCCCTGAGTCAGAGTAGGCCCGCAAAGACCTCAGCAAAACCCTAGAGGGAGCGCTCTCAGGACGCACTTGTTCAACAAAGGGCTACACAGCACCTACTGGGTGCAGATTCTGCACTCAGTGGGGGGACACAGCAAGGAGCCAAAGGAAAGTGCAGGTCTCAGGGCGCCTCCATCCCGACCCGCGCCAGGTCTCAGGGCGCCTCCATCCCGACCCGCGCCAGGTCTCAGGGCGCCTCCATCCCGACCCGCGCCAGGTCTCAGGGCGCCTCCATCCCGACCCACGCCAGGTCTCAGGGCACCTCCATCCCGACCCGCGCCAGCTCTCAGGGCGCCTCCATCCCGACCCGCACCTCCTGCCTTCCGTCCTGTGTGCTGGTAGCCCTTCCCGACGACTCTGCCCCCAGAAATCTACAGTCTCCTATTCCCCGACTTCCTTCAGATTCCCACTCCCTCATCACCTTTTCTGCAATGCCTTCTCCAACCGTCCTATTCAAACCACCTCCTGAAGGTGCTCTTCCCTCCTTTTCCCCTTCAAAACCATGCTTATTACCATCTAACATGTGTTCTCTGAGTTTTGATCTTCATTTTTCTCCCCTTACTAGAATCTAAGCTTCAGAAAGGCAGGGGCTCTTGCCTGCTTGGGTCATGGCTGCGCCCCTTAGTGCCTTTAGTGATAACTGGCACACAGCAGGTGCGGAACAAACCCTAAAGCTCACTCACGTGATCCTCTGTGTACCCGTGACACAGAGGCACACGCACAGGCCTCTACCATCCACTTGCACTCATCATTACTCGTCCATGGATTCCCCTACACGCCCAGGCGCAAGGTCCCTATTGTGACACCAGTTTTAAAGCCTAAATGTCCAAACTTGTGTGTGCTCACCCTTCCCTTATTTGATACGCTTTAGTTTTTTATTCTTAAGCTAAACACTTTTTCCCTCTTATGCTGTCTTTGAACATGAACTCTCTCTTCTTTTCACACTCAGGTAATTTTTTTATATTTCCCACAGAATCCATAACCACTTACTATTTCCAGCTAAGTGTATGTCAATCCACAAGATCAAAACAGCTCTACAAAACATAAAAATGCCAAACCTCTCATCTTTTTTTTTTTTCAACGCAATCTGACTTTAAAATTGGGCATATAGGTAAACCCGAGCAATCTGAGTTAACATTCCGTACCTAACAAAATCTTCCCTTGTTACTTCCTCTAACATATCTTTATACCTCTCCTACATAGCTGGTTTCTCAATGCTAAGTTTTAGGAGTATTTTAGGATTTTTTATATTTTTTAGGAGAACAGATACAAACGTACAAAGCCTCTGGTACAGAAATAATTAAACACTGTGCTTTCTGTCTCTCTAACTCCTGAGAAACACTGGCTAATAGGCAGAAACAAATGGCAAACACCAGCAGAGCTGATCTTCAGGCCTCGTTCTCCTTGTTCTCACACCTACTAGTTATGTGACCTCAGGCCAGCTTCAGCTTCTTTATCTGTAAATAGAAGCTGATTCTTCCCGATCTGCTCACCACACAGGACTGTCATGAGAATAAAATAAGTCTAAGGACATTCTCTAAACTCTACAGCAACAGTCAGACAGAAGGTATAATGATGCTGCCTAAAGGTGAAGTGCTCCTAATCATTCCCTGAAGCAGAGTAAAACTAACAGTTTTCTTACTCCCACCCCCTTATACCAAGTATAATATAAAAAGTCAGTTTTTCATAGATATACTTGGGGATATACCTTCGACTGCATTGTCCTCAGATTAACCAGGTGAATGTCACAGGGCAAAGGTGACATTAAGGGAGAGAATCCACCCAGCAGCTGAAGGGTGGGCACAGGGACCTTTTCTGTCATTGGGAAGACAGGGTGATTCAGGAAAGAAGATGTTATGTGGCTAAGGAGCGAAGGGTAACTGACCGCCTTCTGGTCTTCTTCCTGTCAAGATAAAACAAGAATGCGGGACAGTTAGATCTCTGCAAGCCTCAGTATTAACTGCATCAGCAGGCAGGGTTCAGACAGGAAAGAAATAGAAAAGTATATTGATACTTTGGTTTCACTATATTTTATAAATAAGTTGACAATGCACAGCAGATTACCAAGTTCAGTTCTAAGCAACAGAAGAAAACAGTGTCCACTTAACATTAACTTCCATGTTTAGAAACATCTCCTCTCCACGGCTTTAAAACTACAAGTCTCGAGGACATTTTCCACATTCTAGGACAAGGAATTACTTTATATGAAGATTCTTTCTCAATCTACCACAAAACTCTTAAAGTGGACAGATTAGGATGTTCATATATCTTGCACCCATCATCAAATGTTATCTCTTTTCCCTCAGGTTTTATCTATCATATTCTCATGGTTTCATTTATACATTTGACTAGACTGTGAAGTTATGTACCAATCCAAAATTCTGTTCTCTAAGTTCTATATATAGAACTTTATATGAAAATTCTTTATATATATATTATATATATAAAATATATAGTTACATTCTACCCAATGATAGGATTTTTTAAAAAAATCAAAATAAATAAGGCTTTAGAATAACACAGGTAGCATATCTCTACCACCTATTTTCTTTGAATTTGGTAAAATCACTGCAGATGTTTCGCTTTACTTTATTCCAAAAGCTGGAACTGCTGCATCTGCTATAGAATAGTTATCACACGTTTACACGGTTTACAATTACTCAGTATAATTTCAAAATACTTTAGTCTTTGCTATGGTGTGTGGTTACTGATACGCATTTCAGCACGTTCAAACATTAAGTAAATCTACCAGGACTGGGGACTATACATATGGTAGATGACATACACAATTAATAAAATCAGTGACTAAGTTGAATCTTAACCAATAATGTCTAAGGTGTAAAAGCAGACCCAGAAAAGCACTAAGAAGAAAACGTAATTTATGTAGAAAGGCGTTGTGATCACCAACAACACCTGGGGACATTTCCATTTTGTATCGTATTTTTGGAAATGACCATTTCACTGATATCTTCTGATTTTGCATATTTTTTAATAGATGGCTCAAATAAAAGGTTTGACAACCTATCTGTGTGAAAAGACAAGATTGATAGAAGACAAAGAGCTTAAAATTCAGAATGTCAGATCAGCACTGAACAGAGGGTGTTAGCAAAGAGTGGTGAGCATCTTGCCAGCAGCAAACTGCAGATGTCATTACAATTCAGACTATGAATAGAGAAAAAAAAAATTAAGGCAACAGAGGGACACTACAATATTAAGAGACTGACAAAAAACATTAGGTAAAAAATATTAACTTAAAAATTTATCCATCCCACATTCTTTTTTAAGCAAAGATTAAATAAAGTATATACAATAATATTCTTCAACAGCAATGAAATTTAATGCAGCCTGTAGAGTAACATGAAGAGAGAGGGAACATTTTCAACAAGAAGCTTTAAATGGACTCCAAGATCAAAGGGCTTCATAATCTAGGTCAGGACTGCTGACAAAACCACTTTTGAGTAATAAAAGATAAAAGCTTCTTACAGAAAGGAAAACACCTGCCTTATCAGATTCAGAGGCAGTAAGTCTCTTCTAGGTCAAGATACGTTCAGAAACAGCTCTCTGGCTTTGTTCTACACTCTTGGAGGAACCCTTGGACACTTCAGTGAGATGGTCGGATACTGACTGATAGATTATCCATGCCTCAGAAGCAATCATGTGCAAACCAGCACTCCTGCAAACCCAAGTCAGGTCTCCTGGCCTCCAGTGTTTCCCCCAGATTGACCAGACATCAGAATGGCCTGGGAAGCTTTTATGCAACCTAGATCCTTGGACCTGAACCGAAATCTACTGAGTCAGAATTCTAAGGAGAGGGGCCTGGGAAGGTCAAATTAAAAGCCCCCAAGTGACTGTCACAGTCAGGCCCACTCTGCTCTACTGGCCTGTATGATACAGCAACTGCTACCGCAGCATCCTCCCAACCTTTCAGAGCAAACAGAGCTCACTCTGGAATTAAAAGTATAAGTTACTGTTTAACTAGTTTAGGATGAAAAAAAAAAAAGATGCAGACTCAGGAGCAAGTTAAGGAAAAGTCTTGTCAAACAATACACTGTCGTGAATGTAAGTACTTTGGGCATGCAAGAACTGTGCTATTTATGTTCTCCTAAGCAGGAAAGGAAGGGAAGTTTATGTAAGAGTTGTGGCTCAGTGTCAGAAGAGCTCCGAGAACACAAACACTTCTGGACGCTGGCCAGGCTGGATGAGGCAAAGACTCAGGCAAAGCACCACGATTCACACGCCTTCGTAACAGCTCTATAGCAATAAGGGCTCGACAATATATCTAACTGTGAAGCTCTCACTACTTTGATTAACCTCCTAGAAAGGTAACCTTTCAACCATAACCCTGATGATAAAATTTATAAAATAAACTTGCTATAGGAAATTCTACATGTTTGTGTAACCTATAAACCAATGTCACAATAAATGATATACTACTACTACAAACATTACTTGGTTTCTTGCAGGTTGGGAGGTTTCAGACTATCTATGTCTGGCTTTCTCTCTGCAGCCTATCCGAGATTAAAGAGAATTTCTAGCACATTCTGATGCAAACCACATTAAGTTATCTTCTCCACTGGGTTTATGCCCTTATTTCATTAGTCAGAACTTCTTGCCAGGCTCCTTGGTGCCCCTCATTAAGCCCACTTGAGTTATCCACTGCCTAAACATCAAAGCTTTCCATTTCATCTACATAAAAACCTGCTAAATTATTAAGAAAGAGATCATTTTTAGTCACCCTTGTTTATTCACAATGACCTGACATAATGAGAACCAGATGTTGATGATTAATTAATTAATTATTATATTAATAAGTGATGCAGTATAAATGAATGAGAGAAAATTACTGTAGGAGAAAGAATGGGGTAAAAAGACAAACAGGGAGAAGGAGAGAGAAAGAATGAAAATATACAGAGTGGTAAGATTTCGTGTAGAGCTGAAGCCTAGCAATATACGGGCCAAGTTACCCTGTTAGACATAGAAAACACCCTCTCCCACAACACAAGAGATGACTCTACACACAGACATCACCAGATGGTCCACACCGAAATCACACTGAGTATATTCTTTGCAGTCGAAGATGGAGAAACTCTATACAATCAGCAAAAACAAGACCAGGAGCTGACTGTGGCTCACATCATGAACTCCTTCTTGCCAAATTCTGACTTAAATTGAAGAAAATAGGGAAAACCATTAGACAATTCAGATATTACCTAAATAAAATCCTTTACGATTATACAGTGGAAGTGACCAACAGATTCAAGGGATCAGATCTGATAGACAGAGTGCCTGAAGAACTATGGACGGAGGTTCGTGACATTGTACAGGAGGCGGTGATCAAGACCATCCCCAGAAAGAGAAACGCAAAGGCACAGTGGCTGTGTGGGGAGGCCACACAGGCAGCGGAGAAAAGAAGAGACGCGGGGGGCAAAGAAGGAAGGGAAAGATCCGAATGCAGAGCTGCCGAGAGTAGCAAGGAGATCAGAAAGGCTTCCTCAGCGATCAGTGCAGAGAGAGAGAAATAGAATGGGAAGCCTAGAGATCTCTTCAAGAAAATTAGAGATGCCAAGGGAACATTTCATGCAGAGACAGGCTTGATAAAGGACAGAAATGGTAGGGGCCTAACAGAAGCAGAAGATATTAAGAAGAGGTGGCAAGAATACACAGAAGAACTAGACAAGAAAGATCTTCATGACTCAGATAATCACAATGGTGTGAATACTCACCTAGAGCCAGACATCCTGGAGTCCAAAGTCAAGCGGGCCTTAGGAAGCATCACTACGAACAAAGCTAGTGGAGGGGACGGAATTCCAGTTAAGCTGTTTCAAATCCTGAAAGATGATGCTGTGAAAGTGCTGCACTCAATGTGCCAGCAAATTTGGAAAACTCAGTAGTGGCCACAGGACTGGAAAAGGTCAGTTTTCATTCCAATTCCAAAGAAAAGCAATGCCAAAGAATGCTCAAACTACCACACAATTGCACTCATTTCACATGCTAGTAAAGTAATGCGCAAAATTCTCCAAGTGAGGCTTCAACAGTATGTGAACTGAGAACTTCCAGATGTTCAAGCTGGATTTCGTAAAGGCAGGGGATCCAGAGATCAAATTGCCAACATCCGCTGGATCATCAGAAAAGTGAGAGAGTTCCAAAAAACATCTATTTCTGCTTTATTGACTATGCCAAAGCCTTTGACTGTGTGGGTCACAATAAACTGTGGAAAATTCTTCAAGAGATGGGAATACCAGACCACCTGACCTGCCTCCTCAGAAATCTGTACACAGGTAAAGAAGCAACAGTTACAGCTGGACATGAAACAATGGACTGCTTCCAAATTGGGAAAGGAGCACGTCAAGGCTGTATATTGTCACCCTGCTTATTTAACTTATATGCTGAGTACATCATTCAAAACGCTGGGCTGGATGAAGCACAAGCTGGAGTCAAGATTGCTGGGAGAAATATCAATAACCTCAGATATGCAGATGACACCACCCTTATGGCAGAAAGTGAAGAGGAGCTAAAGAGCCTCTTGATGAAAGTGAAAGAGGAAAGTGAAAAAGCTGAGTTAAGACTAAGATCATGGCATCCGATCCCATCACTTCATGACAAACAGATGGGAAGCAATGGAAATAGTGACAGAGTTTATTTTCTTGGGCTCCAAAATCACTGCAGATGGTGACTACAGCCATGAAATTAAAAGACCCTTGCTCCTTGGAAGAAAATCTATGACTAACCTAGACAGCATATTAAAAAAGCAGAGATATTACTTTCCCGACAAGGTCCATCTAGTCAAAGCTTTGGTTTTTCCAATGGTCACGTATGTATGTGACAGCTGGACCATAAAGAAGGCTGAGCGCCAAAGAACTGATGCTTTTGAACTGTGGTGTTGGAGAAGACTCTTGAGAGTCCCTTGGACTGCAAGGAGATGAAACCAGTCAATCTGAAAGGAAATCAGTCCTGAATACTCAATGGATGAACTGATGCTTAAGCTGAAGCTACAACAGTTTGGCCACCTGATGCGAAGAACGGACTCACTGGAAAAGCCTGACGCTGGGAAAGACTGAAGGCTGGAGGAGAAGGGGACGACAGAGGAGGAGATGGCTGGATGGCATCACCGACTCGATGGACAGGGGTTTGGGTGGACTCTGGGAGCTGGACAGGGGAGGCCTAGTGTGCTGCACTCCATGGGGTTACAAAGAGTTAGACACGACTGAGCGACTGACCTGACTGACTGCACCAGACATGTCCTGGCAGCTCCAAATGGTATTAAAACAGTGTCTGTTTTTCAGTCCTCTCAAGAAAAACAAACAAACAGACCCAAGAGATTTCATATTTAAAATCATCAAAATGACTACAGTAATGAAAACTTATCTGGATACTTTATTTTTTACCCCAAGCACTGGGAAATAAAGTCCCAGTGGGCCCCCACCTCGAGTGGAAACAGCCATCTGGGGCTGCGCTGTGGCTCTGACGTGGGCCAGGCAGCAATCCTCATGTTCAGCAGACCCTCTGGTCACCTAACGTAAGCATCTCCCTTAAACCTGACCAGCCTCCTTCTTGGTATCATTTTCCGGAGCGCACTCAGCACGTGTGACTGTTACCTGATAGCTCCAGAATTCCTCTCCTTGTATGTAAAGGGCTGGTAGCCAGGAGCAAAAGGCCCAGCTGCAACACACGAGCGCCTCCCGAGCAGATTCCTAGTTCCCCTTTACTATTATTCTAGTTGCCAGGAGGAAGAGGGTAGGCAGTAGGGGTCAGAGAAATAGATCCTAAAAAGCCAATGCTAAGGAGACAGTTTCTGTCTTGTTCTTCTGCTGAGCCTTGGGCATCATGACTGTGAAAGACCCCACAGTCGCAGTCCCCGCTGGGCATCTCCTCCTCTCCCCGTGATGTTGACCGTTCCAACCTTGTTCTCACTGCCTCTGCAAAGGACTTGAGAACAGGATGCTTCCATTTAGTCATCCAGGATTATCACCATGAGGCTCCAGCAGGTTCAAAGCTTTCCACTAAAAAGCCTTCCTTTCCAGGGAATGTCTCCCCATGTCAATTTCTACCATCAACATTTTAGTCATTAGTCTGGTTGAAAATAAAAACACTTTCAAGAAAACTTAAGTTACGTGATATGTAACATTTCTTAATCGAATGTCATTTTAATAAATTTCACTAGAAATTAAAATGCTATCTTCTCTTCTCTGGTTCATTTTTTATTTAAAAGAAACTATTGACTTAAGCCCAAGAATCTATAGTTGAGCAAAAGAAGAATTTAACCAAGATAGGATTATAAAAACTTTGAATCAAACTGAAATCAATCACTATGCAAAGAGTTTTGAATGAGAATGAACAAATTATGTAACTTCTAAGTGAAAGCGTTATAGAGCTGACATGAAAAAGTTCTTACTGCCATAGTTAACAGAAGTTTGTCAGGAAGTCAGTATCTGTGGAGAGAAAAATCATCAAAGCCAGAAACATTTCAGGAGAAGCAAAAGATAGTAGCTGCCAGCACCCAGACAATGATTTTTCTATGTCATTTTAGTCCTAAAACTAAGCTATCTTGTCAGTAATTGATTTAAACCATGAGTCCCAAGAACTGGTATAAATCTTGACATCTAAAATGGATATTAAAACCTTTTTCCTAAAAGATTCTAAATACGGAGAGAATTGTTTGCCTTAATTAGCTGCTGCCATTTCACTGAAGCAACCAGTATTTTATTTATAAGATGCCTACCGCCGGCATGGAGCCGGGCAGGGCACACGCAGCAGGGCACACGCAGCAGAGCAGATGCGCCCCTGGAATCCAGGGGGCAGGACGCACGCGTGGCGACAGGCAACGAGCAGTGACTGCGGTGAGGCAGCTTGCTCTCCCAGCTCAGGCCCTGCAGCACTCGTGTGCTCACGCACGCAACACACACACTGGGTGTCTGCTGTGCCAGAACCATCCTAGAAGCGGACGGAGATGCGACTCTCAAGCGCACAGGAGGAGGACAATGACCACACACACACCACACAGAACACGTGCATGATTCTGAGGGCGGTTAGAATCTGGTCAAGCCGCAGAAGCTGCTGAAGGAGACTCAGATCTGAACGCCTAATTACGAAGAACCGCTGGGTAGAGACTGAAAGGCGTGTGTGAAGCTGCGGGGAGGGCCGGGTGCCCAGGAGCCCCTGAGGACTGAGGGAAAGCAGCTGGCGCAGAGCAGGAGCAGGGAGACCGCGCATCAGCAGAGGAGAAGGCGGGCCAGGTAGGGCCGCGAGCCCCAGGCTCCGTGAGCCACTGTCGGGAGCAACGCGAAGGCAGAGGCGGGAAGCAGGGCATCGAAAACAAAGCTACTGCTCAGTGGGTTCAGAGCAGACGGGCAGAAAGAAAGCGGCAGGGTGGGCGCGCACAGCCGCCCTCCAGAGAACACAAGGGGCTAGTGAGAATTAGCAATCGAGTGTGTAGATCTGAAGTATTTAGGCAGCCTAAACGAAGGTGAAGGCTGCTGTGCGAAGAGAGCAGGTGGGGGGAATGTCCACCAAGGACGACCCGCAGGGGTCTGCGCTGCTCGGAAAGCAGTGCTGGTTATCAAGAGAGGGGGCGCTTGGAAGGGGGCGATCAGGACCGTGGCTCTCAGTGTGTCAGGCTTGAGATGCCCTTACAAATGCACAAAGAAATGCCAGGAAGCAACCAGACGGGTGGGTCTCAAGGCGAGGGGTGAAACTGAAGCGGAGGGTTTCTATCTGTCAGTTCCAGCTGACGGGGAGGAATCACACACAGAGTGAGGAAAGGGAAAGGCCGGGGGCTGAGCCTGGAGGGCTCCAATATTTAAAGCTGAATACAGAGCTATCGGAGAGACAGAGAAAGAACCGTCCAGAGGCAGGAGAAAAACCAAGTGCGCTGGGCCCCCGGGAGCCCTGGCGCAGCAGTGTTTCAGGACCGGACACCGGCCAGAGTCAGATGCTATTGCGGGAGGAGGTAAGATGACGACCGACCACGCCTGCTGAGGCGAGCACTGGAAGCCCAAGCCTGCCCGGAGCACAGCGGCACCCGCACGAGGGGAGTGACGGCACCAAGGCAGCCCGCAGCCCAGCCTCAGCGCCGAGGGGCCGGTGCAGGAAGACGCGGATGAGGGGCTGAGCGTCAGCTGCGTGCAGGTGTGCGTTTAACAGAACATGAATGGTGCTTACAAGCCAGCACAAAGGCTGCAGGGGCAGGGCCGGGGACGCAGGGAGGGTGACTACCGAAGGGTCCTGGGGAGGGCGACGGGTTGGCTCCGGGACGGTGGAGGACCGCCAACGAGAGGAGGCCAGCACCGGGGGAGGGAGGCGGGCAGCAGACGCCCGGGGTGCAGCCCAGGGAGCCCTAGAGCGCCGCTCCTCTGCAAGGCGGACGGGAGGCCACCGGCTGCAGAGCAGCGAGGCCTGGCGGTTGGTGCAGAGAGCCAGAGAGCAGAGCAAGGAGGAGGGCCGCGTCGGGGCCCTGAAGTGGGGGCCTGCAGCTGAGGGCTCTGCGGGGAACTGGTGTTGCCTTCTCAGGAGTATACTGTCAGGTGAGTTCAGGCCCAACAGAGTCTTTGCCAAACTCTGCACAGAATGCTGGATTTCTGCTTTGAGAAGTGAAAGCTGAAGAAGAAAGCAGAGAAGTAAGCCCACTTTCAGTAGAGGAGCCTAGACTAGCACGAGGGCACTGAGGCTTCAAGCACACCCCACTGACCAAGCCTAACCTCCTGAGCATGTGGCGAAGCTCCAGTCTTTAAACTGAACTCTTGTTTCTGTCAAAGTAATTTCAGGAAATTTCATCCAAACTGATGGCTTAACATTCTTTTATATCTACATAATAAGCAAAACAAAAAATAAAATGCTTAAATATAAATCTTACATGATACACATAACTGAAGTTCTCTTTCTTGTGAATATAGGCTAAGTCTAATATAAAGACATCTCAATATCAGAAAATGCAAAAAATAATAAAAGTATAAGTTCACATTTTTGGATGGCAAAGAACAGTCAACATTGGAACATGAGAGCGTCTTTCCTACCATATTCATGACACTTCTTTTTTCTAGAAGTATTCGAAATAAATTAGCTGTAATCTTGTTATCATGGACGCCTTGTTCAAGGCCACGATTATCATCTTGCATGAGTCTTCGATCCATGATAACTTCAATCTGACCTAGCAAACAAGGAAACAGACAGGCCAGGGTTATTCACTGCACATCTCACAGACACAAAGCAGAGTCTAGGTCCACGCTTCCCCTCCAGCCGGGGAAGCCACGGGGTTCCTTCTGATAACAGCTCAGCACATTTAGCATAAATTCACGAAACAGGATTGTATTTCTCCTTGTCTTCATCAGCATTTTGTAAAATCTAGTAAGAAATTTAAATGGGACAGAAGAGATCAAAATGAAAGTAAAACTTCAAAATATTGATCGAAAGAGTAAAGTCCTCCAAAATTTTTAGCAACAGCATTTGGAATTGAAAAATGTTTATGAGGTTCATTAAGAAATATATATATCACACATGGAGTAATAAGAAAAATACAGAGAACAGATCTAAAAAGGGTCTGAAGTAACATTTTAGGTTACTTGATGTGTGGAGATCTCTGAAGCCCAAGGATTTGGGGACACCCACTGTGTAACCCCTTCCCTCTCTGATACTGCATCAGTGCTTTCCTAGCTGTGTTTTCTCCTTTAGCTCAAAAAGTTGTTATATTTGGTTCCTCTATTTGCTATGCAGTAATTCTACAACTCCTCTAGTTTCAGCTATAACTCTAACAGTTAGGTTATGAAATTACAAAACTAAAAGAAAATCACCAGAGACATATTTATATGTCTATGATTATACCAAAAAAAACCCATTAAAGTTATACTACTTTAAATATATTGGAGAAGGAAATGGCAACCCACTCCAGTGTTCTTGCCTGGAGAACTCAATGAGCAGAGGAGCCTGGTGGGCTACAGTCCATGGGATCACAAAGAGTCGGACACGACTAACACACACACACACACACTTAAATATATATATTCACCTATCCATCCATTAATATTTGCTACTGTACTGAGCAATCACTTGGAGTAAAAGGAAAATTTATAGAATGTGTTAGTAACTAGTATGCTCACATAGGTAAACCAACTCTGGTTCCGTCCTTCCAGTTTGGGTAACCAGTACATACAGTTATCATGGAGGGTTAGAGTTTCCGTTGTCACTTTCTCCACACTTTGTAAGACAGTTGTCTGGAAGGCGCTCCTCAGGCCCTGGGGCTAACTGTCCCCATGCTTGTCTCGAGTTCTATCACTTCACATCCAAAGCAGTCTATCAACCTCCCGGTCCTTCCTAAGTCTTCTCCCTGACTTCAGATATCAGCCACACACCATGAGACACAGAGTAAGCTCCTCGCCTATACGCAAACTGCTTTTATGTCTGTTGTCATGCAAACTCGAGGGCACCTGGGTGTCTATCGTGGGCTCTTCATCAGAGAAGTGAGACAACACTGTTAGGTGCATGACTGCTTGAACCCTAAGGTCTAGTCCCCTATGGAGAGCCCAAACTGGGGAATTTTAGGCAGGGTTTAAAAATGGGTAGCTCAGGAGTCGTATCTGACACCAACAGGTTTTCCATTCTGATTATTAAAAAATTATGTCAACACTTACAGAATGGGAGACTTCCTGTAAAATTCCAGATGGGCTTTTTGTAAAAAACTGAAGAAGGTGGCAACACTGGGCCAGTTCCCCACGGCAACAAGGTCTGTACACCGGGGGGTGCGCTCTGCAATTCACCCACATCTCAGCACTCCTTACCGGATCCCCGAGGTGAGGCCATTTTTATTTTTATAACTGCATTCATGTCTTCATGACACGATCTCAGGACTTTGTGTAATGAAGGCCACAAGGAAAAATGATAAACAGCAGAGTTTTCTGTGTGTGGAAGTACAGAAGGCATGCGTGTGCCCAACATGAAATGGAGATGCCAGGCAAGTACACTCATTTATTACCTGCCCAGCTCTATGACACACTTGTCTTAGCAACCCTTAGTATGTAAGCCAAGAGGAGCAACTGACATGTAAATAGTTAAAAACAGGTACTATGAAGGACAAGTTTCACAGGAAACAGCCGGCGTCTGCTATCTCTTTCCTCCTTCCCCCCGTTTCGGTCTGTCTGGCGTCTGTGCAGTCGGGCCTGCCGCCTCTTTATCGCCATGTCCGTATCATCTCTGCTCCCTTTCTCCTTTCAGTTGGCAGCATCCTAGGAGGATGTGACTCAGAAAAGGACCTAAGTTTGAAGTGCAACTTTCCCCTTTTGCAACCCTGGTTAATTTATTAATATCTAAACTTCAAATTATCTAAACTTAGTTTAGTCAGAGTCTGAATTTCCATATGCACTCAGTCACAACAATGACAGAATTTTGCAAACAATGGGCTATTGGGGAAAGTAAATTATCTTTAAAAATCATCAGTTTTGTGAACTTTTGGGTCTGTTTTCATCTGAAGATTGAGGAAGTTTATGATTTTATGTCAGTCTCACAAAGCTCAAAATTAACTGACAGTCTGGTTCTAAAAAGAAAAAAGCTTGTGACTGAGGAAGACAACTAACACATGACTAACCGAAAGTGAGACTAGTAAAGGCCAGAGAATCTACAGAGTACACACCACTTTTCAGACTCGAAACGCCCAAAGACTGAGCAGAGAGCAGAGTCAAGCGGCGCTCGGCATCCTGGATATACGCCATTGTAGTCATGGGATAGACGTTCGCTTGAAGAGGCAATTTGCTCATTGTCACCCTAGGTTGAATCTGCAAGACCAAACAATTATTGTTAAGAAAAAAAGAAAATTCAGTGATACTTACACATGTACTTAAAAACATTAACTATTGACTACAGATGGCTTTTTTCCCAAATGGAAAAAGGTACAGCACCTTTCTTGTCTAACAGAGCAGCTAACTGAGAAATTAAAACATTCTTCAAGATGAAGAAAAATCATGAGCATCTTAGAAAATTTTTAAGTGAGAAAGGTAGAACTTATCTAGATTTTTTTAAATAGGCATTGCTATTTAAATTCAGAATAAAAATCCTTAACAGAAGTCTTCTAGCTCTCCATACCTGCATAAAGCAAGTTATAAAGGTATTAAGTATTCATTTCTCATCTAATTCTAACATACTGCTTTTGTAATGAATGCAAAGCCTAAGAGCTCCCTATCCCCTTTCAAGAAATATCTCTCATAATTCTTGAATCAGTTTTAATAAATACCACACATCTCGCCACCATATCCTCTAACATACTATGTTGTAATAATCAAATGCATTTTTATATTTAAAAACTATTCAATGCTTACTCTTCTTGTTTAGTTTCAATGTAGGCAGCTCCAAATTCCAGTTTTTCTTGGTTTAGTATCTGAGTGCATGAAATACAACTATACCTTTAGTTTTTGAGAGAGACTGATAATGAACTAAGCTGGCTGGGTCAAGGAGACTCACTCAAACCTCAGGAAGAGATGTCAAACAGAGACTCTATTATCAGAAATCTTACTCATAGCACATAAAAATGTCATGTCTTCTTTTAAACTCATGAAACTTTAACATGGAACTCAGAACAGGAGAAGTACAATGTAAGCATAATAGATAACACGCACTGAGTGTCCATTAACACCGGGCAGAGTACTGGGTATTTCACAAATAAGATCTTTAATCTTCACAACAACCTTGCAGTAGGTCATTCAATTTACTGGTTCTCAATAGAGTCTCCCCAAATTCATGTTCACTCAGAACCTGTGAATGTGATTTTATTTTGAAATGTGGCCTCTGCAGATATAACTAAGTTACACTGGGTTGGGGTGGGTGATAATCTGAAGAACGGTATCCTCACGAGGAACGGGGAACCTGGACATACAGACATGCAGAGTCACGAGGAGATCGCGTGAGAGCAGAGGCAGGAACCGCGGCGATGCACTCTGTGCAGTGTGCAATGCACGGAGTGCCAAGGACTGCCAGCGACCACCAGGAGCCAGAAGAGGCAAGGCCACCCTTTCCTGGAGCGGACCGAGGGGGCAGGCCCTGGCTACACCTTCATTTTGGCTTCTGAAGTCCAAAACTGTGAGGGAATACATTTTTGTTGTTTTAAGTCACCCAGTTTGTGGCAGTTTATATCATAGCCCTAGGAAATTAACAACCTGGTAGGGGGAAAAAAAACCAAAAAAACAAAAAAACCCTGTAAAATGTTTTTTAAAAAGGAAGGAAGGAAAGCTAGCTAGCAAGAAATCGCCGATCCTGATCTTTCTACTCCAACTAAGTTTATACTTAAAAAAAAACAGACATCTAAAACTGTCACAACTGTGTAGCTGTTACCCTCCTCATTTGTGGGTCTAGATTTCTAGTTTGGCCCAAGCAACTATTATTTTCAAAGCATAAGAAATGGCCTGTTCTAAAAAAGAAGCAACGTTTAGCTTACAGTCTTAAAAATAATGTTTTCCTATTTATTACTGTGCTCTATCTTTGTAAAGAAAATTCACATTTTCATTTTTACTGTTTTTTCATTCATGTATACACCCACATATACAAATTATTGCTTCTGTAGGACTTAGAAAAGCCTTTCTTTTGTACACAAGGAAAATGAATCACCATAAAGCCAGGGCTTCATCTGAAAGCCAAACAGCTGTAGTAGAATTAACAAGTTAATTTAAAATGCATGCTGCAATTTTTATGCTTTGCAAAGGTTTAAATTTAACTTTTGCAGGAAACTGTAGAAGAGAAAATTATCACAATCCTTTCCACTCATCCCAGTTGAAAATCAGAGTAATAGCATTTGTGAAATTATTTCTATTTGTAGTCAGAAATTTCGAAAATAATGTCTCAGAGATATGCTTATGTTTTTAATAGTATTATTTCAAATATATGTTGTTACACACATATACTGTGCATACAGATTTAGGTAGCAATCAAAAGAGCTCTAGTAAATTAGAGAAATGAAAATCTGAAAAAAATTTTATGAATCAATTTTCCCATTACTATTTCAAACTGTTTCACAAACACTTTGATTAAATATAGCTGTTCACATTTCTAAACAGATAGGTGTTTTTATCTGTATGTGTCTATGTACACATATGTGTGTGCATAAATGTACACACACACATACATCAGCAGAGAAGAATTTCCTGGAATTGAAAAGAGCCCATTGTTAAATCATAAATTTAGAAACATATGTGGAACAAACTAAATACGGATAGACCAATTCCTTATGAGGAAATAAAAGGTATACTCTATCAATCCATAATTAATATTAATATTTCCTTTTACTAGAAAAATTCATATATATTTTAGCATCAAGGTATTTAATATGCATAGTGGTCCCCAAATTTTCCTTTGAGAAAACAAATCCTTACAAATAGATGTTTTACAAAATAGTCTTGCAAATATTTTGTTCTATCCTTGAAAACCTGGTTAGATACAGAACCTAAAAGTGTCTGTTAAAATTCAGTTTTATTTTAGAAATAATTTGCAACCTTAAGTATATTTTTTCAAAGGATCCAAAATTAACTTGCCTGTTATCATATATAAAAGGTATATACTATAACCATCATTTAAACATTTTAATGGAAAATTACCTGGTATCCATTTAGGTCAGTATAAAATCTGTTTTGGCTGTTGATGCCAGAAGAAATTCTCATTGCAATCTCATAGTTATGCTCTTTTCGGATGTCTACAATATTGGAAATCTCCACAGACTGTCCTTCTACTCCTAAATTCAAAAGGATATTTACATTAAGATGTTGGGAAAGAATGAGGGCAGGGTGCCAGAGGAAGAGACGGTTGGATAACATCACTGACTCAATGAATATGAGTTTGAGCAAACTCCAAGAGACAGTGAAGGACAGGGAATTCTGGCGCGTTGCAGTCCATGGGGCCGCAAAGAGTCAGACATGTCTTAGTGCCTAAACAATACATTGATTAAAAAAAATGGCCCCCCTTGTCTTAAATATACTATACAGAACGCCTTCCAAAGTTACATGCATTTCCCTGTTTCCGACTTTCTATCTTTACCATCCCTCATACACTGAACGGTGTCACAATTCATCTTTTTTAAAAGTCAGACCATAGAAAACATTTACTCAGATCACATCTAACTCAACAGAAGGATTAAGAGGCTGGAATGAGATACACGTACATGAAATAAAGCATGCAAATGACTCTGCAGGGAGGCACCGAGGGGGAAGATGACACTGAAGGACAGCAGGTCAGCCCACTGCAGGCGCATCCAGCACTCAGCTGAGCTGCCACCCCCAGCAGGGCCACCCAGGGCTGCTTCTTCACCAGGCCATCTTCACACACCGGGAATTATGAGCAGGGAAATTTACACTCTGGTGGTTCAAGAGACAGTATATTACTGTCGATGATCTCTCTCCAGGAAAAGAGACAGGAGATCCAGCGAGATGCTTTATGGCTGAAACCGATACTACCGTGTAAGTATTTGTGGAGTATAATCTGGAGAGCTCCCCAGAACTTCAGTCAATT
Source organism: Capricornis sumatraensis (assembly GCF_032405125.1). NCBI lineage: Eukaryota > Metazoa > Chordata > Mammalia > Artiodactyla > Bovidae > Capricornis > Capricornis sumatraensis. Next base: position 107,999,537 of record NC_091077.1, on the reverse strand, counting down.
TTAATTGAGTCTGATATCTCTTAGGATCCCTTGTTATGGAGCGATTCATTTTGCCCTTTGCTATATAAAGCAGAGAGAGGAGAGCTTCAAAAAGTCCCAGATGTAGGACATTTTAATTTTTATTTTGGATAAGCCTAAAGTATTTACTAATTTCTATCTGTCATGCTACCCTAAGTATACCTTCAGGTCCATGGTAAACCCTTGGGTTTATTTCAGAGCTGGAGGGGAGTTATAAATAAATGGAACACTTAATACAGTTAAGTGGGTAGAAAAGATATCGCAGGATCTTCTAAGAAAGACAGCAGTTAGCAAAGTGGTCAAAGTAGAAAGACTGGCCACATACAGCTAAAGCTTTCTGAGGCTCCTGGAGCCCGGGACACTTTCCCACAGCTGTGACTCGTGACTCAGCTCTCCCCTTCCTCACACACAACCTGTCACCCCGCTGATAACCAGCACCTCTTTAGACACAGAGGGCTGTCTACAGAAACACAGCGAGGGGAGAAATAAAGTGAGGAAGACTTTTTTCCAGGAGCTAAGAAGAAACCCCAGAGCTTATAGAAGGTGGCAGCAAGCAGAAAGCCAAGTCTGAATATGCAGGATTTGAGGAAGAAAACATACATGCAGCTGGCTTAAGCATTACAGGTTTGTGTGAAAAATGCACTGGAAAGTGTACACCATAAATAATAACATGGTAACAATACTGAACGGGCCACAGCTTCCATTAATATAGTGCTCAGGATGCTCACAGAGATTCTCTTCCGGTAGATGTTGCTCTTCTGATTGAACAACCTCACCAGACCCCGCCTCACTGTCTCACGGTGACGAGCACATCTTCACGGGTGGAGGAAGGAAATGCCATCCCCCCCCTGCTTTCTAGGCTTCCCAAGCGGCGCTAGTGGTAAAGAACCCACCTGCCATCGCAGGAGACACAGGGGTACAGGTTCGATCCCTGGGTCGGGAAGATCCCCTGGAGGAGGAAATGGCCACTCACTCCAGTATTCCTGCCTGGGAATCCCATGGACGGAGGAGCCTGGCAGGCTACAGTCCCTGGGGTTGCAGAGAGACAGACGGGACTGAAGTGACTTAGCACACACAGCCACAGTGTGAGCCACTAACCTCTACGAGTCATGCACCTACATGCATTTTCTTCTGAGGATTACCAGATCAACCTACCAACACAGCTGATGGAAACTTCACCACCACCAGGAAGTCTGGGATGGGCGCAAGCAAACACATATGCTGGTAACACAGCAATAGTAAATTCTTTGAACTAGAAATGCATTACTTTTAAAGTAAAGTTTCCCTCTAGTATACTTACAGTAACCAGATTATTTTTCTACAACCAAATGAATTCTATAAAAAATTTAATAGACAAGTATTCACAAATGAACCAAAGAAGCCCCAAACCCAAAATGTAGCACTAGGGATGCTAGTGTGAATGGGGCGTTAGGAAAAACGGCAGATAGCAAGTGACTCTGCGTTACCGGGAGTGTTTGCAGGGTTTTCAGTACTGCTTTCTGTTTTTTCCTCTCTAGACGGAACATTATCTCAGGGGCCAACAAAATACATAAAATGAAGTAGTCTTCATCAAGGAGGGTGTCATGTATCTCCCGAACACACTGACCCAAAAAAAATGCTCTGAGAAAAAAATTAATAATTTCTCACTACTTCTAGCAATGATAAATTACTTCTATTGAGAAAATCATCTTTCTCAAGCTCAATACTATTATGCTCAGATCCTATTGGGGCAACAAATGCTTAACGCTCCTTTAAAAGGAGCTTCCACGTCCATTCACACTTCAGTTCAGTTCAGTTCAGTTCGGTTCAGTTCAGTTCAGTCGCTCAGTCGTGTCTGACTCTTTGCGACCCCATGAATCGCAGCAAGCCAGGCCTCCCTGTCCATCACCATCTCCCAGAGTTCACTCAGACTCATGTCCATCCAAGACACTAATTTAAATTCTGTGCCAGGACAGAGTTTTAAAATAAAGTCAGACTTAATATACTAATGACAAACAAACCAAATAAATGAGACCTGTAATGGTAACAAAAGCAAGAAGGTATCCTTGAGTTTTCCAAGAAAAATTATTATTTTTCAAAGAAGAAAATGTTTGAAGGAGAAAGAGGACTAAAATGGACGGGAATGGATGAGTTTAACTCAGACGACCATTGCATCTACCACTGTGGGCAAAAATCCCTTAGAAGAAATGGAGTGGCCCTCCTCCTCCACAAAAGACTCCAAAATGCAATACTTCGGTGCAATCTCAAAAACGACAGAATCATCTCAGTTCATTTCCAAGGAAGACCATTCAACATCATAGTAATCGAAGTCTGTGACCCAACCAACAACATCGAAGAAGCAGAAGTTAAACGGTCCTATGAAAACCAGTAAGACCTTTAGAAACAGCACCAAAAAAAAGATGTCCTTTTCATCACAGAGGACTGAAAAGCAAAAGCCAGAAGTCAGAGAAATCGGGAGTAACAGGCTGACATGACCTTGGAGTGAAAAATGAAGCAGGGCAAAGGCTAACAGAGTCTAGGCAAGAGAACGCTCTGGTCATAGTAAGCATCTTCTTCCAACAAAACAAGAGATGACTCTACACATGGACATCACCAGATGGCCAACACTGAAATCAGACTGATTACATTCTTTGCAGCCAAGATGGAGAAGCTCTATACAGTCAGCAAAACAAGACCAGGAGCTGACTGTGGCTCAGATCATGAACTCCTTACTGCCAAATTCAGACTTCACTAGGAGAAAGTAGGGAACACCAGGAGATCATTCAGTTATGACCTAAATCAAACCCCTTATGATTATAGAGTAGAAGCGACAGATAGATTCAAGGGATTAGCTCTGATAGACAGAGTGCCTGAAGAACTATGGGTGAAGCTTTGTGACAGTGTGCAGCAGGTGGTGACCAAAACCACTCCCCCAAAAAAGAAATGCAACAGGGCGAAACAGTTGTCTGAGGAGGCCTTACAAATAGCTGAGAAAAGAAGTGAAAGGAAAAGGAGAAAAGGAAAAATATACCCATCTGAATGCAGAGTTCCAAAGAACAGCAAGGAGAGATAAGAAAGCCTTCCTCAGGGATCAGTGCAAAGAAATAGAGCAAAAGAACAGAACAGGAAAGACTAGAAATATCCTCAAGAAAATCAGAGCTACCAAGGAACACTTCATGCAAGATGGGCTCAATAAAGGACAGAAACAGTAAGGGCCTATCAGAAGCAGAAGAGATTAAGAAGACTGGCAAGAATACACCGAAGAACTGTACAAAACAAAAGGCCTTACTGACCCAGACAGTCACGATGGTGTGGCCACTCACCCAGAGCCAGGCATCTTGTGGTGGGAAGTCAAGTGGGCCTTAGGAAGCATCACTACGAACAAAGCTAGTGGAGGTGATGGAATTCCAGCTGAGCTATTTCAAATCCTGAAAGATAATGCTGTGAAAGTGCTGCACTCAATATGCCAGCAAATTTGGAAAACTCAGCAGTGGCCACAGGACTGGAAAAGGCCAGTTTTTCATTCCAATCCCAAAAAAGGCAATGCCAAAGAATGCTCAAACTACTGCACAATTGTGCTTATTTCATATGCTGGCAAGGTAATGTTCAAAATCCTTCAAGTTAGGCTTCAACAGTATGTGAACTGAGAACTTCCAGGTGTTCAAGCTGGATTTAGAAAAAGCAGAGGAACCAGAGATCAAATTGCCAATACCCGCTGGATCACAGAAAAAGCAAGAGAATTCCAGAAAAACATCTATTTCTGCTTTACTGACTACACTAAAGCCTTTGACTTGCTGGACAAAACACATTGTGGAAAATTCTTAAAAGCCCACCAGGCTCCCCCGTCCCTGGGATTCTCCAGGCAAGAACACTGGAGTGGGTTGCCATTTCCTTCTCGAATGCATGAAAGTGAAAAGTGAAAGGGAAGTCACTCAGTCCTGTCCGACTCTTAGCGACCCCATGGACTGCAGCCCACCAGGCTCTTCTGTCCATGGGATTCTCCAGGCAAGAGTGCTGGAGTGGGATGCCATTGCCTTCTCCGGGCTTAAAGCTCAACATTAAAAAAAACGAAGATCATGGTATCCGGTTCCATCATTTCATGGCAAATAGATGGGAAAACAATGGAAACAGCGATAGACTTTACTTCTTGGGCTCCAAAATCACTGAAAATGGTGACTGCAGCCATGAAATTAAAAGATGCTTGCTTTTTGGAAGAAAAGCTATGAAAAACCTAGTTCAGTTCTGTTCAGTCTCTCAGTCATGTCCAACTCTTTACAACCCCATGAACCACAGCATGCCAGGTCTCCCTGTCCATCACCAACTCCCAGAGTCCACCCAAACTCATGTCCATTGAGTCGGTGATGCCATCCAACCATCTCATCCTCTGTTGTCCCCTTCTCCTCTTGCCCTCAATCTTCCCCAGCATCAGGGTCTTTTCAAATGAGACAGCTCTTCGCATCAGGTGGCCAAACTATTGGAGTTTCAGCTTCAGCATCAGTCCCTCCAATGAACACCCAGGACTGATCTCCTTTAGGATGGACTGGTTGGATCTCCTTGCAGTCTAGACAGCATATTAAAAAGCAGAGACATCACTTTGCCTACAAAGGTCCGTCTAGTCAAAGCTATGGTTTTTCCAGTGGCCATGTATGGATGTGAGAGTTGGACTATAAGGAAAGCTGAGTGCAGAAGAATTGATGCTTTTGAACTGTGATGTTGGAGAAGACTCTTGAGAGTCCCCTGGACAGCAAGGAGATCCAACCAGTCAATCTTCAAGGAAATTAACCTTGAATATTCATTGGTAGGACTAACACTGAAGCTACAATACTTGGCCACCTGATGGGAAGAGCCAACTCACCGGAAAAGACCTATTCCTGAGAAAGATGGAGGGTAGGGGAAGGGCATGGCAGAGGATGAGATGGTCAGATGGTATCATCGACTCAATGGACATGAGTTTGAGGACACTCCAGGAGACAGTGAAGGACGGGGAGGCCTGGTGTGCTGCAGTCCACGGGGTTGCAAAGAGTTGGACATGACTGAGCGACTGAGCATTTCCTGCTCTGTGTCAAGAGTCTGAAGATGCGCCTTTCCCAGCAAAGCTCACTGCACTGAGGGGAGAAGTCCTCAGGAAGCAGGGGTACAAGCCCACTGGTCCCAGTGACCTGCTGCCTCTTTGCAGGATGTGGCAGCAAAAGATACTTTTACTTTTTAAAATGGTGCTACCTGAGCAATGGCTCTTGATGGCCAGGGGTTTTAAAGGCCCTCTAGTTTTAGCTCAATCCTGGTAAAGAAAACCTCTGACTTTACAAAAGTAATCCACGGGGAAGTGAGAGTTGGTGTGAGGACGTTCCAGGTTCAATAGAGAACTAAGTGCCCTTTAGCTATTAAGCACCTCATATTCTGTGCTCTTGCAGAAGAGAAGATGGAGACTCTTCATCCTTATTAATACACGCAATGCAAAGTGAAATTCAGCCAGTTCACAGGTGGAAAGCTGTAGCAGAGAAGCCAAAGGAGTCTTTCAGAACCCTGGTTCTCTTTCATTTCTCCTCCCTACAGCCTGTGAGCGTCTCACAGACACAGACTGTCTCACACACACCTTCACACTTCAGTTTTTAGCCACGTTTTGGGCACATGCTTGGGGCTGAATGACGGTTAGAAAGAATGAATACGTGAGAGGCTGTCCCTTTCCATGCAGCAGTGGGGTGGCAGGGGAGAGAGCAGACAGGCGATAGATGAGGCTCACATGGAAAGATGAGGAGGGAATCCTTTCGTTTTGAGCAAACACACGCCTGTTACAATCTCAGCTCCTCGTGTAAAGGGACCATGTCTTATTTATCTTTACGCTCCCAGCACATAAGAGGTACTGAAGAGTTGAGTGAAGAGAGGCAGCTGTGTGGGAGAAACATAACCAGCAGGTACCAAGTGCTTAGTATGGACCATTGCGTATACCTAATGACCCATTCAATTCTGACCCCAAGCCTAGGAGGAAATTATCTGCCCCACATCACAAGGTCTGGCAGAATCAGGACTAAACCTCTCAGGCATCATGTCTCAATGGCAGACCAACTACTAGAAAATGTTGAAAATACCTTCAGACCAAGGATTGAGAAATATTTTTTGGGAACTCTAAGCAGAGAAGAGAGCTCCAGATTATTTTTAAACAAGGAGAGAAGGCACTGATCTGCGATCTGATATTCTACAAGAGCTACTGAATAAAATAAAAATAAAATTAAAGGACAAGGCTTGCTGGAACCTAAAATTCCATTATAACAATCTCAGAATCTCTTCTGAAGTGTCACAGACACTTTAGAAGCCAATAAAGTAATATACATTAAATATTAAAGTCACATACCCTAATTACCTCTTATCTACCTTAAATGAACAGTGATCATGAGCACAAGTATATGTACAGTGCACTGGGGCCAAGAGTAGAAATATGGGGAAACACACTTGATGTCCCCCAACAGGCAGATGAATAATCAAACCAGGTAGGTACATCCGTGCTATGGAAGGCTCTGCAGCAAATGAAAAGGATGAGGCAGCGCTCTGTGCTGGCAGCGAAGGGGCTGACAGAGAAAGCACACAGAGCACCTGTGCAGCCTGAAAGACTTCATGCATGTGTGTGCGTGTGCGTGTGCGTGTGTACACAGAGGACAGGAACATTTTCAGGGAGATTTTATGTTGTATCTATGCTGTTGTTGCTGCTCAGTCATGTCCGACTCTCTGTGACCCCACGGACCGCAGCTCACCAGGCTTCCCTGTCCATCACCAACTCCCGGAGTCCACCCAAACCCATGTCCATCGAGTTGGTGATGCCATCCAGCCATCTCATCCTCTGTCGTCCCCTTCCCCTCCCACCCTCAATCTTTCCCAGCGTCAGGGTCCTTTCCAATGAGTCAGCTCTTTCCATCAGGGGGCCAAAGTATTGGAGTTTCAGCTTCAACATCAGTCCTTCCAAAGAGTATTCAGGACTGATCTCCTTTAGGATGGACTGGCTGGATTTCCTTGCAGTCCAAGGGACTCTCAAGAGTCTTCTCCAACACCACAGTTCGAAAGCATCAATTCTTCGGTGCTCAGCTTTCTTTATTGTCCAACTCTCACATCCATACATGACCACTGGAAAAACCATAGCCTTGACTAGACGGACCTTTGTTGGCAAAGCATGTCTGTGCATTTTAATGAGGTGTCCTGGTTGGTCTTAGCTTTTCTTCCAAGGAGTAAGCATCTATTACTTTCATGGTTGCAGTCACCATCAGCAGTGATTTTGAAGCCCAAGAAAGTAAAGTCTGTCACTGTTTCCATAGTTTCCCCATCTATTTGCCAAGAAGTGATGGGACCGGATGCCATGATCTTAGTTTTTTGAATGCTGAGTTTTAAGCCAGCTTTTTTATAGCATGTGAAATTTTTCTCAAAAGAATATGTGCGCACACACAGACATAAATACTATGTATTGGGCATTTTATACATACAAGTAATTTTAAGCACTTTTTTTTTTAAAGAACATTTTCTGAGGCAGGGAGAAAAATGAAACTAAGTAGGCAAGAGGTAAGGGTCAGAAAGCAGCACCCTCTGGACTCTGTTGCTCAGCACTGGTTTTAAGGAAATCAAGAAGAGCAGTCCTTTGTGCATGGGGAGAGAGACTGGATGGCACTTCCAATGTGTCCCCTGGGCCTTAAAGAAGAGGTGGGACAAGCAGCCTGGAAGGGCTCATGGCTGGGTGCTGCAGACAGAAAGCCCGAGGCTGTGGCTCTGATAGCAACCTGTGAGCATCCCAGGCATACCTCCTCAGCACATACACTCTCTTCATCAGATCGTTCTAAATCCACCCAGAGCAGCCGAGTTCAGCCCTCTCCACCTGTCTAGGTCACCTGACTCTAGCAGTTCTGAAACACACAATACACTCTTCCAAGGAACATGCCTGATAGTCAGGCAGCTGGCTCACGACAGTGAAAGAGTTACAGCAACGAGAGGCAGCAGCGTGGGAGAAAGAGCAAAGACAGCCCCACTCGCGGCCCAGCAAGGATTCAGTATCTTATTCAGTGGCACTCAGTATGCGCTGAGGACAAGTCACCAGAGCAGATGGAGAAACAGCACCTGGCCCACCCGCACCTGGAAAAACAAAAAGTGATGATGGGGGCCCCAAGAGAGGTGTCTAAGCCACCAAACACAAGTTTAACTGAAATTTGGCACAGATAGGATATCATGCAGAGTAAATCCTAAAAGAAACCCATCCAAGATTTAAAGCAAGGTCTTCAGTGACTGTCCTCAAAACGTTGGCTCTGGGGCAGAAATGGAACTTTGCGATCAATCTGCTGTCCTCAGCCCTTCTCTCAAATCTGTGCGTCAACACAGAGGACTGGGCCCTCGCGTCAGAACAGAAGCAGGACAGAAAAAGCTGTCGTGAAAAACTAGGGCTTCTCATTTGGAACAGCTCCCCTTCAATCTGGGGAATATTTTGTTTCATACTTAAGTGATCAAAAATTGAAAAATAATGTTCCTGGTGTGTGTTTACTTTGTGACATTGTTTTTGTAAATGTATGTATCCAACTTAACTGGGGACTGACACGTGGTCATTACTAATAATTAATACATACTGCTTAGGTAGGCACATACATTTAAATGACAGTTCTCACAACGATGATAAATTTAGTAGGTCAGCATGGAGATGATGTTTCTTTAAAGCAAATATTATCATTACTATATTTTAAAAAAATGTACTCCTATCTGAATGTACCAAGAATAGAAATGGTAGTAATTCCCACAACCAGATGACCTTTTTCTTCATGTTGACTAACTCAGCTTAGCATCCATTACACGATCTAATTTATCCTCTAAGGTACTTGGTGATTTCCAGGTCTGTAAATGTTCACATTATTTCTCCACAAGTGAAAATTTTAACATCTGCTTTCATGAATATAAAGTTTAGTAAATTTCATTCCAAGACTCAAATTTAAGAAAGTGATAGCGCATCACTGTGTTTCACTCATAAAGCACTAGATAACTAACTACCGCTACTTACTGATCAACTTGCCATGGCTAGGCACTAGTCAACAGGTTTTATGCTTTTCACGTCACGTACTCTCAAAATGACGCAAAAAGTAAGTGCATACTAGGAAAGGTACAACATTTTGCAAGTTCTGGTTAAAGGTTATACCAATCGAGTACACTGTGGGTGAATTCTGATCACACAGACTGCAAGTTCTGGTTAAAGGTAATACCAATCGAGTACACCGTGGGTGAAAAAGCCCTGATAACTGAAGCACAGACAACAGCAACAGGAAGCTGTCCTTTCCCTCTTTTCCCTCTAATACACACTGATTTTAAAAAAACAGCACGCTTTCTTGGAAGTCTCATTTTGGAGGAACATAACACCTACATCACTAACATTCTTTCAGATCCCAAACAATCGGTCTCACTAACCCTGGCTTCCTCCCAGAAGGCGAATAAACAGCTCATGACCTGCATGACAGGTTTCGGCTGGTCTAGCGCAGGCAGGGAGGAATGCTGGAGGAGTCTCACGGTCTGGCTGCCTCCACACCGAAAGTCACTCTGGAGTCACCTGCTTCCCGTCCTCGCAAACATGCTCTTTCCCAAGCTGCCTTTAGAGAGGAAAATCAGATTTCATTGAAACAAACCTGCCATGCAGGCACGTGATTCTTCCTTTTTAACCACACTTTGACTATTCCTTCTTCTAACTTTCCCCACCCACCAAAGAAAAAAAACAAGAACACACACAACAAAGGCAGCCACATTCCTCTTATCCTCCCTAACTCCTGTGGAACTGAACAATTAAAGTACTGGTGTCTGACTGAACTTTAATGAGTAGGAACAAAGATTTTTGCAAAACACACGGTTTCCAATTGTTGGTTTTCAACAAAATTGAAGGTTACCTAATAATGTTGTCAGATAGTAGATCATTAAAAATAATTGATTAATGTTTGGCAATGGATCACTGTGATTTATGGAACATAACTCAGAAGGAATTCAAGGAATTAGATGACATGCCCATAACTAAACTCCTTCTATTCCCACCTACTTATTTATGTTTGCAACATTCCTTTGCCTTAAATTTATAAGAACTAAAAATAAGAATAAAACAAATGCTGAAACTTATCTCACTCTAGCAGTAAGTACATTCACCAGTGAAGGCATAAACATTTAGGATACAAAAGGTACAATTCATTTCAATACGAAAAATATTTCTATTAAAGTTTATAAAATAAATTATCAATATGGTAATATATATATTAATTATGTTTTGATCAATTACATACTATTAGTAACAATTTTATAACTCAATCTAGAAGAAATTTAATACTTTTGAGTTTTAGGATGACAGAATCTTAAAACATATATGTGTCAGAAGAATAATGAAAAGTTGACCAATAATAAGACTCTTAAGTATAAAGTATTATATTGAGGTAAAATTTGGTGGGGGAAGTTGAATGGAAACATGAATTCAAGGAGAAAATAATGATATGAAATTAACTGTTAAGAAGGGCTTTTTCAGGCTTTTCAAAAATGCATGATTTAGTATCAAACTGCTATGGACTGGTTATGCTTATTTTAAAATGGCAATATTTACAATGTGCCAAATATAACATCCTTTGCAAAAATTTAAATGTATAAAGAAAAACTAGATGTCAACTTACAAAAATGTCAAGGACACAGATTCTTCAAATTCTTGTAAGAACAAGGGAATTTGATCTCAACAAATCCACTTTACACTTTGTGATCTACTTTTCCTCCTTTCTGTCCATTCAAATGACATTTCTCCAAGACCAAGCCTCTCAAAAGCTCACTTTTTAAAATCAAATCTTCCCCAACTTCCCCAACTCTCCAAGGACTCACTGCGTAACTGGGCCTGCGCCCGTTAAGGAGATCCGCCACTTAGGATGTGCCAGGCTTTAAGCACATGAGCTCAGTTCATCCTCCAGCACTCCAAGACTATTGTCACTGTTCGCAGGATAATGAAACCGAGACGGTGCAGGTCGTAACTGTCACAAGGTCAAACGAAGCTGGTGTGAGGGCTGGCCTGACAGCCTGGCTGTCTCTGCGGCCTGGGCTCTGGACCATCACGATCCCCTGCGCGCCCTACCCTGGCCCCTGCGTCTCAGCTGAGCTCGGCACACACTTGTGGAGGACGATGCGATTTCCTACTAGGAAGCTGTGCCTTTGGTGCAGCAGCTGCTCTCAAACAGCCCCCAAGATGACCTTTGAGTTCTGAATCTGTGCAACCAGAACGTGTGCACAGTCCCTTAGAACAACTTTCCCTTTCATGGCTCTAGGGAATAATCACATTCAACACATAGCCACTTATTTCATTTTTTTTTTAAGTTCCAATTAACAGAAAAAAAAAATCCTTAGCAGTCAATTGCATATTCTGATATTCCAAAAACGTTTTAATTACCCGTCTGTCTAGTCATAACTTACTTAATGCTTTTTACTCTTCAATCAAGCTAAATATGGAATGTAGTCCTGGGAAAAATGAGAGATTGATTGCAAACCATTTTAATATCCTCATGAATCTTTTTATGGAAATAAAAACAATTTCAAAGAAGCTCTGAGACCTTGTTTGTAAGTGAAAGGACTCCAGGGATGAAGCCCCAGATTCAAGCATTCTTAGAAAATGAATTTAGAAGCAAGAAGCCAAGCACCAAAGAAACTTCATGTGAAAGTAAGTTTTGTGAAGACACTTTGATGGTGATGCCTAATTGACCACCTAGTCTTTCTCTCTTAAGAACTTACAGAACAAACTCAAAGTCATTCTAGTTTGCTTAGAGGCAAAACTAAAGGTTCAGATCTCTCATTCCCAGTGTGAACTCTCTTAACATGTTTAACTGGATAAAGTTCATTTCGATTCTCCAAAAGTTAAGGGTCATGTTATGAATCCATTTAGATTATATATTCAAAACAGAAGGAAAACTGAGCAAGCTCTCTTTGATTACCAAATATGCCCATGGAAGAAAATCATCAGTCACTTCAGCCAAAGGAAAGCCTTGTCTCCCCACTTCTGATGGCAGTCCATCACATTTCACGCCAGGCTGCTCTGTGCTCTCTGCCAAAATCCATTACATGCTACACTTTCATAACACGACTGGTGGGAAACAGGTGAAAGTACTGCATTTAAGATACTTCGCCTAAGGGCTTAAACATGGTTCACACTGACATACTCACTCACTCACAAATAGCTGCCTAGGAGAACACAGTTCTGAAGGAGGGAAAGGGCCTTGCGGGTGTATATTATGACAGATCTGAGACCCGAACGGCGAGCCAGTGACGACGTGCACGACATACTGGCAACCAACCAATCTAAGTCTTCAAAGCAGCAGCTGACGTCAGACAACGAGGCACCCGAGTCTGTAGTTACAACTCTGAAGACAAGTGAGACTGAGCTAGCAAATGCCACTCGCTGATCATCGCTGCAAGACAGGCATTCTCTGGTGCCGGTAAAGTATCGAACTACTTAACACAGGGGGGTTAGGGCTTTTGGCTTGTATTGTAGTCTATCTTCTAATCCAAGCTTAATGATAAAAGCTAACGTAGCATATCTGGTAACACTTAAAGTTTCCGTTTAATGAAAGATGATTACACTACAATAAAAAATTAATCCCTACCTCTTTCACCTGTTCCTCCAGAAAAATGTTATTTTCTACAAACAAAAGAATCTTTTAGAAATCATGAAATGCTCTAAAAGGGCATTTCATTAAATTATGGTCACCATGAAAAGGGTTTCTTATTGAACCTTTTATGAGGCAAAGCATGATGTTTCATTAGAAATCTCTGAAATTTCTCTGATCTTTTGGAGGTTTTAAAGCTCATGAGCACAAGATTTCCTTTAGTTCAATATTTCTAGGAACCTTTTTGAATATAATGTCTGAACGATAATGAAAATAAAACCACAGTGTTTTTAATAGCTTAAATGATGTTAAGGAGAGACTTTAAACTGTACTGCTTATTATTTTCAGAATCTGGAAAGAACACAAATAAAGAAACTGAAGTTAAATACCAAATCAAGAACAAACCAGAAGCCAGGCTGAACCCAGGCCTCCCATATCAGTTTGTTTCAAAATCAATAATGAACACACAGTTTATATAATTTGGGAAGTGTTGCTTGACTTTTGTCCTTGACTTTTTCTGATAAAGCTTAATTTGGGCAAAAGTTACTTTGTGGAGAGAAGAATCAAAGAGTAACTAAAAAAGATTCTGAGGAATTTAAATATATTTTTTTCACATTTGCATTACCTTAGGTTTTTAAAAGAATGTTTCAAGTAAACAGAATTTGAAAGGTTTAATATAACAGAAATTCAGTAAGACAATCCATAATATTAACTCACTTTCTGTTTCTATACTCTTGTTGCTGAGAGAGAAGACAATCTTTCGTTCGATTAAATGGTTTAGTAAACTGTTACAAGATGTAATCATAAAATATCAACAGTTTCCTTCCCTTCAGTCCCCGTTTGTCCTAGGATCCTGAACTTAGTACTAACAACAGGCTCTAGTCGTTAATACTCATTTAAATAACTGTATTCTCAATTTAAAAGGGGAAAATTCGTCTATGTCAGAAAAGAGATCCATAAGTTACATTCAAGAACAGATATTTCTGTTATCTCAAGAAATTTTAAGCCAGAGTCAATTTACAAAAGCATGGAAGTTGGCTGAAATATTCGCAGCATCAAACATCAGGTCCGTCTGCCTATGCGTTCTGATCGCTTACTCAGCTTAGCTTACAAGAGTCCTACACGAGGCCGAAGTTTAGAAGCGCTTCCCAGTACAGACACCCGAGCGCCACAGACTGCTCTTCAGGTATCGGGAACACCTAGAGAGGCAAGCACCCTGAAGGTTTCGCATCTCCGTCCCAGGCCTGGCTGAGTGATTCAATTAGAACCCAGGGAGACAGGATCCAGACAAGCTGTGCCCTCATGCAGCAGCGTGTGAGACAGGATAGACGCAAACAGGTGACAGAGGCCACCGGGAAAAGGCTCCATCTCCACAGCTGGGCTTTTTTTTTTTTTCCCCCAGGACAGAGACACGTTGAGAGGGTCTCAGCGACACACATGGAGGGTGCACAGTGTGGAAGAAAGCGCTTCAGGTGGCCCAGCGTCTCCACTTCCTGCACAGTCTCGAAACGCACTCTAGGCTTGAAGGAGTAAAAGGGAAGACGGGTCTGTCACTGTGAGTAGTTACATACGCTGGCTTCAGGTTCAGTCCAAGCAGGTACAGTAAAGCTCATCTGGAGAATCACTTTAAAATCACATTTTATCTAACTATCTGTCATTTCACACCAACTTCTGAAGCTTCCTGCTTTCAGGCTGCCAAAAGTCTAGTATCAGCTCAATTTATCCCACCCGCTGAGACATCTAGGGGCAATCTGAACTCTTTTTTAAAATTATTATTTTTGTTATGCTAATACTCTAAGCGCCCAGTTCAAAACCACCTCTATTTCTTAACTGACTAATCAGAGCCAGCCTTGCCACCTTGGAGAGCAGGGGGGAGCTAGTGATATCTCTTGCCCTGCTCCTGCCTCAGGCCCCTTTCTGACCGCTCAGTGGGGGACAGGAGGGGAGGAGAGGAGGAAAGACAAGCTACTTAGTTCTGAGAAGTGCCTATCTGTTGGGCTAAGCAAACAGGCCGAGGCGGAGCATAACAACTTCCAAGCTGGCAGCTGAAGCAAGACAGCAAGCTAAGCTACAGCCACAGAGGTGGACGAGGGCCCCTGAGTTCACAGAAACCACCCTTTGATATGAGACCCAGATCCTGTGGACAACGAAGAAAACTCAGAAGCGGCACTGATGAACAAATGCAATTAAACAAAAGCAGCAGCAGTTACGCAGACACGCCTGTGGGAATCTGACACGCTGCTTCGGGCTTTACTCCGAGACAGGTTGTCATTTAGTTGCTCAGTCTCTCCGACTCTGCGACCCCGTGGACTGCAGCACGCCAGGCTCCTCTGCCCGTGGGATTTCCCAGGCAAGAGTACCACAGTGGGCTGCCATTTCCTTCCCCAGGGGATCTTCCCAGCCCAGGGATCAAACCTGCACTCCTGTATATACTACTGAGCCAGCATGGAAGCCCACTCTGAGACACTGCCTATTTCTCAAAATAACTGATGACAAGCAACAGTAAACCAAGCTTGACCACGCAGGTCTGGACCAAGGTTGCACCGTGCTGAATTCAAGACAGAACCTCCCCATCAAAAAACAATCGTTGTAAGCAAAATTTAAAAGTAGACAGGCACACCTTCTGTGTGATCATGCTGCTTTATATCTGTAAGATGAAACCTTTGGCCATAGCTGAAGATGGAATTTTAGGGCTCTCACTAATGCTAAACAATGGCCTATGGGTACAAAGGGTACAAAACAAAGGCCAAAAAGTGTTTCTGACTTAAAAGCTTTGAAACATTATTTCAAAACTACAGACTTTCTTGTAGTTTTCAAAATGTTTGCAGATAATTGCTAAAGACACCAAGTTAGTGTCTAGTACGATTTCCCCTGCCATCTAGAAGAACTTTTACTTTTCAACTCAACATATGAATCATGGGTTACCCTGAAAATATATCACATAAGACATCATCACATCATGAAGTCTGTTCATACCTGAAATTCTAACTGGGTACTTGGAGTATTACCAAAACAAAAATAATAATTAAAAAATAAATACCCAGACCTTAGATTGCCTCTAGATGTCTCAGTGCGTGGGATAAACTTGAGCTGCTGTTAGATTTTTGCATCAATGAGATTTGAAGTTAAAAAAAAGTTAAAAACAAAGTCAAATTTAGACACTGAAATCTGAAAACTGAACTTAGCTAAATAAGAAATTCCCTGGACACAGCAGGCTTTTGTTATTGTTTAGCTGTGAATTTGTGTCTGACTCTTTGGCAACCCCGTGGACTGTAGGCTGCCAGGCTCCTCTGTCCATGGGATTTCCCAGGCAAGAATGCTGGATGGGGTTGCCATTTTCTTTAGAGGATCTTCCCAGTTCTGGGATGGATCCTGCATCTCCTGCATTGACAGGCAGGTTCTTTACTCCCGGGCCACTACAGAAGCCCAGAGCAGCCTCTGCTTCCCCACAATACCCACAAAGTAATCAGTGCCTGTCCTTGTATTTCATTACTTGCTTTGAAACGCTTTTTGTCTACCTGTCTACAGATTCAGGAAAAGAATATTTTCCTCTTCTAATTTTTTGATCTTAGCTTACAGCAACAAAACATTTAAAGTGGCATTTTTTATGAGGTTCTTTACTAAGAAATTTGATACAATAGTAAATGGTCTGGTTACTAGGATTAAAAGTGTGGTTGGAAAGGTACTCCATGCTAAAAACAGTGAATTAAAAATCAACCAACCTAACTATACAATTCTGAGACTGGGAACCATAGGTCCATTTAAATCGTATGGAAAAACCAGTGCTACTGGTTACAGTTCAGTTTCCAAACAGATCAAAGACCTATTCTTACCGCTTGATTAATAAAGAAGCTCCTTCAGTACTGTGCTAAAAGTGATAAACTGCCTGACTTTATATGCTACAAGCTAATGAGTTGTGAACAAACAGAATGAGCACAGAATATGTCTCTTCTAAAGCTAAATTCTAATAATGTTCACTATGGCAATAAATTCTATATTTGAGGCAGGTTGTGTGTATGTGAGAGAGAAAAAGGTAGTCAGTGATCCATTCATTGAAAGCCACATTTGATATAATTTCTACTTCCTAAAATAAAAAAATACTATATTGTTTTTAGATCTGAGAAAAGAGCTCACGACTTATGACAAACACTGCAATAAGAAAGAGAAAGTTAAAGTGAAGTCGCTCAGTCGTGTCTGACTCTTTGTGACCCTGTAGACTGTACCCTGCCAGGCTCCTCTGTCCATGGGATTCTCCAGGCAAGAGTACTGGAGTGGGCTGCCATTTCCTTCTCCAGGGTACCTTCCTGACCCAGGGATCGAACCTGAGTCTCCCGCACTGCGGGCAGACGCTTTACCCTCTGTGCCACCAGGGGAGCCCAAGAAAGAGAAGATGTACAGAAGAAAAAACATGTCTATGCGGGAGCTAAGTGTTCCCGTTTTTGATTATCGAAGGGTAAATACCACCATTTAAAGTCATATGATGAGTATGATGTCAAGTTCAGACAGATGATTATGTCATCTTCAAAAACCAACTGCTAAATGATTAAAACTGACACAGGAAAAGCAAGAATTCAAGAGCCAGTACACATCTGCTTCACAACTGCATTTCTCTGTTTTCTTACCGTGTATGTTGTACAGTCGAACTCTGTGGGTAACATGTTCAAAAAAGCAAGTCACGTCCGAATAAAACCTTCCACGTTGCACTCTGACAAAGGGTGGTGTTGTGTAAACATAAGGCTGAGGAGGAAATCACATTTTTAAGAAAAATGTTTTGGCTTTCAATTTTTCCAAGGAATGTTTATTATAGTTTCCAAATTGGCAAATACATATCATGTGATGTTTGTAACAGTAAGAGAAAATCAAACCTTATAAGGTATCAGACGAAGCACATGCTATAGGAATTGAATATATGGTTTTACATTAGACAAAAACTGCTGAAAACAGAAAACAAAAATGTTACAACTTGATTGGTTTAGAAGATCTACAAACATTTCTCCCTGCCATAAAAATTTCTAATTAAAATTTTTCTACATGGTCCCTATGTTATCTATGAGAAAGAGCAATACTTTTACAGCAGTGACGTTTCCCAGGCAAACATTATAACCACGGCCCCCTAATGATCAGGGTTTGGAGCATGTGGCTGGAATGACCACAGGGACTCATCTCAAACAACCTGGAAGCAGGCTTCAGAACACGGCCCAATCCCAGCCAGGTTCACTGCTCTATAAAGCACACTGCCCTGCTACTTGAAAGAACTAAGCAGATATGAAGCCAGCTTACAAACTTGGAAAAACTATGGCAACTACTGGTTTAGTTTTCATTATTTAGAATCTAGAATCAAAAAACTATGGGAATAAAACATATAACTTGTATGGTAAAGAAATGAAATCTAAAGCACTTATGAAGAATTTTAAGTATTACACATCTTAGAAGGCTCAACAACAGCATACAAAGCTAGTCTGCAGTGTAGCACGAGATTGTCGGTACTGTGTAATTTTCTTCCACATTTGCCTCCTTGGTTAGAGAAAAGTATTCTGAATTTAATATAATGCTCTACAGCTAACAAAGTTCTTGTACCTAATTACCACATAGCTAGACAGTCACAGAGCAGGATGAAACCTAGGAGGGTGATGCCTGGGCCCCCACTTTCTCTGGCACACCCAGCCATCTCTTTCCCTGGTAGGAGGGTGATGCCTGGACCCCCACTTTCTCTGGCACACCCAGCTGTCTCTTTCCCTGGTAGAAGCGTGATGCCTGGACCCCCACCTTTTCCTGGTACACCCAGCTGTCTCTTTCCCTGGAGTTCTTTTATTTCTTCTTTGTGAACATGTGATGATTCTCTTTTTCCTACTGTCTAATATTAGAGTTATTTAAACATAAAATAATTTTTAAAAATAAAATAATTGCAATTGTCTGTGTATCATATTCTATAGCACAGCTATTTTTTTTTAAGTCAGTCAAAACAAAATGCCTGTGTAATGACAAAAGCTGTTAAGTGAGAAAACACTGATGTAGCTTATAATTAGGATCAACTGCTCATCCTGAAATGTCTACTATGATCTATAGCTTACCTTTAATTCCTCAATGATTTAAAAAACAGAAACAACAAATGACTAGAATTCTGAGCATGACCTAAACAATCCCTTAACATCTATATTTGATTTTGGTTAGCAGGCTTTTCTAGAGCAAAAGTAACTTTTTCAGGAGACAGGACCCTAGGCAACAAAACACAAAGAATATTTAATTTCTCTTAAAGTGGAGAAAGTTGGTATAAATGTAAAAGCAAAGGAAGAAACTCTAAAGAAACAAATACAAAATGGACTACACAAAAATTAAAAACTACTATAACAGAAAAAGAAAATAACAAACTCAGTGATGCACTGAGGGGATATTTTTCAATAAGTAGGAAAAAGGATTAATTTTATAATATATGAAAAATCTTTATAGATCCACAAGTCATATCAATAGAAGAATGGCCAAGAACTTAAACAGGACACTCACAAAAGAAATATGAAAGATAAATAAAAGCACTATAAAGTTCAACCTTACGAATAATCACAAAAATCATAACAGTGAAATATTTTTCATTTACTATTATTACAGGTTAAGTATTTAATATGGCTAATTCTCAGAGTTTAGAGTACAGGTTAAGTATTTAATATGGCTAATTCTCAGAGTTTAGAGTAGTATGCCAGACAGCTACTTTCAAAAACACACTGCTGCGAATGAATATGTATCTTTCTAGAGAGATAAGGAAGATAAGTAGTATCTATACATCAAAAGCCTTAAAAGGCTCCAGACACACAAAATGACTCTTCTAGGAAATTATTCTCAGGAAATAATTAGCACTGTACAAAGAAAGCTCATCCCAATATTACAGTAATAAAGTATTGGGAGAAAATGTAAAATGTACATATGCAGCAACAGGAAATTCTTTACTTCCACATATATAGAATACTCACACACACTTTTTTAATGTGAGAAACTTAAGTTCTACTCTTTTAGCAAATATCAATAATCCAACACAGTGCTATCAACTACAGTTACCATATAACGCATCAGACTCTCAGACCTCGTTCATCTTAAAGTTTTAAATCACAAAAGTGTGCATTAAAATGTGTTTTCCAAGAGCATATCAGACTGTGAGCATTGTCACAATGAAAAACAAAATATATTCACATAGGAAGGTAAACCTTTAAAATGGGGGAAAATGATACACACAGAATAAAATGTGGTAAAAATACAACATTGGCAAAGGTTTTCAAGGGCTTGTAGAATAGCCGGCAAATATTGTTTTCTTCAGTTTTCTGCATTAAGTGTGCAGCCAGGGTAGGAGAACACCTTTTTTGTTTGTTTTCTGAAGTGCTAAATGTTAAGGAGAAAAACGGCTCAGTGGTCAGTCTATCTTCCCCACATGGCTAGGCATTCTGTGTCTGTATCTATGCCATGCCACATAGGTACGGAACAGCTCAGCAGCACTAATCCTCACTCAAATCTAGCTTCTTTCCAAACAGAGCCCTTGTCCACTCTAGCATCCTTACTGAATTCCAACACTGAGAAATTATTGTTCACCTAACACTCAACTAGAAATTGCTAAGTGTCGATAATGCTACGTAAGAGTGGAGCTAATTGAGCTATCCCTAACAGACGACCACAGCACTGAGATGCATTTAGTGTGCTCCTCACCATTCTTCCGGTAAGCGCTTACCCACTGCTCCGGGCATCAGCTCTTACCTTGGCTTCCCCGTCGGGTAAGAAGAGGTAGGCACCACTTTTATCCTTTTTACTTGTGGTTCCATACCATGAAAACTGTACTTTCACTTCAAGACTTTTACCATCTCCTTTATTTATCATTTCCTAAGGATAAAAAATAAATTTGTTTTAGTGTGAGTCAGTATTAAGACACAAACTTACTGTATCTAGCTACATGCATATGTCTATTTTCAAAAATTACCCTGTGATAGATTTATAAGTGATTAGCATCCAGCCTGTAATATTCACAATTCTTGGATGAGCACTCCAAATTTTATACTTAAAACCTCCACAAAAAGAACACATTTCACCAAAGAAAGAGATATACAAATTAAGACATTACACCAGTACTTCTCAAACTTTCTGTATAAAGGAGTGAATTTATTTTTATTTCCACTATGCATGGAGCAGCATTTTGGTGAAGTACAATGAAAGTAAATTAATTTAAAAAAATTAAAGCGATATGCCAAATATAAACTCATTTTTTATTATTAGATTTAATAGGCATAAATCTACTCTAATTACTTTCAAAGTTTCCATAAACATTTCTAAATAGCCGCCAACTGCATACTTGCCTTGTGGACTAGTAACCAGTCCATGGGGTAGCACCATCACAGACCACACTCGTGAGCAGGAGTGGGCACTGCGGACCACGAGGAGAAGGCACGCTTACCTCCCCATGCTCTCCTCCAGAATATCGGGGTCCCCTTTTCCCACTTTACGTAGGTAGTCTGTGTATGTTATAATAAAAGTGACACGCCTTCTGTAAATTTCACACCTACTTGGAACATACCTCCAAAAGCCCAGATTGACCAAAGCGCAGCTTAATAAAGGAGTTCTCTAGAGTTATAGCTTCTTGAGCACTTTTTATATTATTCATGTTGAAAATTCCTTCATTTGCTATATTACCATTATATAGGTCATATTTGGCTAAATGTGGACTTGAACTTGATGTTTCCAAAATCTTATACACTTTCAGTCCCAATGGTGGCATCTCTGCTAGAAAAGATATCTTTAAAGATAAAGGAGAGAAGTTATTAAAGAGAAACGCAATCTACTGAAAGGAAACTATTTACATTTCTAGTAAAAATAAGAAACTACTGTATTTAAGAAAGAATATAATACTATTCAATGTTTTTATAACATGGGTGGAGTATTTGCATTTCTGTTTATCTAGAGAACCTAGTAAAATCAAGGGGGTAGGACTATCAAAGACATTAAGGCTTTTATTCAATATGTGAAATCACGTGACCACCCTCAATTCTCCTACAGTGCTCTTAACGGAGGCTCAGATGGGGAAATTCCCCCTGACGGTAAGGGTTTACTGTGACAGTGATTTCAGGAATCATTTTATAATACTATGGTAATTCAGTACATTAAAAGTAAAAAACTAATAAATGTAACAATGTAAACATCAAGCATATTAGCTCAGTCAATACCAGACATCAGTGCCTGGGGGTCCAGCAGACGCTGAACAGGCACGGAGGAGGCACCACCAAGGGACAGGAGCCAACCTCTCAGGAGCTTCTGCTCCAATCTCGAGGTGAGCGGTTTCCTGTAAAACCTGATCCAAACCTGAATCATAGTTTCTTTTCTTCCTTAAGGATAATAAATTCATAAAAGCAGCCAGCAATGGCTTTTAATTCTCTTTTAGATTCCCTGTCTGTGTCTTCAGAAATACAGTTTAAGTCGTACTCTGAATTCTAGCAGTCCAACATTTCCAGTGATGGGGGGCACAATTTAACACTGCGTACTTCAAGACATTTTCCCAAAACACCTAGGACTTGAACCCAGACATTTTTTTCACCATTATATCTCAGAAAAGAAGCATCTTATTTATTTAAAAAGTCTTTCTTGGGATATTACTGTCATCTTTGCAATGAAAAGTTGAAAGTATTCAGTTATTTAGAAGGAGGTATTTATCTTCATTTCAATACTTACAACTCATTAAATTGAGTTAGGCAAAAAAGTTCAAAATTTTACAAGGAATGATTACTTCAGGACATCAGGAGAGTTAGAATATACACACTTACAAAAAACGAACAATATACATACTCATAATGTACTAAAAATAACATCAATCTACATACTAACAAAGATGTTACCATTTTGGAAAACAAAGGGTCCATTTTCCTTTAGAGTCATTCACTGGCCAGTGGGGATTCCCTGGTGGCTCAGCGGTAAAGTGTCCACTTGCCAGTGCAGGAGACCCGGGTTCGATTCCCGGGTCAGGAAGATCCCCGGGAGAAGGAAATGACAACCAACTCCAGTGTTCTTGCCTGGACAGTCCCATGGACAGAGGAGAATGGCAGGCTACTGTCCATGGGGTCCCAAAAGCGTCAGGCATGACTGTAACTTAACAACAGCAGCATTACCAACTACACACTGGCCGTGCCTCCTTCCGCCCCATGGCGCGGGCATACCTCGTAGACTGTCTGTGAGGCAGTATTTGCCGTGTCCCACACTGCACTAATCTGGATTTCCACAGGCTCTCCTGAAGCAGAGGACACCTGCGCTGCGGGTGAGCTCACACAGACGGAGACCACAGAGCTTCGAGCTTGTTCCAAGGGGTTATAGACCACGAGGTACCTGTAAAAACAGTTGTTTTACTAGTGGGGTCTCAAAATATTTGTCCTTTTTCCACATTATTCGTAAGATTTCAACTCACAGATAAGCACAAAGCCAACAAAAGGAGAAGAATTTTCAGAAACATCCCAGTAAAACTTTCAGAGAACAGGCAATTTTCATCGTAACAAATACCACATTGCACAAAGGGTAACGAAACAAGGACTCACTTCTAAGAATAAATGTTATACACATGGAAGACAGCAACAGAACTATTATCGTTATTTCCAAGCCCTATAAAATGACATTTGTGCATTTATTAATCTAAAATAAGCAGCCCTATACAA
Organism: Capricornis sumatraensis; assembly: GCF_032405125.1. Lineage (NCBI taxonomy): Eukaryota > Metazoa > Chordata > Mammalia > Artiodactyla > Bovidae > Capricornis > Capricornis sumatraensis. Next base: position 107,976,259 of record NC_091077.1, on the reverse strand, counting down.
TACCCTGATCCTTGCCTAATCTGAATAAGAAAACACATACATTGCCTGTTTGCATTTTGTGTCCAACTCTTTGTGACCCCATGGACTATACATGCAGTCCATGGAATTCTCCAGGCCAGAACAGTGGAGTGGGTATCCTTTCCCTTCTCCAACCGGGGATCAAACCCAGGTTTCCCGCATTGCAGGTGGACTCTTTACCAGCTGAGCCACAAGGGAATCCCTTAACGTTTGCATTTTAGTCACAATTAATTTCAATTAAAATTCTGACACTCGTCTTAGATGACTAACACAGTGAGATATATGGCTGTGCATGCAGCCACACATGTATTTTATAAACAGCGTCCTTATTATCCCAGGAAGTCGGTCCCAGAAGAAAGATCATTTGAAGCAAATTCATTTAAAATAAGAGGCTGAAACCTTATAATAAACAGTGGTAAAAAACTGATTGGAACTTAGCTAGAAAAGGGAAATAGAGACTATTAAAACAAGTTTAGGCAACATTTGCAAATAAGTGCAGTTCTTAGAATGAAATGAGGTTTTGGCAAACTTTTTCCAGCAATACTTTATATTAGCACACATCCATCACGTAACATTTAATTTTTACATGATGGTTTTAAACATAACTATATTTGTTAAGAATATTCAAGGTTTTACTTATTTTTCCTAAAGTTCTCTCTCAATTCTTTGATATTTAAATAACTGTCAGTTGAGGCCCTTAACAGCCTTGGTTTCTTCAATAGCATTAGGTCCTCACCGCCTCATGGCTTTGCCTGTGAGTAGAAACATTCTAGATCACGTCATAGACTTCAGGAATTATGCATTCTTTGTAAGACCTATGATTTTACTTTATAATACGTTTACAACATATCTTCAAATAAAAGAAACAGCATTTCAGAGAGGAAACCTGACTAACAACACAACCGATTCATCAGTGAACCCTTTCAGGGCAGCTCCTATCCCTTCATGTACATTCCTGTACACTCCCACGACTTCAGGAGCACAGGGCCAGGCAGCCCACCACGCCTCCCTCTCACCCGTGACTCTAGCAGACAGGGTCCCAGCTGCCGCCGTGTGCTCAGTGCGCCTCAGAGTCGAGCAGCGCGCGTCCTGCACACTCCAGCTGCACTGAAAATGGTTCATTAGGAGATAAGATGAATACAGTGACCAAAACGAAAGCGAAGGGCAAAGGAAAAAGAGGGTGCGGCAGGAAACCCACAAGACGTTGACTCACGCATTATCAGGAGAAGCCCTTTGGATTGAGACACTGCTGTAGCATACCAAAGGCAACAACGTAAGAGCGCCTTTAGCTCCTATTAGCTCCTATTAGGCTTACACCTCAGGGTGACGAGCTCTAACGTCATTTACGTTCACTGAGATCCCACGTATATTTGAGAAAAGAGCATTGGAAGCACGCAGTCAAAAACAAGACAAAAAAAGCAAGAATCTACGAAAGGCCCCGAGGCCCCGAAGTCCTAGACCAAACCCCACTGTGTCCATGAAGCAAGGAGAGGGGGCGCACCGCCCCCGAGAGGCGTGCTGGGCAGGCTCCCCTGAAGGCGCCTGCCGACCCATGTGCACCCGCTCGCCCACCACCCTCCACTGGAGCCTGGCTCCCCCGACCGCTCTCCAAACACACTCACACCTGGAAAGCCAAAAATGCCAGGGCTCAGCGCCGCCCACTAGACAGCACTGCCTCCCTCAGCCGCGCGAGAGCAGGAGGCAGTCGAGGACCACTCACGTCCAGCATCAGATGTGCAAGCCAGCGTCCCAGAAACGAGTGGCTTACTACTGAACCCCACACATCCAGAGGCTTAGCGCCAGTATGAGAAGCGCTCTCTGTAGCCTGTTTCTGCAGGTGAAGGCTTAGGCCAGCCTCCTAGTTCTGTGGAAGCCCTGAGGAAGAGCCAGGGATGGAGTCCAGAATCTCCACTGCGAATCTCTGGATGCCCCACTACGCAGAGCTGGTCATAAAGGCTCCGATAATGGAATACAACACATCCAAGAAATGAACTCAGGCAGCAAGCACCCAAAACGCTGATTCCTTCTGATAAGAAAGAGAGTGATTCACATTTAAAGCAAATACTAACTTTAACCATATATTTCATTTTGTGCAGTATTAAACAGATTTTTATAACACGCTGTGAACTAGGTTCTGTTTTGTTTCGTGTTAGTAGCTAATCAGTACTTGACCAGAATGACGTTTCTTCTGTACTAAACGACTGTGTAATTGCCGTGCCAGGAGTCTGTTCACAAGCTAAGTGTGCGGAGTAGCCGAGCATGCTGCACTAGGAGGACAACTCTCTCACACGGTTACAGGGCCCGCAGCGCGCTCAGGGCCCGCAGCGCGCTTAGGGGCGCCACAGCGCGCAGGCGCCTGACGCACAGACTCCCATCTACGCACACGGCAAGCAGAGCACAGAGAGAGCATGAGCACCCATGAGGCACACTTCCGCGGAAGGAAGCGCACTACCACACACGAAGCAGGTTTTCATCGGCACTACTGTGTTCAGTGGTAAGACACCGGTTACACTGTCAGGATCTCCAAACATGAGCCTTTTTCAACCTTTCAACTATGAGTGGAACCAACAGGTTTCATATTAAACTATCATACTCACTTATTAAAAAATAATAATGTTTCATCCACACTAACAAAAGAAAAGAGTAACATTTCTGAAAAGGGGGAATAGTTCATTTCTATGTTACCTTGGAAGAAACGGCATAGCAAGCTCAGAACTACCTCCCCCCAATCTCTCCTACATCTGCCTGTCACCAAGCCCGCTTCCTAGTCCTCATTCTGACCCTCAGCCCCCACGACTTGGGGCTACAGGTACTTAGCCCATGTCTCTATATACAGAGAACAGCCTTCACCTCATGAGGATGGAGCACTCACATGCCAGCTGCCAATCAAGTGAGAGACGGCGCTCTATCGCGGCCGAGAGAAAACGGGAAGGGGAACATCTGCTTGTTCATGTCAAACTGGGCATCGTTTCATGAAGAACTAGAATTCCACTGGAAATGTGGTTCTGTCCTTGCAGATTCTAATGGAGAGGAGTCTATTTAAAATTCCCTAACTTCTTTTGTAGAAATGATCTGAGTCACGTTAAGGCATGAGTCACGTTAAGGCAACAGTGCTCCTCTGGGTCCTATTTTTGAGGCAATTTAACCAACACCTACTATAAACAAATGACTAGGCCCAGGCGGACCTCCTGCCAGGGCTGGACCCAGGGCAGCATGAAGGGAAGAGGGCCCTTGGCAAGAGTGGCGCAGGAGGCACCACTCACAGAGCGTTTCCTGTATGCCAAGCTCAGTCCGAAGGCTTGTAACCTACCAAACATAGCGTTTCACCCGTTACTGGACAGTCAGGAGAGCTAAGGTTCACGAGGTCAGGTATGCTGCAAGATTCCACCAGTTACAGGGGCCAGAATGGGCTCAGCACTCAGCCGCACCCCTCACCATCCTAACCACTTGACTCACAGGACATGCTCATAACAACCATTCTGACAAATGGGGTTTCCTGTGGAGATTCCCTTAGCTCCAAGTTTACTTGGGAAAAACTCCACAGATGTGAAGACAGATTCTTCACTGATGCCAAAGATCCCCACAGACACTCTCTCTTCAGAAAGCTCAGGATGAACAAAAAGCTGTTTACATTTCAGTACATTTGTGAAAGAAAACTTACAAACTAGAACAGTGGAATAGAAAAAATCTTATACAGCGAAGAGTCTATAAGAGTATATACTTACATGTAGTATATAAAAGTATTTAAGGCCATTTATCTTATGACCTTAGTGCATACTCAAACAACAGTCAAAAACATCATTCAAACAATATTAAAAAATATTAGAAAACTAAACTACAGTTTTAAAAAACATTAAAAAATACGACATGCATTTACGGAGGTGAAAGGAAGATACAAACGAAAAATGCCACCTGTAAGTAAAGTTTAAAACCAATTAAACAAACACCAGGTCATACGAAAAGTTACTGTAACTTCATGTGCCTAGTGTAGTGCCTTGCATGAAACAACATTCAATAAATAGCTGACGAATGACTAAAGCAAGAATCTCGGGGCGGGGACTTTATCATTTGTGAATAATGCCTACTAGTGTGGAGTCTAATGGTTTTATCAAATCATTTTCATTTTGATTATTTTAATTCCTCAAAAGATATGGTTGAGAAACTATGTAATTAACCCCTCTGCAAAGATGAGAGAAATGGCAGATTCATGATCAAAGAGAAAGTTAACAATAAAAGCAAAAACTGGAGTTCAGTCTGTCTGATTACTGATCAACGACAGCACATTAAAAAATTCACCTCAAACAATACATGCAACCTCTCTAAATAGCCTCATTAGTGGGCATAATACAAAGAGGAGTAGTAACCTTTACATTAAGTTATTCTGAATACGAAAATATGTAGTTTTACCTGTTTACAAAAGCTACAATTTCTAGATGGGAACTTAATTCATCTAGTCCACCTAGTTCCCTAGTTTTAAAACATAATGCTCACAATAATAGCCATCAGAATAAAAATCAAGATATTAAAAACCAAAAAGAAGCCTTTCTGAGATACATTAGACCTTCAAAAATCACAACCAGCTCTGTGACTCCTAAGCTCTGGAGTCAGATACACTCAAGTTCAAAAGCCGACAATCATACGTATAATTTGAGAGGCTTTGGACAAGTGATTTCATTTCTCCAAGCCTTAAGATCCTTATCTATAAAATCAGGAGACGGGCTTGCAGTTAGGGTTATATAATAAAATGTTTGGAAAATCCCAGGGCTGAGACCTGGCACAAAGAAGAATATCAACTGCAATTAGATCTCTCCTTTCTCTTGCAAGACCCTCCTGACCAAGGACCCTGGTATACAAATCACATGGATGGTGGGATCAATGTTTTAATCAACCCAGGTCTCTGAGCCACCTCACTTGCTTTTCTAGGTAAGGCATATGTAAATCTAAATGAGAGAAATCAGCAAGACCACACATGTCCCAGACACCTTAAACAAGAGTTCAGGTACGACGTGGGGAGGCAGTGGGGTGAACAGGTGCACAGAACGCAGGCGCGCAGCCACCACACGGCGCCCGGCCACGCTAAGGAGCAGCACGGAACGGGCCGCGCAGGCTCCTCCTGCCGCGCGCGGGTACAGACCGACACCTGTGACCGCACAGCCCCTGTGCTGACTGCTGCTGAGTTCAACACAACAGGGGAGGGAGTGAGGGCTCTGTACACCCTATTACAGAGCGTGTTGTGATGCACACAGAGATGGCAGTCAGGACGGAGAAGGCAGTGGCACCCCACTCCAGCACTCTTGCCTGGAAAATCCCACAGACGGAGGAGCCTGGTGGGCTGCAATGGGGTCTCTAGGAGTTGGACACGGCTGAGCGACTTCACTTTCACGTTTCACTTTCATGCATGGAGAAGGCAATGGCAACCCACTCCAGTGTTCTTGCCTGGAGAGTCCCAGGGATGGGGAAGCCTGGTGGGCTGCTGTCTATGGGGTCGCAGTCAGACACAAATGAAGCAACTTAGCAGCAGCAGCAGCAGCAGTAGCAGAATGGTCGAGAATCAACCAGGAGAGGATTCAAACTACAAATTAACTTTACTAAAAATAAGCAAAATATATACAAAGAGGCTGACAGAGCTTTATTGAGGGACATAAAAAATGAAGAGAAATATACTTTTGTAGGTGAGAAAACTGAACTACTGTAAAATATACAATTCTCCCAAAAATTAATTTATGAATTTTATGTCCCGCCAACCAAAATCCCACTGAAATCCTCTTATTGGGAGAAAGGGAACAAAACAATCTTATGATATTTCTACAAGTAGATGGGCAAGACATATGGTTAAATAAATGCACTTAAACACAATGCCAACATTGATTCTCAATGAATTAAAAAATTTAAAGACAGAAAAAAATGATGGAAAACAAGTAGGAAAAATAAATGTAAAGTTTGTGGTACAAAACATCTTTTTAACCATAATAGAAAATATAGCAATAAAGTAAAAGGCGGACAGATTTGATAACAAAATGCTTAGAACATTTTCTATATTAAAAAGATTAAAGAATGAAAAAATAAAAGGAGATCAAATTCAGGAAATCTGTAAAGTGTTCTTAAAAATCAATAGAAATATAAACACTCAAGTGGAGAAAATGAGCATTTTTCTTTCACCAAATTGAAGCTGAACACTAAATGGTGCTTCCACTTCCAGCAGAGATAAAATAGTTGATGACAAGAGCTCTCGCTTCTGTGGGCCAACTAGGAAACCAGATAAAACATAGTAATCATTTGCTTGAAGGCAACAGAGAATTGCTGAAAAGAGAATTTCAGAGGAGAGAGCTGCCTTCTCGAGCCATTTTCTACTCTGGGTTGTGCCAATTCTCAGCACAGGAAAGGCTGAGTTCCATGCAGAGCCCAGTACAAACCCTAGAGGAGCTTCACTGTGTGGGCAAAGAGGCTAAAGAGTACTTGCAGGATACGCAGGAAGCTTCATGTATACACTTGGCTTTCCCATTAGCACACATACCAAACATTGGGAACTGCCCAGAAATCTAAACATTTCTTTTGCTTTTGAAGAGTAGAGCAAGACATGAGATTTTAGAATTTGCCAGCGATAGGACAGTGTGTGGAAGGGACCGCAGGCCAAGCACTGCAGGGGGCCACGAGACACTGATGCAACCGGGAAACGGGGCACGCTGCGGTCCACGGGCCGCAAAGACTCGGACTCGCCTTAGGGACACGACGACAGCAAGAAGACACAACAGGCAGGGACCAGAGTTGTCCCTCAGAGCCTCCACAAGGGACAAGCCCTGCGAACACTCGTCACCCAAGTGAAACTGATTTTGAACTTCTGGCTTCTAAACGTTTAAGATAATACATTTGTGGTTTTTCAAGACACTGAGTGTGTGGGTATTTGTCAAAACAGCACTAGGGAACGAACACACCGGGTCATACTGCTCCTCCTGAAAACGAGGGCCAAGCTCCGGTTTCCCAGCACAGAGACCACACTGCACACAGAAGAGAAGATCCCGAGTGCTGGAAATGGGGGCAGGAGGCGGGGAGGGCAAAGGGCAGTGGGCAGAGCTCAGGGCTCCTGGAGCTGGGCCCAGCAAAGACTGAAGGGTGTCGCCTCTGACCCCTCTCCCACGGAGGACTCCCTCCTGCTTTCTCATGCGCCAGCTACGAGGTCTGAGGAGCCCAGATCCACACTGACCCTGAGCAAGTGCACACAGCTAACAAAAACCAAGAAGCGAGGAGAAAGCTCCCAGACCTGTATTTCGTAAAAAGGAAATAATTAACAGTCCCTTACACTGAACAAGGTGGTTATTCTTAACCTTTTAAAATTCTACTTACTTTTTAACCTTTGAAATATGCCCAAGACTTTTTCATATAAGTCTCAAGGCCTCTCAGTTTAAAACTCCTTCTATTTCTATAAAACAGGCCTTCTTAACTAGACATTTAACGGTTTTTCCATAAAAGCTTTCTTAGAAACTATATAATAACAATCACACTTCTCTTCCATAACCAGATATAGAATTTATACTTGCAAGAGGAAAAATAAAACACAATGTTTTCTGGAAGCTTCCAGTTGATTCAGTAACAAATATTATTTGGCCTCATTTAAGAAGAAAAATAATTCAACACTTAGGAATAGAACACTTTCATCTCAGCAATCAAAATTAGGATTTTACTTGAATACAGTAGCACATAAATGTAGCCTGAATTTCTTAACACGTGAAAGTTTATTTCAGCGATTTTTCTATATTCAGGAGAAATAAATTAAAATTCATGGACAAAAATGTTATAAACCTAATCTCATGGAAGTCATTCACCCAAGGACAAGATTCAAAAGGCAAGTAAGCAAAGGCACTGCCAGTGTGAAGACGCCCTTCATGGAGCAGCAAGATGACGGCAGCGGCTGCCACTGCCGGTGCCAGCCAAGCACCCGATCTCTGAAGATGCCTTATACGAAATCCAGAACTCCACAAGACACTGCTAACGAGAGCTCTCCCTTGAGACCAGTAACAGGCAACTACTAAGTAAAGATTCCAGAAAGTTCTACATTAGAAGATATTAGTTTGTGGAGAGAATTACGTTTGCGTATAATACTAATAGGCAAAGCAGTAAATCAAAAATAAAATTGTAAAAACAACCCCTGTATCTTAAGGGAATATTTTTACTCCTTTTAATTCAAAGTGAAACTGACTTGTTAAGTGACAGAGTTTTTCAGATGTTAGTCAGGTCACTTCAGTTCAGTCGCTCAGTCGTGTCCAACTCTCTGCGACCCCATGAACTGCAGCACACCAAGCCTCCCTGTCCATCACCAACTCCCGAAGCTTACCCAAACTCTTGTCCATTGAGTCGGTGATACCATCCAACCATGGCATCCTCAGTCATCCCCTTCTCCTCCCACCTTTCAGATGTTAACAACAATAAGAACACCACCAAACAGCTACCACTAATGAGCCTTTAGAACAGGGCCTAAAGCATACGGGATGTGCTTTCCTTAACTCTGTGAAGCTTTACAGCCAGCTTATGAAATCCTAAAACCATGAAGAGCCAGCAATCACACTTAACTAGCCAGGGCCTAAGGCCTTTCGGAGGCAGAGCAGGTGGCCCGCCCTTCTCCAGCAGGTGAAGGCCTTGGGGTGCACGCGGTGGAAGCAGAGGTCTACCCCAGCTCCAGCTCTCCAAGGCTCTCAGAACGCTCCTTGATCAGAGTGCTCCACGCCACTCCACCTCAGCCAAGAGCCCTCACTCTGATGGTCCCCACCCAGCTGCAGGGGGAGGACTGGGGTGGACGGGCTTTCTTTGAGGGGGTGAAACAAAGGCTACTTCTCTAGATGACTCGAATAACACACAAGCTACTCCCTCAGGATTTTACTTTCTGTAGGAGGCAGTGGGGATGTGTGCGTGCCTAGTCGCCCCGTCATGTCTGGCTCTCCGTGACCCCATGGACTGGAGCCTGCCCAGCTCCTCTGTCCATGGGGATTCTCCAGGCAAGGATACTGGAGTGGGTTGCCAGGCCCTCCTCCAGGGGACTGTCCCAACCCAGGGATTGAACCCAGGTCTCCCACACGGCAGGCAGATTCTTTACTGTCTGAGCCACCAGGGAAGCTCAAGAATATGAAAGTGGGTAGCCTACCCCTTCTGCAGGGGATCTTCCAGGCCCAGGAGTCAAGCCGGGGTCTCCCGCATTGCAGCTGGATTCTTTACCAGCTGAGCTACCAGGGGAGCCCAAGCTATATCACAGGTCTTCATTTTGCAACATTGATATTTTGGAAAAGTTTCTTTCTCCTGTGTCCCAGTTATTGAACCAACTTGGTTACTTTCTAGAGTTTTCTACCTCCCAACTTCCTTTCCCAGTGATTATGCAAGTGAATGCTTTATAAATGATTTGTATATAACAGACAACTAAATGTCAGTTGGACATCACCCTGGGGATTATCCACAGCCCTCTCTTTCTCAAGACATACTGCAAACAGAACTAACGTTTAAACACATAGAGCGGGCTGGTGACAGAGGCGGGACCGGAAGGAGCCTCCAACTCTCAGCCCCCGCTCCCTTCACAGCTCTGCTCTTTCCAGGCATCCGACAGCAAGCCCCGCCCGGAGCCCAGCAGGACAGGAGCAGAGTTAGTGTCATAAATGTTACCAGGATTCACAGCTGCAAATGCAACTCAGTACTATAAAGCTTTAACCGTCACAAGTACAACTACATATTTCAGTCTTTCCTACACGGAGAAAAGCATTTCTAAAAGCAGAAACAAAACCACAACCAAAGTAGAATCAACACGTCATTTTATAACTTTTTAAAACAAAATAAGGTTGAAAAATCTTGCAACTATTCCCACTGTATAACAGGAAATAGCAAATCAATGAAAAGGATAAATATTCCTATCCAACTATTTTAAAATTTTTGATACTAAAGCAATAAAAAGAAACAGACACAAAAACTGTACATAACTTGGCTGACCCCAAGAGCCTTGTCACCAATTAAGTTGCCTTCACTCGGAGACAGCTTTGCCTAAAACAAAGATACCATCTGTTTTACCTAAAACTTTAAGATGCTCTATTTTCTTGTCAATTCAGAAATCACATCTGTAGCCATTTTCTGAAAAGACAGCAAAGACATTATGTTTATGGGTGACTGCATAAGGAATGATGTTCAATCAAAATGTAATTTTCATCTACTAGAAGAAAACTTCATTTCTCCAGTGACTATAACGCCGTAACTTTGGAGGGACGCACAGTACATAAACAGGCTGATTTTCACAAATAAAAAGATCTTAGAAGTTAACGCAGTAAAATAAGGTTGTTTTGTTGCCAAAGACAAAAATGGCAAATGTTTGTATTCACTTTGTATCTCCCTGTTGACAAATGAAAATCTATCTTGTGTGAGGTTTTCTGGTGAAGAGCAAACCGCTGTGTACTGGTGCTATGTCTCCCCAAGCTAGTGAGCCATCTTGTAAGAGGTAAAAACATGAAAACAACAAAACAAAAGCACTCTCTCTTTTCACAACACTTATACACAATATCGGTTCTAGGACAGAAACTTTACACTCCCAGGAACGGACGGAAGAAGAAACAAAACACTAGAGAAAACGCCACTCACAGTGAAGGAGACACCAAGTCACAAGGGATAAAGAGCACGTTTCTAAGAAAACACACACGCCATCCAAACGCCTACAGTACTCTGAGTACATGTGAAGCACCTACAAAATACCAACATCTAAAACCAAGTACGTTTCAGTTCAAAAAGTACCCCAATTTCACATTTTGTTTTCTTGCCTAAAAAATAAAATAAAGCTGCTCTCCAAATAAGGGTGAAGTAAGTCCAAAGGCCCCATTTAACACGCCTCTTTTATCACAAGGCTGTGAAGTGTTCTGAAGTCCAGGATGGGCTTGAAGCCCTCCCCGACTTGTCAGGGTGGGCCACCTTCACTAGCATCCTCCTCCTTGCTGCTCTGGTAGTGCACGATTTACTAATCTGCATTTAGAAGGAGAAAGAAATCTGGTTCAGAGGAATGGAAGACTGGAAGGAGCCGCGTCTTCTCCGTCTGTGCTTGGCACTGCTCTGTGTTAGCGGTTTCAGAAGGCGCAGCGGACGCTGGGAGAAGGGCGAGAGGACAGAGGGTAAGAGTGCAGAGCCACGAGAAATGCGCAGCCGGGGAGCCACACCCGCACACGCGCGGCCCTCCCAGACCCTCCCGACACAGACACTCAGGGGACTCGCTTCCGCACTTCCAGATTGCGCAGCTCCAGCTAACGGCGGGAGGGAGCTCGGGGTCCGCAAGCAGGAACAGAACAGAGCCGCTCACAATCGGCACTGCCCGCGGGCACACCAAAGCCAGTGCCAGCTCTTCTTTGACAGTTTTATCTCCTTTACAAATTTTTCTTAGATTCTACAAATTACTTTCAAATACCATAACTGGAAATTATTATACTCCTTAGATATAGGTGACAGTCCCCAAGCTAACTCTGCCTTCGTATTGTAAGGCATCAAAATAATACCATCCTTCTACACAGACAGAGGCACACGTTACTTCTCTCCATCTTCAGCACTTTCTTGACTGTGGTCCTCGGAGTAATTATAAGATGCGGTATTCAGTGTGCAAAATCACCTTAATTTCATTAGACAAATCACACAACTAAAACTTGAGTGTAAACTTAATTCTCTGTATGATAATCTGACATCAATAAACTAGTACCACACAGCTAGTTATAAAGTTTGATTTAAAGTATAAACAATAAAAAGGCAATTAAAACATAGCACCTTAGCAAATGTTCTCTGAACTCACAACTACTTCGCCATTGCTCTTAAACAAATAAACTTTAAATATTTAAAATAGTCTGTTCAATCACTTTTCAAAATAAAATCTAAACCTAATAAATCTAAAATAGTTTTGTACTGAGGAAAAATGAAAGCAGACTAATCATAACGACCTGGGAAGAGTCTGAGCGTTTCAAGTTTAAGTAAAATTGATAAAGGAATGATTTAAGATACTACGCTCTGAAAGCACTAAGGAGAATCGTTTAGGAAACAACATGTGAGTCTGGGAGTAGCCTACTGACAAACACTGTCTGCAGACATATAAAGGACAGCCAAAATGTATATGTAGTCGATAATTATATTACTTAAATCGTTCCACCATAAACTTTAAACTGGTTAATGAAGAGTTATAAAAATTATTACTTCAGGAGGTACAAGAATGGAATAAGCAATGCTGTTTGTTTCGAAAAGTCAGCAGCTAACTGTGTCTGTGAGCAGGAGACGGGATACAGCGATGTGGACAGATGGCACTGCTCAAACTGCACAGACTTCCTGAGAGGCAACATTTTCCTAGAGATCTTTGAAAGGGATAAAGTCAGACAGAGAAGAGTCGAGGCACTCTAACATCTTGGTAATAATCTGATGCCAGCCGGAAGAATCACGGTGGCTTCTATACCTTTCGGGGGGAACTCACTAATTATGTCAAACAATTTCATCCCTCTTCAAACCACTAATCTACAGTTGTACAAGATTTTTCAAAGTTCTTTTGGTGGCAAAACTTAACTGAACTGATATGAAGCTATATATAACTACTTATTCCTTTTAATCTGAATATTCAGAATTTTTAAAGTATTTGATGAGTTTTGCCCTGGACTCTGAAGTATTATATAGTACGCCATATGTGTGTTCCTATCAGGTTCCTGCAAGTTTAGAAATTCTGAGTCCACATATAAACATCCAGCCCTGACGGTTTCAGGTAAAGGCTTAAGGACTCGTATTTACAGGCTATACCGTAATGTGAGTTACATACTACTTGTCGATTCTGTCCATATTCTGAGCAAGAAAGAACCAACGAGTAAAAGAGGGGGGAAGAGGCACTCATCCCACACAGTGCTACCGAATCTGGCACGGAACGGCCAACCGACTGAACCACGGAACACGTGTGCTTCGGCACGGCCGTGAGCAGGCCACTGAGGAACAGCGGCTGATGAAGAGCTCTGTGTCCTCCGCACGTGATGAAGAGCTCTGTGTCCTCCACACATGGAACCCCCAGGCCCCAACAGGACACACGTCTGCTTCTGTGAGACACCCCTTCCGCTCTTTCTCTATGTGTAACTGTGTCACATTCAATGACGTTTCGGTTTTGGAATATACAGAAAACTCCGCTTCTTTAATAGCTGTGATTGATGTGACTTCTCCTTTCCTAATGTTTACTTCTGGCTGTGTCTGGTCTGAGATGCAGCTCCTGGACTCCTAAGCACGTGAGCTCCAGAGCTGAGGTGCAGGGACTCAGCTGCCCCACGAATGTGGGTCTTGGTCCACCACCAGGGGCTGACCCATGTCCCCTGCCTGGGAAGGCAGACTCTTAACCACTGAAACACCAGGAAGTCCCTGATAGGATTTTTCTATCTGACTGCTAAGATAGTCTTGGGGACATATTTTAAAGATGCTTTTAATACTCAGGACTGATGTATTCAGCACAGATCTGTTTCTATAATACACAAAACACAAATCCACTCTGAGCTGAAGGGAAAAGGAAAGGGTAAGCCAATGATCAGAAAATATGGCAGCTGCCCTGTGGCCTAGTTAATAAGCTCAGTGAGCACACACTACCAGTTGGCTACTCCATAGCCATTCTCACTTTCTACTTTGCCTAAAGAAACCCAATTTTACTTCGGATCACAACAATCCTAGCTTAAAAAAAAAATCAAAACATTTGATCTCCCACGCTTGGGGTAGGCCACGTGATATAGTTCTGGCCAACAAAAAATCTAATTGGAATTCAATAAGTAGTGAAAGTGAAAGTCAATCAGTCGTGTCTGACTCTTTGTGATCCCATGGACTGTTTAGTCCATGGAATTCTCCAGGCCAGAATACTGGAGTGGGTAGCCTTGCCCTTCTCCAGGGGATCTTCCCAACCCAGGGATCGAACTTGGGTCTCCTGCATTGCAGGTGGATTCTTTACCAGCTGAGCCACAAGGGTGGAGCTTCCTAGAAAGTTATTCTGCATGTGTGTGCGCGTGTGTGTGTGTGTGTGTGTGTGCGTGTGTGTGTGTGCTCGTGCGCACGCACATGCTCAGTGGTTCAGTCATGTTCAACTCTTCGTGACCCCATGGACTGTACCCCACCAGGCTCCTGTCTATGGAATTCTCCAGGCAAGAATGCTGGAGCAGGTTGCCATGCCCTCCTCCAGCGGATCTTCCCGACCCAGGGATCAAACCTCTGTCTCTTGGACTTCTGCAGTGACAGGTGGATTCTTTACCACTGTGCCACCTGGGAAGCCCAGAAATTTACTATATCACCAATTTAATAAAGATCAGCAGGCTCATTTGGCATAACTTTCATCCTTTGCTCCTCCCCACTCCTGGCTGGAACACAGATGCAATGTCTGAAAAAGCAGCAACAATCTTAAGACCATAAGAACAACAGCTATAGGCTCAGGAAGGCAGAGAGCTGAAAGGTAAAAAAAACGCCTGATTCTTTAATGACCCCATGAGATACATCGCAAGTCCCGGACTGCCCACCTCGAAACTTGCACATCAAAAAATTTACCTGCCTTCGATTTTTGTTGTAGGCAGTTGAATGCAACCCAAAGTGATTCATTAAACACATAAAAAATAATACTGGGTAACATAGGGAAGCCAACTAGTACCAAAAACTTAAAGTAACACTGAATGTAAGAGATAATTCTCCTAAAGTAGAAAATTCCCCATAAAGATTCATCACTATAGACATGCTTCTCCTTAAAGGGTTGTTTATTTTTTAAACAAGTCCTTAACTGCCTGTCAAATAATCCACATAACTCCTTCCTCATAACTGTCACCTCCTCCATTTCAATTTTTAGTTTTCAATTCAGTAAACATGTCCTACAAGCCAAGCACTTTTCCTTATTTGACTCAACTGATCACAACTTCTTCCATTCAAACAAGTCATCTTCCTTTCCTCCATGGGACTCGGAAGAGAGATTTCATAAAAACATAAAATGAAAATCTCAGGATTCACCAATCCCATTCTGCTTTTATTAAAAAAAATAAAAGCAAGTTTGGCATCTTTGTAAAACTTCTTTATGAACACAGAAGTAAATGTAGAAAAGTGAAAGCGTTAGTCGCTTTCATGTCCGACTCTTCATGACCCCATGGACTGTAGTCTATGCAATTTTCCAGGCAAGAATCCTGGAGCGGGTAGCCATTCCCTACTCCTGGGTATCTTCCCAACCCAGGGATCGAACCTAGGTCTCCTGTATTCCAGGCATATTCTTTACTGTCTGAGCCATCAGGGAAGTCCCAGCATAGAACATCTGACAAAGTCACTGATAGCGCTGATGAACACTGACATCTTTAACACTCTCTTCACATCTATACATGACTATTTCTGCAGGGTGGCCCTCTCCCAGCACACTGTCTGGTCCAAACGCTCCTGGCACACACTACTAAGTGCCTTTCCCGAGACCGTGAGGCGCCATGTTTAGGATGATGAGCCAGGCTCAGCCTCTGCCTTCAGGAGGCTTATAGCGAGTCTCGCCACATCGCACACGTAGCGAGAGAAGCAACGGTGAGTAAGGACATGCTCCTGTGAGAGCGCGCGACACCCAGCCCTGACCCAAGGGCATCAGGAAAGGCCCCAGAGGGCGCAGCACCAATGCTGAGTTCTCAAAGACAATCAGGAACGGATCGAGCCGGGGGTGGGGGTGGGGGGTGTGTGTGCATATGCGTGTGTTTGGGGGCAAGGTGGAAAGGGTTTTTGTTTATTTTTTTCCAGGGAGCAAAGACCTGTAAGTAAGACAAAACATAGCCAGTCAAAAAAACTGATAGGTTTTGAAAGGTTAGAGCTCATGGTGTAGGCTAGAGTATCCTATGGAAGATGATACAAGAGAAGTCAAAATGCAGACAGAAAAGCCAAGTTAAAGACTCTGGGAATTTTTCTTTAGGGCAATGGGAAAAAGAAGGGTTTTGAGCAGGAGAGCTAACACTTGCTGAGTGCCTACTAAGCACTAGATCCCATATAATTAAGTTCATATACATAATCTTACTTAATTCCTCAAACAAATGTATGCAGCAGGGACACACCCAAGGGAGAAAGAGCTGGCACTGAATAAATACGGACAAAATTGAGATACATTTAATAAACAACACAAGAAGACACCATGTTTGTCTGGATCCAAGTTGAAAGTGAAAGAGAAGAGACAAAAATAATCACAGTAAGCCCGTGATTTCCTGTGCAAACAAACAGACTTTTAAGCGTGAAAGGGGACACTAGATGAAAACCTAGAGCACACGATCACTTCCAAGCTGAGGCCCAGGTTCCTGGCCTGGGGAACTGGATGAGGATGCGAAAATTTTATCACAGAGCTCGGGACCACAAACCAAGTTCAGGCAGAGGGGAATTCCAGGTAAACACACTGAGGCAGAGGAGTGGAGCCGCCCGCAAGGCCTGCGGGCGTGTGGGTCTAGGCGGCCCGGCACTTCTCAGCAGAGCTGCTGTGCGTTTTTTGAGGCAGTGGGGCAGTGGCAATGAGTGACGGCAATGGGGAGGAAATACCACTCTCACCACAAGCTCCTGACTTTGAAAGCTTCCCAAGGCAACACGGCCGTTTCTAAGGTCTCCACATGCTCCGCTTCTCTGCCTCTTCCAGGTGTCACCATAATTCGAAGCTGTAGCTCAATACACCATTAGCAAACTGCCTTCACATTACAGAAATTCTGCCAAAACTAGGTGGGAAATTCTGATCCAGTTCAGTGATCAAATTTACAATAGTGATTTGGATTTTCACTATGTCTAATTATTTCCAATGCCTTCTTAATTTTGATGCACTTATCAGTCAGGTGAGTTAAGTTTAGCAGGAACATTTTTTAAATTTCCTTTTTAAAAGAAGAAAAGAATATCTGTGGTATGCTTTATAAATGTTTTCATATTTGAAAATGCCTCTTTGTTACTTTCACATATGAAAGATAACTTTGAGTAAAAAATGATTTCAAAACTCCACAGACCTGTTATAGCGCAGAAATCTAAGTCAGTCTAGCTTCTGTGCCATATTACACAATATCTGTCTTTCTGCCTGGGTACTTTTACAAAATGTCCTTTTCCTTTTAATTGAAATAAGGTACCAAGATGCACTAGGGGTGACTCTCCTTTCATTTACATTACCAAGAACTCAGCCCTTTTCATCTACAAAGCAAGGCCTCCTCAGCTCAGAACACTTTTCATTGTATCTTTGATTACTGCATCTGCTAACATTTTTCCTACAGAAAACCCACGATTCTTCTGCTGAACTCTTGTCCCTCATCCCTGTCACTGTCCTCCTTCCCCTGCATTCCTGAAGAGCATCTCTTTCTTCATGTCGCTGACACACCCTTTCACCATGTCAGCTTCACTCCTAAATAGCACTAATGAAGATTCTGTCCCTCTCATCCTAACAGTCTCCTCATCTGACACCCCCGCTCCCCCTTTCTATAGCATCTTGCCATTTTTGTCTTCCACTGTTACTTTTTCCTTAGGGATTATGACTCAAACTGAGAATTACAAAGAGTTTAAATTTTTTTTTCCTGGTCTCTGTAATAAACTATTTTAACATAAATTGTTCTTCTCAGTCTTCATGTTACCCCAATTTTCAGAATTCTGTAGAGCTTTTTCACAAGCTCTCCTATGGTAATTTCCCATTTACTTCTTATAGAAACAGACATCCACCTAGATCCTGTGTGTGAGAAAGGTGCCTCACGGTCTTCAGGGCAGTACTGGCTCAAGTTCCTCTCTTGTCTAGAGTTAGTTACTTCACAAATATTTGTTGATCACCTGTTATTTGCCAGGGCATTCAAAAATAAAAGTTCCCTGCACTCATGAAGCTAACATTTTAGCAAGAGAGATGGAAAACCAGAAATAAAGGAAATAATCAGTTTGTTCTTAAGGCCTGAAGGATGCAAAGAAGATGCAGCGACAGAGGAAAGAATGAGTGAAAGGTACGCTCTCAGGCACAGGGGCGGCCTGACTGACGCTCCCGGAAGGCTGCTGCGCAGGGGGCCGCCGTCTGCAGCGACGGGTCTTCTATACCAGCTCTGCTGCTCTGGAAAAGCACAGGGCTTCTTCCTTCAGCACGCAACGTCAGGTATTCTCCTGGCCCACGCCACCGACAGCGCTTCCCCCGAGCAGACCCTGTGCTAGGTCAACGCTCTATCACCGGCTCCCCTATTTGCTCCTGCCCACTTTATTTCTGGCAGATTCAGTCCCCAAATCGGCTGTAAAGTACAGGCACAGTGAAACCCGTCAATGTGATTAAGGCTGGCTATAGCTCTGTTAACTGAAAGGGTTAAACCTGACTTGAAAAGTAGAACGTCTTAAAAAAAAAAAAAACAACTATTTATTTTTAATTGAAGGATAACGGCTTTACAGAAGTTTGTTGTTTTCTGTCAACATGAATCAGCCATAGGTATATCTTTAAGGACATCTTCCATCAGTCATCATTCTGCAGACCTTCACCATAAAAGACTTCATCATAAACCATACAAATATGTCTCATGCCCCAGTCTACTGATGCAAAAGCAAAGCTTCTGCTTTGATTATGGGATCACTAATTGGCATTCTATGTCATATTTTCTGCATAACCACGGAACGTGAAGTCACTCAGTCGTGTCCGACTCTTCACGACCCCATGGACTGTAGCCTACCAGGCTCCTCTGTCCGTGGGATTTTCCAGGCAAGAGTACTGGAGTGGATTGCCATTTCCTTCTCCAAGGGATCTTCCCAACCCAGGGATCGAACTCGGGTCTCCCACATCGTAGACAGACGCTTTACCGTCTGAGTTTCTAGCCTAGTTTTTCTAAAGAAGACCAGGAATTTAAATACTCAAAAATATTCGGCAATCTGAGCACAGAGCGCTTCTACATCTTTACAATTTCTTCCCAAACCTTCTGTAGGCGTCTTGTCCGTATTTATCGGTGACTTACCGTTACTGAAAATTTCCAAATCACTCAACTTTATGATTAAACCAACTTTACACTTAATTCATCAGTTTAATAAAAATCAGATCGTGAGAGAACAGTAACAGGAAAAACTGACTGGGGAGTAAGTAACTGCTTTCAGGTGATCCCACGGTTCAGCTGAACTCCTGGCGGGGGAGAAGCCCCAGCCGGCTAGCCAGCGGTCTGTTGGCAGCAAGGGCAGGTGCCGTGGGCACAGAGCACCCGTTGGTCTAGCTGGCCAGTTAAGCGGGATTTGTAAACAGAGACCTGAGGCACGGAGGATGAAAGGGAAGGACAGCTGCCTCTTGAGCTACAGAAGGCAGCACTCTTTCGTCCGTTTCTCCTGTACCAGAATCTCAAAGCCTTGTGCTCTGTGCTCAGCCACGTCCGACTGTGCGACCCCGTGGACTGTAGCCCGCCAGGCTCCTCTGCCCATGGGATTCTCCAGGCAAGAAAGAACACTGCAGTGGGTTGCCATTCCCTTTTCCCGGGGATCTTCCCAAACCAGGGATCAAACCTGGGTCTTCCACACTGCGGGTGGATTCTTTACCATCTGAGCCACAGGGGAGCCCCTTCAAAGCCTTGTGGGTGGACCTAAAGGAATCAATCTCCACGCCTGCTTTTAGGAGCCTGCACGCCATTTTTATTTCTGTTTATCACTGGCTGGTGAGCAGGTGCATTTTTCAGTCCAGTGTGACCAGCACTGCAGTCTGCAGTCATCTTAGACTGCCGCAAGGGTGCCCGTCAGGTCAAGGCTTCGGTGCTCCTTTGATTGTCCAACATCTGAACTTTAATAAAAACCCAGAGTCAATTTCAGGGTTCCTAGTCAGTCACCATATAAAATCAAAGTGTCAATATAGGTCAATGTGAGATTGGAAGAGTATTTTAGGAGCTAATACACATCATTCCTGATAAACTAAATAGAAATATTAGAAGTAGGGAGAACAATGTGAGAAAGGCGGAGTCTTTCCTCCTCTTCTCTCCTCAAAGATCTGTTTTCCTTAAAAGTCAGGGAAACAGCAGGCCAGTAAATGACTGATTTAGAACGGCAAACTCTAGACAAGGTTATTTTATTTTGCTTATCAGACATGATTGTTCCCAAACCGTTCCGACTACTAGGCAAAGAAGTTTTAACACAAAATGTACCATGTGGAAGGTGGTACATTTCTTCCAATCCCCTAAGAAACTTTGGTTGTTTAAATAATGTACTATATTCCACTCAGTCATCTGGTTAAAACATCCTCTCTAAAATAGTCCAGATAACAAACAGGCTGAAAAGTGTTTCTGGATAATCAGAGAACTGGTCAAGCTACATCTTAAAAACAGTCAACGTCAACAAAACACAACTCAGATGGAACGCAGATAAAAATACACAAATACCATTCAAAAGTAATTAATACTTAAACAGAATAGTATCTCAGAGGAGAGTCTGGGAACTCCTCCTTCAAGTCCAGTAGTGAACACTAATTTGCAAACAGACTACTGGAGAAGGAAATGGCAACCCACTCCAGTATTCTCGCCTGGAGAATCCCATGGACAGAGGAGCCTTGCGGGCTACAGTCCACGGGGTCGCAGAGAGTCGGATACGACCGAGCGACTTCACTCACTCACTCACAGACTATGCACTTAGCACCCAGACAGACTTGGACTAGGCCAGCTCATTCGTCTCCAGGACTGTTGGTCAGGGCCCCCCTGGGGCTCAGGAGTAAAGCATCCACCTGCCAATGCAGAAGACGTGGGTTCGATCCCTGGGTCAGGAAGATACCCTTGGGAAGGAAATGGCAACCCACTCCAGTCTTCTTGCTGGGAAATCCCAGAGACACAGAAGCCTGAGGAAGCTTCAGTCTATGGAGTTGCGAATGAGTCGGACACGACCATACAACTGTCATTAACAATTCCTCCATTAAAGACAAGTTATAAACTAGTTTTCTAAGCAAGGGTTCAGTGTCAGAGCCTAGAGAATCGTGTATTCTATTATCACCTTGAATTCCCTTGTGATAATTATAAAATGTAGCCATTTCCAAGGGAAAAATAAGAAACAAAAAAAAACCTTCTTGATTGTATCCATTTATTTTTCTGCTCACTAATGTGAAGACATTTCCACACTAGCTTTCTAGTACACGACAAGACTTGAGCTCGAACCTCATAAACCATGAGCAGCAAGCACAACCCTCACACTAATTATCACTGTTAACACTGCTTCATCTCCCCCAAAGAAAAAGCCAACATTCCAAACAAAACAATTAGGCTCTGAACTTGGTTTCTTCACTTAAAACTTATGTTTAAATAACTGGTAGAGATGTTAGGTACTTCCTTAGATATATTCTGATTTTATGCTCCAAAATCCATCAAAAAATGCTCCAAAGCCTTGAACCTCATCCCACTAGTGGAAAACTACTATCAGAATAACCGTGTCTGATGACAATATTAAACATACAATGGCAAAAACCATGACATTATATCACAACATTATAAATCAATTTTCCTCCAATTAAAAAATACAAAATGCAGAATTAGGCCAATAGTCTATGTCAACAACAATAGCAAAACTCTTATGACAAAGTAAACTCTTTCAGGTATATGGGTGTATCTTTTGAATCCATTCATTCTTTAGAGACCCCAAGAATGCAATCCCAACAAAGTCAACTCTGAAGAATGCAGTGGTGCTAAGATGCGATGCCAAATTTGTCAAGTCTCATGGTATTATACTCTGAAATCTCAAATGAACAGCTGTCTAAATGCTGAACAAATTTAAAGTATATTGAATTACTGCTTATTTTTATTTATATTAGTATTTAGTGGTTTGGGAGTCTTCTGCCACTCAGCCTCCAAATGTCAGATGAAAGATTCTATTGAGGAGAAAAATACCAGGATACCACATCTTCACATAGAATGTGAACCATATTCTATGCATCTGTGGTATCTGAAGTTTAATCTTTTCTTCAAGCAATAATACAATGTGTTGTAACACATCTTTGTTAAATTCTCACCATGCTATCACACCACAGGCACAGCGGTGGACATAAAGGAACCCTCCAGGAGTTTAGTCTTGTGGGACACACTTCAGTTACACCGGCAGAAAAAAGCCAGCATCAACCCCCAGTCACACGACTGAGCTGCGCCGGACCCGCCTGGACGAGACGCTGGGGCCAGCACCGGGCCAGCACCATGACGGGATGAGGCCCCGGGTGTCTTGGGAGGAGGGGGCGTTTGTTTGGTTTTGCCCATGGGAAACACGTGAACTCTGAGGCCAGTGTGAGCTGTGGGAGGTCCTCTCCCAAGCCGCTGCCATTCTTTCCTCTGTGTCCCTACATGTGCCTCCCATCAGGCAGTGGAGAGTAACCACCACCCCCCCTCACCCCCCAGGTGGCCTCCCTGACTTCTCGACTTTCGAGTCTAGGTCTGAAGCCTTGCCATTTCTATCCAAGTAACTTTTTCAGAGTGGCTTTGGATAGACTCGTCAGAGAGCTGAATTATAGTTAATGATCTAGGTACAGAGAAAGGCCTAGGGACAGTAAGCTATTACTGTAGTTCATGCAAAACATAAAGGATTGGTCAAAACCAAAAGCAATAGAAAGAGAAGAGGATGGATGTCAGAGATGAGTAAAGCTAAAATCCAAAAGACTCTCTGATTGATGACAATTCAGGATTAAGAAAAAATAAAAGTCAATGTGGGTTCTGGCGCTTCAGAACCTAGACAGCGGAAAAGAAAATGATGCTGTCAATCAAGGTCCTCCAACAAATGAATGGCAACACTTCAAGTGAGCGGGGTATTGAGTGCCTGTTCTGGAATTCTGTCCTTTTTAATCTGGCTGATATTCTGAAGTAACCTAAGCCTAGAAAACACTGATTTCCTTTTTGTCTCCACATGGTTAATGCTATCTTTTCTACTTAATTCATTTTTTTTTTCCTGGCCAAAAATGATGTTCAGTTTAGTTCAGTAGCTCAGTCGTGTCTGACTCTTTGCGACCCCATGAATCACAGCACACCAGGCCTCCCTGTCCATCACCAACTCCCGGAGTTCACTCAGACTCACGTCCATCGAGTCAGTGATGCTATCCAGCCATCTCATCCTCGGTCGTCCCCTTCTCCTCCTGCCCCCAATCCCTCCCAGCATCAGTCTTTCCCAATGAGTCAACTCTTCACATGAGGTGGCCAAAGTACTGGAGTTCAGGACTCCTAACTAATGAATACTTTTCTAATAATTGGAAGCATATAAAGGTAAGTTCGTAATAGTGATTTCAAACTAAAAACTTATCTACTTGAAAAAGGTAAACTTTCGGATTCACAGACGCCAGCTCGTACTGTTTTGACTATACTTGTGCCTTCGGTGTTCAGTCGCTCAGTCTTGTCTGACTCTTGGTGAACCCAGGAACTGTAGCCCGCCAGGCTCCTCTGTTCATGGATCTCCCAGGCAAGAATACTGTAACGGGTGGCCACTTCCTCCTTCAGGGGGATCTCCCTGACCCAGGGATCAAATCTGCGTCTACCTGTGGATTCTTTACTACTGAGCCACCAGGGAAGCCCTTTTATTACATACTTGGTGGCATTTCACAGTATCCACCATTAAAGAAAGTTCCTTTATGCCCTGCCAGGCCACACGGCTTGCAGACCTGTGCTGTGTTCACGCTGTCCTGCCTGAGCAGACGGAATACTGAGAGGAGACTGAAATCTCCTTGTGTGTCTCAGACTTTCAGCTTGCAGCCTCAGTCCCTAATCTTGTTAAGTCTTTGTATTAAATGTTCTCACAATTGGCTTCCTTAGGCAGCTGTGAACATAAAGAGAAACAGCAACATCTCTGTGTATTTAAGAATTAAGGCTAGACCATTTATGACTTGTTCAGGGTACCCTAACTTTTAATTTGCAATTTCATATGCTTTCTGTACAAAAGCTAAGAATGTATTTACTATACAGCTCACATAACCTTGTGAACTAAATTAGGCACACGGGCAAGTGCTATGTCACTTTCAGCAAATCATGGACTACTTTACATACTCACAAATGAAATCATATCAGGTTATAGCTATAACTAATGCTGCCAAAAGCATGATCGAATTCATTTTACATGTATTATTTAAACTGCATGGGTTTAGACCAATGTTTCTGAATCTTTTGTCAGAACTGCCGACTTAAAGCCTGAGCAGCACAGACGAGAGCGCTGACTCCCAGCACCTGCAAAACAGATCCAGAGGCTCTCCCGCTTTCAAGGGCGCCAACAGGCCTCAGTCTTGACCGACTTTACCAAAAGAGCAGCAGCTCATGTAATTTGTGGCTAACAAGTAAAAAGTGGATTTAAAACCAAAAATGTAAGTGGTTTTATTCATGAGGTTCTAGAGTTCAAAAAGTACAGTAAAGATAAAAAAAGAATCTGACAATCCTAAGTAATTTCCAACACACTTAACTATGGAAACAGTAGCACTGACATTTGGTACAAAAGAACTCTAAAGATATAATATTAAAATGAAGAACACTATTTAAACAGAAACTATTTAAAATGAAATATCAAGAAGTGCCTGTTTTCCTAATAGACTCAAAAAGTCTATGCTTATTTTTGTTCATTATTAAAGCTCAAAAATATATTTATCCTCAATTAATAGGCTTCTGTCTTCTTTCTCTCTCTAGCATCAGGAAAGCTTGAGTCTCACTCACAGCTGGCCAAGGCAAGGGCTGCACAGAGAAGAGACACCACAGAGCGTGGCTGTCCCCCCGATCCCGGCACAGCCCACCTGCCCTGACAGGCGCCCAGGGAGACAAGGGGCACGGGTGGAGCGCGGCTGTCCCCCCGTCCCAGCACAGCCCACCCGCCCTGACACGCGCCCAGGGAGACGAGGGGCGGGGGTGGAGCCCGGCTTCCTAAGAGCACATAGGTCATTCTCAGTCAGCAAAAAAGGAGATCTGCTGCCACCAGAATAGGAAAAGATAAAAAAGGTAATAGATAAGAGGATTACGCCTAAAGCCAAGTAGATTTACTGACACCACAGTTTATTAGGGACACAATATATTAAGAATTGCCATACAATCCCAAATTCATCAAGACATTACTTAAGACAAAGCAAATGTTTTATAACTGATTCTTCTTTCAGTATCATTATCCTTTCATCCGAACTATGGCTTGGCTATATGAAAGCTTTCAAGACTTTAGCAAGACTAAACTTAATACTTAAATTTTCTTTTCAAATTAATCCCTTCTTTTTCTGTCAGCCAAAAGAGATGCTAAGTTTCTTTAGTATTACTTTAGTGACGCCCAAGTATTACGGAAATATACCCTTGCTCTAAGGTGTGGCCTGAACCTGCTGCGAGTCCCTTCGCAGGGAAGACGTGTAGTCAGCGAAGGCTGCAGTCTGTGTGTAACCAAGCTCAGCTCGCCTAGCAACTGCGGAACTTCTGCAATCACTCTGATCCCATTTATTTTAAAATACCCTTATTAAAGTGTACCTAGTGAAAATAATGCATTACACTTCACAATTAGTCTTTTATTCTAAAATTTATGAGAGGTGATATTCAATTTCTCAATTTAGAAAATAAAAACTTATATTACCAAACTATAAGGTGGCAAGAATACACAGAAGAACTGTACAAAAGAGATCTTCATGACCTAAATAATCACGATGGTATGATCACTCACCTAGAGCCAGACATCCTGGAATGTGAAGTCAAGTGGGCCTTAGGAAGGATCACTACCAGCAAAGCTAGTGGAGGTGATGGAATTTCAATTGAGCTATTTCAGATCCTAAAAGATGATGCTGTGAAAGTGCTGCACTCAATATGCCAGCAAATTTGGAAAACTCAGCAGTGGCCACAGGACTGGAAAAGGTCAGTTTTCATTCCAATCCCTAAGAAAGGCAATGCCAAAGAATGCTCAAACTACCGCACAATTGCACTCATCTCACATGCTAGTAAAGTAATGCTCAAAATTCTCCAAGCCAGGCTTCAGCAATACATGAACCGTGAATTCCCTGATGTTCAAGCTGGTTTAGAAAAGGCAGAGGAACCAGAGATCAAATTGCCAACACCCGCTGGATCATCGAAAAAGCAAGAGAGTTCCAGAAAAACATCTGCTTCTGCTTTACTGACTATGCTAAAGCCTTTGACTGTGTGGATCACAATAAACTGTGGAAAATCCTGAAAGAGATGGGCACACCAGACCACCTGACCTGCCTCTTGAGAAACCTGGATGCAGGTCAGGAAGCAACAGTTAGAACTGGACATGGAACAACAGACTGGTTCCAAATAGGAAAAGGAGTACGTCAAGGCTGTATATTGTCACCCTGCTTATTAACGTATATGCAGAGTACATCATGAGAAACGCTGGGCTGGATGAAGCACAAGCTGGAATCAAGACTGCCGGGAGAAATCTCAATAACCTCAGATATGCAGATGACACCACCCTTATGGCAGAAAGTGAAGAGGAACTAAAGAGCCTCTTGATGAAAGTGAAAGAAGAAACAGAAAAAGTTGGCTTAAAGCTCAACATTCAGAAAACGAAGATCATGGCATCCGGTCGCATCACCTCATGGCAAATAGATGGGGAAACAATGGAAACAGTGTCAGACTTTATTTTGGGGGGCTCCAAAATCACTGCAGATGGTGACTGCAGCCATGAAATTAAAAGACGCTTACTCCTTGGAAGGAAAGTTATGACCAACCTAGATAGCACATTAAAAAGCAGAGACATTACTTTGCCAACAAAAGTCTGTCTAGTCAAGGCTATGGTTTTTCCAGTGGTCATGTATGGATGTGAGAGTTGGACCATAAAGAAAGCTGAACACCGAAAAACTGATGCTTCTGAACTGTGGTGTTGGAGGAGACTGCAAGGAGATCCAACCAGTCCATCCTAAAGGAAATCAGTCCTGAATCTTCACTGGAAGGACTGATGTTGAAGCTGAAACTCCAATACTTTGGCCACCTGATGTGAAGAGCTGACTCATTTGAAAAGACCCTGATGCTCGGAAAGATTGAAGCCAGGAGCAGATGGTTGGATGGCATCACCAACTCAATGGACGTGAGTTTGGGTAAACTCCGGGAGTTGGTGATGGACAGGGAGGTCTGGCAGGCTGCAGCTCAAGGGGTTACAAAGAGTCGGACACAACTGAGCAACTGAACTGAAATGATACTGTGTATCTGGGTACTGACTGATTGATACTTGGGATCACTTTAAAAAGATAACTTGGTTAAATAATTCTCAATAAAAACATAAAATGTTTTTTGTAAATCTAAATTAAATGTCCCATTTTTAGGTTGACTGAGCACCTTTCCCATTTAAAGATAAATCTACAGTGTGAAAATGAGGCAGTTTTACAAGCACAATGATAGTTATCTAGTAAACAATTTACAGTAGGAACACTTATCTTCTAATAGTAATTACGTATCTTCTTCCATTTTAAAATACATGATCAGAGATGAATGAAAATAAGGTAAGTAAATAGAAAGTTAATTAAGAAAGAATACACTCTAAAAACTAATCAACATTATTTAAATGTAAGGTAATTTTTATAATAAACTACATATTCACCACCCCACGTTAAGTCTCTGCTAAGAACTATCCTCACACAGTTACGTGGCTGTCCGCGTCCCAGCCAGCGCTGCGTTAGCTGCTAGCACTCAGCATGACCCCGCCGAGGCTTCCGCGGTGGTCCAAGGGCAAAGGTTCACCTGCAACGCAGGAGACTCAGGCTCCAGCCCGGGTGGGGAGGACCCCTGGAGCAGGGCATGGCAACCCACTCCAGGACTCTTTCCTGGGGAATCTCACAGACAGAAGGGCCCGGTGGGCTGCAGTTTATGGGGTCGCAAAGGTTGGTCATTACTGAAGCAACTTAGCACACACACACATGCATGACACAGCCATGGGAGAAGAATCCACTCTTCAAAACAGGTGTTTTAAATTAATAAGCTGATTAAATGAAATACTGTCTTAAAATATACGCTGGATCCAGAGCAAAACCATGAAAATCCAAAAAGTCAAGTCACAGAAGTGGTCAAAGTTTATGAGAAATAATGCTATTTACCTTGGCTCTGCACTCAGACTTATTACATGTTTTTGTGGCAGAGAACTTTGCGTTCTTTGTTTCAAATCCTAGAAAAATGAACAGAAGTTTTTATTTTACTTTTAAAACAAGTTTCAAAATTAGCTGTGTAATAATACCTTGAAGAAAACATGAAAAGGGCACAGTAGAAAAGAAAAAACAACCCTCTTCCCAGCTACATAAAGTCCATCCAAGTTCAAAGTAAACAAACCTTGTGTCTATGAATGTGTATCGTGCATTTAGATTTTAAGCACAGCATATGCTAAAAGGGACGAGAGTCTATAACGGGTAGTTCTAATTAGTAACCGAACAAATCAAATTTCTAGAGACGATTCTGCAGAAAGTTTCACTATGTTTCTTTTGTGTCACATGCTTCGTATCTTTAGAAACATAAGCTTGATAAATAAAAACAATTTTTAAATATCTGAGTTTCTAAGCAGAAGTGTAAAGAGGACTGCAATAAAACCAATTTTGAACCGTTCGTCCTTGCTGTAGACACCAAGCTCTTCCTCTCAGGGCACGGTCTGTCCCACTAACTCATCCGAGCCCAGCGAGCTAAGGCAGACATCGCTCAGCTCCACAGAGGAAGGAGGGCCCACAGATGCAGAGGAGCTCCCTCCGCCCTGCAAGGAGCAGAGGTGAGACCAACAGCTAACCTCCCGGATCCTCAGCCACTGCTCTGCTCTCCTGTGGCAACACTGCCCAGAGCACTGCCTGGACTCATCCTCAAACCGGAAGAAAATTTAGGATCATTCAAGTGGAAGTGCAGCAAGAACAGGTTCAGGACTTACGGCAGTTCACGCATCGAGGAGCTGTTCATTAAGGCGAAGGAAAATGACTAGTATAAAGTCTAGTTACCTTACAATATCATCTCAAGTGTTCTAGAAGTCTGAATGTTTTGCACACCTTGAAATAAGTTCATTATTTTATTTTTCATGCTTAGATTTTGTGGGAAAATACACACCAAAAATCAAATAGAGACACACTTACAGGAAAGAAGAAGCACAACTAGTCTGTATAAAGTGATACAAATTATTTCAAATCATTTACAAAGAAATAATTATATTTCAATGTCTCTTTTTATTACGCTTCTCACTCCCTTTCCCAATCCAAGAAGAAAAGAATCACTCATTTTTATTATGAAAATAGAAGATATTAACTAACCATTTCTAGGAAGGTATCCGAAGAGTAAGAGTCGTATAAGTGTTTGTCCTTCAAAATAAGCAGCAGTGCAGAATGTCCAATTATCTTCTTTAAATTCATCAGTGAATGAAAGAGTCTGTGAACCAAAAATGTTACTCATCTGAGAAGTGATTCAAACATCAGTATACAGTATTTTCATAGCGATCAGACTTGTTGCCAAGGGAGAGAGGAGGGGCGGATTGGGAGTCTGGCATTAGCAGACGCAAACTATCGCGCATAGAATAGGTAAACAACAAGGCCCTACTGCATAGCACAGGGAAATAGACGTACTATCCTGTGATACGCCACACGGAAAGGAAGATTAAAAAATACGTGTAGAACTGAGTCACTGCTATGCAGTAGAAATTAACACACTGTACATCAACTAATCTGTACACAATATTTTCAGTTGTTTTATTTATGGCCAAACCACCATCATCTTCATCCTATATTCAAACTAAAGCCTATCATAAACCTATGATGAATCTCTACCCTGAATGAAGTACTTAGGGAAAAAAGTTAACCAGAAGGTATCACTGGTAACGATTCATTTAAGTAGTAAACTTTCTGGACACAGTTGAAACACATAAACTTATCCGCACTACTTATGTTCTCCATGAATATCATACTAAATAATAACAATAGCCAGCACGATGACCCCAATAGCTCTAAAGCATTCTACCAACAGAAACGAGTTGATGTTTCACTTTAGAAAAACCTTTAACAAGCACTGAAATAACAGCAAAAGAAGACATGAGATTAACTCTCATTCACAAGAAGATTCAATCAGTACACACACTTCAAAGAGTTCAAATTCCTAAAGAATTCGAATAGATATTTTGTTGAATTTAGTTTCATGTTCTTGTTCAAAAGAATTAGAAAAAAGTTTCTCTCAGATCCAGATAACAAAATTGTCTTTGTCCTTGTTCTATTTCTTTGTCACTGAAATTCTTAACTGTATTCAAACTGTGCGTTTCTGTCTGAGGAACAAAAGAGATGCTTATGAATTGACTGATTCAAGTTCCAATCTAAAATATAATCTTGGAACATTACCAGCTATTGGTGAAGCACTATACATAAGAAAAAAGACTTGCCTTTTTTTTTTTTTCCCCCCAAAGTCCCATCTTATTTCTTTAAAGATTTAGAGAGCAGGTGTCCCTAAGTAAACTCATAATGGAGAAATTGGTAGAGAAACTTTTATAGTCATTCTTTCAATCAACCCTCGGATGCTTATAGAGGGATTATATTATTTTCCCCAACACAGAAAGCAATTTTGGATCTATGTGTTAAAATATTTTTGTTGATATTCAGCAACTAAATAATTGTACAAGAATTAGATAACTTCAAAGATGTAAGTGATCATAATCAGTAAGTTATTAATTAAGTACATTTACATAGTAAATCTGTAACCAAAATATTAAAATCTGATGGACTGGAGTTCAATCATCCAGCTAAATTTCTCATTTCTATTCAAATATTTTACTAAATAATAGTAAGTGTTTTCATAAGACTAAGACCATATATATGAAAGAACACAATTCAGTTATGAAAACAACTCCTTCAATCTAAGTTTATTTTTATTATCTACATGGCTATCTTTATGAGGTTATCTGAACCTGCAGAATAAAAGTCATGTTCCGCACCTGCTGAAATCTTACTATTAGTGTTTTAAAGAGTCCTAGTTAAACTGAATAAGTGCCATGAATCAATGTCTGTGTCCTGAAGGCACATACGTAGTCTTCTTCTGAGATGAGCACTGAAGACAGTGCATTTCCCAAACACTTTCTCAAGATGCATAAAGCTATTTTGCTTAAAACAAAATAAAGCTAAACCCAGTAAATAAGTTTGGGGAAAACTGGGACAAACAAAATTTTATACATTTCAACACTTCATCAATGTGGGATTAAAATCTCCTCTAATTTCCTAATCTACCCTTATCATACTATGGAACAAGTTTAGCAAACATTGCTGAGGAGTCAGTTTTTAGTTTGTTACCACTGCTGCTGTTCTCATGATTGTCATTCAATAATTTAGACTACACGTTAGGAGCCTCATTCTCACCCTCTGTTCATTCTTTTCTCCTACCTACCTTTATTACAATTTAGCCATTGGCAGAATTCTTAATCTCTCTGTAACTGACCTCATTACCATCCCTTCTTCACACAGTCCCAGGGATTCACTTTTACGCTAAACATCCAGCAAAACACTGCCTATCTAATTCAGTTTTGATGCCATGATTCTTATGCCATAATTAGAATCACCCTCCAAATATGCCATGATGTACACGTGCTCTCCGATTTATAATTACATAAACACTCAGTCTACTGCTGAGAACATGACGGAAGAATCACCCTGAGGAGGCAGAAGAGAGGGCTCACAGGGCCTGGAGCTCTGACGGCCTGTGCGGCTGTCACACCTGAGCACAGCCTGGAAACGTGGAGGCGGGATGCATTCAATTTCCAGGTACTATCACTAGCAGCCAAAGTCGGCTCCTAACGCACACACTGGTTCACAGGAACATCTCTGCCAACATCCGAATAAACAGGAGTCAGCAATCCAAGAACGAGAAATCGCCCTAGACTAGCTGCTCCTCTAGTTATAATTCTCTGACTTCTGTTTTGAAATTTCCTGTTTAAAAATGTGTGTGCTAATGACTTGATAACTGTTTATGGCTTTTCAATGAAGCATGAAGGGCTGACAAAGCAGATTTACAAATGTCAAGTACAATGAGAATTACTATGTCTTTTTCCTCTAAGATGCAGTTTTCTATTGGAATGCTTTCATAACTTAAAAGCAACACCAAATACATGGAGGAACTAATGGCAGGCCTTCTGGAGAGGTCACGAGACAGAAAATATTCTGTACAAAAGCCCCGTGACCTGCACCCTAACCCCCTTCAGTAAGGCAGCCAGGGAGAGAGCAGTCAGTGGAGGAGGAGGACTCTCCGTGCCCTCCTAGGAGCTCTGCTCTGGCCTGACTCCCAGCAGCCGCACTTTCACACTCTTGAGAAACAAAGAAAACAGGAGCAGGTGAAAAGGAAAATGGAGTGTCTGACCTGACTCTCAAAACCACTTTCTGTGCGAGCGATTAACATCATTATCATCTAGTACGTATCTTCCACTTTAAGCTCAGCTTAAACTCGGACCAATGCCAGATATATCTGCCACAAGAAGACTGAGAAGATATTTAAGGTACTACCTTGGACGTATTTTTTTAAGACTCAAGGCAACTCATGGAACCTCCAGAATATTTGTTACCAATTTTCCTGAAAGGCAGTCAAAATATCATAACTACAAACTTAGTTAACACCATTACAATTAGTAGCGTCAGCTGTAGGTCAGGTTTTAAGATTGACTTTATGTGCTATGTACGTTTTCTACCTATGAGAACATCTATACAAAGAGATTCACTTTTTAACTCTAAGAAAGTCAGATTTTTAATGATTTTAAAATATTATCAAAGAGTAATCTGAAGAAGTACTAATCTAACACTACGGTGAAACAATAGGCAAAACTCCTCCTCCAATGTCAGGCTCTCACCGGCACCAATCCTAATGAATGACAGCCTCAACTCTGGTGTGATGATGGAAATCCCACTATTACAAAAGGTTAAGCTTATTGGGACGCACAGTTTACAAAGTGCCCCGCTATTCTGAGGCAAGGCCAGCAGTCGTTGTTTCTGACCTGCAGTATGAAAATAATGGACTTCTACTCCCTCACTCATCTAACAGACCATCTAAGAGCTGAAGACAGCTTTGATATCAATATTCAGACCACCCCTCATCACCCCAATTCTTTATACCATCTATATATGACAAGGTTTCTCAGCTCTTCTACTTCCTGGCTATTCTCCTAAATGTAGTGCTTTTGGTCAGTGCCCCTGTTAAAAAATGAGGTATCCAAGAACAAATGGACATGATAGGATGGAATTAAATAGCTATATAATGAAATGGAGCTCTGCAGGGCCCTGGATTATAGCTATGATTTACTTGATACCAAATCCTTGGGCAAGAAGGCAGCGTCAATTACCACTCTCTACTTGGGGAAAAGTGGGGTCAGTTTTGTCACAATGTTTTACTACTCCATTAACAGAAAGGCACTACCAAGCAAAGCTGGGACGGCCAGCACTTCTTGTCAAGAGATTTCTTAAAAAATGATGGCTGTGACTACTGATGGTTTTTCTATAGCAACACTTATAAAAGATGTGATTATTAAAAACTTCATCAAAGATAAGCATTTTGGGTTGTCAGCATAACTGAAAATGTTTTCTTGGCATGACATATGTATCTTTGAAATTGGTTTGATTTAGTGTGCTTTCCTTCAATAAAAATTCAGTATTACAATAAAAAAAGTTCATCAAAAGATAAACGCTTATGACCCCAAATTTTAAAAGATTTTAAGTTCACTTTTCAGTAATTACGTTACCTGGTGCCATAGTCCACAACCACCCAGTCTTTCGCAGTTCCTGTGATCGCATCATGATGTTGGAACAGTCCCAGATTTCGTCTTGCTTCTGTCAGCATCACATAATGGGATGATGAAAGAAATTTACTTATCTTGTACTGCTTAGCTTGTTTCAGGGCGAAATAGTAAAGGATTTCAGCAGCCCTAATTGCATAAAACAGTCATTAATTTTTATTTCAAAGCTAACATTTTATTACCTAAAAGAGGTATCAATGATACATTCTCAAACTTAAAAAAAAAAAAGAAATTCATGATTTCAGTATGATCAATTTATAAGACAAATATTGATAATAAACTTTTCTATAAAACCACCAAGGTATACACCTAATACATCTAAATTCTTAAGCATCAAAGAACAACATGTCTCAGTGATGCAAGGGGAAGAAGTGAGTGTCTGTTGGCAGCAAGACATGTCCGCTTCCATGTAACCTATGACAGCAGCAGGAACTGGGTAAGTGTCTCTGTCCTTCCATCTCCACAGTGTAGACATATACCGTGAGCTTCACCAGAAGGCCACTGACTCTCACACGTACAGTGCAGGAGACGGTGGGGAAACGTGTGGCCCCTGAGCGTGAGGCTAACAGCAGGGGAGAGGAAGGAGGCGGCGGCCTGATGGCTCAAGGGCAGGAGCCAGGCTCACAGCTGAGTGGCTGCACACACCAGCCACAGAGAGTTGAGCAACATCACCCAAAGGGCGGCACCTCAGGCACTGGCACTCCTCACTTACTTTAAAAAGAATCAAAACACTGTAGCTTCAGAATATTTCTGAGCAAGAATATGGGAGTTTATAACTTTCACCTTTAAATTTCTCCATCCAAGGATATGGTTCAGGTAGGTTTCTGAAAGGTTCTTTAAAAAGAGACAGCTTGATGGAGTAAAAAATGTAAGAAGGATCTTTCTGACAAACGTTAGGATGATGGAGAGAAAAATCAAGGCAGCATGAAAATGCAGCAAGATATCAGGAAAAAAGAAGAGATTCAAACTGCTCTTTTTAAAAATTCCTTTGAATTTTTGAAGACACTAAATAATCTCTACTTTTCATAAACAGATAAAAATTTAATATCCACTTTTTAAAATTATAAGCCTTCTTGATGGCATGAGAATCCCTCTCTTGGAATTAAGAAGACTATATGTATGTAGGCAGACATATCCAGAGCAAACGCACTGAAGAATACATATACATATAAATATTCCAAAATATTAAACAAGTGGATTTTAAGAAAATTTTCTTTTTTGTACTTTTCTAATTTATACACCTATTTTTACAAATGAGTTGAGGATCAAATATAATTTTTCACACAATAAACTTAGTTTCAAATTAATTAATTAATTTTGAAATTCAAATTACTGTATGGTTTATTGTTTTATTTTAAAGCAGGAGAATTTTCAAAATACATTACCAGTAGTAATATATTCAAGTAGCACCTTAAATAAGTTCAATAAAATAAGACTGAACCAATACTCATAACTTTTCACCACCAAAAAATACTTGACAGGTAAAAATTATGCAGCAGCCCCAGAGGATTCCTGCATCATTTAGCACTCGCTCTGTTCTTGCCATAGAGCGTTTAGAATAACATGTCAGATAACTAATATTCTATTGGTTAAGGATGCAGAAATCTCTATACTATACACTTTTTTGTTATAAATATAATAATATACATACACCTGGCACGTTAATGACTATCCCCTCAAACAGTCAAAGGTTAGGGTTGTTTTTAGTAAGTTACCGCTAGTTTGTGGAAACAGTATCACAGAAACAGTAAAAATAATACACACACACCACTATACCAAAGTACAACACTGAAAGAAATTAATGATTTTTAGAAAAACACTGTCCAATACATACTTAATATCCACTAGTACCTAGAAGAGGGTAGGTTTCATATAATTTATTATCTTTAATACCAAGAGTCATCATGGAAATTACTCATCATGATTTCCTATTTTGAACTCAACGGACAATGAATTCTTCATGAAAGCTCCTCTCCTGGGCTTCGCATACAGAAAAAGCCACAGGACTGCCTTGGGAAGGTTTCTGAGCATCTGAAAACAGTGAGACTCAGCTGTTCAGAGCAGCGCTCTCCACTGTGACAGCCACTCGCCACGTGTGGCCACGTACATTAAACTTAAGTAGACCTGAGACTTCATTTCCTTAGTCACACTGGTCGCACGTGGCTGGCGGCCCCGATGCCGCACAAACAGCAGAGAGCTGAGCGTTTCTCGCTACGGAAAGGGCACTGGCTGGTCATCAGGAGGACTGGATGATACGGCTGCGGACAGTGCTTCCATGCTTTCCTACTGACTCTCTCTGTCTTCTCCACATCAGCTTAGCTTTTCAACCAGTCACTTTGCCTCCATCAGTTCCCATCTCTTAATTTTCTTCTTTAAGCAGAAAACCGTATCTATAGAAATGTGTTTTAAAATAAGAGCTGCTACTGGGGACTCCAAATATGAATGCAGCGGTCTCAGAGGATGAACTTTGAGGCCTGCCCCCGGTGCTGAGAGCCTGGCTGTTCCTTCTGACCCCTGCTGCCGCTCTGTAACCCGGCTGACCGGGCTCCGGCCTATAGGCTCACAGCGATGCCACTGAATGGTATGACGGTGTGCAGAAAACACAGGGAGTCGCAAGGAAAACAGAAAATACTGAGGACAACTCCCAGAAAACCTAACTACAGAAACTGTTTTTCCTTCAAGAGCAAAACCCTTGTAAAAATCTGCTTATTTCTGAAGATATAGCTCTGATCGCATTAAAATTTCACAATTATGTTAAACACATCGTAACACATACAACATAAATGCTGTATACCGTGCAGAACTCTACAGACAGGTTGTGACGCCATAAAAGAAGTGAGACAGCAAATGCAGCTCTATGAAGGCAAATGTACCTTAAATGGGATTCCAATGTCCTGTCCATTCGCTTGTAAAAGGGTCTGGATGTAAAATAGCCACTCCAGTAATGATCATCTCGGTCAGCGTAAGTGAAAAAATCTCCACTTAGAACAGGGAATATTGATTGGCTATTCCTACTACTGGCTGAAGCTTCTTTTTCTAGTGCATCAAAATAGTCTGATAAAGTCCCAAACTGTATCTAGTGGGGAAAAAAAGTTACACTTCATTTATTCACACATTCATCTGTACCTTAAAATTACTTTTAGTGCTGAAAGGAAAGCTCCTAATAAATACTTAAGGCATGCTTCCAAATTAGGACAAACATATAGCTCCCATTTACGGAAACGCAGGGAAAAGCACTCCGTGACTGTCATTTACTTACACCAAGTCCCAAACACTAAGAGAACAGGCACATGGATGCAGTTAGAAGAGTTAATCAGAGCTACAAACATGTGGGTCTAAAACTCCCTATATATTTCTAGAATCTCTAAGCGTGCAAGGATCGGGCTATGGCATAATCCAGAGATGAATGGCAAGTAGGGGAAACAGCAAAAATAAAAGGCATGTATTTTAAGTACATGTTCCAGCAGTCTGGAGGAACAGCTTTGTTAGCTGGTAAGCATTTCCACACATCATATGCACATATTCTCCTCTGGCCTCTGCTCTCCTGTCTGTATTCTTACAAAGGAGAGAAGAGAGACTTTAAGAACAGCAGGTCATTAAAAAAAAAAAGGACTTTCTCTACCAGTAGGTAACAGTGAACAATAGAAGTAAAACAGAAAAGGGGATGAGAATTGCAAGGCTGACTGCTCAAATGAAAAAGTTTTTCTGACTAATGACCCAAATTACCAGTACATAAATCCATTTTTATGATCTCAAACTAGTCTATAAATCAGAGGAAAAAAGAAATATTATACAAGACCTCATAAACATATATTGAAAGGTAGTGTTGCTAGAAGTAAACAGACAATTAAACAGGGAATGAGTTCTTTTAAAAAAGATGCTGATTTTTTTGTTTCTGATCTTATACATACACACACACACATATGTACGTGGTCAATGAGTTAGTTTGAGTTTTTCCATAAGATGTAATGAAACCCAGGAGACCTTTCTGGCCAACCCAATACATATATACACACACAGATACTGAGAGCCATTTTGATTCAATGTTGCAGGAAAATAATTAACGTAGTAAAAACCAGTTAGTGGCCCTCCAGCAGTTACTAGGAGCAGCACAGAAGCTGGGTCTGACGATGTGGGTTTGGATGCTCTCTCCACCACTTATCTAACAGGCGGTTTTGAGCATATTATACAATGCTTCTTCACGTCTCCACGGTGCAGCTAACAGGATTCTAAGTAAAATGCTTAGAAACACGACTGCCAAATAGAGGCATCAGGTTTGGCTGTTACTCCACCACTGCAAAGGCAAAATATCAACTGGAAACACCACAGTGGTATTAGCGAGACAAATGTAAGTTTTCATCATCTGTGATATAATAAATTTTGTAACAGCAAAATGGATGATTATTCCAAGTCCTTATGCTTACATTAAAGAAAAGCAGCTTTCTAAAAGTTCACTTTCTACATTCATTTTTACTTGGAGGATAACCGTCTTACATGTTGTGCTGGTTTCTGCGGCACAGTGAGGTGAAACCCTGTGGGCACACACGTGTCCCCGGCACCCTCACCCCCCTCGCGCCACCCCCAGCTCATCCCAGAGCTGGGCTGGGCCCCCCGGCGACAGCAGCTCCCCAGCAGCTGTCTACTTTGCACACGGCAATGCACTCCGTCAACGCGCCTCTCGAGCTGCCCCACCCGCTCCTTCCCGCGCCGCGTCCGCAAGCCTGTTCTCCACGTCTTTCTCTCTACTCCTGCCCTGCAAATACACTCACCGGTACCATTAAGAAAAGCAGATTTAAACTATATTATCTACTCTAATCTTGGCTTCACCAAGTACAGTTTTTCTTGGGCAAGCGAATCTATTTGTGCCTGTCTCCTAAAATATAATAGGAATAATTATGTGCTTACCAGAAAATGCTCAGAGAATTAAATAACTGTTAAAGCAAAGCACTTTACTAGAGGACATTATGCCAAGTAGATAAAGAGAAGGAAAAATACTATATGACCTTACTTACATGTGAAATATAACAAAAATGAACAACTCAGAAAAAGAGAGTAGAGGTGGGGGGCAGGGAAGGAAACTGGCCAAAGGTGGCCGAAAGGTACACACTTCCAGGTATAAGAGCAGTAAGCACCAGGACTGTAACATACACCACACGGCGTCTACAGTGAACACTGCCGAGTGAAACGTGTGAAACCATGGAGAGCAGATCCTAACAGCTCTCATTGCAAGGTAAAGATTTTTTCTTCTTTTTTTATTGTATCGATACAAGATGATGGCTGCCAACCAAACTTATTGTGGTAATCATTCCACAGTATAGGTAAGTCAAAACAGTATGCTATTAATATACACTTTAAACATAAACAGTGATATATATTAATCATATTTCAATAAAATTATAAACAAATTAAAAAGTAAAGCACTTAAGAGAGTTAACAGCAAATCAATCTCTCAATATACTTTAGTTTATCTAATATTAAGTCTTACTCCCCAATCTCACTACTAGGAAGCGGAATACACTTACTAGGAAGTAGATTATGTGTGAACATACAAGAAATGAGGGTCACAAACACAAGGACACGGCATTAACTGCAGACCAGTAGGTAGAGATGAGGTCAGAGGAGTGTGCGTGAGGACAGTGGCAAAGTCCTCACTGACCCAGACGTTGCTGAGCCTCACTTTCCTCCCACACGGGCTTCCCTGGGGGCTCAGCTGGTCAAGAATCCACCTGCAATGCAGGAGATCTGGGTTCGACCCCTGGGTTGGGAAGATCCCCTGGTGAAGGGAAAGGTCACCCACTCCAGTATTCTGGCCTGGAGAATTCTGTGGATTGTACAGTCCATGGGGCCGCAAAGAGCTGGACACAACTGAGGGACTTTCACGTCCACTTCCTCATCTATGTAATAAGGGGTTACTATCAGATAACAAAAATCACTTTCAGTTTCAAATTTTAGGGATCTGTGACATGCTAGAAAGTTAATATCAAAACGAGAGTACACCCTTTTGAAAATATTTCAGTTAATTTTTGGTACTACCCAGAATGAAAATATTTTCTTCTTGGCAAAATCTCAGAGCAAAGTTGATGTAAGTGACCTGATGAGCTTTCTCATAAACTTAAAGGACTGACATATAATCCTCTAGCAATGCTAAAAAATAATAATTTAAAGTAAATTTTTCTATAGTCTCTTGGTAGCTCAAATAAAGTATTTGGGATACCAAAAAATAACCAAACAAAAATATTTAAATGTTTTACACTAAAAAGCAACAAATAATCTTAAACATAACCTTAATCTTAAATGTAATATTAAACTCCTCTACCAGGACAACATAAAAGGACAGGCTACATAGATTGCTAAATAAGTCATGATCAATGGCAAACTGGCTGACTGAGCTAGTCCAACGTCAGTTTCTCAGTCACCTAAATCCAATTGCTTATTTTTGTTTGTCCTTTCATGAGAAGAAAATAAGCTTACACTTTCAGCTTGCTTAAGCAACTTTAAACATCTCACAGAGAACAAATACAACTAGACAGACAAGTTTTAATACACAGAAAAAAATGTTTGAAGATATCTAAGGGCCCTCAAAGCAGCCAGGATTTGAAGGACAAAAATTCTTGAAATAAAGGAAATCAATAACCTCAGACATGCAGATGACACCACCCTTATAGCAGAAAGTGAAGATCAACTGAAGAGCCTCTTGATGAAGGTGAAAGAGGAGAGTGAAGAAGCTGCCTTAAAACTCACATTCAAAAAGTGAAGGTCATGGCATCCAGTCCCATCTTCAAGGCAAACAGAAGGGGCAAAAATGGAACAGTAAGAGACTGTATTTTCTTGGGCTCCAAAGTCACTGCAGCCATGAAATTAAAAGACGCTTGCTCCTTGGAGGAAAAGCTATTACAAACCTAGACAGCATCTTAAACAGCAGAGGGAACACTCTGCTGACCAAGGCCCATATACTCGAAGCTGCAGTTTTTCCAATAGTTAGTGTATGGAAGTGAGGGTTGGACCATAAGGAAGGCAGAGTGCTGAGGAGGAGACTCACGATCAGACGGTAAGATCTCCTATGAAGCTGAAAGTATGAAACTAGTCCAACAGACAAAAGTGAGCAGACAGTCTAGACACAGACCCACACGGAAATGCATCTCCACTCATGATTAATAACAGGGATGACACTGCATAGAAATGGGCAAACTATGGTCTTTTCAGTAAATGGTGCTTGATATTCACATGGGCAAAAAGTATCTTGATCCCTCCCCTCAGACAATATACAACAATCTATTCCAAACATTATTAAAAAGCAGAGACATTACTTTGTCAACAAAGGTCCGTCTTGTCAAGGCTGTGGTTTTTCCAACAGTCATGTATGGATGTGAGAGTTGGACTATAAAGAAAGCTGAGCACCAAAGAATTGATGCTTTTGAACTGTGGTGTTGGAGAAGACTCTTGAGAGTCCCTTGGACTGCAAGGAGATCCAACCAGTTCATCCTAAAGGAGATCAATCCTGAATATTCATTGAACGGACTGATGTTGAAGCTAAAACTCCAATACTTTGGCCACCTCATGCAAAGAGCTGACTCATTTGAAAAGACCCTGATGCTGGGAAAGATTGAGGGCAGGAAGAGAAGGGGACGCCAGAGGATGAGATGGTTGGATGGGTGGGTGGATATGAGTTTGAGTAAGCTCCGGGAGTTGGTGATGGACAGGGAGGCCTGGCGTGCTGCGGTTCATGGGGTCGCAAAGAGTCAGACACGACTGAGTGACTGAACTGAACTGACTAATTCCAGCCATACTATCGACCTAAATGTTGAAGGCAGAACAACAGCACTTCTAGAGTGCAGCTTCATAAGAAACAGATTTTCATGACCATGGGTAAACAAAAGTTTCTTAAGCAAAACATAACAAGCACTAACCATAAGATTCCATTAAAATTCACAATTTCTGTTCCTCAAAAGAGCATTAAGAGAGAGGAAACACAGGCTACATAGTGGGAGATAACATTTGCATAACTTTTATCTGGAAAAAGACTCAATCCAAAATACGTAAGAGAAATATAAGTGGTTAGGAAAAAGACAGACGATCCAATTTAATAAAATAATCATCAAAAGACTTAGCACTGCTCAAAAGAGGATACCCAAATGGCAATAAACTTATGAGAAGAGATTCAACCTCATTAACTACTGGAAATACAAAATGAAACGATCACATCCATCATAAAAGGAAAAAAGTGTTCTGATCATGCGAGTCTGAGTGAGGAAGTGGAACAACTCAAGCTGTCCTAGGCTGCGACGCCCAGTGGACCTTCTTTGGAGTTTTATTTGACAATATCTACTGAAGTCGGATGTGCGCATGCCCAATAACCCCAAAATGCCGTCCCACTTTATACCCCCATAAACTCATGCACATACACTGCACAGAACGGTCAATGCAGTGTCACCTGTAATGAACCAACGCTGAAAACAATCCATGTGTCCACCAACAACAGAGCGGATAGATGGTGGCATGCTCATCAATGTCACACGACACAGGTAACATGGAACACGTGACAGGAGATGAATTTCAAAACATAATGTGCAGCAAAAAAAAAGTGAGACACAAAATAACACGTACTTAAAAGTCCCTTCTCATAAAATTCAGAAACAGGCACCAGAGATCACAAAGATGCAACCCAGAAGAGCGGGACGGGGTGGGAGGTAGGAGGCAGGCTCCGCAAGAAGGGGACGGACACACACTCCTGGCTAATTCATGCTGATACACGGCAGGAACCAACACAAAGCTGTAAAGCAATTATCCTCCAATTAAAAATAGATGAATATAAATTAAAAAACATAGACGAAAGCGATGGCTACTCTTGCAGGAACTGGTAACGACTTGGGAGGCTAGAGATGTTCTATATATTGGATAGTGCTTACATGGTGTTTTTTTCTTCTTTCAAATGAAGTATATTTGGTTTACAATGTTATGCCAATCTCTGCTATACAGCAAAGTGACTCAGTTATACATACATACATACATATATATATATCCTTTTTAATATTACATGGGTGTTCTAAAACTTGAAAATATTCTCTGTGTACTTAATGGTCTGTGCACTCCTATGTACGTGATACATTAACTTTTCAAATTACTTTAAAGATTTTTCTAGTGGGCAAAGGAAGAAACAGGTGAAATGTTAAAGACAGGATTAAATTTTTCAGAGTCATGCAGCGGCTCCATTCCCCAAGAAGGTGCATTTCGAGGTGTATGCGTGCGCCCCTCCGATCAGCTGTCCCTGTGTGCGCTTTCTCTTGGAGGGAAGCACAGAGACAACTTACACACGGGTTCAGCACTCACAGTTTATGCCTTGGCTGAGATTCAAGTTAAGTCTCTCGAACCCCGTGACGCTCTCTTTAGGCTTACTCGCCTGTTCAGTATCGTGTGGTTCTCCTTCATAAGCTCGGATTCGCTTCCCACGGGTGATCCCGCTTCCCTCCACTGCATCCTCACAGTGTTTCGCTGTCTAACAGCTCTGTGTGCGAGCGTAATACACTGCTGGGCAATTAGCTTCTCACCTGGGGTCCACAGGACTCTTGCTCAAGTCCTCACTCAAGCAACCCATCTGTTAAAATGCTTTTATGAGATGAGTAAAATTGGAAGGTGTCTGGATATATGATATCACTGCTAGTCTTTCAGATGTGATAGTGGTATTACGATCATATTTTTCCACAGTGTCCTTATCATTTAGAAACATAATGAAATGGTTATAGACAAAAGTACACGCTGTCCGAGATTTGCTCCCAATTCTAGAGGAGTGAGATGGCGGTGGAGCACAGCGGAAACAAGGGTGGCCTTGAGCTGCCGAGTGCTGTGCCGGGTCATGGGCACTGGGGAGCAGTGGTCGGGGCGGAACTCATGCCACTCCCAAACCTTTAGGGTGCATTTTAAACTTCCCAGAGGGGGAGAAAAAGAGCAGGAATGACAGACGAGTGATGAATTTTAGAAGACTTCTCATCTAAGAAAAATGCAAGTGTAGTCTCTGGATACAAGACGTTTGTTTGCAAAATTCCTGACATGCGTGTCTGCATCTGCCAGGCACACTGCTAGATCACAGGAAGCAGCCGAGAGCAACAGAGAACTCCCGCGCTAGCAGGAGAAGAGGACACACGGAAAATGAGCACCCCAGCTTAGGAGGTACG
This sequence comes from Capricornis sumatraensis, assembly GCF_032405125.1. NCBI lineage: Eukaryota > Metazoa > Chordata > Mammalia > Artiodactyla > Bovidae > Capricornis > Capricornis sumatraensis. The sequence continues at coordinate 107,932,457 of NC_091077.1, read as the reverse complement.
TGTTTTCAGCCACACAGAGGAACACCTCTTTAATCCTCAATGAGTGGTAAGAGAGGGACAGCTTTAGAAATGGAACTGAAATGTACACTAATTTTCCCCTTCATAAATTATACTTTTACAGAAGAACTACATGTTCTAAGAAATACCAGGATGTGGGACAAACAAACTAAGGCTATTGTGTTTCCGCCTCCTTTAATAATGAAGGTTCACCTTCAACTACAGCATCATGATAAAGTATTTCTCATTACCTTAACATTATACTGAGGGTGAGAATTCATATAATCAAAAAGCAGCTGGTAATTCTTGAACTGATGATCCCATTCGGTGCGTTCAGTGTAGCGGAAATCGTCTCCCAGCGGGGCCAGGACAACTGTGGTGCGGAAAAGCTTTGACTTCTTTCGGTACTGGTCCAGAAGCATCTCAGCCCTGCAAAAGGGAAAGAGGACTGCTAACACCGTGGGGCCACTCATGACAAAGTGAGCCACACTCAAACAGAGGAGCGTGTATTCTGCCTGTGTTCTAGTTTAGCATAATTTACCAGGCAGACTGTTGTAAACTACTACACTAATTTTTACTATCCCTCTAAAATATTGATAAATTCTTATCAGAGGGAAAAACCCCACAGCTTTTCCATGGAACGTCCTTAGAGAAATAAAGGCACATGGCAGCTTTGGCATAAATTGCTGAGGGCATCAGTGCCCTTCCAAAGGTCAGCCACGGAGACTGACTGCCAGATAGCCTGTGCCATAAAATAATTCAGTCCAACAAGATAGATTTCTCATCTACATGAACTCTGCTTGCTTTGAATTAATATCCCTTCCTCTAAGTTAATCTAAAATTGCCTAATTAAAAAAAATAAATAAAATTGCCTAGTTAAACATAAAGTTATTTTGAATGAAGCCAATTATAGAACCGTTTTCCTCTTCTAAAGGAAGAAACCAACTCACTCAACTTCTCCCATCAATACTCTGAGTATCTGTCGGTGTCCTCCATACTGATCAGCAGACACAGCTGAGCAACTGCATGAGCTATTCTGGCCTCTCTCTCTCTGGGCCCCAACCCACGACTCGAAAGGGCAGATAACTGCAGTGTGCTGAGCCCCAACCCCTGACTCAAAAAGGCAGCTAACTGCAGTGTGCTGACCCTCAACCCCGACTCAAAAGGGCAGCTAACTGCAGTGTGCTGAGCCCCAACCCATGACTCATAAGGGCAGCTAACTGCAGTGTGCTGAGCCCCAACCCCCGACTCAAAAGGGCAGCTAACTGCAGTGTGCTGAGCCCCAACCCATGACTCAAAAAGGCAGCTAACTGCAGTGTGCTGAGCCCCAACCCCGACTCAAAAGGGCAGCTAACTGCAGTGTGCTGGGCCCCAACCCCCGACTCAAAGGGCAGCTAACTACAGTGTGCTGAGCCCCAACCCCCGACTCAAAAGGGCAGCTAACTGCAGTGTGCTGAGCCCCAACCCCGACTCGAAAGGGCAGCTAACTGCAGTGTGCTGGGCCCCAACCCCGACTCGAAAGGGCAGCTAACTGCAGTGTGCTGAGCCCCAACCCCGACTCAAAAGGGCAGCTAACTGCAGTGTGCTGAGCCCCAACCCCCGACTCAAAGGGCAGCTAACTGCAGTGTGCTGAGCCCCAACCCCCAACTCGAAAGGGCAGCTAACTGCAGTGTGCTGAGCCCCAACCCATGACTCAAAAGGGCAGCTAACTGCAGTGTGCTGAGCCCCAACCCACGACTCAAAAGGGCAGCTAACTGCAGTGTGCTGAGCCCCAACCCCGACTCAAAAGGGCAGCTAACTGCAGTGTGCTGAGCCCCAACCCTGACTCAAAAGGGCAGCCAACTGCAGTGTGTTGAGCCCCAACCCCCGACTCAAAAGGGCAGCTAACTGCAGTGTGCTGATAAGTTTCTATATTCCACTTATACTCTCTAGAAAACCTTTTGGGAGACGCTGAATGGGGGCCCCATTTGAGAAAGTCTGGGAACACAAAGTAAGAGGAAGAGCTTCTGAAAGTGAAATTAAACAAGCAGATGAGCCCTGAGGAGTTCTCCGTATTTCTAGTGCCAAAGCTTAAAAACAGTGATAGATGACAAACATGATTTTTTACTCAGTATTCCAATTTTCACTTCAAGGATTATCCAGAAGTAGAGTCTAATTCACGATATAAAAATTTATGAAGAAATCTCAAAGAACATCAATGATGGAAAGAGGCATTTTATAGAAACTATGAAAAAACACTGAACTAAACGTAGAATCTCATATGCTCTTTTTATACTGATGGTCTCTGAAATTGTTCTGCAAATATTAAATTAGCAAAAATTTATTAACTTGGAGAATAAAATATAACCATAATATTCTTACTTAACACATAATACTTAGTTTTTTGAGATTACCATTCAATATAGAACTTAATTTTTACTAGTAATTTACTAATATTCCATATTTCCCAAAAACAATTTTAAATTATTACTTATAATTAAAAAGCACACATACAATGAGATTAATCACATAGGAAGATGTCTAAGACCTAAAGAAATAAGAGGAAAAATGAGTACATAAATCACAGATATAAGATGAAGGATAAATGAGCATCCAGCTAGACCCTCCAGGCAATCGGCACAGAAGTGCGTCCCAAGGCTCCTCTAGATGCGCCATGCGTGGCACGCGTACGTGTGAGACACAGAAGAGGGAAGCAGGCACAGACTCGGAGGAAGTGCCTCTTCCACACAGCACCCGTCCCGACTCCCAGGCTGCTGCTCAGCGAGTGTCAGTGCTGGGAAGCCAAGGGCCACACTGCCCAGCTGGGGGGAGTGGACGCTCGCTGCACACACGGCAAGCTCACAGCAAGCGCATCCATCAACGCCACAGGGAAAGACGCGCAGCTGCGACGGCTCTGCACTCACTCTACCCGGCAGGGCGGGCACCTGACTGGAAGGCACATCAGATCACCCGAGAGGCAAACCACCACCATATGTAAAACAGACGGCGAGTGAGCAGCGGCTGCTCAGCCGTGTCCACCTCTTTGTGACCCCCTGGACTGTAGCCCACCAGGCTCCTCTGTCCATGGCATTCTCCAGGCAAGAATATTGGAGTAGATAGCCATTCCCTTCTCCAGGGGATCTTCCTGACCTAAGGACTGAACTCCAGTCTCCTGCATTGCAGGCAGATTCTTGACCATCTGAGCCACCAGACAATCCCAAATTATATGGTACGAGAAGGCAATGGCACCCACTCCAGTACTCTTGCCTGGAAAATCCATGGACGGAGGACCCTGGTAGGCTGCAGTCCATGGGGTCGCTAAGAGTCGGACACGACTGAGCGACTTCACTTTCACTTTTCACTTTCCTGCATTGGAGAAGGAAGTGGCAACCCACTCCAGTGTTCTTGCCTGGAGAATCCCAGGGACGGGGGAGCCTGGCGGGCTGCCGTCTTTGGGGTCGCACAGAGTCGGACACAACTGAAGCGACTCAGCAGCAGCAGCAGCAGCAGCAGACCTAAAACCGATCTTGATGAAGAATGGAGCTTCTTTATCCTCAAAGTAGAGAAACCTGATAAACTACACATGCTGCGTGTATCACCTGCACATGACAGTTGGAAATCACTTTCTTTAGGTGTTAAAAAACCCAGTGCCACTAAACTGGAATGCCAATGTCTGATCTCTGAACCTCACGAGGAAGGTGCCATCTGCATGGGAAACAAGCAGCAGAACTAAGACTCCGAGGCTTGTGAGCCGAACAACAGCAGCAACGAATCCATGTGAGCATCATAGAGTCACTCATCTGCAGGTCCCTGGTGCCTGGAAGCCCCTTTCAGAATCGCTGGAACTGACTGAACACAAGGTGTGTTCTGAGGGGGGTTGGGGAGGGGGCCGGTGGTCTTTGAAGGGTTCCATGACCATCAACAGGATTGCACAGAATGGGTCTCAGGCACTCTCAGCAGCACCCGAGAAAGAAAAAGAGGGGCCTCGCACCATCTATGGGTGCGTGGGGATTCCCCGAGCTAGCCTGCAAGAAGTCTCCCGGTGCCCCTGACCACTGGACTAAGAGGAGGCGTGCAAACCCCACTTAGCGGCAAATAGCTGATCTCCCGAGAAGGCAGGCAAGGATCCCCCAACCCTGACCAACCCACCACCATCCCCTTTCCACTGCACCTTTGTGACATAATCTACTGAATTATCCTCTTATGTCTAAGTAGCCTGACCCTAACAGGCTGTTCAGGTTCTTCACCGCTCCAAGAACCGAAAAAAGAAACCAAACAGATCCCAAATCTTGGGAAACTTTTCTCCAAAACAACTGTAAAAGAAGACTTTGACATACGTAGCGGATCCATGCCTTTAAGAAGCCTCCCGGCTGAGATGCTTCTGCGTCTGCCACAGCGCGGGGCTCACGCTGCAGTATTTTCTTTACCGCCACAAGGACTCAGCCAGTGCAAGGAGACCCAGGCCATGCCTTCATCCTCACACACTCTTTTTAAAACCAGATTTTATTGAGCACAGAGCAACAATTTTACTTTATTTAAAAGCCTATATTACTTTTCTAGCAGAGTTGAGTGTCTTATATTACAACACACTGTTTTATTTTAGTGTATTACATACCATTAATGTTACAGTGAAGAAATTAAACTTTTAAAAGCACCAGAATTAGAAGTATAGGTAGCTTGGCTTAATGAGATGCTTCCATCTTTAGGACAGTTTTCTTCTAAGAAAAAACAAGTAATTCATTTCCTGATTTTTAGTTAAAAAATTTTGAGAATAAGTATTCCTAATTAAAGTTTTCAGTAAGTCAAAAACTTCAGAAAGATGCAAAGATATGTATTCATCAGAGCTGGGTAGCATTCACTATTACTGAGATTGTTATTAAGAGAACAGATAATTACGCTGTTTATGTGATCCATTTCAATGAACGTGTTTTTGCAATTGGGTTGCTTTTCTTACCAATTTATACCATAGAGACCATAAGTTTTATTATCAACAATATATGAAATCAATCAAACACAACAGGAGGCTTTTATAATAAAGGCAAAGAAGATCATAGAAAGAGTGTGTAACAGGTTATCCACCGTACACTGACCTGCTATTGTTCACTTTCCATTAAGTTGTAACACAGAAGGCAAACAGGCAAGGCTCTGGCATTTTTCAGCTGCTTTAAATCTCGTTTGAATGAATGCCTTGAGAAAGGATAGTATTGGCTACCAAAGCCCATTTATATAACTCTTCAGCAACAAGCCACTAATGCTTACTTGTTCAAGATGCTGACTTATAAAATGCATATTTCCATACCTGTTCTGGAGATTTCCAGGATATATTGTTTCTGGGGGGACTCCCCAGGGACAACCGTATCTGCCTCCAGGAAGCCGTTTAAAATCAAACTGGCAGCATATCTTAGGATCGGGTCCACAAGTGTGGGGGATGTCGTAGCTGTAGAAGGGCATCATATGGCAAAAAATGTCTGTGACAGATCCCAGATCTGCAACAAAGAGCAACACACAGACCTGAGTAGACTTACAGATTTCATCCCCAAACTTTCAGAACGCCACTGCTTTACACGTACACAGTGTAAGCTCCATCCTAAAGCAACAACCCCTCTAACTATTAATACACACACCCCAGCAGCATTCAATGGCTACCGGCCGGAAGGACGACACTTTTATCTCAGTGTCTACCTACATCTTCTGTCCAAACTTAACTGAAACAGAAAGGCCCCATCCTAAAACAGCATCCGCTGACCTGGAAGGATATAAATGAGCAGAAGTTACAATCAGCTCATCCAAAGTTACAGCCACCCCTGGCTGCCAGCGCCTGCTACATCTGCGCCTGCCTCGGGGAGCAGGGACTCTGAGAGGGACCAGTAGCTGCAGAGGCCGGGTGTGAAGACAAGAAGACAGCAAAACGGGGAACTGGGAGAATAAGGGAAGGAGAGGGAAGGGCTTGTGGAAATACCGGGGAAATACTCGTCTTGCAGTGACGAGAAATAAGTGCACTCAACAGAGTTTGTAGAGGGCCCCTTACCAATGAAGGGCCAGTCTGACTGTTGTCCTTAGAGGCAGAGGAAAAGTAAAAATAATTTTCAAACGCAAAGAGAAGAATCAAAACAAAGCCAACAAAAAAGTTACAGAAAACAAGTACTGGTTCCCGACACAGAATTGTTTTTAATTGAAACCTCAATGCCAGTATGTGTTGGCATCACTGCCCTTGAGAGGTAAGAAGCCTCCCACAAAGTAAGATTGGAGGGCTTTAATAAGAGTTAAAAATGGCTATTTTTTGTTTTTTAATTCTGACCTGTAAATACCTCTTCGTCTCTACATACAGATCTCCAATTCTCAGCAATGTATTGCTTTTGTAATACAGACAACAAGAAAAAACAAACAAGCACCATATACATTTAAAAAATTTGAAAACAACTGCTTCATTAACAACCACAACAAACAAAGAAGCTCACCTTAATTCCAAAACATCATTTTCAAGCAACATGTCCAGAGACACCGGGTAGGTCCACCATACTATTTAGCAGCTCACTTACACATCTCGGTTTAGCTGCTGCATTTGCTGGTGTTAGCCTTCTATCAAATTAAGACTATAATTTTACAGGCAACGATGTTTTCTATATTTCTTCTTAGCATAGTATTAGGTGCATAAAACTATTAATTTTATGCCAACTGCTATTTATAAGCAATTTGAATGTAAGCCATAATTTAAGTAGGGCTTCCTCAAATAAATGATCCTTTTTCTACAAAAATAAATATGCTCCTAAGCATCTGATAAAATTATATAGGATGCAAGCCCCCAGAAGCTCCTGTCTGCCCTACAGGTTCAGTTTTCCAGGATAACAAGTTATACAGTTAATTTGTTTCCTTTTGAAAAAACAACAGTGCCCATGAGAAAGATACTGTCTAAATTTACAAATGATGCTACTGAAACACTTAATGAGGGTCTAGATTACACAGAGAACAAGTATGATGTAATGCAGTAATGGCTGAACAGTCTTAATAATGAAATCCTTTTTTCAGATGAAATTTTACTGACAACTTGACACAGCTGGCCGCAGATGCTAGAGGCCAGGGGGCCTAGGCCTCGGAAGAGCACAGAGCTGGGTATAGATCGAGGCTTCATACCTGTCACCTGTTGAGTTCTGGCAAATGGCCTCCACTTTTCACATTAAAAAGGTCCTATAATAACAGACCCTAGCTTAGCAATGGCTACGCAGGCTCAGGGAGAGGGTGACTGTGAAGCACGTGGCACAGCGCACGTCTCGCAATAAGGGCTCGCTAAATGAGCATAGGCAGGCCGACCACGGCCCGGGGGCGCGGCAGGCAGAGGCCACAGCAGGCCCCCACCTCATCACCCCTCCTCCAGCACAGAGCTGGAGGCGCACATCCGCGGACGCCCCACGGTACCAAGACAGTGGGAAAACAAGCGACACGGGAGGCAGGACAGCTGTTCCAGGAGGGCAAGAGGAAGGTTTTAAAGGGCAATTCTAACTAGCTACAGAGACAGGAGAGGCAGAAGGAACACTGGCGGGATTCCCCAGGGACTCAGTGGTAAAGCGTCAGCCGGCTGCGCAGGAGACGCAGCAGAGCTCCGGGTTCCATCCCTGGGTCGGGAAGATCCTCCGGAGAAGGAAATGGCAATGCACTCCAGGACTCTTGCCTGGAAAATTCCATGGACAGAGGAATCCAAAGGGCTACAGTCCATGGAGTCGCAAAAAAGTCGGACGTGACTCAGCAACTAAATAAACATCAGTTCTAATGCAATCAACTTTGTGGTAAAATGGGTACATTTTAAAATAGAATCAAATGAAAGCATTACTTGCAAAAGACTAATTTCTTATTTTGTTTACTTCCTTTAGGCTTAGAAGAATCTACCATGTTCTACAGATAAATATTTTTACCAATGCTTAAAAGACTCCTGACACAATTATATTGAAAAAATAATTATGCATATCTTTAAGCAACCTGATTCTCAAGACTGACATGTTGAATAAAACTCATAACAGCAAGAGGTCATAACCCCTGTGAAATAATACCTAGGTCAAGTAAGAGCTTCCACTTTCATCTAACTCTACATACCCCAATTCTGTCTCCAAAAAAACTCCAGTGTTTTATGCAATGCAAAATGTTTTTTAACTGCATAATGAACTCTCTGAATAAGCATGTGAGAAAATCCAGCACGTTTTAGAAGATAAGCCATTGTTGGTGAATGTCCAAACGGGTCGACAGCCCAACCAGACCGAGGTTTCACTCCTGTTGATAAAGAGAATAAGTGTTATTTTTTTAAATGAAAAAGAAGTCACAACACATTCAGACCCACCCGAGCTCCCTGGTCTCCTGGATTCCAAGACAAAGGGCGGCCCAGAGCACCCTTAGTGAGACTCCCTGCAAGACCCCGAGAGGAGGCTCCTGCCCCGGCCGTCCGCCCAGGCAGGGTGACTCACACTGGCAGTGAGCTGGCTGGAGCTCAAGTGAGCACCTGTCATCTGACAGACGCTGGAAAGCTTCTGCAGGCAGCGGAGCCCTGATGTGGAGACACAGGACGAGGCCGCTGCCCTCCAGGAGCTAACAGTCCTGTCTTCTGCGGAGCTGCATAAGCCTGCAGCTTGCTCTCATACAACACAGAAAACGAATCCAAGTCATTTCAACTTGCACTCTCCAATCCCAGCAATAGGGATTTTAGGCTCTCTTTCATGCCGTACAACGCCAGGTCATCATATAACATGGTAGCAGAACTGGCCCAAACAACTGTGCTGTTATGTCATCATAAATCTTCAGACGTTCTGATGCTGGTACTTGCTATCGAGAAGGAATCAATAGAATTTTTCACACCTGACTCACACCAATCCTGGTAAAGGACTAAAGACACACCTCAATTTCACAGAGGATAACACATAAAAAACCAACATAATAAACACACAGGTTAGAATGAATAAAATAAGATTATTCATTGGGAAGTATGCAAATATTTTATTTATTCAGGATTCTCAAAGAAGGCTTCTATATGCTACGTATACACAGACATAAGTAATCTAACTGCACATTTTTTTCATGCAAACATCTATTTAGCACTTTCCATATACCGAAGGCTAAGAAAGGATGACACTGGCCTAGGATTACACAAATGAGTTAATCTTGATCCTGATTATAGCTGTAAAGATTATCATGCAAGGTGTTCACATAGAATAACAGAGAAGAAAACAGAGAGAACGCTGCAGAACACTGAAGGTGAAGCCAGCAAAGGAGACTGAGAGGGGAAGCTGAACGTCAGAGAACCAGCAGCACATGCCAGATCTCAAAGAAGCTGCCACACAGAGCCTGCCCGTTTCCCATATGGGATTTACCTCCAAAAAATTATAAAGAAATCGTGAACCTATTTACTATTTTGTTTTTTTTTTTTGTGGTGGCATCAGTTCAGTTCAGTTCAGTTGCTCAGTCGTGTCTGACTCTTTCCGACCCCATGAATCGCAGCACGCCAGGCCTCCCTGTCCATCACCATCTCCCGGAGTTCACTCAGACTCACATCCATCAAGTCCGTGATGCCATCCAGCCATCTCATCCTCTGTTGTCGCCTTCTCCTCCTGCCCTCAATCCCTCCCAGCATCAGAGTCTTTTCCAATGAGTCAACTCTTTGCATGAGGTGGCCAAAGTACTGGAGCTTCAGCTTTAGCATCATTCCTTCCAAAGAAGGGCTGATCCTTCCAAAATCCCAGGGCTGCTCTCCTTCAGAATGGACTGGTTGGATCTCCTTGCAGTCCAAGGGACTTTCAAGAGTCTTCTCCAACACCACAGTTCAAAAGCATCAATTCTTCAGCACTCAGCTTTCTTCACAGTCCAGCTCTCACATCCATACATGACCACAGGAAAAACCATAGCCTTGACTAGACGAACCTTAGTCGGCAAAGTAATGTCTCTGCTTTTGAATATGCTATCTAGGTTGGTCATAACTTTCCTTGCAAGGAGTAAGCGTCTTTTAATTTCCTGGCTGAAGTCACCATCTGCAGTGATTTTGGAGCCCCCCCCCCAAAAAAAAAATTAAGTCTGACACTGTTTCCATTGTTTCCCCATCTATTTCCCATGAAGTGATGGGACCGGATGCCATGATCTTCCGTTTTCTGAATGTTGAGCTTGAAGCCAATTTTTTCGCTCTCCTCTTTCACTTTCATCAAGAGGCTTTTTAGTTCCTCTTCACTTTCTGCCATAAGGGTGGTGTCATCTGCATATCTGAGGTTACTGATATTTCTCCCGGCAATCTTGACTCCAGCTTGTGTTTCTTCCAGCCCAGCGTTCCTCATGATGTACTCTGCATATAAGTTAAATAAGCAGGGTGACAATATACAGCCTTGACGCACTCCTTTTCCTATTTGGAACCTTTCTGTTGTTCTAGGTTTAGCAATTCTGAAACTTTCATGAATGCCAAGACTGAGCAAACTAGTAAGGTAAAGTAGCCAGGTTCTCTATTTTGAGAGAAAGAACTGCAAAACAGTTCCTATAAATGTGCGAATAGAATGGACCCTATGATACTGAGCTGAAATAGGAGACAGCAGTACTAACTTATGAATAAATATACAAATAAACACACAAACATACATCTATATTTAAAGAAACTACATCAATATGTGTGTGCGTCTGTATGTCTGCGTGTGTGTGTCTGTGTGTCTGCATGTGTCTGTGTCTGTGTGTCTGTGTGTGTGTGTATGTCTGTGTGTCTGTGTATGTATGTGTGTCCGTGTGTGTATATGTATGTGTCTGTGTCTGTGTGTGTGTCTATGTGTGTCTGTGTGTATATGTATGTGTGTCTGTGTGTATATGTATGTGTCTGTGTGTGTCTATGTGTGTCTGTGTCTGTGTCTGTGTGTGTGTCTGTGTGTGTCTGTGTCTGTGTGTCTGTGTGTGTGTCTGTGTCTGTGTGTGTGTCTGTGTCTGTGTGTGTCTGTGTGTGTGTGTGTGTGTGTGTGTGTGTACACACATTTCCTAGCTCTCTGCACTACAAAGGCCTAGATGCCGCGGCACTGTAGCATCAATTAGCAGAACTTTGCTCCTGGATTTTGACCTCTAAATGCTATGCTCTATAATAACCTCAGAGAAACAGCTTATTTCAGGCCTGAGACTGGGAAAGTACAAGGTAACCCTAGAACAGATCATTTGGGGCATAAAGTAAAGAAATGGCCAGAGTCATGGAAACATATAGAAATACATCAGGAGACAGCTTGAAGGGGCTTCCATTGGCCAAATGTGGGACAACTGGGGCATCAAGATAAAGAATAGTCGTACTGGACTGGAACCCACTGAATAAAATAAACCCACAAGCTCACAAATAAAGAAAGCTCTTCCTTTTAGTAAAATGCAAACAAATAATCAGGTCTTCCCTGGTGGCTCGCCAGTACAGAATCGCCTGCTAATGCAGGAGATGTGGGTTTGATCCCTGGGTCAGGAAGATCCCTTGGAGAAGGAAAAGGCACCCCAAGGCAGTATTCTCTGCTGGGCAATCCCACGGACAGAGGAGCCTGGCAGACTCCAGTCCACAGGGTCACAAAAGAGTCAGACGTAGCGACTAAACAGCAACAAAACCAACAGTTACAGAAGGGACCGTGGAAGTAGAAAGCCTTCAGCAGATTCTAAAACTAAAATACTGAAGTCTGATGAGGAATTTTACCTGTTCTCAATGTATCTCCCACAAAGCGGGGAAACGTAAAGTACAGAGAAGAAGCATAAGACATAACTGATCACGGACAGCACCTCTCACATGGAACAGGAGGCGACACGCACTTCCTGATGAGACGCACTGAGCCCACAGCAAACAACTGTGGCGACACCCCAGGAAAATAACAGGCCAGACAGGGCCACCTGAAGCTAATGATGAGGGGAAACTCAAACTGAGAGATGGCTTACAGCAGAAGTCTGACCTCAAAAATATCCAGGTTAAGAAACTGAGAGAAAGGCTGAGAGAGTGTTCCAGGTGAAGGAGACAAAAAGACATGACAACTAGATGTCATACGTGACTCTGGACTGGGAGAGAAAAAATAGCAGCTTTTATTGCAGAACATTGCTAGGACAACTGACAAGATCTGAATACACTGTGAATTAGACTGTGGTATCGTTAAAACTCCTGATTTGACAACTATCTTCTGCTTATCTAAGAAAACATCTCTGTTTCTTGGGAAATAACACAATGAAATGCTGAGAGGTAAAGGGACAAGATGTCTCCAGCTTACTCTCAAACGGTTCAAAAAAACATGCATGTGAGTCTAACTGCAGTCATATCTTGGTATCCGAGGGAGATTGGCTCCAGGACACCTGAAAAAACCAAAATCCCTGGATGCTAAGTTCCTTATCTAAAATGGTATTATATGTGCACATAACCTACACACACCCTATTGCATACAGGCATACCCCAGAGATATTGAGGGTTTACTTCCAGACCACTGCAACAAAGAGAGTATCACAGTAAAATGTTACCCAGTACATAAAAAAGTTATGTTTACATAGTCTATTAAGTGTACAAGAGAATTATGTCTAAAAAAGTGTACAGACTTCAGTTAAAAGAAACTATACGTACAGAGAAGAGAACCCTTGCACTGCTGGTGGGAATCTAAGTTGGTATAGTTACCACAGTAAACAGCACAGAAAATTCTCAAAAAATTACAGAGAACTACCATATGACCCAGCAATGCCACACCTGGGCATTAATCTAAAGAAAACAAAAACACTAATTTGAAGATACATGGACCCCCACATTCACAGCAGCATTATTTACAGTAGCCAAGATACAGAAGCAGCCCAAGTGTCCACAAGTGGATCGGTGGACACATATACATACCCACACATGCGCATATACACACAGATGTACACGCAAATGCATACATACACATGTACAACAGAACCCCATCCAGGCATATGAAAGAACACAATCATGTCAGTTTTGACAGCGTTTATCAGGCTTGAGGCAATGTGTCCTATGAAGTAAGCCAGACAGAAAGAGACAGACAAGGTGAGAGCTCACTGGCACATGTAAGCTAAAACCAAATGAACAGCAAAGCAGAAACAGAGTCACAGACACGGAGAGTGAACCGGTGGCTTCCAGAAGGGGGAGACTGGCAAGAAGAAGGAAACAGGTGAGGGAGACTAAGAGGCACAAACTCCCAGCTGCAAAATAAGTCATGCGATTCCACATTTGAAATGTATGGAAATACGGAGTCACAATGTTGTATGTCAGGAACATAAGTTGTAGATCAATTATACTTCAAAGGCAGCAAACTCAGAAGCGATCAGATCTGCGGCCACCAAGGGCGAGAGCGGGAGGAGTCGGATGCAGGCAGTCAGAAGGTGCGAGCTTCCAGTTACAAGATAAACAAGCACTAGGAATGTGATGCTGCTGGTCAGTCACGCCCGGCTCTTCGCAGCCGCAGCCCGAGGGGCCGCTGTGCTGTGCGCCAGGCGCCTCTGTCCTGCACTCTCCCGGCGTTTGCTCAAGTTCGCGCCCGAGTCAGAGATGCTGCCTGATCATCTCATCTCTGCTGCCCCTTTCCTTTTGCCTTCCGTCTTTCCCAGGATCAGGTCTTTCCCAATGAGTCGGCTTCCCTTGTGGCTCAGCTGTAAAGAACTCGCCTAGCAGTGCAAGAGATGAGGGTTCAATCCCTGGTTCAGGAAGATACCCTGGAGAAGGAAATGGCTACCCACTCCAGTATTCTTGCCTGGGAAATCCCAGGGACAGAGGAGCCTGGCGGGCTAGAGTCCATGGGATTGCAAAGAGTCAGACACGACTGACTGACTTCACTTCTTCATATACTGTCCAGAATAACAAGGGCAGAATAAGCTTACAAACAAGAGTAAAATCCAACATGAAAAGTTACAGCGATGTCTGAGATTTTATCATTACCAGTGATCTTTTCCAATCAAAATCACCTGATACACAGGATAGAGCAACCTAGCTGCAACAGATTCAAGAATCCCTGGGGTGTAATGACACAGAAAAGAGAGAATTTTTAAAACCTGATATGAAAGGAGGTGAAAGCTAGGGAGAGACTTAGAGGGAAACCCAGTATGCTGCCAGGGTTTTTCTTGGTATAAGTAAATATTTTTAAAAGGGGGTTAAGTGACAAATTTAAGGGAAAATTCAGTATGAGAAAAATCCAAAATTTAAAAAGAGGGCACATGTGTCAATAAAACTAGGAAAGATTTTGTGTTTTCATGCTAGAATAAGATTGTTAAAATATATAAAAGTAAAAGCAAGAAAAGTTACAGGAAATAATCATTAAAAAGAGTAAAACATACCACGTAAGTGATGGCAAATCTAACAGTCCTAAAATCAGACCACGAGCAACACGGATAACACAGTCAACAGACCTGGGCCATTCCAGATACACCTAACATTAGACCTTAAGAGGGGCCAGAGAACAGTCAGACAATGCAGCTTTAGGCAAAACACAACCTTAAAGCTCAAACTTAAAGTTCCAATGGTCAGTTTTCTATAACAAAACATATAAAAACAGAAATTAACAACCAAAGACTAAATAATTTTAAAGTGAAGTGAAATGAAGTCACTCAGTCGTGTCCGACTCTTTGTGACCCCATGGACTGTAGCCTACGATGCTCCTCCGTCCTCTGTCCATGGGATTCTCCAGGCAAGAGCACTGGAGGGGTTGCCATTTCCTTCTCCAGAGGCTCTTCCCAACCCAGGGATCGAACCTGGGTCTCCCGCATTGCAGGCAGATGCTTTACCATCTGAGCCACCAGGGAACTATAATTGAATAGTTATTTTAAATTATTTAAATAATTATTTATTATAACTATTATTAATATATTGTAATATATTATTATTAATATAAATAGTATATATTAATATATAATATAATAAATTAATTGTTTAATAATTATTTTAACTATTGTTTTAGATAATTTTAAAAAGTATCTCCAAATCAAATGTAAAAAGTATCCAAAACAAGCTGCTCCAAACTGTTCAGCAAACAAAACTGAGAGCAGTGCAGGTGTCCCCACTGCAGTCCTCACTACAGGCAGGGCCACAGTCAGGAAGTTCACGTCCTCGAATGTGCCCATAAACTCTGCTCCTAGGTATGCATCCAGAAAAAGGGAACTTCTGTCCTCACGGAACTTACACAAGCGTGCGCAGCAGCAGTGCCCAGAGCAGCTGAAAAGGAGAGCGATGCAAATGCCCACTCGCTGAAGGAGGAAAAACAACGGAGAAACAAACACGGTATATCCACACAACAGGACATTATCCAGTCATTAAAAAGGGACAAACCCCTGAGACACACTGTGGATAAACCAGGAAAACATTACGCCAAGTAAAAAAGCTAGTCACAAAAGCCCATGTTGTACGATGCTGTTTACGTGAAATGTCCAGAGCAGCCAAATCTGCGTGTGCGTGAGTGTTCCACTAAGGAGATGAGTGGTCCCTGCGCCTAGGGCAGAGAAGGAAGGAGCCAGAGAGGGGTGTGACTAGCAACGAACAAGAGGTTCCTTTTGGGGATGCTGATAAAGTTCTAAAGCAGGTGGTAGTTACGGCTACACAACTCTGTGACAACACCACAAACTGCTGCACACGGTGACTGAGAGGATCCCACGGTATGCAAAGCGGTAGTTACCTACAATACAGTAAGAAAAAAGTCTATGCTGAGCAAGAGAAGGCAGACCCAAAAGTGGTACCCCTAAGTCAGTGGAAGTAATCTACAGTGATAGCAACGCAGAGCACTTGGCTGCAGGGAGAAATTCAGGGGGTGGGGGAAGGAGGGAACTTTCTAGAATGATGAAAACGGGGTGACATGGGTATATACAGCTGTCAGAACTCCACAGTTAAGACTTCTATGCTGCACTGCATGTAAGTTACACATCCATAAAAGCTGAACATAAAGAAGAAATATACAAGATCCACTTACTGAAGTCTTCACAAAATTCTCTTAATGGAAAAAGTTTCAATTCCTTGGAAGACTATAAAAAGGCACCTGGAACAGTTCTTTGCTCAAAAAGACAAAAAGTTTTGGGAAAATGGAATTATAAAGTTGCCTGAAAAATGGCAGAAGGTAATGGAACAAAATGGTGAATACTTTGTTCAATAAAGTTCCTGATGAAAAAAAAAAAGTGTCTTTTATTTTTACTTAAAAACTGAAGGAAATTTTTGGCCAACTCAATATTTAAGAAAAGTGACACTAAGTAGGGGGTCCCTAAGTCCACCCCAGACTTCTTTAAGAAAACTTACAGCACCCAACATGAAGTCATACTCACTGCTATGATTTATTATAGTGAAAAGATACAAAGAAAAATAGCAGAAACAAAAGGCACACAGGGCAGAGCCCACAGGCACCAGGCCCAGGCTCCTAAGAGCGCCCTCTCTGACGGATTACCCAGACAGAGTCAGTTACTGCACCAGTGAATGCTGACAACACCAGAAAGGCGGGCCGCCAAAGCCGCTCACTAGAGACTGTACCCAAGCCTTTCACTGGAGTCTGGTCATGTGGGTACTCCCTGTCTAGTTCATATGATTTGACTCCCAGAAGGAAAACAAGCGTTTATCGTACACTACACCGGGCTTACAAGCAGTTTAAACGCAGCGAGTTACTCATCATTGAAGAATTCAACTCTGCAGACACCCACCAAAGACCAACCCTGCAACCAAGACCTTTCTAAGGACAGCAACATCTGACCTGCCACGTTAACTCTTTTCAGAACAGGTATGGTCTCCACAACTTACTCTACAAGAATCACAACAATAACAACATGGAAAGAGAAAAAAATTAAGTAAATGTGTCAAAATGTTAATACCTGGTGAGTGTGATTGGGGGCTTTATGGGAGTTCTTTGTAGTACTCTTAGAATGCTTATATTTGAAATTATTCCAAAATAAAAAGTCAATATTAATGGGGTAGGAGGGTGTCATTTCTAACACAATATTTTAAAAATATTTTAAAATAATAAAATATCTAGAAATAATTTCAACTGCAAATGTATATTTACTATAAACTACAAAATTGTACTGAGAAGTATTTGAACACAATTACACACACGCTGTTTGCTGTTGTTTTAGTCATTAAGTCTTTTGTGAGCCCATGGCCTGTAGCCTGCCAGACTCCTCTGTCCATGGGATTTCCCGGCCAAGAATACTGGAGTCGGTTGCCGTTTCCTGCTTCAGGGGATCTTCCTGACCCAGGGATAGAACCCACATCTCCTGTGCTGGCAGGCAGATTTTTTACTACTGAGCCACCAGGGAAGCCCCACATACCGTGATGCACAGTGCAAACACCACACATCACGAAGGTTTCAATTAGTCCCACGTTCTTACGAGTTGTGTGAACTGATTTCATCAGTTCAGGATCCTCTTCCCCTTATAGGACCCAGTCACCTGGTTCAAGTGAGGCTGGCCCTGCCTCAAATCTCTCTTTCCTTGAGACCATTTCCATCAAACTAACCAGTTCTCAGTGATTTCAGCTCCTATAGCTATGGCCACAAAAAACTGACTCGGAAATAAGCATAGAACCCAGTGTGGGCCAGTGAGGCAAGGTATTACTTGCAGGCTCCTTCTGTTGGGCGAGGAAGACCAGAGTCCTGGCTGCCTCCGGCCATCGCGCTCCTCAGGAGGAGAGGCAAGGGTGAGCAGGCCTGACAGACAGCACCCAGGCAGCACAGACCAAGTCCTCTGGGTCCAGTCTGCCCTGGAGCTGCCCCATCTCTGGCAATTAGGCTTTTGCCTTTTATAATCAAGAGTCTTAACTAATATATGATTAAAATTCCAGTGGGATATTTTTAGGAGAAAATACTAAAATTAATAAACAAAATTGATAAAATAACAGGTAAAACAAGGTAGATGATCCTAAAGTGACCATGTTATACCTATATAACTGAGTTTATGATCCAAAAAACACAATTCAATGAAAAATAAATTATTCAGTAATAATCAGTCCTAGAAAAATGAATTATTAAAAAAATAAAAGACCCCATCTCACCTTCCCCAAAATGAACAGCCCAAAGCAGTCCACGTGAGCGACCAGGGCTTGCCTGAGAGCTCAGGTGATAAAGAATCTGCCTGCAATGCAAGAGACCCTGATTCCATTCCTGGGTCAGAAGACGCCCTGGAGAGGGCACAGGCTACCCACTCCAGGATTCTTGGGCTTCCCTGGTGGCTCAGATCGTAAAAAGTCTGCCTGCAATGTGGGAGACCTGGGTTCGACCCCTGGTTTAGGAAGATCCCCTGAAAAGGGGCACGGCAACCCACTCCAGCGTTCTTGCCTGGAGAACCCCCATGGGCAGAGGAGCCTGGCGGGCCGCAGTCCACGGGGTCGGGAAGAGCCGGACACGGCTGAGCAGCTAAGCAGAGCGCCTAGCAGAGTGCGCACGGCAGAGGAAGGCGCCGCTACTTACCTAGGTTTGTCTCCAGCCACTGATGTCCTTCGATTAGTTGGTCGATTATGGCAAAGTAATGTGCACCAGCTTCATCAGGCATTACCCAGCCACCTGTCACAATTTCAAACTGACCATTTTCTAGCAAACTAGGGAGAAAATAACAAAAGAATTTACATTAACATATTTAAGACAAGTTGAAATAAAAAAGTAAGACATCATAAACATTAGGTATAGCCTTTAAATGTAACCGGTATTTACACTAATTAAAAAAAAAAACCAACAGTGAATGAATTTCAACTCTGGGACACTGGTGATGAAGCACGCATGGTGAGGCAGCTGAGGGAGCCCATCCTAAAGACAGAGCCACACAGGCAACTCTGGGAGTTCTGTTTCATGAAGGATATAATCTCCCACAGCACTTCCTGAAGTCAGCAGCCACGTCTCATTCGTTTCTGGGTCTTGCTGAGCGCCAAGCAGAGTGCTTTACTCAGAGCGTATGCTTGATGAGTGTTTAGTGGTGTACAGTCATTTTAAGCACAGTATTTGTTCCATCATCCTCATGCTGAAAAATCAGAATTTACTTTAGCACTTCTGGCATTAATGAGTTAATCATGTAACTACAAAAGGAATGATAATAGAGGTAAAGCTTCTGGGGACTCAGAGGCATTATGGAGCGCCTGCTCCAGAGTCAGTCATAACACAGGCGATGAGGCTCGCCGTTCATTACTGAGTGAGAAGCTCTGACACTTTCATCATCTGTTCACTGGGTTCTCACCACACAAAGCAACTAGACAACTAAAGTGTTACAAGAGATCTTCCTCAGAGAAAGAAAAAATCATCCACTAATAAAAACCTGGAAACTAAACAGGAAGTGTAAACGTCAAGGACTTCAGCAAACATCTTAAGGGCCACAGGCTTCTGAGTGTGTGACAGGTGGTTTTGAAAATGCTGTAAAATTTCAGCAGGAAAAGCAGGTTTAATAAGGATAAACATCACTGAACACCTATAACTTAACAGCCAAGTATGAAGCCAAATTTAACTAAGACAGACCAGAAGCATAAAGAATGAATAATTTTATACAAAGCATGTAACAGAAGCTACAGCATTAACAAAACATCTGATTTTTTCAAACACAGAACCAATGACAGAATGAATAAGGACACAATTTCCAAAAGTGAGTGAATGAATGATTTCCTTGTGTAAAATGAAAAGGTATTAATTACATCTGTGTTACCATGGGGATCACCCACTAATGCAATCTCACATGGAGAATATGATGGCTCATTACTGTATCTAAAGAAATCCAAACATCCAGTCAAACCTCAGATTCTCCGCTTCTCACAGGCCCACATCAGAACTTACAAGAAAGAAGATGGGAATTCCTAACACCTGTATCTCTTTAAGAACACAGTGGAACCCAAGGCGATTCTGTCCCAGTCTTCCTGCCAACAGGACTTCATTAAAGGCTCGCTCTTCCTCTTCTCTTTCTGTTGACCGCCTGCTGTAGCCACACTCCAGAGGCCGTGGCCAGCCCCAGCCCCTCATACCTATGGCTGGTGCTTGGAAGCCTGAGATGTCAGGAAAGATTGAGAGTTTCATCTCTAGCCATCAAATGCAAAAACTTGACCTCCTTAGCTCAGTATTTCAGTAAACACATCTTTTGGAAAATATCACAAAGAAACTGCCAAAACAAATTCTGTGCTTCTCCTGAACAGAGAATAGAAACTATAAAGGAACTAATCTGAATACTGTAAGAAACGCCGCGGGAAGAAGGAACCACCCCTATGGACCGTTGAACAGGGCCTTTTTTTGGGCGGTCGCTCTCGGGCAGAACTCCCGGGGGCGGATAAGCAGGGGAGCGAGGGGGGGGTCTGCGAAGCAAAGGGAGTCAGCGGGGTAAAAGGAGTCTGTGGAGTCTGCGAGGTGTGAAGGGTGGGGAAGGGGTTTTATAGCCCGGGCGGGGGCTCCCATATAAGGAAGAAAACGCGGGCTCAGCGGTGATTGGTGTTCAAGGGCTCCGTGTCGGTTCCTGATTGGACGGCGAGGGCTTCCTGTCGGCTCCTGATTGGCCGGCTTGGTTGCCGGCCCGTCTCCGGGGTGTGTCTGCAGCGCCCTCTGCCGGGGCATGTCCCGACATGCCCGGGCATGCCTCAGCACGCCTGACCTTTCCCTGACCTTTCATCCTGACCTTGCCCTGACCCTTCATCCTGAGCTTGCCCTGACCTTTCAAATACTATTAAGGTTAAATGGGAAAAAAAAACCCAAACACTCAGACAATGGAATTTTTCACCTATTTCTGCCAGTTTTATTTTGCTACATATTTCCTGTCCCATAGGCATAAATGGGCTCCAAGAAACAGCCAACCCAGCAAATAATCATGATATTGAATTTCTTCAACTCCATTTATGAATACTTTACCCCTTCCCCTCCCCATGATGCCTGAGATGCTGCTGAGATTAGAGACTGAATCCTCATCTGTACACAGGGATTATTTTAAAGACTATCCCATCTGTAATACAGGGGAGGCATGAAGGCCGCTGCTCATTTACCTGCTTTTCATAATTTTCTTACCTATTATCTCCTGTCTTTCCTTTCTCAGCTCAAATAAACCCACCCCCAGAAGTCTCCAGGATACCCATTCTTCCTTGTCCTACCAACCGCTCCAATATAAGCCCCAGGACAGCAGGGACCAGGACCTGCTGCTTTGTTCACTTTTCCAGGCCCAGCACCGAGAAACTTACTTGGCATGTAATGGGCACTCTGTTGCTAGATGAACAGGGAATGCGTGAATGACATTCTTAGTTTAAAACCAGTATTAACATGAAGTCTTTGATTAGCTGAAGCGCACAGACATAGGCGAATAAATTGGACAGGGAAGGGCCAGCTAAAACGGGGTGTGAATAACGTAGGCATGAAGTGACGTGATCTGGAATGTGGTTCACATATGAAAAATGAACAAGGAAGGAGAGCGAGGAGGCGCTTCAGGAAGCAGCAGCGGGAATCAAGAAGTGCCTGAAGCAAGAGAGAGCACATGCGGTGTGGGGCTCGGACCCTAGGTGGCTAGCAGAGGCGCTGTTCACACACAGGGCAGTTCAGCTGAGGAGGGCAGCACTTTACAATTTACAATGTAATACGGATAAATCTGGATAAGGCTATTAGATGCAACAATGAGGCAGTCAAAGGAAACTAACGAGAAAGAGAACTAAGCTCAGGGGAAAAGGCTGAAACACAGACTACACCTTGAAGAAACGTCGCAAAGAGGAAACAGAAAAGGGCAGGAAGCTTGCAGAAAACAGTCAAAGGAGTTAAGGAACAAGTGGAAGGAAAATGTAAGAGGAAACTGAGGCAATAAGAAATGTTAAAGATAAAAATAAATCTGTGACTATATCCTGAAACAACCTAGGAAAGAGTGATGAAGAGCAACCGTGCCTCTGCTTGGTAAAAGGCATTTTTACAGCTTAAAAAGCTACCATATAACTGCAACTTAAGAGACAGACACATCAGTGGGTCAGAATATAAAGTTGAGAAATAAATTTTACAAATATTATTAAAATAGTTATTAAATTACTGGGGAAGCATGGATTACAGTTAGTTTTTCGAATCTTCAGAGCGATTTGAAACAAGCTCATAAGAGAGTCAAGATGCTCTGTCACGGAGGACAAAGAGCTGAATGTGCAGTGGCTCAGACAGATTTTTAACAAAGCTACAGGAGGCGGCCACAAGAGGCCTAAGTCGCGTCGTGACAGCAAGCCAGGAAGAACACAGGTTTTAGCTCTTCTTAGCACAGTTTCTCTAACCCACAGGACAGAATGGGAGAGGACAGACAGCATGATTTAAGACAGAAAGCAATGTGACAATCAGTGGACGCCTGGCCAGATTCCCAGGTTAGTGAGCACTAGTTCCCAGGTTAGTGAGCACTAGTTCCCTCTCTAGTCCATACATGTGAATGCTGAAAACCGGATTATAAACCAGACAGTCTTACCGGCAGGAAGGTCAGGCTTAATATAATATACTCACTGTGTTAAACAAAACTGCCCCTTGACCAGTTAAAAAAAAAGACCCCCACACACATAAAAGTTGCGGCAGTACACAAACGTGCCAGCACACCCCTGACTCCTGGGGCACACGCAACAAGCACCCCAGAAGCATCTGGGGATGACAGAACAAGACGGGCCACATAAACACGGAACCAATGGCCCGACGAAGCGCAGCAGCCACCAGCACCGTGCAGTGACGGGGACAAACCGCAGTCCTGACAGTCGTGTAGAAATAACACTCCAGGAACTAACTAGGAAAAATCTTCATAGGCAATAGCAGAAAGGCCATGCTATCCTACAAAAAGCACCATATTTAAAACTGCCATTGTTACAGAACCAAACAAAGTTAAGACAGACTGCAAGCTGTACATTTGACACTTTCATAATTTTTTAAAATCAAGTAACGGAAAACAGAGAAGACGCTACTTAGAGCAAATACAGGTGCTCCCAGGTGGTATTTCCATTCACTTAGCACTCAGCAAGCGTGAACTGAGCCACGCCCCTGCCACTGTCAGGGCAGTACAGCAACAAGGACCTAGTGTACGGACAGGGAAACACACATCTCACAATAACCTGCGACGGAAAAGAATCTGAAAGCGCATACACGTAGTCATACACAGATACACGCGTGACTGAGTCACTCTGCTGTATACCTGGAACTAACACGTCACTGGAATCAACTGTGCTCCAATAAAAGGTTCTTTCTGAAAAACAAGCAGACAAGCATACTCCTTCCACTACTTTTAGGAGAGCAATGCCTACTGTTCTAATGATAACACTTAAAGGATGAAGAAAACTGTAAACAGAATCACCAGATCTAATTCCCCAATAACAACCACTATTATCACTTTGGGGGAAAAAAAAAAAGGAAATGAAAAATCGAAAATGCCATGCCCACCTCAGAGGGTCTCATTGTTTAATTTCTGCCAAGACAGTCTCTGGTTGCTGGTTAATGTTTTGCATGAATGCCCTTCCTAACATTTCCTAATAAACAGATCTAGAAACAAATGGAAAGACAAGGAAAGAGACGGAGAGAAAGGCGTATGTACATGCAGCAAGTCCAGAAAATAGGAAACCAGGCACTAACTGTCACAACTAACAACACCCTTATTTCACGGTTTGAAATAGCTGATCTGTAAGCCACTATGCACTTCTCTCTACAATTTCTCTGCTTGAAAGCTTGATATAAGAGGCTATAGAAGATACTGATCAAAAGTAAGCTGAGCATCTCTGTCACAGCTCACTGTGCTGCGAAGAGCGGCAAGCCCTCTTCTCTGAGGGTCCCTCTCCCCACGTAGACACACCGCACATTCAGACTCTGGTCACACACAGAAGGACAGACGCACAGAGCTTTCTTCCCCTAAGGGGGAAACTGTTACAGATAACTTAGTAGCAAACAATGCATCATTCTGCCGGCATCAAAGAATCACAAATTAATGTCACAAGACAAAACAGGTAGAATTTGTAATCATACATCCAGGGAAATATGAAATTACACATGATGATACACAGGGATTCATTCTCAAATAAAAAACTAGTTAAAGGGAAATTTAAAAAGATGGAGGCTCCCAATGAATCAATTAATAATTTTAAAACATTTGCTCATCAGATGATCTGATCCATATGCCTTTCATGAGGAGTAACTAATAGGAGAGTAAAAATAAATTTTGTCTTAAAACTCCTCAGAGAATAATTCGGGAAACTTACCGTATTCTTCTGAGTATCTTTAGAGGACATATGAGGGGCAAACGGCCAGAGAGTCATCTGTCCTCATCTCCTCCTCACTTCACTCCAGCCGCATCCTGTCTCTGAGTTTGCAGTCTATGCTCTCTCTGTCTGGAGGACCCTCTCCCAGTATTTGCCTCACTGGCTCATGATGCATCCATTAGGAGCCCTCTCTGGCCAACACACTCCACCCAAACCCCACCTAAATTGTTATCTTGCATAAAATCCAAAAGTTTCCTTCATGGCACTTTTCACAAAGTTCCCTTCATGGCACTTCTCACAAAGTTCAATAACACGTTTTCATGTTCACGGTCTTCGTCCCCCAGTAGGCTACAGGCTCACGAAGGCAGGAAGCATACCTGTTTTGCTAACCATTTAAATCTCGGTGTTCCTATGAGAAAAGACTACCAACAACCCCAAAGAAATGCAAACAAAAGATATGAAGCAGATATTTCAGAAATAACAAGCTGCTAAAAATGAAAAGAAGTTTAACGTCACTCATGAGGAAATGCAAATTAAAACTTCAATGAGATCAAAAAGTTGTACAACACACTGTGATGTCAAGGATGTTTAGAAAAAGATATTGTTACTTAAGACTAGCAATAACTATCAAATTTTAGAATGCATATATACTTTTATCTATGCTCATTAAAATGAAGTCAGAAAATAGATAAAAACAAACAAAAGCACTGTACAGTCAGCCCTACATATCCGCAGGTTCTGTGTCCACAAATTGAACCAACTTCTGAAGGAAAATTTTAAAAAGAAAAGGTTTCCAAAAAGTCCCAAAAGCAAAAATTGAATTTGTCACACACTAGCAACTACTTACATAGCACTGACATTATATGGACAACTATTAACACTTCATGGCAAACAGATGGGCAAACAGTGGAAACAGTGTCAGACTTTATTTTTCTGGACTCCAAATTCACTGCAGATGGTGACTGCAGCCATGAAATTAAAAGACGTTTACTCCTTGGAAGGAAAGTTATGACCAACCTAGATAGCATATTCAAAAGCAGAGACATTACTTTGCCAAGAAAGATCCATCTAGTCAAGGCTATGGTTTTTCCAGTAGTCATGTATGGATATGAGAGCTGGACTGTGAAGAAAGCTGAGTGCCAAAGAATTGATGTGTTTGAACTGTGGTGCTGGAGAAGACTCTTGAGAGTCCCTTGGACTGCAAGGAGATCCAACCAGTCCATTCTAAAGGAGATCAGTCCTGGGTGTTCATTGGAAGGACTGATGCTGAAGCTGAAATTCCAAAACTTTGGCCACCTGATGCAAAGAGCTGACTCACTGGAAAAGACCCTGATGCTGGGGAAAACTGAGGGCAGGAGGAGAAGGGGACAACAGAGGATGAGATGGTTGGATGGCATCACTGACTCGATGGACATGGGTTTGGGTGGACTCCGGGAGTTGGTGATGGACAGGGAGGCCTGGCGTGCTGTGGTTCACATGGTCCTGAAGAGTCAGACATGACTGAGCAACTGAACTGAACTGAACTGATTAACATAACATTGACACTGTATTAAATATTATAAGTAATCTGGAGATGGTTTCAAGTATGCAGGAGAAATGTGTATACGTTAAATGCAAATATTACTCAATTTCATATAAGGATTTTGGTATCCGGGGCAGGCTCTGCAACCAATCCTCTGAGGACTATCAAGGGTCGACTGTATACACTAAAGATAAAGATATACTCCATGCATTCACGAAAGACCGGAAAAGAAAACACAGGGCCATTAATCAGGAGAAGTTAAATTAAGGCCCACTCATAACAAAGACTTTTATACAGTCTTTAAAAAAGAAAGTTTCCTGAAAGATTCTCTGAGACACATCAAGTTTAAAAAGCATGGTACAAAACTCATTAGGATGGCTATTATAAAAAAGAAAGGAAGAAAGAAAAGAGAAACAGGAAACAGGTGTTGGTAAGAAATGCAGAGAAGCTGGAAACCTCAAGCACTACTAGTGGCAATGTGAGATGATGCAGCTAGTATGGAGAACAGTGTGGGAGTTCTGCGAAAAATTAAACACAGAACTGTTATAGGATCTAGCAATTCCACTTCTGGGTATACACACAGAAGACCTGAAAGTAAGGCCTCAAACTGGTGTTTATATACTCATGTTCATAGCAGCATTTTTGCAACAGCCCAAAGGTAGAAACAATCCAAATGTCCACTGACGGATTAATGAATAAGCAAAACACAGCATATTCATGCCATGGAATGCTATTCAGCCCTGGAAAAGAAGGCAACCGACACATGCTTCAACACGGACGGACCTCAAACACATTATGGTGAGTGCAATAGGCAGACACAGAAAGACAAGCGTTGTCTGATTCCACCTACAGAGTGAGCCTGGCAGAGACAGAGGCAGAACGGTGACTGCCAGGCCAGCGTGAAGGGGCTGGGGAGCGACTGTGCACCAGGCGCAGCGCTTCAATCCAGGGCGAGGAGAGAGTTCTGGAGACGGGCGATGGGTGTGCTGCAAAGCTATGTGAGCGTATGTAATGCCAGCAAACGCCACACACAGAAATACCAAGTGATAAACTTTAGGTCATATACATTAGACTACAATAAAAAAGGTGCACTCAAAACAGAGCACAGTGTGCGTGGCAGGCTAGCATCCGCATGACACACATGGATGTGTCTGCACATATGTACAGGAACGTATCTTTTCCTATTTCTCCATAAATCATACATGCCTGATCACAATAGCTGCCTCCTGGGAAGAGTCAGATGACAAAGAAACAGCAGCCAGCACCTTACCTTCCACTGTGTACCCTTGATATGTTCAGACTTATGTTAAAATATGAATTAAACTTTTTTCTAAACTACAAATGCCATACTACCCTGATTTAAGCACTAAAAACAAACAAAACTATAGCATAAAATAGTCATGAAATTTCATTTAAGAATATTTATCATATTAGATGGTTTAACTAATAGTTTCTGTAAAATTTCAGTAAGATATACTTTAAATATTTCATTGTATAATAAATAGTATTTCATTTTCTCATTTTTAAAAAATAAAAACAATAAAATTTTCATTCAAATAAATCAGAAAATACATGAGGCTGAAGAATAAAATTGAAAAACTCACTCTTAATGTCCTTCTATAAAGACATAAAAGGTTATGGTAGAATAGTTTTTAACCAGTTTATTTTACTTAATACTATATACCATAAACATCTTTCTATGTCAATACATAGACATATATCATTATGTTATGGCTGATCATTTTTGCTAAAGTATTTATAATTGAGACAGAGCAACACATAATATACATGTGCGTAGTTTGATGTATTTTGACAACTGTTTATACCCGTTACTGCCCAAAATTGTACCCGTTACTACCAAAAATAAGACATAAGCTATTCAGAGATGTCCCTTCTACCCTTTCCAATCAATTCCCCCCAACAATAACAACCAAAAAAGGACATTCTTACCTTGTGACTTATATCCCAACAGATTAGCTTAGCTATTCTCAGACTTCATAAAACAGAGTTACACAACATGCTTGGCTGTCAGGATCCTTTTGCTAACATGTTTGTTAGATTCATCCATATTTCTGTATATTTCAGTACCATTATTTTTCATTGCTGAGTGGTAATTCATTGTTTAAATATGGCACAAAATTTTAATTCATTATTCTGTTGATGGATATTTGGACTGTTTCCAGTCTGAAGTCATTGTAAGAGATTCTGCTATGAAAATGTCTATGTAAGTCTTTTTTGTGAACATGTCTCTACTTTTCTCCGATAAATTTCTAGGAGGGAGCCCCAGGAGTTAGACTTACCTGGTCTCAGCCCTGAGAGCAGGGCAGGCACGACAGTGGAGTGAGAACTGCATCGCAGCAAGCGGTTCCTTCTATGGAAACAAGCAGGTCTTGGAAAGCTGATGAATATTTACCTTTGGGAAACTCAGGCAGCCTTTCAGAAAGTGGACTTCTTGTTTTATATTCCCACTAGCAGTGTAAGAGAGTTACAGTCGCCGCACACTCTCCCCAAGCCTTGGTGCTGTCAGCCCTTTTGACTGTAGCCCTTTCAGGGGTTTTGGATAGCACCTTGTAGCAATTTTAATCTGCATCTCCCTGAAGACTACACCTGCTCAGCCCCTGCACACATACCCTCCCCTGCTCTCTTCTTTCAGGCGTCTGAACAGGCCTTGTTCTTGCTAATCCTGTCCCATAATCACAATTCTCCTCCCATAACCTGGAATCCTTTCCCCACCCTCTGCTACTGGCTATTCTAATAGCCTTTCCAGTTTTAACCTGAATATCACTTGCTTCAGGAAGCTTTCCAAGACCCCCTTGTTTCCACAGAAGGAAAGACTTTATTGCCATACTGTGTTAATTACATTGTCTTCCCTCCCCTGCCCTGAGGGCTGGGACCAGGTAAATCTAATTCATTTCTTGTATCCCTGGAATCTGGCACAGTAAATACTTGCTGAATAGATGATGGAGAAAATAAGGGAAGGCTTTGGAGGTGAGGTAATATTTCAGTTGAATCTTAAAGAATAAACAGCATTGAGATTATCCAATACACAAACGGGAAAAAAAAATTCTCAGCTCAACTCATGAGCAAATTTCTAAGAAGGAGAGAGTAACCGTGACTGAGGACATCCACGCGGTTCAGCAGGGCTCAGAGCGGGGTGTGAGGGGAGAAGTGACGGAGGGAAGGGCAGACAGGCGAGCAGGAACCGGGCCAGAGCAAGGGCGTGCCCAGCGGAGGGGCCGCGCTGGGCCTTTGGACGCTGGATGTCACTGAGGCATCTGAAGCCAAGGAGAGACACGGGCAGGCTCATACGCTGGGACCCGAGGCACACTCCTGACCCCCTCTGCCCTGGTTTCCTCAGCAGGAGAATGAGGATAATGCAGGATCTCAGCACACAGGAACGATCTAGGACCAGCTGAACGAGTCCATAGTGCTGCTGAGAATACGCCTTCCACACTGCGTAGAGTGACCGCTCAGTAAGTGTTAGCTGTTACTCCTACCCTCAACTAGGGAAGAAGAGAAAGTGAGGTTGGAACTTTAGATGTGGAAGCAGCCTGCACACTGTGGCGTCGCCCGCAGACTGAAGAGGAGAAGCAGCCGTTGCCCACAGGTGAGAGCTGGAATGTGTAATAAGGGGCAGAGGAGGGAGTCCCCAGGGGGAGGAGAAAGCTCCATTCAGCCACACACACCTGGGGCTGGAGAAGAGCTCGGGGCCTCAGAAGACAAAACAAGGCGCACAGCATCAGCGCTGCCAAGAAACCCCCCGGAGGGCTGGAAAGCACCCACAGACGAGCACTCGTCAGCGCCCCAGGCTTCTGCCCCAGGCTTCTGCCGTCTCTGCAGCGGAAGCCAACCATGAACTGAAAGAGGGGGCAGGGAGGAGCCGGGACTGGAGGGCGGTGCCGGGATGGAGTAGGTACTTCCTGAAATAAGCCTACACCTCCGCTTCCCTACTAGAACCAAAGTCATCTGGGACAGCAGGCGCTGCTTTGACTCCTCTGATGAAACGCTATGTATCTTTAGGCTCCAAATTCGATCCAAACCTGCAGTTTACTCTGAACATCACAAGACACATTGTAACTTCTCACTGCTCTGCAAATTTTATAGCAGCCTTTGGTTAAACACCATAAAATCTGACCTGTATAAAATGTATAATAAACTAGCTAGTGTAAGAACTTTAAAGGTTATTTTTCCAAGTGAGCTCAAGATAAAGAATGTATGTAAGTTTGCAATATGTTTGCAGTTGTATTATTTAAGAAAGCAACCTCAAACATTTCTCTGATTTCAATAAGCAGAGAGAGTTACTAGGACAGGGTAGAAGGTTTACTTAACTATAAACCTAGGGAAAAAAGATGTAAGGGAATGGTAGAAAGATGAAAGACTGCAGGCTTGGCAAAGCAATGCAATCCAGAAACGTGGTCAAGACAATATCTAATACATACATTTGGAGCCTTATTTCATATCAGAGGTCCACATAGAGAAGTTGGTCAAGATACCGGCAAACACAGAAACTATTCTAGGTTCCAACAGTTCAATGGGCTTCTCACTTGAACACTGGTCTCAATAGCAGAAGCAAATGCTATGTAAAAACCCTTTCACTATCTCAGAGCCCAGAGGGGAAATGAATATGGAACATGCTGGGTGACAGTCAAAGGAAATGCTAAGGCTAACGTTTCAGCTATTTGAATAAGGGTCCACACTTCTATGTGTTATAAATACCACACAGTATTTAAACTGAATTTAGGTAAAAAATATTCAAATACGAAGTTTAGAAAGCGAAAAGAATGTTAACATACCAGTTATTTTCAAAATAAAACAAGAGTAGACAGAAAATGGGCTGATTGTAACAAGGCAGCTTCTTTTAAACCCACTGTATCTGTGTTACAGGTAGGAACCATGACTCTGCTTGATTAAAGTGAGTCACGTGAATAAAGAAGGTAGATGTTGTCTGCATGAGTCTCCTTGTGGTTAACTGGATTTCTCACTTTAAAAAGCTTATAGAGCTGAATCCTGCTACCACAGGGGGAAGACTCAAACAAGTCGTTGCCAGCACGTATTATGAAGATCACTTGAGCTGTATTTCTGTTAAATTCCCATCATCAATTGGTATTCTTCAGGGACAATAAAGCTCAC
Organism: Capricornis sumatraensis; assembly: GCF_032405125.1. Lineage (NCBI taxonomy): Eukaryota > Metazoa > Chordata > Mammalia > Artiodactyla > Bovidae > Capricornis > Capricornis sumatraensis. The sequence continues at coordinate 107,901,726 of NC_091077.1, read as the reverse complement.
AGAGAACTCTGCTAGAATTAACAGGTTCTTCTCTGCAACAGCTAGCTTGCAAATTGAGCTACAGATATTTAATCCATAGATTCATCTTCAAAAAGGGAAAAATAAACCATTGCATAACCATTACACTAGCAGTCAAAAAAAAATTCTATCAGTAATGCCACTTAGTATAAGCTCAGAATTTAAAATAATGGGAGCAAAACTATGCGTCTTTTTTTTTTTTCTTTCTGGAACTCTGCTCTCCAACAAAGGATTTGAGGAGAAATATATCAGCTAAAACATCTACTTCTGCTTCATTGACTCTGATAAAGCCTTTGACTGTGTAGATCACCACAAACTGTGGAAAATTCTTAACAAGATGGGAATACCAGACCACCTGACCTGCTTCCTGAGAAACCTGTATAAAGGTCAAGAAGCAACAGTTAGAAATGGACATGGAACAACGGACTAGTTCAAAACTGGGAAAGGAGTATGTCAAGGCTGCATTTTGTCACCCTGCTTATTTAACTTCTATGCAGAGTACATCAAGTGAAACGCTGGGCTGGAGGAGGCACAAGCTGGAATCAAGATTGCCAGGAGAAATACCAATAACCTCAGATATGCAGATGACACCACCCTTATTTATGGCAGAAAGTAAAGAACTAAAGATCTCTTGATTAAGGTGAAAGAGGAGAGTGAAAAAGCTGGCTTAAAACTCAACGTTCAAAAAACAAAGATAATGGCATCCGGTTCCATCACTTCTTGGCAAACAGATGGAGAAAATGTGGAAACAGTGTCAGATTTCATTTTCTTGGACTCTAAAATCACTGCAGACGGTGAGTGCAGCCACAAAATCAAAAGATGCTTGCTTCTTGGAAGAATAGCTACGACAAATCTCAACAGTGTACTAAAAAGCAGAAACATCACTTTGCCAACAAAGGTCCGTCTAGTCAAGGCTATGGTTTTCCAGTGGTCATGTATGGATGTAAGAGTTGGACATAAAGAAAGCTGAGCACCAAAGAATTGATGCTTTCAAACTTTGGTGCTGGAAAGGACTCGAGAGTCCCTTGGACTGCAAAGAGATGAAACCAGTCAATCCTAAAGGAAATCAACCCTGAATATTCACTGAAAGGACTGGTTCTGAAGCTGAAGCTCCAATACTTTGGTCACCTGATTGAAAAAGCCAACTCTTTGGAAAAGACTCTCATGCTGGGAAAGTGTGAGGACAAGAGGAGAAAAGAGTAACAGAGAGTGAGATGGTCAGATAGCGTCACTGACTCAGTGGACATGAGTTTGAGAAATCTCAGAGAGATGGTGAAGGCCAGGGAAGCCTGGTGTGCTGCAGCTTATGGGTCATGAAGAGCAGGGCACAGCTGAGTGACTGAACACAGCAGCACGTCAGCCAGCTCCTTGCCCACAAGCAGCACTGACTGACTCTGAACGGGAAATGTACCGGGGGCTGCCGTGGGCACCCAGGACTGAGGGCCAGCTACAAGCCCAGGCTCAACAGAGGCCTGGGAACACTGAGGAGGCACGCCACAGGCACACAGGGGCTGCCCCAGGGCAGGAAGCCTCTTGCGAACAACCCGTGCTACAAGGGGTGGCCCCAAGCTTCCCTCCATCCGTTCCCTTCCTTTCACCTGCCTACCTTCACGTCACTGTCCAAGGACTGAAAACCCTGGGAAATAATAGACTGACCAGCTGCGCTCAGATAACAGCTGACCTGTCTGACCTGGGGCAGGAAAATGAAAGGTGTGACTTCTGTGTTTGGAGACCGTTTCCTAAACGGAAACCAGGGAAATGCGATGGCAGCAGTGTCCGGTCAGAAAAGGAAGGGATGCGATTCAAGGCACACTCTCTGTTTCGAAACAGATTCCAGGTGTGGATACGTTATTCCTCATGGGATGGGTTTAAAAAAAAGAAGAGAAGACGTTTGGACACATAAACAACAATATAAAGAATCCAGAGCTAAAGGGTAATTAAAAAGCATAGTTAAAACCATGCACTTGAAGCCAAAAATAATAGGCTCTACATGACCGATAACCGAATGTGAAGTGGGAAGAAAAAACCTTGAAAAAAATCGCATAAAATGCAGCAAATGTAACAAAAAAACTAAAAGCATATGCCAAAGAGAGACCAGAGGCAACTAGATAGCTGAATTATAAGGAAATGAAATAAAAACTAATTAGTAAGAGCAGAATAGAGAAGATGAAAAGTATTTGAATTGATAGATGAAAAATTTAACAATAAGTTATACACACCCAGATATATGGCAAACGCAAACAATAATACAGTTACAGATGATTTAGGAAAAATATCATATTAACAAAATAACACATAAAAATGTGAATGCTAGTTAAGAGCAGTGCTAAAAGGCAAACACAGAGAGAAATATTTCTTGTTCAAGTAAATCAACTGGGCCACTTAGCATTAGTTAGAAAACAGGCAGAAGGAATTAAATAAAAACAGAAAAGTCAAGAGCAAGTATCAGTAAAGTGCAAAAAAGGTTTTAGCAAACAAGTGGGGGCGCAAAACAAATGAAGCTAGTAAGAGCTTCAGCCAATCTAATCAAGATAAAAAATAATCAGGTCCCACCAAATAATAAGGAAAGGAACCTACAGATGGAATAAAGCCTTAAAATCTGCACAATCTAAGTAAAACGCTATAAATAATAATTTAAGAAACTATAAAGCATTATTTATATTCAAGAAGCAACATAAGACCTAGACAGACAGAAAATTTGTCTTTAAACTTAGTTAAAAAAAAAAATTACATATCTGACAAGCACCAATTCCATAGAGTGTTACAGGGCAGTTCTTAATTTTTGAAAAGTTGCAAACCAGTGGGCAGCTTGATTTTAACTAAGGATGTGTATGTGTGCATGGTAATCTAAACTGGCTGCTAACATTTCACCTTAAAAAGTCAATGCATCTTATGAAGTGTCTTGGAATCCCAGCTTGCCGTGACTGACTGGAAGGCTGTGCTGACAACCGCCTCCTGTGGCCACACACTGCAAGCAAGGAAGAGCTCAAGCTCTGGGTGCCACAGTGACTCCTGGTGCGTGCAGGCCTCTCAGAGCCTACAGCCCTCACTCCTGACATCTTCTGACCACTCTTGTGAGCATTTTAAGGATGCTATCAGGGAAGAAAAAATGTCTGATAGATAGATAATAATGGAAAGCCAATTCTCCCGTAAATACCTTTAAACATTTAGGTCAATACCTCTCAAAATCTTCCCCCCTTTTTTGGGGGACAGAGTAGGAAAAATTAATTCCAAAGCTCTCTGGGAAAATTAAGCAGTCACTCATTAAAAGAACTTTTCAATAAAGAAAAATAAGGGAAGATTTAAACTTTCTGTTACTGAAACACCTCATAAGCTTGCAACAATTACAGTTACACGGAAAAGTCTATGAAAGAGGTCAGAAAGCCCAGAAATCAATGCTTATTTAAATACAATAAAGATGGCACTTCAAGTCAGTGGAAAGAATGAATGTGTAAGGCGATAGCTTATGGGGCTGAGGCTGGCCTGGATGGTAAGCAGTGTGGCACGTCTAGCTGGGTGACCCCAACTGTACAATCAGGACACTCACTGGACTCACTACACAGGATTACTGCAAAGATGATCAGTTATCACCTGTAAGGTACTTAACACACGAAGTGATGCCGCAAGTGGTGCACACTGGACACTAAGCAAGTGAAAAAAGTAGCTTATGCTAGGACAGACCTCAAACTCCCGGAAGCCGGGCGGGTGGCGAGAGGAGGGAGACAGCAGAGCAAAAGCCCCATCACACCACAGTCAAGAATGAACCGGAGAATTATAAAAGGGAGCAGTAAAAACACTCGAGGTGGGCAAAGATCCGCTCCTAGGCTGGGTAAGACTTGGGTGTGACAGAAAAGCCAGTATCAAGAAAACAGATTAACACATTAGACTACATAAAAACTTTCGAAGTCTATTTGTCAAACACTAACAATTAAGAAGAAATTTAAAGCTTCAGAAAAAATAAGGGTTCACATGTGTGCGTAACACTCTCAGAAATCAGTAAGGAAAACACATGATCAAGCAGCTCGCAAAAAGCTCCGCCTGCACATACAAGAAAACACGCAAAACCATCACCAACCAAAAATGCAAACACGCACCACCATCACCAACCAAAAATGCAAACTTTCCCATGCTTGAATTGACATGTTTTAGAAAGAACTACACTGCAAATACGCAGAGAATTTCATCTGCTAATATGCAGAGAAACTGGTGCATTTCTAAACGAAGAATACACTGAAACCACCCTTAGCGGATCACTCTGATTTATATGCTTCACAAAAAAATCTTTAAAACAGTAAGCCCCTCTGATGTAGTAATTCCATTGCAAGGACAAAGCTGGAACATAAGAATTTCAATGGAGAAGTTTCAGGTCACTTTTTCAGAAATGAACCAGAATCAAGGTAATAAAAGGATATGGAGAAATATTTTAAGCTTCATTTATAAAGCTAAGAATTTTCACCTTCTGAAAAGTCCACACATTTCATTGCAAAATTAATGTATTTAATATTACCTAATTTCAAAAAGCAATAATTTTAAACAACAAACCTTTTAACAGCATCCTTCTTCTGAACATCTATAGTTTCCCACCACTTCGAAAGGTAAGAGATCTCAGACCATATAAATTTTCTCCGGGGGTCTTCTTTCAACTTGACAACCATATTATTAAAAATATACTGGGTCTTCTCTCTAAAGTAGTCATCAAAGGTCTTCAACCAACCTAAATTAAGACACAAATATATCACAAAGGTCTGATTTAAACTCAGTCATACTCAATTGCATTTTGTATAACCTTAGGGGTTTCATTCATACAAAGACAACTAAAAATTTACCAAATATTTTCAGTTAGTGAAATTCCACTGAATGGACATGAGACTCAAAAAGTCACTAATATTGAAATGATAAAAAGACTCTGAAAACTGTACAAATTCAGATATCAATGAGAAAAATGAGAAAGCCGAAAAACATTTATTCATCTTTAACAATTACAGTATCTAATTCAACTACTTATAATTTATCTTGAATTTAAGGAATTTTTTTTTAATTTAAAAAACCCAAACAGCATTAGCAAGTTGGACGTAATCTTCTTTTAATACGGAATCAAAATTTTATTCTCTCTGCTGCTGCTGCTCAGGCCCATCCACCTCTGTGACCCAGGGACTGCAGCCCACCAGGCTCCTCTGTCCGTGGGATCCTCCAGGCAAGAACACTGGCGTGGGCTGCCAGCCCTCCTCCAGGGGATCTTCCCGACCCAGGGCTTGAACTCTGGTCTCCTGCACTGCAGGCGGATTCTTGGCCACTGAGCCAGCAGGGAAGTCTGTTTACTCTCTCACATCTCATCTAAAGCTTCTTCTTCATTAAGCACCCAAAACTAAGAGAAAGAAAATCACAAGTACAAACTACATCAAAAGCCTACAGAGCAATGAGGTAATTACAGAAATATCATGAATACTAACAAGAATTCTGCCAAAAATAGCCATGCGTTCCCAAAAGACTGCTCATCATTCCATTTTTTTGAAGAACAAATTGACAATAATCAAACAACAAATGTATACACATCCATATAAAGTTGTCTTCAAACAAGAATTGTGACAACTCAGTTCTTTGCCTTTTCCTACTACTTCTCAAATATCCTGGAAATTTTATCTAAAGACATTTACAATTTGACTATTAAGAAACATTTTTAACAAGATCTATAGTTCCAAATGCAGCCCCATCCAGCGAAGTAATAAAGCAACACGACAAGCAGCTGAGGCAAAACACACACAGCCGTCAATCCCACCTACGGGTGGAAGATAAAATGTACTGTGTGAGAATCACCTCTCATCCGGGACATCTTACAGGAAGGGGCGTCTCTACACAGACAGGCGAAACTGCTCTTCTATTGTTTCCAAGTCTCAAACATGTGGGAGGTCTAAAATACAAAGGGTCCAACTAGTTACTTCTTTTGTCTGTCTACAATCAAGTGAACACTCAATGCATCCCGTATTTGCTGACAAAACAAATGGCAGAAGCTCGCCAGGGCTGAGCCGGCAATGTGCTTTGGACAGTGCAAGCGCGAGGCTCTGCTGGGCACCGCCACTGGGCACTGCCGCTGGGGCCGCCTCTCTCCCTTTTGCTCTAACTGAAATCTATCCATTCTGCAATTACTTACTGAGCACCCACAAAGTGATGGGTATTGGACCTATGAGCCAGATAGGATATAGTTCAGAATATTCTTTAAAGAACTTTCTTGATCTGGGACATTTTTAAGCTAGTTTGTCACCAAAGAATAATTCAACTTGTCACCTGAATAATTCAACTTTTCCATATTGAGTAAAAAGCCTGTACATACAGAAAACTCAAAAATACCTCAGGAATTAGTGGTTTACACAGAATTCCGTCTTGCTTAACAAACGAATGAACCCGGACCCTGCCCCAGAGCACTGAGGCCAGGATCTACACTCAGATTCCCAAGGACAAGCAAAGAAACTTCACCCTATCCTGAAATGGAGATGCCCTAATTCCCTGCTCACGATGCAGCACCCCGAGACACAAAACTCTCCAGTGCTCAGACCCGAGCCCAGGACGCGCTACAGCACTTGCCGGCGCGGCTGCCGCTGCTGCTGCTATAACCATCATCAGCCTCTAACTACCCAAGCCCAGGACGCGCTACAGCACTTGATGGCGCAGCTGCCGCTGCTGTTATTATTATAATCATCATCAGCCTTTAATTACCCTTTAATTACCCTTTTCACAACTGTATAATCAAACCAGGTCAAAGGAGAAATAAAAGATATTCCTAACATCCAATTTTGAAAAGTATACAATTTATTTACAAGTTAAATAAACTGCTCCACATCTTAACCATACTGGTTACCCAATACGTTAGCACAGAACTCATTCTACGTCCCTTTAATGGGCTGGATTTGTCCTCTTGAAATGCATACGTTGAAGTCCTAACAGCCAGTCACTTCAGAATACGACTGCATTATGGACATAATTTCGCCAAAGAGGGGCTTCCCTGGTGGCTCAGAAGGTAAAGCGTCTGCCTGCAATGCAGGAGACCTTGGTTCGATCCCCGGGTCAGGAAGATTTCCTGGAGAAGGAAATGGCAACCCAGTCTAGTACTCTTGCCAGGAAAATTCCATGGACGGAGGAGCCCGGTAGGCTACAGTCCATGGGACAGCAAAGAGTCTCACATGACTGAGCGACTTCCCTTGTCTCTAAAGAGATGATGAAGACAAAATGATGTCATGAGAATGGAGCTAATCCAGTCCTGGCATAACTTGCTTCATCGCACTTTGCTTTATTTTGCTTCACAGATGTTGCATTTTTTTACAAATAGAAGGTTTGTGGCAACCTTCTGTCAAACAAATAGATCAGTGCCATCATTCCAACAGCATTTGCTCACTTTATGTGTCTGTCACACTTCAGTAATTCTATTTTAAAATTTTTAACTGTAATCACATTTGTTACCATGAACTGTAAGCAATGGTCTTGATGTTACACCTGCAATTGTTCTCGGGTTCCACGAACCACACCTGTATAAGACAGTGAATTGAATGTTCTGACTGCTCTAAAGGCCATTCTTCATCTCCCTCTCTCCTCCAGCCTCCCTATTCCCTGAGACAGAATAAAATTGAAAGTAGACCAATTAATAGCCCTACAATGTCCTCTTAAGTATTCAAGTGAAAGGAATATTCCCAAGTCCCTCACTTTTAATCAGAAGCTAGAAATGATTAACCTTAGTAAGAAAGGTTTGTTGAAAGCCAAGATGGCCAAAAGCTAGATGAATTGCCCTGCAACAGCCAAGCGGTGAATGCAAAGGCAAAGTTCTTACAGGAGATGGAAACTGCTACTCCGAAGAACACAGGAACGATAAAAAGCTAAACAGCCTTACTGCTGATATGGAGAAGGTGTTGGTGGTCTGGATAGAAGATCAAACCGGTAACACATTCTCTTAAGTCAAAGCCAAACCTAGACCAAGGCCTAACTCTCCCCAGTTCTATGCTGAGAGAGTTGAGGAAGATAAAGAAGAAAAGTCTGAAGCTGGTAGAGGCTGGTTCATGAGGTTCAAAGAAAGAAGCCATCTCCGTAACATACAAGTGCAACAGCAAGGGAAACGGCCCATGCGAATGTAGAAGCTGCAACAAGTTATCCGGAAAAAGCTAGCTAAGATCACGCATGAAGGCGGCTACATTAAACAAGACACTTGCAGTGCAGATGAAAGAGCATTCTATTGCAGGGAGATGCCATCTCAGGCTTTCTTAGCTAGAAAAGAGAAATCAATGCCTGGCTGCAAAGCCCCACAGGACAGGCTGACCGACCTGTTAGGGGATAATGTAGCTGGTGACTTGAAGGCAAAGCCAGTGCTCATATACCATTCCGAAAGTCCGAGGGCCTTAAGAATTATGCAAATCTATTCTGTCTGTGCTCTATAAACGGAAGAGCAAGCTTAGATAACAGCACTTATGTTTACCACAGGATGTACTGAATATTTTAAGCCCATTACTGAAATCTTCTACTCGGAAAATAAGATTCCTTTCAAAACAGTCCTGCTTATTCGCAATGGTCAGCTGGTCACACAGATCTCTGATGAAGATACACAACCTCATTCACAGTGGTTTCATGCCCACTCATACAACATCCATTCGGCAGCTCGTGGACCAAGCACTAACTTTGACTTTCAAGTCTTCTGCTTTGAGAAACACCTTCCGTAAGACTATACAGCTGTCGTAGATGGTGATTTCTCTGATGGGTCAGAGCCAAGTCAATTGAAAAACTTCTGGAAAAAACTGACCATTTTAGATGCCATTATTAACATCTGCGAGAAGGAAACGGCAACCCACTCCAGTGTTCTTGCCTGTAGAATCCCAGGGACGGGGGAGCCTGGTGGGCTGCCGTCTATGGGGTCGCACAGAGTCGGACACGACTGAAGCGACTTAGCAGCAGCAGGAACATCTGCAATTCATGGGAAGAGGCCAAAATATCAATGCAACAGGATTTGGGGGCGTACTGACTCCAGTCTTCACGGATAATTTCAGGGGTTCAAGACTTTAGCAGAGGCAGTCGCTGTAAACGCGTAGAACTAGCAGTGGAGCCCGAAGGGAGCTTCCCCGGCAGGCCAGGGGCGAGGGCTCCAGAAGACCCTGGAGAGCCCCTGGGCTGCAAGGAGACCCAACCCGTCCATCCTAAAGGAGACAGCCCCGAGCAGTCCCTGGAAGGACTGGTGCTGAAGCTGCAGCTCCCATACTGTGGCCGCCTGATGCGAACAGCCAACTCACTGGAAAAGACCCTGATGCTGGGAAAGACCGAAGGCAGGAGGAGAAGGCGACGACAGAGGACGAGACAGTTGGATTTTCTCACCAACTAAATGGACATGAATTTGAGCAAACCCTGGGAGATGGTGAAGGACAGGGAAGCCTGGCCTGCTGCAGTCCCTGGGGTCGCAAGGCGTCAGACACAACTGAGCGACTGAACAACAAAGACGTCACATCTACCAATTTCTACCTAAGTTTCAACAGAAGTCAAAATTAATCCCCATTGTTTGGCTTATAAACGCAATTAAAGAAAAGAACTATGAACAGTGAAATGACTCTGAAATTAATTTAATAATAAAATACCAGCATAAGAGGCAAATTTAGAAGAAACAGTCTTTATGAAGTTTAATAAGTTAAAGACTTTTTAAAAATACAACTACTTATTTTCATCAGTTATACTTTGTGATGAACTCAGCCCATTTCAAAGAATAGTTTATCAGGGGAGTGTTCACAGAGGAATCACAGCGACTGATTAATCCATTTTGCCTTCAACACTTCATTCGCCCTTCAACAATCATGCAGACAATATGTCAAAGATATTTACGTGAGCCAAAAGACAAGCTCAGAGATGTCAACTTAAAAGGCTTCCATAAAACTCATCTATAATAGATATGAGTATCACTACAATACAGCACAATTAATGTAGAATGAACAGAAAGATAGCCTCTTGCAGTTTTCAATACTGAGTAATATAACAGCAAATTAGCTTTTATTGCTCTTATACAATAGGGTAATCAAGTATTCCCTTTTACACTGAATTGACTCTTTCTTCTCTAAATTACTGTAAAACTCCAACTGTATATTAACATGAGACCAGTCACAAAGATAGCATTTTATAAAAAATTGTATGGGATGAATTTTTGTGATATAAAATTACATTCCTATGTCGAGATTTAATAATCTTGGGACATTCAGATGCAAACTGATTTACTTAATGGTCAATTCACAGCCTTTTTCTTTCCCTTGAATATACTTAGAAACTGAAACAGAGCTAGAACAGCATTAAGAATACCTTTCAATTTATCCTTTTTCATTCTAACAACACCAACACCCATAAAACAGCTAATCACTATTTTAAATAAGTGGGGGAATGTTAAAAACAAAGAGTACACAATTAGAAGTTTTATTCAGCCATCGTAATTTCAAAGTCACTATCATTTTTATCAGAAAAAATTTTAATTTCTAAAATATAAAAATAACACAGTTGAAAACTATTGCTTATTCTTAATCATAAGCAAATACACATCTAATAACTGTTCACTAACAAAACGCAATTTATTTTTTGAATTGTGGACTTCTGATCTAGCTTACAGTCTGCACACTTTGTGGGATCTGAGCGTCTGAGGAGCGCTTTGTCTGTCTGGTAGAGGGCACATACAGGACCAGCCAGGGCCCTGGGCAGGAGCGCCTGCCCTGCGCACTGGACCCCAGTGGTCTCCCAGCTCCTCCTCTGAGCCCACCCTTTCCACATGACAAACCCACCAGGCAAAGGCCATGCCCAGCCACTGTCCTTACCACACAGCCCTGCCCTTCCGCGTCCCTGGGGCTTGGCCCATGCCTGGTCGCCCCGCAGCCAGCTCTGCAGCACACAGCCCTGCCCTTCTACATCCCCAGGGCTTGGTCCGCGCCTGGTCACCCGCAGCCAGCTTCGCGAGCCCCCCAGGGCCTTCTGCTAGGCCAGCCCTGCCAGGGCTGGTGGACGTGCAGGTGGCCGCGAGCCCGGCAGTAGCCAGGAGGTACAGTCTGCAAGGGTGTGGGAAGCGGGCTGCGGTGTCCGCAAGAAGCACCCTCCTGGGTCCAGACCGGGCCGGGGTGCCCAGAGGCCAGCGCCCCCCGCAGCAGCAGCACAGCCAATGCAAAATCGGAGCCCAAGCGCTCTCAACTCTCACTTGGCCTTCCAGATCACTGAGCTGTTATACCCTAAGGCAACAGGAAAAGATTTATTTTATTTAGCAATGTATTCATTTGATATAAACATTTAAATGTTTAGACATAGTGTTTGAGGGCCTCCATGTACTTTTGCTCCAGGTCATGTAAGTTTTAGAAGCAAGCCTAGATAAACACTACAAGCTGAACTTCAAACAAGTCAGTTCTCGCGACTCTAGCACCTGGTACAGTCCACAACAGCAAAAGGACAGGAAGTGCTTGACAGATGAATGAACTGTATGGCCAAAAGGACTGGGGAAAAAAATGCAAATGTACTACTTCAGCTGAAAATGAAACCAAAGGTCAAAGACACCACATACTATCAGCTCTATCATGTTCACGGTCCTGATACTAACCTGATAATCTTCAACAACATCTCCAAGTTTCTGTTTTCTATTTATAAAGGCTCTGTCAGCCCTAAGATGATTTAAAACACACACATCCGGAAGAAGGCATGCCCCTCAAATCATTGTTCCACTGTTATCGTTTTAATTGCTACAATAATGACTTTTTAATGAGCACATTCATTCCACTAAAATAGGTACCAACTGTTAAGAAAACATAAACAGATTCTGAGATATACCCAGATAATAGACACTGAAAAAAAATCCAACATGCTTCAAGTTATTTCCATTTTAACATAATATTTTCAAATTGAAAAATAGTAGTAGAGGTCATAAAAAAAGCTCCTTTATTTTAGTAATTAAGTTATTCTATATTAACAAATGATCAACAAGTTTCTTCCATCACTTGTCAAACCTTTCAATGTTCAACTTCAACATCCAATCCTACACTTAAGAGGTTACAAACAACTTTAACTGATGTTACCATAACTCACAGGCTGATTAATTTTAATTCCAATATTTCTAGTATAGAATAACCTTACTTTTCCCCCTGATAAACTGTGAAAGAGTTTTAATTAACTTTCTGTTCTGGTTTATTCATTCAAACACAATCCAAGCATCTAATAATGATAAAGCAATAAAGCTAAGTTGGATGAAAACATTTTACAGTGAAAATATAAAAAACCACTGTGGGAATAAAGAAATGCTAAGTTCCTATTAGAAGAATAGAAGAGAGATTCTTAGATTAGACGTCATTTGGTTAGAGAGAAAAGGGGCAAGAGGAGACGGAAAAGACATTGAGCCGTGAAATGATGTATCAATTTCAGGGAGCAGAAGGCAGCTGGGCATGCCCTCACTGCACCTTACACAGTGGGAATACAGTAAGATACTGAATAAACAGAAGTGAGATCAGACACTGAAAACCATCTAAACCATCCTTGTTTCTCACCAAAAGCTTAGAAGGAAGTGAGTTAAGGTTCCTGAGCTGGGTTTTCAAGACCATCTGCACTGTGAGTGCAAGGTGAAGGAAAGCGCAGTCGCCCAGCCGTGCCCGGCTCTTTGCGACCCCAGGGACAGTGGCCCACCAGGCTCTGCCGTCCACGGGGTTCTCCAGGCAAGAGTGCTGGAGTGGGCTGCCATTTCCTCCTCCAGGGGATCTTCCCAACCCAGGGATTGAACCCGGGTCTCCTGCACTGCAGACAAATGCTTTACCGTCTGAGCCACAGATAACAGATTAACTAACAAGGTAAAACAGACCGCGGAGAAGTGCGCCGGCTGCGATGGACTGCGCAGAAGTGCGGCCGAGAGGAGCTACCCCACGTCTGAGGTCAGGGGAGGCCGCCGAGAGGAGCTATACCACATCCAAGGTCAGGGGTGGCTGCCAAGAGGAACAACCTCACGTCCAAGGAGCTGCAGCCGCGTGGTTGCAGGAGGGCCGAGAGGACTTAATCCACATTCAATGTCAGGAGGGACGACTTCGTCCAAGGTAAGAAGGACTGGCTGCATTCTGCTGATGCAGCCATGAAGAGATACCCCATGATCAAGGTAAGAGAAGCCCAAAGGAGACGGTAGGTGTTGCGAGACGGCATCAGAGGGCAGACAACACGGAAACCATAATCACAGAAAACTAGCCAATCTGATCACACGGACCACACACAGCCTTGTCTAACTCAATGAAACTAAGCCATGCCCTGTGGGGCCACCCAAGACGGGCGGGTCATGGTGGACAGGTATGAGAGAATGTGGTCCACTGGAGAAGGGAATGGCAAGCCACTTCAGTATTCTTGCCGTGAGAACCCTGTGAACACTATGAAAAGGCAAAATGATACAATACTGAAAGAGGAACTCCCCAGGTCAGTAGGTTCCCAATATGCTACTGGAGATCAGTGGAGAAATAACTCCAGAAAGAATGAAGGGATGGAGCCAAAGCAAAAACAATACCCAGTTGTGGATGTGACTGGTGATAGAAACAAGGTCCGATGCTGTAAAGAGCAATATTGCATAGGAACCTGGAATGTCAGGTCCATGAATCAAGGCAAATTGGAAGTGGTCAAACAAGAGATGGCAAGGGTGAACGTCAACATTCACCCTAGGAATCAGCGAACTAAAATGGACTGGAATGGGCGAATTTAACTCAGATGACCGTTATATCTACTACTGTGGGCAGGAATCCCTTAGAAGAAATGGAGTAGCCATCATGGTCAACAAAAGAGTCTGAAATGCAGTACTTGGATGCAATCTCAAAAATGACAGAATGATCTCTGTTCATTTCCAAGGCAAACCATTCAATATCACACTAATACAAGTCTATGTCCCAACCAGTAACGCTGAAGAAGCTGAGGTTGAACAGTTCTATGAAGACCTACAAGACCTTTTAGAAACACCCAAAAAAGATGTCCTTTTCATTATAGGGGACTGGAATGCAAAAGTAGGAAGTCAAGAAACACCTGGAGTAACAGGCAAATTTGGCTTTGGAATGCGGAATGAAGAAGGGCAAAGGCTAATAGACTTTTGCCAAGAGAACCCACTGGTCACAGCAAACACCCTCTTCCACCAACACGAGTGAACACTCTACACATGGACATCACCAGATGATCAATACCGAAATCAGACTGATTATATTCTTTGCAGCCAAAGATGGAGAAGCTCTATACAGTCAGCAAAAACAAGACTGAGAGCTGACTGTGGCTCAGATCATGGACTCCTTATTGCCAAATTCACACTTAAATTGAAGAAAGTGGGGGAAATCATTAGACCATTCAGGTATGACCTAAATCAACTCCCTTATGACTATACAGTGGAAGTGAGAAATAGATTTAAGGGACTAGATCTGATAGACAGAGTGCCTGATGAACTATGGAATGAGGTTCATGACACTGTACAGGAGACAGGGATCAAGACCATCCCCATGGGAAAGAAATGCAAAAAAGAAAAATGGCTGTCAGGGTAGGCTTACAAATATCTGTGAAAAGAAGAGAAGTGAAAAGCAAAGGAGAAAAGGAAAGATATTCCCATTTGAATAGAAATAGTTTCAAAGAATAGAAAGGAGAGATAAGAAACCCTTCCTCAGCGATCAATGCAAAGAAATAGAGGAAAACAACAGAATGGGAAACACTAGAGATCTCTTCAGGAAGATTAGAGATACCAAGGAAACATTTCATGCAAAGATGGGCTCAATAAAGGACAGAAATGGTATGGACCTAACAGAAGCAGAAGATATTAAGAAGAGGTGGCAAGAATACACAGAAGAACTGCACAAAAAAGATCTTCACAACCCAGATAACCATGATGGTGTGATCACTCACCTAGAGCCAGACAGCCTGGAATGTGAAGTCAAGTGGGCCTTAGGAAGCATCACTACGAACAAAGCTAGTGGAGGTGATGGAATTCCAGTTGAGCTATTTCAAATCCTGAAGGATGATGCTGTGAAAGTGCTGCACTCAATATGCCAGCAGATTTGGAAAAGTCAGCAGTGGCCACAGGACTGGAAAAGGTCAGTTTTCATTCTAATCCCAAAGAAAGGCAATGCCAAAGAATGCTTAAACTACCACACAACTGCACTCATCTCACATCTTAGTAAAGTAATGCTCAAAATTCTCCAAGCCAGGCTTCAGCAATACGTGAACCGTGAACTTCCAGATGTTCAAGCTGGTTTTAGAAAAGACAAAGGAACCAGAGATCAAATTGCCAACATCCGCTGGATCATCGAAAAAGCAAGAGAGTTCCAGAAAAACAAGTATTTCTGCTTTATTGACTATGCCAAAGCCTTTGACTGTGTGGATCACAATAAACTGGAAAATCCTGAAAGAGAAGAGCATACCAGACCACCTGACCTGCCTCTTGAGAAACCTATATGCAGGTTAGGAAGCAACAGTTAAAACTGGACATGGAACAACACACTGGTTCCAAACAGGAAAAGGAGTACGTCAAGGCGGTATATTGTCACCCTGCTTATTTAACTTATATGCAGAGTATATCATGAGAAATGCTGGGCTGGAAGAAGCACAGCTGGAATCAAGATTGTCAGGAGAAATATCAATAACCTCAGATATGCAGATGACACCATCCTTATGGCAGAAAGTGAAGAGGAGCTAAAGAGCCTCTTGATGAAGGTGAAAGAGAAGAATGAAAAAGTTGGCTTAAAGCTCAACATTCAGAAAATTAAGATCATGGCATCTGGTCCCATCACTTCATGGGAAATAGATGGGGAAACAGTGGAAACAGTGTCAGACTTTATTTTTCTGGACTCCAAATTCACTGCAGATGGTGACTGCAGCCATGAAATTAAAAGACGCTTACTCCTTGGAAGAAAAGTTATGACCAACCTAGACAGCACATTCAAAAGCAGAGACATTACTTTGCCCACAAAGGTCCATCTAGTCAAGGCTATGGTTTTTCCAGTGGTAATGTATGGATGTGAGAGTTGAACTGTGAAGAAAGCTGAGCACCGAAGAATTGATGCCTTTGAACTGTGGTGTTGGAGAAGACTCTTTTGAGTCCCTTGGACTGCAAGGAGATCCAACCAGTCCATTCTAAAGGAGATCAGCCCTGGGATTTCTTTGGAAGGAATGATGCTAAAGCTGAAACTCCAGTATTTTGGCCACCTCATGAGAAGAGCTGACTCATTGGAAAAGACTCTGATGCTGGGAGGGATCGGGGGCAGGAGGAGAAGGGGACGACCGAGGATGAGATGGCTGGATGGCATCACCGACTCAATGGACACGAGTCTGAGCGAACTCCGGAAGTTGGTGATGGACAGGGAGGCCTGGTGTGCTGCGATTCATGGGGTCGCCAAGAGTTGGACACGACTGAGCAACTGAACTGAACTGAACAAGGTAAAATAGGAGAAAAACAAGACATGAGGCCACTGCAATCATTCTTCTAAATATGGTGATGGATCTCAGTGGAAACAAATACAGGGAAATAGAGGCCAAGAAAGCACAGTGAAGGGAACTGAGTAATTAAATTTTCAGAAGAGAGTAAAAGCCGTGTCAAAAATGAAGATGAGTCTTTGAAAACTTACAAATCTGCTGATTCTCCAAATGCTTTTCCACTCAGATATCCAAGATAAGCCAACCTTTCTGCCAGCCTATTCAGTATCATTTAATAGTTTTTAAAAACATATCGCTTCGCCATTAACCTGTTTGAGATACAGCATTTTTCTAACCTGTGTAAGTTGCTGTCACTGGAAACCCTACCCAACACCACAGGGACCCATTTGCATGGCTGTCAGGACAGCTGGGTCTGGTTCACATGCAGCCGGGCACTGACCAGACGCAACCTCCTTCTGTACTGTTTTTCTAAATGCCCTTTAGAAGGCCTGCATACCTTAATATCTGACACCTGCAATTGTGAGATCACCCTCCAAAGTGTTTTCTACATCTGTGCTTCCGTGTGTTACTTCCCTCCTGTGTTAAGAATTTCATCCATGAGTATTTATCTGAACCAAATGAGGACACTTCTGGACTATTAAGTGGTGTCCAATCAAAGTTTGGTCATTTGAAATAATGAAAAGTATCTATGAGAGACATGTATATTCCTTCGGGGGCATCACTCTTAGGATATGTTATGAGCAAGCCAATACTGGGCAAATTATCAAAGTCTCTAGAAGAAATCACTTAAAAGCTGGAAAATACTGCTTCTCAATCGCTTTCCAATTGTACAGTATGTCTCAAGGAGAAAAACCACTCACCATTCCATGCACTAATGTCGTATTTAAGGACTAAGCCATCTGTTTCGATAAGGACAGAAGGAAAGAAAGGGTAGCGTACAGTGTAGTGAGGTGTCTGCTTCAGCAACAGCCACTAAGATGTTTTATAGGATTAATACTAAAGTAGCTGACATTTGGCTTAGAAAAACTTAAAGACATTCTTCTAGAAGCTCTTTTTGTGGTTTCACAAGTATTACCTGCAAGAGGCCATATTAAAATAGTTATGAATTCTGATTCCAGACCCAGGTGACTTGGGTTCAGACCCAGCCCTGCCACAGACACATTGCTTACCCTCTGTTCTGTCTCATTGCTTTTTCATCTGTGAAATGAGGGTGAAAACACGATTTTTATCATAAAGTCACTGCCAGGATTGATGGATTCAAAACATAGCTCAGGCAGTAAAGCATCTGCCTGCAATGCAGGGAGAGATCCGGGTTCATCCCTCGGTCGGGAAGACTCCGGGAGCAGGAAATGGCAACCCCCTCCAGCAGACTTGCCTGGAGAACCCCATGGACAGAGAAGCCTAGAGGGCTACAGTCCATGGGGTCACAAGAGTCAGACACGACTGAGCACCTCACACACACACACAATACCAAGAACAGTGCCTGAACATGATAAATTTCCGTTGTTCCAGCAGTTAGTTGTATAGCCAGCATGGTGGTGAGCTCTGAAGCACCCAGGAATGAAGACAGACAAAAGTAATCAAAAAGGGGAACTGGAAGGTGTTTAATGATTACCCACATTTCAGGCGCTACCTGACATTTGTGTTCCTAAAGAATACAGTCTAGTGAGAGCCCAAACAATCGGACTTTTTTCCCTCTAAAAAGGAATATCAATATACCAATTGTAGAGATCTCGTAAAAACAAATGCCAAAATTTCTTAACATTTAAGAGTGCCAGATGAAATACAGGATGACAGGTTAAATTTGAGCTTCAGAGAAATAATAAATGTTTAGATTAAGTGTCTACCATATGATATTGCAGCACATGTAAAAATTTATGCATTGTTTACAGGAAGTTAAAATGTAAATGAGCAGCCTGTTGTTTTCTTTTTTGCCCAGCTAAATCTGGCAACTCTATTAACAAACCAAAGTTCAGATAAACGTGCTGAATTAGGCAATGCCCACAGAGCAAGAAGAAGAGGAATAGCAGCGTCCTCTGAACTAAAAGCATCTTAAGAGGCAGTACAGTAAATGGAAAGGACATGGGGCTTAGAATCAGGCAAATCTGAGCCCACTTCCCATCCTCGGCCACTTTTAACTGTTCAACGTTGAAAGCAGCTACACTGGCCCCAGCCCCACTATCCCCGCCTGGGAGACGGGGTTTGCAGGCACCGCTCGTCAGGGCTGCAGGACAGGCTACACTGGACGACGCACACCAGCACTCCCTGAGGCAAGACGGCAGTGAGGGCCACAGTGTCTCAGCCCCAGAAACGCAGAGTTCCCGTACAGCAGCCAAAACCAAAGAACTCACTGCACCCCACAATAACTACACAGGGAAACATACGCGGTCCCCACTGCTGCCACAGACACAGCTCGCCTTCTCCCGACCACCTCCTTCCCCCGGCGGTCTCCTCCAGCAGCCTGAGCTCAGTCCCCACGGCCTTTCGCCTGCATGGACGTTCACTCACCCACAGAGAACCAGAAATGTTCTCTCCAGACTGTACTTAACAGTATTCGAACGGAAGAGCTGGGGAATAATATTACCCTGTGACGTCCTCACGTTTCTCTTTTCCACAGACTTTTTAAGAATAAGGATACGTAAGCAAATTCATTTCAAATTATAACACAAAATGAAAAAATTGTTCTCTTAATTTTCAAAAAAAGGCTGAAAATCCTAAACACTCATTTCAGTCAAAAATTCTGCAAAAGAACTAAAAACTTAGGAAAGTAAATTATTTCCCAGTGTGACTCTTCCTTCTGTTTTGGAGTCCCACCACATGGGGGGATTATTTTCTAATGTTCATTTTACAAATTGCTTAACTAGCAATATGCTGTCCAATTTTTCATTTAGTACACCTTATCTTCTCTCTACACACTTTTTTCCTTGGAAGGAAAATTAACTATTTCCACAGTTAACTAGCAGGAAGCAAAGAATTAAGATTGTAGATATGAAGGTGCTGTGATGGTGTTTTAATCAGCCTATTAAATAGAACATGAACATGTATCAGTCAACTAACATTTAATTTCATGGTCTATGATTCAAAACTTCAAAAGCATAATGGTACACAATTATCAGCATTTACTTAATTCCTTTCCAAGTCTGTTTTAACTCATGTAAACCATATAAAATATTACATGATAATTGTTACATGTCCTTATGTACTGGAAGAAGACATAGTTAGAAATTTTATTAATATATAAATATAATTTGAAATGTACCTTTTCAGTTCAATCCACAAAGAAAAATATCTCCATACACAACAATGCAGGAACATAGTTTTTTAAGTATGGTGACTTCATATAGGGATTTCCTAAAAATTTATTTCAAATACTTCTAGCCCCAACAGACACAACTCCACTGATGAAATCAACTACTGGGCTAAAGTTTGTTTTAAATTGTTGCTGCAGAAAAGGAAAAGCTCCCTATAGATTCCATTCACAAGTAAGCTGCACATTCATTTAGGAGTATTACACCGATACTTCCCATCACAGAGCCACACATGGACTCGCAATGTACGTGCACATGCTCATCTCTTTTCCTCTACTGAAGAGTGGTTTTTCATGATCTCAATGATTCAGTTTTTTACAGAATAATTTAGTTCTCTAAATTCTATTTTTGTTAAGGAGCAATGAAAATTAAGTCAGCAGGTTCTTTTCTCTAGCATTTTGCTTGATAGCAAAAATTGCTTTAGTTTTAAAAGGTCTGTTTCTGACCATTACTTTTGACTCAAGTGGAGAAGGGCCTAAGGGTAAAGGTCATTAACATCTTTCACTAAGACAAAAAGATTCAACTGTGGTTGCTAGGATACCAACAGACAGATTCATTTATTAGTCAGAAACAATTATTCAGAATGCCTTCTCACAGAACACCACACTAACTGCAACAGGAAGCTTAACGCAAACAAAGCTTAAAAGGCAGAGACAGTCCCTGCCCTTTAAGAGCTTAATATCCTTTGTTATTGGTATTCAAAATTATGCAGTGCACTTTAAAGAAGCCATTGTTTAAAGGAATGGAAATAAGTAGACAACAAGAAGGAGGGCAGTTAAAAGTATAGGCCAAAGAATAAGCCAACTGTTCCATCTGAGTCCGCAGAGTCAGATTCCTTTGTTCATTAGCTTATTTAACTGAATGGGTCTGTACTGTGTGCTGGTTGCTGCTGGAGGTATTCACAACCCAGTGGTTGATAAGACAAAGTTCAAGCCCTCACTGAGCTTACACTCCAGTAAGAAGACCAATCAAAAGTCTGTATCTGTGCTGATATGCAAGCATGAAGTGTGTGTGTGTGCACACAGTGTGAAAAAGTTGTGGAGGGGCACGGAGGCAAGTCAGTGAAGGCTTTACACATACTCAGCGAAGACTCTAGGCCGACTATCGGGCTAGGCAACGGGGACAGCGCACACGTGACAAGAGACCCATGTTCTCGGCCGCTCCGCCAATCCAGGTAAACCGACAGGGAAGTACTCTGGTGCCACTTACTGCCTGTGTAACCTCGGCAAGTTGGGAACACCTTCATCATGAACAGTGGCACTAACCTTCAAAAGTTATTGTCAGCATTACCTGTTTATAAAACATCTGGCACACTGCCTGGTAACTACAGATTTTATCATTTCAGTTAAGAGCCCACATTATAGAATCACAAGAAATGAGATCAGTGGAAATTGAGGATGGCAGAAAAGAGGAAAGGATAATGTTGCTGCTGCTAAGTCGCTTCAGTCGTGTCCAACTCTTGCGACCCCACAGACGGCAGCCCACCAGGCTCCCCCGTCCCTGGGATTCTCTAGGCAAGAACACTGGAGTGGGTTGCCATTTCCTTCTCCAATGCATGAAAGTGAAAAGTCAAAGTGAAGTCGCTCAGTCGTGTCCGACTCTTTGCGACCCCATGGACTGCAGCCCACCAGGCTCCTCCACCCATTGATTTTCCAGGCAAGAGTACTGGAGTGGGGTGTCATTCCCTTCTCCGGAAAGGACAATAAAGGTCTCTAAAAAATAAAAAAGAAAGGAGAGTTGTGTTCACATGAGGAGGTCTTGTGAAACACACTGGTAAGTGTATTTATAAACCTATAAGGAATTCCTTGGAACTCCTATTATGGATTTGGAATTATGGAAACATAATGGAATCACATCACAAACCCAATTAAGTGATAAGAATTAAACTATACATGATTGGCAGAGAAAAGAGGAGAGAACAATTTAAATAAAAAAACCCGCTTGGCCACTATCTCACTCAATGAAGGGATATTTCAGAGTGAGATTTATAGGAAAAAAAAAAAATCTGCAGTCCTACGGTCTCAGGTCCCATACGTGAAGTGTGAGCGCCTCACCTCAGTGAGTGACTCCAAATATAAATGAAGATAGTATGTCTTCCATAAGTGTCCCCTAAATGCAAACGTACTATTTAATCTGGTGCTCAAGAGGGCGAATAAACAGTAAAAGGAATTTCCATTAGGTGTGATTTTCATCACCTTCTGCATCTACTTTATAACTCAATCTCACTTAAGATGCTGCTCCACCTACACGACCTCCATTTCATAGATACACAAATAAACAAGCCCGAGGACACCTGGAGGGCTGCCTCATTCAGGCTGGCCCCAAACCTCCAGCCTCTACATGGTGGGGCTTTTTTGCATGCTTAGTCGCTCAGTCGTGTCTGACTCTCTGTGGCCCTTTGTACTGTAGTCAGCCAGGCTCCTCTGTCCACGGGACTTTTCAGGCAAGAACACTGGAGTGGGTTGCCATTTCCTTCTCCAGGGGATCTTCCCAACTGAGGGATAGAACCTGTGTCTCCTGCATTACAGGCAGATTCTTTACCTGTTGAGGTGACGACTTAAAACACCTAAGAGGAAATGTGACTGAGACAAACAGAGCTAGATGAAGACATTAAGACCAAAGACAAGGAAACCAAATCAGAGGCTGGTGTGCAGTGACTGCTCATCACAAAGCTTCAGAATGCTGATTTCACGTAGGTCTATGTCATACTGTAATACTACTGCAGTATCCTAGAGAGTCACACGTTTCAGCACCCAAGCTCTATCTTGCAGACCATCTTTCACATCTGAAAGCAGTGTGCGTGGGCAAACACACACGTGCAAGTCTTCACCAGAGCACACGTCCAGACGTAAAGTAACAAGCTCTACTGTCGTAGAAAGAAACACACAGAAGTAAACTAGTGGAAACGAATGTGACAAAACTGAATGCTGAGAGCAAACGCGTGCAAAGCAGTAACTGAATACTGTGCCTCTGGCAGTGGCAGTGAGACTGAGACAAAGGACAGGCGGAAGCACAAGTCAGCCGGCCCTTCAGAGGAAGTCTCAAAGCACATCTCAAAAACCCTGCAACTTAATGCATGGGTCACTTACTCATTACCAGTCCTCACACTAATAAGCACTGAAGTACACTTGCCATTATCATTTTAGCAACTTTCCTCTACCCTGGGTGGAGAAATCTCTGGCCCCAATAAACACCAAAAGGTGTCACGTGAACGAATATCAACATTCATGGCGCTGACAGCAGTTACCCTTGGACTCTGCCCCATGCCTTTACTCTTTCACTCTGTGAAGTGAACACTTTATCCTGTCTCCACCTGGGAAAAACCTGACTCTGGCCTAAAGCTGTCTAACACTGTTGGGGTTGGGACTCACACTCATGCCTGCTTGAAATCAAGGCTCTTAACCACTTTTATGCTGTTTCTATATTTTAAAGATACAAACCTTACCATGAGCATTCTGCATTTTCTAATGCAGAGTTTATGGACATGAAATAATTCTCTCACACAATATTTAACAAGTAACCAAAATGAACTATCACTACCTTAAATGCATGGAACTTTTCATCTCCCAAAGCTAAGACCTTCTTGTGTTTAGTCCTATTTCACAGTGCACAAGTATTATCCTTGAATGGCCCAAAAACTGATAAGATGACAACACTGTGACATGCAGAATATGTTAAAAGTCAGAGAATAACATCCCAAATATTTGAAAAGTAGGTTTACCTGATTCTCATTAAAATACTTTGGGCCTACAAGGACTTAATAACTTCCAGATTTCTGAAGTGCAACTTTTACCTGGGTCATTATGGGAGTGAGGCACCACAAACACTTGAAGGGGCTTAGTGTCCCGTTCATCAGGCTTATAAGTGATGTCAAATCCTTGCTTCCAAACTCCACCATCTGGATTGTCAAAAGGAATTAGACTGTAAACATCCAACATCTAAAAATAGAAAGACAAAAAAAGTTAAGTCTAATCATGCGTGCAAGTGTGTTGGTAAGTCATGTCCAGCTGTTTGTGACCCCATGGACTGTAGTCTGGCAGGCTCCTCTGTCCATGGAATTCTCCAGGCAAGAATGCTGGAGTGGGTTGCTGTTCCCTTCTCCAGTTAATCATGTATAACCATTATTAATTTAAACTTAATGTTGGGAATATTTGCTCAAAACTACTTGTTGCTGTACTCTGTATATATATATTCAAAAAATGAAGCTACTTCTGTAGACCTTAACTAAAGAGGCTAAGGCAGAACACATTTTACCATCACTCAAAGGGTTAAAATAAAGGTTAAAATTCTGCTACATGATAAACCAGATAAATAACCCCATTCCTCCTCCGTTCCTAATATAAAATAGCTTCATTCAATTCCTCTTCCCCTACTTTACTTCCAATACAATTTAATAGAAAAGGATGGGAACTGAAGAGCTAACAAAAAATTTCATTATGATCAAATATTTTAGCATTTTCAAAGTACTGAAAATTATTTTACAATTTGTCTTTATTTTGCAACCAATCTCCTATATTTTAAATTCTATATCTGAATGGAAATGGATCTATAGATATTCTTTAATTTAGCTTATGTATGTTTACCTTTTTTATACTAAAAATAAAACTATAACAGGGTCAGCTAGGTTTAAAATAATTTTTTTTAATTGAGATTCAGCTTTTAAGTGTTCAAATGTTTGCTAAGTTCTAACGTAGTATTTCTTCTAAATAATAATCCATTTGGGAAAAAAATATTACAAGAAAACAAAGCCAAACAAACCTAAAGGCTTATTTTTCATACTCTTTGTGATTCTAAGTGTGACAAAGAACACAGCCCTCTGGTAAAATTTAAACTACTTGAGAAATTACACCCTAATTAATACACAAATGGGTTACGAAACAATGTTTTAAGATAGCAAGCAAATTACACAAAAGTGAACACAAAATATTTTAAGAAAATAACATACCTTTCACTTGGAAACTTACGACGTGAATACAATGCCCCCAAAGATAAGAAGGGCTGTCTGTGAAGCAGCAGGAAGGAGAGACAGTCCCGCAGCCCTGCGGGTCCCTCTCAGGCCCTGTAGCCCCCAGCGCCCTGCGGCCTCGCTCTGCCTGAGCTCCGCGACTGCTCTGCAGCTCCTTTCTGGCCGGCCCAGATTCAGGACTACCTCCAGAAAAGATTTTATTGTTTTCCTTTAAAGGTACTTAATTAAAACCTAAACACGGCCAAGCCCAGGATCCGCATCCCATCTGATCCTGGCCCCACTCTAGCTGATGAGGCCGGAGCACAGAGCCAACCCCACCAGCTTCTGGCTTCACAAGTGGGCCATGGCCTCGAGAGCATATCATGCTCTCTGGCCCCAAGAGTCAGTGAACACTTCCACACTGAAGCAAGGCCTGAGCCAGCTCCTTTCGCCCAACTTTAAAATATTCACTCCTTGGGGTCCTGCACCAAGATCCAGTTTCTGGTCCAAGGTACAATGTTGAAATAGCTCTTTGTCAATTTGTAGAACAGAGTAAATATGAGCGACACATCCAAAGTTTAGGGAAGGCAGAGTCCTTTCTCACCTTGGTTCTCAACACCACCACCCTCTGAGAACAGCGCTACTGGGGGAAAAAACTGCATTGGGCAAAAAGCTTGTTCGAGTGTTTTCTAAGCTATTACAAAACACCCAAACAAACATTGGCAAACCAATATAATGCAAGCTAAATACATGATTTAAATTTCTCTAATAAAATGAAATCGGCAACCTGAGTTCAAGACGGTGGAGCAGAAGATGCACTCATCTCCTGCCAAAGCACCAAAATCACGACTAGCTGCTGAGCAGCCTTCGCTAGGACACCGGAACCTAACAAAAAGAGACACTCCGTGTCCAAAGACAGAGAAGAAGACGCAGCAAGATGCAGCAGGGCACGGTCACGATAAAGTCAGATCCCATACCTATCGGGGTGAAACGTGGAGTCGCTCAGTTGCATCCAACTCTTTGTGACCCTATGGACTGTGTCTCACCAGGCTCCTCCATCCATGGGATTCTCCAGGCAAGAATACTGGAGTGGGTTGCCATTTCCTTCTCCAGGGGATCTTCCCAACCCAGGGATCAAACCTGGGTCTCCCGCATTGCAGGCAGACGCTTTACCATCTGAGCCACCAGGGAAGTTATCAGGGTGGGTGACCCACATACTGGAAAGCAGTAACACTAAAGAAGCTTTCCCACTCTTGGGAAGGTTCAGAACCCCACGTCACGCTTCACGCTTCCTAGGCTGGGGACCCTACAAAGGGACGGGAACCCCCAGGGTATCTGACCTTGAAGGCCAGCAGGATTTGATTACAAGACTTCCACAGGATTGAGGGAAGCAAAGATTTCAGTCTTGGAGGACACAAACAAAACCTTGTGCACACCGAGACTCAGAGGAAAAGAGCAGCGACTCCACAGGAAACTGAGCCAGAGCTACCTGCTAGTGTTGGAGGGTCTCCCGCGGAGGCGTGGGTCAGCAAGGGCTCGCTACAGGCACCAGGGGACTGGCAGCAGCTGTCTGGGAAGGTCCCCTTTGGCATAAACTCGCTCGGAGGTCCCCAATAACCCAATCACAGAGCCAGCAGACCCAAGGGCTGGCTGGCCTCAGGCCAAAAGACTACCAGGGAAGGAGTGCAAATCCAGCAGATAAGTGGATTAAAGCTTTACTGAGCAAGGCATTGCCCACCAGAGCAAGACCCAGATTTTTCCACCACCAGTCCCTCCCATCAGGAAGCTTACACAAGGCTCTTAGCCTCCTCCATCAGAAGGCAGACAGAAGAAGCAAGAAGAACCACAATCCCACAGCGACTAAACCAAAATCACCATAAAAAGGCAGAAAGTTATGTCCCAGATGAAGGGACAAGACAGAAACCCCAGAAAAATAACTAAATGAAGTGGAAATAGGCAAGCTTCCAGAAAAAGAATTCAGAATAATGATAGTGAAGATAACTCAGGATCTCGGGAAAAGAATGGAGGCAAAGACTGAGAAGATGCGAACAGTGTATACCAAAGACCTAGAGTGGACGTGTTTTGGGTGGACGCTGGGAATTGGGGAGGGAGGCCTGGCGTGCTGCGGCTCATGGGGCTGCAAAGAGTCGGGCGCGACTGAGCGACTACAAGAACTAAGGAACAAACAGAGAAGAGTACCTGAGGCAGCAGCACAGATCAATGACCTGGAGGGCAGAACGGTGGGAACCGCTACTGCAGAACAGGATACAGAAAAAAGGACGGAAGGAAGCGAGGACAGCCTAAGAGACCTCTGCACAACATTTAACGCACCAAAATTCACAGTGTAGGGATCCCAGAAGGAGGAGAGAGAGAGAAAGGGCCTGAGAAAATATCTGAAGAGATAATAGTTGAAAATTTCCCTCATACAGGAATCAACCAAGTCCAGGAAGCACAGAGTCTCAGGCAGGATAAACCCAAGGAAGAACACAACAAGATACATAGTAATCAAACTGACAAAAACTAAAGACAGAGATAAAATATTAAAAGCAACAAGGGAAAAATGACAAATAACACGCAAGGGAACTCCCATCAGGATACCAGCTGATTTCTCAACAGAAGCTCTACAAGCCAGAAGGGAATGGCATGATGTATTAAAAGTAATGAAAGGGAAGACCCTACAGTCAAGAATACTCTACCCAGCAAGACTCTCCCTCAGATTTAACGGAGAAATCAAAAGCATTCTAGACAAGCAACGTTAAGAGAATTCAGCATCCTCAAATCAACTTTACAACAAATGCTAAAGGAGCTTCTCTAGGCAGAAAACAAGGAAAAGCCCTACCTACAGAAAATGAACGCACAACAGTTAAGAAAAAGGTAATAGGGTCATGTGTGCAGGCATGCTAAGTGGCTTCCACTGTGTCCACCTCTGTGACCCTATGGACTGTGACTCACCAGGCTCCTCTGTCAACAGGATTCTCCAGGCAAGAATACTGGAGTGGGTTGCCATGCCCTCCTCCAGGGGATCTTCCCAACCCAGGGATTGAACTCTGGTCTACATATCAAGAATTACCTTAAACGCAAACAGAATAAATGCATCAACCAAAAGACACAGCCTGGCTTAGCAGACGAAAACACGTGTGTGTGTGTGCATTTCCACTGAACACATCACTCTGCCTGACCCCTAAACTGCATGTGACCATTCTATATTGCTAGAGTCATCAAGATCAAGTTCCCATTATACCTCGCAACTGTAATCTACCCAATTTTTTGTACAGATTTTATTTTTTTGTCTGGCAATTGATGGTGAAAACTAATAAACATCTTTTACTATTGTGATGATGTAACTATTACTCACTTAATATCACTGTATCATGATTGGTCAAAAGAAAAATCATAGATAGGATTCTGTATCAGCAAAACTACCATTTAACAGAAAAACCTGTAATCACTTTTTAAAATCTAGATGCACAGCAGAATTATTTCGGTATTTTTTTCAAATACAAATGTCCAGGTATTGCTTTTTGCCAGAGGTCCAGATATGTTTCTAATGAGCAGTCATGTTTAAAAGCAACCAGACTGTATGAGAATCTTTTACTTTTATATAGCTTGTTTCACTTTTTCTATATCATATTCCGTGTTCCTACTTCATTTAGTTCATGTTTTCCAATTTCTCCATCAATTTTGTTTTTCTTTAATGTTCTTTCTCAAGCCTTTTTCAAGCATATTGGAAAAGCTTTTGTATACATATATATATATATATATATATATATATACACAAATAACATGTATATATTTTAGAAAACTTATGAATCTTTGCCTAACTAAAAAGTTTATGACATTTTGATTCCACTTGTTTGACAGTATGAATAGAA
The DNA here is from genome assembly GCF_032405125.1 of Capricornis sumatraensis. NCBI lineage: Eukaryota > Metazoa > Chordata > Mammalia > Artiodactyla > Bovidae > Capricornis > Capricornis sumatraensis. The sequence goes on along the minus strand of NC_091077.1, from coordinate 107,873,185 downwards.
TGCTAGATTTCTAATTTTAAAAAATAGATATGCAACAAGCAACAAAGGTTTTCTGTATAACACAGGTAACGATAGTATCTTCTAATAACCTATAATGGAAAATAATTTCACAAATAACATATAACTGAATCACACACACACAAAAAAAGAATTCTACTTTCTGAAATTCAGTTACGTCTACCTTTTTGCCAGCTTTTCTAAATGTCCCATGCACATCTAAAAACAATGTGTGAAATACAGCACATTAAATATGCTTGTGCAGCATATGATTAGTATAAGCTAATAAAATCACTGCAGATGGTGATTGTAGCCATGAAATTAAAAGACTCCTTGGAAGGAAAGTTATGACCAACCTAGACAGCATATTGAAAAGCAGAGACATTACTTTGCCAGCAAAGGTCCATCTAGTCAAGGCTATGGTTCTTGCAGTGGTCATGTATGGAGTGAGAGTTGGACTATGAAGAAAGCTGAGCACCGAAGAATTGATGCTTTTGAACTGTGGTGTTGTAGAAGACTCTTGAGAGCCCCTTGGACTGCACGGAGATCCAACCAGTCCATCCTAAAGGAGATCAGTCCTGGATGTTCATTGGAAGGACTGATGCTGAAGCTGAAACTCCAATACTTTGGCCACCTCATGCGCAGAAATGACTCATTTGAAAAGACTGTGATACTGGAAAAGACTGAAGGCAGGAGAAGGGGACGACAGAGGATGAGATGGTTGGATGCTGTCACTGACTTGATGGACATGAATTTGAGTGAACTCCAGGAGTTGGTGATGGACAGGGAGGCCTGGCGTGCTGTGGTCCATGGGGTCACAAAGAGTTGGACACGACTAAGTGACAGAACTGAATTGAATTAAACATAAATCAATTATATTTAAATTATTAATGACATCATTCAAGATGCTCCTATTCTTATTTTTTCTGCACTTGATATTCTCAGAGAAATGTCAATACATCTCATTATGATTTTATATTTTTCTTTTCCCTCATATTTCTTCTGATTTCTCCTTTACGTATCTTTGCTTCTTTATTGTTAAGGTGTCTAATGATTAATGTCATCTATCTTCTTTGTGAATTGTACCTTCTATCATTAAAAATATTCATCTTTGTTTCATTTAAAAAAAAAAAGAATCCAGGGTAGAGGAAAGTCTCTGTAAATAAATGCAAAAGTGTAAAGAAAATAAAATCATACTACCTAGATAGGAAAAAATAAACAAATAGATAAATGAAAGATAGAAGTTATTTGAAATCCAAAACGCAATATCTCAAAATTAAAATCCAATAATTATTATCTGAAAGTAGCCTTAAATATTACTGGGCAGCAAACTAAAAATAGTAGAAATAAAAACAGGATCAAACTAAAATTCATAAATAAACCCTTTATAAGAAAGGAAATCAATCAAAAAAACGAATAGCCTTATAGATCATAAAGAGAATGAGAATATCTCATGAAAATGGTAAAACTTCTCATGTTTAGGGCAATATATATCCCTAAACATTACACACACACACGTATACATACACACATGTATGTGTACACACATGTATACACATGTATCTGTACATGTGTGCATGTATCATATATATACATATATTTGATATATGTATATATGTTTATATATATTTATGTATATAAATATATATTTCCCTAAATTGATTATGTTTAGGGAAATATATATCAACTTCCTTTTAAATAACTGCATAACTAATTTTTAAAATACAGCTCTGACTAAACCAAAAAAAGGAAAATTGTTGAAATTAATTTTGATGATATATTTTAACCCAATATATTCAAAATATTACCATCCCAATACATAATCAAAATAAAATAAGCAAGATATTTTACATTCTTCTGTCCACACTAAATCTTCAACACTTTGTGTGGATCTCAGTGCATATCTCAACTCAGACTCGCCACACTTGGCGTGCTGCACAACCACAGGTGGCCAGCAACCTCCATCCGGGACAGCTCCAGAGCTCTTCCCTTCCCCTCGCACACAGGCATATGCAGTGAAAAGAAGGCAACGGTACACGTGTGAGACTTGTTATGTATAACAGATATACAGAAAAAGCAGGGCTTTTCTTGTATTCTCTAAAGGAAGGGGGAAAAATTCTCTTTGCCAAGATTTAAACCTCTAAAGGTCTTCAAGTAATATAGAAAATAAAACCCAAGAAGCACACAGAAAAAGCCATAGTCACATAGTATAAAAGAAAGAAAAACTAGGAGAAACACAGAATTACAGAATTTTATCACTAAAAAGAACATCAATGATCATGTGACCAATTAAATGATTTCACAAAAATAGAAACTGTAATCCAAAGAATTTAGCAACTATAAACAGGTACCAAATCAAATCTAAAAAGACAAAAACAAATCAAATCCCAGTGCTTACTGATGAATGCGTACATTACCTGCACATCTGGACTGTGGCTTCCACTCTGTGAAGCAAACAGGCAGTCTCCAGGGTCAACTGCGAGGGACGGATGTTTCGCCGGCAGAATAGGCGAGCCAGCACCATGGCTGAAGTTGCCTTTCGAGTTTTTCGTACCATCCTCCACAGATTCACTCAAATTGATGACCGAGTCTCTAATATTTGAGATGATTTCATTATTCTCAGCTAGCAAACGTTCCAAATGGTCTATTTTTTCTTGCAACATTGAAAGCTGGCCCTATAATAAAAAAAAAAAAGACAGCTACATGAAACTCTAAGATAGCTCTACTGAGACAGACAATGTTTTTCTTTAAACTGTGTGCCTGAACAAGAGGGTAGCCACTCACCCCCCACTCTTCTCTTTTCTCAGCGGCGTCACTGACAGCATGAGCAGCTGGCAGGGTTAAACGCCAGTGAACGGCAGAAAGCCCTTGTTTAGTCCCATTTTAAAATGTGCAAAGCACAGACCAAGAATATTTGGGCCTATAGTTCCTATTGCCCCAAACCCAGTCCTAAAAGACCTTCAGGCCTCTAAAATCACTAAGTGCAATGCCATTTTATATTCAGGTACGAAATTTTAAATTGAGGTACAAATGAGTCCAGTTACTTAAAAGAACAAAAAGGTATGAACTGGAAAATGGCTGTCCGATTTCAACCAGTAACACCAGTGAACAATCCTAAACAAGAGCTGCCATCAACAGAAGCATCTCGTCAGCTCTTTCAATGAGCTGTGCTAAGAGAAGCCTGGCACAGGCCTCCCCGGCAGCTGCCCTGGAAGCCATTTAGACTGCTGCTGCCCTACTGTGTGCCTCTGTTCCTGTTAACTGATCCTCGCACGCAGGGGCCTGCCGCCTCTAAACAAACACTCTCCTTCATAGAATAGGCCTGCAACCTCTGATCTATAGGAGGCTGCTATTTCTGTCACGCATGTCCGAGTAAAGGGGCTTCTCTGGTGGGTCAGTCAGTCAAGAATCCATCCAGTGCGGGAGACTGCCTGCCACGTGACAGACAGGCCAGGGCTCAACCCCAGGGTCGGGAGGATGCCTGGGAGGAGGAAGCGGCGATCGACTTCCGTCGCCATCTGCATCTTGTTCACTCCGATATCCTGGGTCCCAAGACACAGTACTTAAATGCATGTCACAGAGCTCTCTACACTTCCTCCACGCAACAAGACTGCTTTAGTGAACACCCTCTGTGCAGGCACAGTGCTGCATGCTAGAAAGGCAGATGGGCATGAGATATGGTTCCCTACATCGAGCAAACAAGGCGACCCCGTGTCCGTGCCACAGCAGCAGCCTGCCCCACGGCTGCAAAAGCCAAATGAAGAGTTAACAGATGCAAAAGCCACATGAAGGGTTAACAGAATAAACGCACAGCAGCAGCCTGCCCCACGGCTGCAAAAAAGGCCACATTAAGGTTTAACAAAATAAACGCATAGAAAGCAGAACGAATCTGGACACCCAGAAACAAAATTCCTCTCACCAGTAAATAACACAAAGACAGAAAGGAGAAAAGGAAAAACATCTACATGTCCCAAAGTGAAGGGCTGGTCAAACAATAACTAACATCACGAGTAGTTTTTACTCACTAAAAACTTAGAAATACAACTTCTTTTAAAAATTGAGAAGCCATTTTCAGAAGATAAAGTGATGAAAACACAGTTTTAAAACTGTATGTATGACAGGATTACTCACTTTTTTAATAAAAGATACATACAGAAATAAATAAGCAGGGTGACAATATACAGCCTTGACGCACTCCTTTTCCTATTTGGAACCAGTCTGTTGTTCCATGTCCAGTTCTAACTGACCTGCATACAGGTTTCTCAAGAGGCAGATCAGGTGGTCTGGTCTGCAGATGGTGACTGCAGCGATGAAATAAAAAGACGCTTACTCCTTGGAAGGAAAGTTATGACCAACCTAGACAGCATATTAAAAAGCAAAGACATTACTTGGCCAAAAAGGTCTGTCTAGTCAAAGCTTATAGTTTTTCCAATAGTCATGTATGGATGTGAGAGTTGGACTATAAAGAAAGCTGAGCGCCAAAGAGTTGATGCTTTTGAACTGTGGTGTTGGAGAAGACCCTTGAGAGTCCCTTGGACTGAGAGGTGAGCCAACCAGTCCATCCTAAAGGAAATCAGACCTGAGTGTTCACTGGAAAGACTAATGCTGAAGCTGAAACTCCAATAATTTGGACACCTGATGCAAACAGCTGACTCATGGGAAAAGACGCTGATGCTGGGAGAGATTGAAGGCAGGAGGAGAAGGGGACGACAGAGGATGAGATGGCTGGATGGCATCACCGACTCAATGGACATGAGTTTGAGTAAACTCCGCGAGTTGGTGATGGACAGGGAGGCCTGGCGTGCTGCAGTCCATGGGCTCGCAAAGAGTCGGACACGACTGAGCGACTGAACTGAACTGACGTACAGAAAGCTGTAATCAAGGCGGTAAAAACTGGTTACAGGTATTTATACTTTCTTTAGTCTGTTATGAGTGGTTGTGGATTTTATAATGGGAAAGCCAAGAGAAAGAAAAATTCTAGTCCCAGGTACTGGCCAGTTCAACAAGAGGAGGGAAAAAAGATCAACAGTGCTATCTGCCAAGAGAAGGCCACTTCAGCAAACTGTGTGAGAGCTCACAGAAGTCTGAAGGGACTAGGGGAAATGTTTCAGAATAAGAAAAAAGTAAACAAAAGGAGAAGCAATCCAGCAGGCAAGGACCTTCATAGGCAGGGCAGAGACAACGCTGGGGAGGGGTGTCCGGAGCTCTGCCTGCGGAGAGAGAGGAGCTCGCGATGGCAGGAGAGCCCCGCGCCTGAGAGGCGCCCGCACGGCCTCCCCAGGCAGACGCACGCCGGGGCGGGCGGCAGGGCTGCTCCGCCGGGCCAACCCTTGCGACCCCCGCGCTGTACCCCACAGGCTCCTCCGCCCATGGGGCTCCCCAGGCAAGGGCACTGCAGTGGGCTGCCATCTCCACCTTGGGGGGTCTTCCTGGCCCAGGGACTGAGCGCTGGTCTATCACGCTGCATGCAGTCTCCCGCACTGCCCTCGGTCCTTCACGGACTGAGCCGCCAGGGGAGCCCCTACTTAGACACGTCGGACAGAAGTAGCCCCTACAGGTCAGAACGGCAGCCCTTTAAGGCAGCAGGTGGGGTGCCACGTCTCCACAAGGGAGAGCTCAGGCCTGTTCATCAGTGGCGAGAGAAGCAGGAAGCGCAAGGTCTTAGCAAAGAACTCACCCTGCAGGACAAGCCCACTTCTCCTGAAAAGAGAGAGAGACTATGGACCAATCCTTGACTAGAAACGACAAAGCAAAGGAAACCTGATGGGCCGGTGCAGCACTAGCTCAGGGTCCAAAGAGAAGCTAGTTGAACCGTGGAGGCTGCAGGTCAGCAGTTCAGCGACATTACAGAACAAATCTTTATAGACACACATCCATATTGGCTGACTGGTTCTCTAAGGAAAGGTGAAAGGCAAAGCCTTGGCATAACCCAAAGTCCACCCGGGGAAGCTAAAAATATTTCAGAGTTAGGTATATAGTTGTCAAATCTATATACATTTTCCTAAATGGACCAACAAAGGTCTGTCTAGTCAAGGCTCTGATTTTTCCAGTAGTCATGTATGGATGTGAGAGTTGGACTATAAAGAAAGCTTAGCACTGAAGAATTGATGCTTCTGAATTCTGGTGTTGGAGAAGACTCTTGAGAGTCCCTTGGACTGCAAGGAGATCCAACCAGTCCATCATAAAGGAGATCAGTCCTGAATACTCATAGGAAGGACTGATGCTGAAGCTGAAATTCCAATACTTTGGCCACCTGATGTGAAGAGGTGACTCATTGTAAAAGACCCTGATGCTGGGAAAGGTTGAAGGCGGGAGGAGAAGGGGACAACAGAGGAAGAGATGGTTGGGTGGCATCACCAACTCAATGGGCATGAGTTTGAGTAAACTCTGGACAGGGAGGCCTGGACTTCTGTGGTCCATGAGGTCGAAAAGAGTCGTACACAACTGAGCGACTGAACTGAACTGAAATGCACTATCAAAGGTTGTCTGAAATAAGGGAAAATTTTTCTTCACTCATCATCACAATACCCCAGACTGAGGCTTTCTGAAATCACTTCTGATGAGTTCTGTTGAATATTTCCAGCACCAGACACAAGCCTACTTCAGTGATACTTACAATTTCTACCATGGCAGATAACAACAGTAAATCAAGTTCCTCTGATTCCAAGCAGAATTAGAGCGTGTTGACTTGTCTGGCCTGCAGTAAAAGCTACACACCCATAAAATAAAACCTTAGTCTAAAATACCACCATTCCAGAGCTTTTAAAGATGCCACGTATTTTACCAGACACTTACAATGTATAAATTAATTCATGGGTGCTAAGTTTCTCCAGACCTTTCTGTACTTTGAGGAAAAGATAATTTTGGAGCCATGCACAGTGCAAAGTTACTTGCAGCTTAAAAGAACACACTGAAAAAGTTAATTAAGTTCCTTTTGGGAATGTTCTCACTGTGACCCCAGTCCCATAACCCATGGATGATAGTACTATGCAAAATAAACATTACAGGTGATCGGTGTTCCACAGAAAAGGATCCGGCTGGCACTTAAGATGGCTTTTAAGTTCACTGTAGCTTTAAAGAAACAATGAATGATCAGTACCTGGATTCTGTGCTGAATAATAAGTCCATAGAGAAAATCATGGCCTGGGGATACGTTAGCATAATGGTCTAGTGAGAATCATTTTTTAAACTATATTATGCGGTAGAATAAAGTCTTGCTCCAAACAGCTAAAATTCCTGAAATACACATACTTCCATAAGCAAAATCTGTACACATGTCACAGAAGAGTGATATGACTTTAAAAAGATACACTTGCAGTCTGCATTAAAGTAACAGAAATCATAGATAATGTTTCAATTATGCTGACAAGTCAAAGAACACTGATAGTAATACTGAAAAAGACAATTTTCTGCAGGGCAAGAAAATCACTTGTGAGAAAACCACTTTACTCTTTGATTTGCTAATCAGCTCTAAAGGAAGGCCACAGTGTTGACTGCCACAGAGTGGGAAAGAAGGTCGCAATACTTGATTTATTCTGCTTTTGGTGAAAGAGAATAACTGAGTAAAGGAAAAAAAAAATCATCACTGATAGCAAAGACTTCTAAGAGAAAATTCAGAGCCCACTACCAGCAAATCAGGACCAGTACTCACAATGCCCTGTGAGCAGAATCAATCTATGCACATCTACTGCTAAATTAAAAAGTCATCATGCAATTATCTGCCCATATAAGGCACTCGCTCCTGGGGTTGGCCTCACTGTGATCACCCGAGCACGGCTCCATCTGCACATCACTCTTCCTTCCTGTTACAGCTGAAAAGAGTATGTGCCCTCCTCTCTCTCTGCTTCAAAGGCCAACACTCCACTGCTGATCTCTACACCCATCAATGGCTCAATTCCCTCAACACTGCTTCATCAAATTCCCCTTCGAAAGGTAACGCCGCCTCAATAGTATAACATTCAGTTCACTTCAGTTCAGTCGCTCAGCCCTGTCCAACTCTTTGCGACCCCATGAACCGCAGCACGCCAGGCCTCCCTGACCATCACCAACTCCCGGAGTTCACCCAAACTCATGTGATCACAGTGAGGCCAAACCCAGGAGCGAGTGCCTTATATGGGCAGATAATTGCATGATGACTTTTTAATTTAGCAGTAGGTGTACATAGATTGATTCTGCTCACAGGGCATTGTGAGTACTGGTCCTTATTTGAGTCGGTGACGCCATCCAGCCATCTCATCCTCTGCCGTACCCTTCTCCTCCTGCCCTCAATCCCTCCCAGCATCAGGGTCTTTTAAATTGAGTCAACTCTTCACGTCAGGCGGCCAAAGTATTGGAGTTTCAGCTTCAGCATCAGTCCTTCCAATGAACAGCCAGGACTGATCTCCTTAGGATGGACTGGCTGGATCTCCTTGCAGTCCAAGGGACTCAAAAGAGTCTTCTCCAACACCACAGTGCAAACGCATCAATTCTTCGGCGCTCAGCTTTCTTCACAGTTCAACTCTCACATCCATACATGACCACTGGAAAAACCACAGCCTTGACTAGACGGACCTTTGTGGGCAAAGTAATGTCTCTGCTTTCCTTCCAAGGAGTAAGCATCTTTTAATTTCATGGCTGCAGTCACCATCTGCAGTGATTTTGGAGCCCAGAAAAATGAAGTCAGCCACTGTTCCACTGCTTCCCCATCTATTTCCCATGAAGTGATGGGACCGGATGCCATGATCTTAATTTTCTGAATGTTGAGCTTTAAGCCAACTTTTTCACCCTCCTCTTTCACTTTCATCAAGAGGCTTTTTAGTTCCTCTTCACTTTCTGCCATAAGGGTGGTGTCATCTGCATATCCAAGGTTATTGATATTTCTCCCAGCAATCTTGATTCCAGCTTGCGCTTCTTCCAGCCCAGCGTTTCTCATGATGTACTCTGCATAAAAGTTAAATAAGCAGGGTGACAATATACAGCCTTGACATACTCCTTTTCCTACTTGTAACCAGTCTGTTGTTCCATGTCCAGTTTTAACTGTTGCTTCCTGACCTGCACACAGATTTCTCAAGAGGCAGGTCAGGTGGTCTGGTATGCCCATCTCTTTCAGGATTTTCCACAGTTTATTGTGATCCACACAGTCAAAGGCTTTGGCATAGTCAGTAAAGCAGAAGCAGATGTTTTTCTGGAATTCTCTTGCTTTTTCGATGATCCAGCGGATGTTGGCAATTTGATCTCTGGTTCCTCTGCCTTTTCTAAACCAGCTTGAACATCAGGGAGTTCATGGTTCATGTATTGCTGAAGCCTGGCTTGGAGAATTTTGAGCATTACTTTACTAGCATGTGAGATGAGTGCAATTGTGCAGTAGTTTGAGCATTCTTTGCATTGCCTTTCTTTGAGATTGGAATGAAAACTGACCTTTTCCAGTCCTGTGGCCACTGCTGAGTTTTCCCAATTTGCTGGCATATTGAGTGCAGCACTTTCACAGCATCATCCTTCAGGATTTGAAATAGCTCAACTGGAATCCCATCACCTCCACTAGCTTTGTTCGTAGTGATGCTTCCTAAGGACCACTTGACTTCACATTCCAAGCTGTCTGGCTCTAGGTGAGTGATCACACCATCGTGATTATATTAGGTCAAAGAATATGAAATTACCATTCTCTTAAGCTAGAAATAGTCAAATGTCACCAGTTTCTCAGGGTTCAACTTAATACTACAACCCATCCAAAAAACCTCTGGTGTTTCCCTCAGTCCCGCCATTCCCTTCAAGGGCCCTACCCATTACCAAAAACACCTGCAGAGCAAGGCCACACAATAGTGAACACTGGCGTTTGGAACAGAGACAGGCTCATTACAGGGCTATGGGGGGAGGTGGGGCGCTCAGGCCCCGAGAGCCCCGGGTTACTGAAAGCTTCAGCACGCGCTCTGCTAGAATGGGGCAGGAGGGACGCGGTGAGCTGATGCAGGCTTCATGGTGTCAGACCCTTTGTCCCAGAGGTCACCACGGTCAGGTAACCATGGTCTTGCAATCTCTCTCGAAGGGATGTTTTTCTCTGTCCTCACAAGAAAGGGCAAGTCCAGGTGCCAGCCAAGAGGAGGCGGTCTCAGCGACGGCCCCCTCAGGGCCAGGGCCCAGACCCTGCCCTGGTCATCTGAGGAGCCGGTCCGGACCCAGCTGGCCCGCGGGCTCCGCAGGCGCTGCGAGGGCGGCCCCAGGGGCCCAGGCTGCGTCCCTGCACGTGGCCGCTGCCGCTGGGGGGCAGAGGTGCGCGGGGGAGGGTCCCCGCCACCCCAGGCCTGGGCTGTGGGGAGACGGAGCCCTCGGGGGCCTACCCGCCTGCTCCCGGGCCTACAGCCCAGCGGCTGCTCGGAGGCCAAAGAGCCGGGTGCTCCGGGGAGAAAGTGGGGTGCCTGTGACCTCTGACCTCGCTCTCTGCCCAGGGACCACCCTCTGGGCAGCGGAAGCACTGAGCTCACTCAGGGACTGCTGGCATGCGGGAGGGGGAGGGGCCCACCCGGACCAACGGCGGAGCAGGACCTCCGAGGGGCCAGCGACTCCTGCCTGCTCGGGAGCGGAGGCTAAGGGCGCAGGGCAGTGGCTGCGCTACGGGCTGCCCTGGCTGCCCTCCATTACAGCCACTGTTTCCACTGTTTCCCCATCTATCTGCCATGAAGTGATGGGACCAGGTGCCACGATCTTAGTTTTCTGAATGTTGAGCTTTAAGCCAACTTTTTCAGTCTCCTCTTCCGCTTCCATCAAGAGGCTCTTCAGTTCTTCGCTTTCTACGCAGCCACGCCCTTCTCCTGTGCTGCTCTTAGGCCCTCAGGCGTGTCCGACTCTTTCCGACCCCAAGGGCTGTAGCCTCCAGGCTCCTCCGTCCACGGGATTCTCCAGCAAGAACACTGGAGTCGCCATGCCCTCCTGCAGGGGATCTCCCTGCTGCAGGGACTGAACCCAGGTCTCCCACGCTGCAGACGGGTTCCTCCTGTCTGCGCCGCCAGGGCAGCCTGCCCCCTGCCTCCCTCCGCCCCCAGCCTGCCCCCTGCCTCGCCCAGGCCTGCGCGGGCCCCTCTAAGCCGCGCTCCGCCGCTTCCCAGATGCCCGCTCGGCACAGTCTTCTCCAGGCGTCCGCTCCACAGTAGGCCTCCTCGTGTCACACTTCAGGTCAGCTTACTGTTTTGCTTCTTCCACTGTATTTCTGCCTATTTTATTCATGTGTTCTTTCCCCATCTTCGTCACTAAATGAATCACTATAGTTACAACAGGCACTACAGCTGCTTACTCACCACTGTACCCACGGTATGCTGATGCCGAGCACAATGCCTGGCACAAAGCAGAACTGAAAATATTTACTTTAAAAAAACAAGTGTGTAACATTTTTTTCTAAGACAAAGAAGCAGGAACCGTCATTTTGTGGCACATACACCTATAGTAAAAATACAAATAAAAATGAAACTAGCAATTTTTGAAGAAAGATAAAATCTTCACTGTAACCCAAAACGCACGTAAGAAAAGAGGAGCCCTAAATAAACAGGGTGCTCTTTATGGACCGTCTGGGAAATGAGAGAGAAAGTGATCCTATTCAGCCACAGGGTGACCATTATGACCTCGTGAGTAGAGCAAAAAATGTGGTTTCCTTTCTAAAGCAAAGATTATGGATTCTGTACAGTCCAATCAAATGTTTTCAGGCCTCACAACCGTCAGTAACTGTGGCTCAATGAGCTATGATTTTCAGCTGACGAGGGTGACTGAGGGCGTTTGAACCCTGAGACAATTCTAGAATCCTTCCTACAACGTTAGTGATATGAAATCTTCATGCAACCAAGTCAAACTTATAATCAAGGGAACTCTAGAGGAAACAATATCACATGTATATAACCAGCATTCTGAAGAGGCAGCGTTCTAAAGAAGAGAGCTTGACCCCTGATGCTTCTTCCCCTTTGAATCTAATTTTGTTAGTCAGCTATCACTCTAGCACATCAGGATTTTTCTGCATTTGGATTCTGTCACTAAAGTGCCCTTCATGTAGTGAGTGTAGCTGGGTGAACAGGCTCCAACAGTGACCATCAAGACTCACTGTAAAGGCTGCTCAAAAGTACAAATCCCTGGGATCCACCCTGGAATGCCACGTAGGGCCCCAGGAACTGGAATGCTCATGCTCCACAGGTCACTCTGGCGATCATTCAGGTTTGGGACCTGTGGCTCTGAAGGCACGCATCTCAGTGAGGCAGCGGGGGCCCCAGCCTCCAGAACCTAATGCCTGATGGTCTGAGGTGGAGCTGACGCAGCAATAAAAAGGGCACAAGATACGTGAGGTGCCCCAATCTTCCCGAACCTCACCCCCAACCTCGGTCAGTGGAAAACTTCCACAAAACCAACCCCTGGTGCCAAAAACATTGGAGGCTGCCGCCTAAGAGGATGCAGCAGTCAGCCAGCCATCGGCAAAGCATCCCCCGGCTCCCACAGGGGGCGTGAACTCACAGCCGCACCACCGGATACTCTGTTTAAGCCAGGCAGTGGCTTTCACCCATCTCAGGTCCTTGCGGCAGGAGGTCACGTTTTTATTTTTAATAGCAGCAAATAATGGTTACTTTTATTTTTAATGATTCCTTTTACCAAATAAAGGTACAACCAGTTTAGCTAAAAAGTTAAAAGTACATGGGTTCTGGATCACACTATGTGGGTTCTAATCCTAGTTTCAGCACTTACCAGCACTGTGACCTTGAGAAAGTAGCTTAACTTTTGGAAGCCTCAGTTTCATTCTCGGCAAAATGTGGTGCTCATACCCACTGCTTGCAATGGTTATAAATGAATTAGTACTGAGTCTGCCACCCATGGGACGGGCTTCCCTGGTGGCTCAGACAGTCAAGAATCTGCCTGCAATGCAGGAGACACAGAGACCGGGTTCGATCCCTGGGTCGGGAAGACCCCCTGGAGAAGGGAACGGCCACCCACTCCAGTATACTGGCCGGGAGAATGCCATGGACAGAGGGGTCTGGCGGGCTACAGTCCATGGGGCCGCAAAGAGACAGACACGACTGAGCGACTAACACTTTCACCTTTGCCACCAAGTAAACACTCAAGAAGACATCACTGCTGCTACTGCTGTAGCCAAGGTTTGGCTTTCTAAAATTACATTGAAGGGAACAGCAACTGTGATTAAGAGCAGACTCTAAACCAAGTCAAACGAGTGGCGTCACCAAAACAGCGGCATGGAAGACCCTCACCTCCATCTTCCTACAAAGATCAACAATCAGACAGTTATCCACAAACAAAATTGTTCTGGGAGAGCTCTGGAGGCTACTTACAGAATTTCAGCAACACAGTGGAACAAAAAACCCTCGAGAATACCACACACAGAAAGAAAGACGGCAGCTTCACTGTGCCTGCCTCACCCCATCCCCCAAGCTGGCGTTGCTCAATGCCGAGAGGGAACTCCACAGCTGGAGAGAGTCCCTCTTTCTGGGAAAGGGAAGCAGAGTAAGGGGCCAAGGTCCTCGGCGCTCTGGAGCACTGCGCGCAGAGACACACAGAGACCGGGAGGCATGGGAGAGCGGGCTCCGGGGAGCAGTCTCAGAGCCGGGGAGGGAGAGGCTCTGAGGCCTGTCTCCCGGAGAAAGACTCAGCTGCCGCCCCTGGAGGAGCCCCGCAGGCCCCACCAGCTCCCGCCCAGAGGCGGGCACGCTCCCCGACACCAGCCCCCAAGCCCCGTCCTGCTCTCCCCACCCAGCCTCTCTGGAGCCCGGCAGCCACACCAGCAGCCGCTTCAGGACTCTGGGGCGGTCAGCCAGGCATTGCAAGGTGCTGCCAACCTGATGCCCGTCAGCAGCCTCCGTTTCCTCCGCACACAACACTGTGCAGCCTGGGAAGGCAGGCCAGCAGACAGGCCCCGCAGCGGCGTGTCGGCCAGGACGAGGCCCCGTCTGCGGTCACTGCAGGCACCACTATGCCCGCAGGCACAGGCCCGCTAGCTGTCATCTGCGTGACACCTGACCGCCTGCCCCCAGGGCTCCACTGCATGCCCACCATGGGACTGAGCCGCCACCGGAAGACACAACCAGCAGGACGCCTGCCACCACCTGCGCAGCCACAGTGGCCCCAGCTTTGCTGCCCGACTTGGAGCCCCACAGCTACATGCGTGTCTGCAACCAGCCCGGCCACCGCCCTGGGCCCTGCAGCCGGCACCACAGCCAGATGCATGCGCACCCCCACGCTGGCCATCGTGCCATACGGTCTGATGCGGAGCTGCTGAACCCAGGAGGGCCCCTTAGGACTCAAACAGCCCTGGAGCCCTCTGCAAACAGCTGCAGCACTCGCCAGCAACCGCACACACCAATGCGACGGAATGCAGGGGCCTGAGCCAAAAGACATCACACTGCCCCCAAAGCTGATGCAGCCACACGTGGCTCACTGCAGCCTGACCCACCAGACCTGGTGTCACAGCGTGCTCGGCATGCCGCACGCACGGGGAGAGGCTGCAGCCACGAAGCCTGGGAGGGGACACTGCTTCTTAAATTCAGGTACCTTTACTAGGCTACAGGGGACACAAGGAATCAGGGAAGCATGACTCCACCAAAGGAATACAGTAAACCCCCAGTAACTAGTCCCAAACAAAGAAGATACAGGATTGCCCAACAAATCATTCAAAATACTTGTTGAAAAGGTGCTCAGAGATACAAGAGAACACAGATAAGGAATACACGAATATCAGAAACACAATATAACAACAAAATGAGACGCCCAATGAAGAGAAGGAAACTACATGCAAGACCCAAACAGGAAATTGTGAGCTGAAGAACACAGTGACCAACAGAAGTGCTAACATCAGACGTGACCAAGCAGAAGAAAGGACGTGTGAGCTCAAAGACAGACCAATCGAAGCCATCCCACCAGAGGAGAAACAAGGAAAAGGAATGAGAGAATTTACAAGCCTGCATGTTCTGTGGTGTACCAGTAAAAGGCCCAGTCTGCAAGCGACTGGACTTTGAGAAGGAGCAGGATGCAGAAAGCTTCTTGAATGAAATAACAGCAGAGAACGTTCCCAAACTAAGGGGAGATTTGAACATCAGGTTCATGAAGCTAACAGGTCACCAAATAAACTTACAGAGATCCACACCAAGACACAGCATAATAAGACTGACAAGAGTTAAAGACAAAGGAAAAGCTAAACAGCAAGAAGAGGAAAAAAGGCCCGTAAATTTTAGGGGAACCCCCCATTAGGCTACTGGTGGACTTCTAAGCAGGAATCGTAGATACCTTGCAGGGCAGGAGAGAGTGGGATGATAAATTTAAAGTGCTGAAAGAAGAATAATGCCAACCAAGGATACCTCACCTGGCAGAACTCTCTCTAAGAAATGAAGAGGAGATAAAGACTCTCCTAGACAAACAAAAGTCAAGAGAACTTACTACCACAACACCTGTCTTACAAGAAATTCTGTAAAAAAATCTGCAAGCTGAAAACATACTTATTAGTAAAACAAAAACAGAAAATGCAAACCACACTGCTAAAGGTAAGTATGTAGTCAAATTCACAATACTCTAATACTGTAATATGGTAGCCTGTAGTGTTACTTCTAACTAAAAAAAAGTTAACAAGAGCATTAAAATAAGTATTAGCTAAAGTAACTTGTCAGTGGATATACAATACAAAAGAAGTAAATCATGACATCAAAACATCAAAAGGGAGAGTAAAAGGTAAGTTTTTTGTCTATGATCAAGGGTAACTTGTTATCATGGTAAAATAGACTGTTATAACTACAGAATAGAAAGGAGAGATAAGAAAGCCTTCCTCAGCGATCAGTGCAAAGAAATAGAGGAAAACAACAGAATGGGAAACACTAGAGATCTCTTCAAGAAGATTAGAGATAAGGGAACATTTCATGGAAAGATGGGCTCGATAAAGGACAGAAATGGTATGGACCTAACAGAAGCAGAAGATATTAAGAAGAGGTGGCAAGAATACACAGAAGAACTGTACAAATAAGAGCTTCACGACCAAGATAATCACAATGGTTTGATCACTCACCTAGAGCCAGACATCCTGGAATGTGAAGTCAAGTGGGCCTTAGGAAGCATCACTACGAACAAAGCTAGTGGAGGTGATGGAATTCCAGGTGAGCTGTTTCAAATCCTGAAAGATGATGCTGTGAAAGTGCTGCACTCAATATGCCAGCAAATTGGGAAAACTCAGCAGTGGCCACAGGACTGGAAAAGGTCAGTTTTCATTCCAATTCCAAAGAAAGGCAATGCCAAAGAATGCTCAAACTACTGCACAATTGCACTCATCTCACATGCTAGTAAAGTAATGCTCAAAATTCTCCAAGCCAGGCTTCAGCAACACATGAACTGTGAACTTCCTGATGTTCAAGCTGGTTTTAGAAAATGCAGAGGAACCAAAGATCAAATTGCCAACATCCGCTGGATCATCGAAAAAGCAAGAGAGTTCCAGAAAAACATCTGCTTCTGCTTTACTGACTATGCCAAAGCCTTTGACTGTGTGGATCACAGTAAACTGTGGAAAATTCTGAAAGAGATGGGAATACCAGACCACCTGACCTGCCTCTTGAGAAACCTATATGCAGGTCAGGAAGCAACAGTTAAAACTGGACATGGAACAATAGACTGGTTCCAAATAGGAAAAGAAGTACATCAAGGCTGTATATTGTCACCCTGCTTATTTACCTTTTATGCAGAGTACATCATGAGAAACGCTGGGCTGGAGGAAGCAGAAGCTGGAATCAAGATTGCCGGGAGAAATATCAATAACCTTGGATATGCAGATGTCACCACCCTTATGGCAGAAAGTGAAGAGGAACTAAAGAGCCTCTTGATGAAAGGGAAAGAGGAGAGTGAAAAAGTTGGCTTAAAGCTCAACATTCAGAAAATTAAGACCATGGCATCTGGTCCCATCACTTCATGGCAAATAGATGGGGAAACAGTGGAAACAGTGGCTGACTTTATTTTTCTGGGCTCCAAAATCACTGCAGATGGTGATTACAGCCACAAAATTAAAAGACACTTATTTCTTGGAAGGAAAGTTATGACCAACCTATGAGAGCATATTAAAAAGCAGAGACATTACTTTGTCAACAAAGGTCCGTCTAGTCAAGGCTATGGTTTTTCCAGTGGTCATGTACGGATGTGAGAGTTGGACTATAGAGAGAGCTGAGTGCTGAAGAATTGATGCTTTTGAGCTGTGGTGTTGGAGAAGACTCTTGAGAGTCCCCTGGACTGCAAAGAGATCCAACCAGTCCATTCTAAAGGAGACCAGTCCTGGGTGTTCATTGGAAGGACTGATGTTGAAGCTGAAACTTCAATACTGTGGCCACCTGATATGAAGAGCTGACTCATTAGAAAAGATCTTGATGCTGGGAAAATTGAGGGCAGAAGGAGAAGAGGACGACAGAGGATGAGATGGCTGGATGGTATCACCGACTCGACTGACATGAGTCTGAGTGAGCTCTGGGAGCTGGTGATGGACAGGGAGGCCTGGCGTGCTGCGGTTCATGGGGTCGCAAAGAGTCGGACACGACTGACTGACTGAACTGACTGACTGAACTACAGAATGTTTCATGTGAGCTTCATCTTCATGTTAACCACAAAGCAAAATGTTACAGCAGATTCACAAAAGATAAAGAGAATCAAAGCATAATGCTACAGAAAGTCAAGTTACAAAGGAAGGCAGCAGGAGAGGGATCGAGAACAAGGGAACCGCAAAACAGCCAGGTAACAAAATGACATCAGTAAGCTCTTACCAACTAGCAATTACTCTAATGGATACGGATTTAATGTGCCAATGAAAAAAGAGTGGCTGGATGGACAAAAAGCAAGACTAACTATATACTGCCCACACAACACTCACTTCTGCTTTAAGGAGGCACAAAGATTTAAAGTGAAGGAGTAGAAAAAAGACATTCCAGAGAATTCTCTGGTGGTCCTGTGGTTGGGACTCAGTGATTTCACTGCCAGGACCCAGGCTGGATCCGTGGCTGGGGAAGTATGATCCCATAAGCTGTGCTGCTGCTGCTGCTGAGTCACTCAGTCGTGTCCAGCTCTGTGCGACCCCACAGACGGCAGCCCACCAGGCTCCCCCGTCCCTGGGATTCTCCAGGCAAGAAGACTGGAGTGGGTTGCCATTTCCTTCTCCAATGCGTGAAAGGGAAAAGTGAAAGTGAAGTTGCTCAGTCATGTCCAACTCTGAGCAACCCCATAGACGGCAGCCCACCAGGCTCCTCCATCCATGGGATTTTCCAGGCAAGAGTATTGGAGTGGGGTGCCATTGCCTTCTCTGACAAGCTGTGCAACTGGGTCAAATAAATAAATAAACTAGCAATATTTTTGAAAAAAAGGTAGTCTGTGCAAATAAAAACCAAAACTGAAGTATAATTCTATCGGACAAAACAAGACTTTAAGCCAAAAATGGCAAAAAGAAACAAAAAAGTCACTATATATCGACAGAATAATCAATTGATCAATAAGATAAAACAATCTTAAACATGTATGTGCCCAACACTGGAGCGCCAAAGTATATCAGGCAATCATTAACAGACTCGAGGGAAAACAGACACTACAGTAACAACAGGAGACTTTACTGCTTAAGCTTGATCCCAACCTCCACTGGATCATCAAAAAAGCAAGCGAGTTCCAGAAAACCATCTACTTCTGCTTTACTGACTACATCTAAGCCTTTGACTGTGTGGATCACAACAAACTGTGGAAAAATCTTAAAGAGATGGGAATACCAGACCACCTGACCTGCCTCCTGAGAAATCTGTATGCAGATCAAGAAGCAGCAGTTAGAACTGGACATGGAACAACAGACTGGTTCCAAATAGGGAAAGGAGTACATCAAGGCTGTATATTGTCACCCTGTTTATTTAGTTTCTATGCAGAGTACATCATGAGAAATGCTGGGCTGGAAGAAGTACAAGCTGGAATCAAGATTTCTGGGAGAAATATCAATAACCTCAGATATGCAGACAATACCACCCTTATGGCAGAAAGTGAAGAGGAACTAAAAAGCCTCTTGATGAAAGTGGAAGAGGAGAGTGAAAAAGCTGGCTTAAAGCTCAACATTCAGAAAACGAAGATCATGGCATCTGGTCCCATCACTTCATGGCAGATAGATGGGGAAACAATGGAAGCAGTGACAGAGTTTATATTTTGGGGGGCTCCAAAATCACTGCAGATGGTCACTGCAGCCATGAAATTAAAAGACGCTTGGTCCTTGGAAGGAAAGCTATGATCAACCTAGACAGCATAGTAAAAAGTAGAGACATTAATTACTTTGCCAACAAAGATCCGTCTAGTCAAGGTTATGGTTCTTCCGGTAGTAACGTATGGATGTGAGTGTTGGACCATAAAGAAAGCTGAGCGCCAAAGAATTGATGCTTTTGAAGTGTGGTGTTGGAGAAGACTCTTGAGAGTCCCTTGGACAGAAAGGAGATCCAACCAGCCCATCCTAAAGGAAATCAGTCCTGAATATTCATTGGAAGGACTGATGATGAAGCTGAAACTCCAATACTTTGGCCACCTGATGCAAAGAGCCGACTCATTGGAAAAGACCCCGATGCTGGGAAAGATTGAGGGTGGGAGGAGAAGGGGACGACAGAGGATGAGACGGTTGGATGGGATCTCCAACATGATGGACGCAAGTTTGAGTGAGCTCTGGGAGTTGGTGATGCACAGGGAAGCCTGGCATACTACAGTCCTTGGGGCCGCAAAGTCGGACACGACTGAGCGACTGAACTGCACTACACTGACAGGACTTCACGGCCCCACTTCCAACAACTGAGATCATCCAGACAGAAGATCGACAGGGAGACACTGGTCTTGAGCCACACTTTACAACAAACGATCTAACAGACACACAGAAAACATTTCATCAACAGCAGCAGCACACACGTTCTCTCTGCGCACACAGGGAGCACTCTCCAGCACAGATGATACGACAAGATGATATGGCGGGCCACAAAGCAGGGCCGCCATGTGAGAACACTGAGAGCGCACCGAGGATCCTTCCCTCCAGAGTGGACTCTAACTAGAAACTGACTGGAAGGATGGTGGAATATTCAAAAATATGTGGAAATTATATAATACACTTCTGAATACCTGATGGGTCAAAGAAGAAACCAAAGGGGAATCTAAAACTACCTTTACACAAATGAAAATGGAAACACGGCATGCAAAACTCAGGAAATGCGGCAGAAAGCCGGGCTGAAGGGGACTTATAGTGATGAACGCCCACAGCAAGAAAGAGGAAGGCCTCACACAACTCAACTTTACAACTCAAGGAACAGAGAAATAGAAATGAACGAAGCCCAAAGCTAGCAGAAGGAATCAACATATATTAGAGCAGAAATGGGGCAATGGCAGCCCACGCCAGCTGGAAAATCCCACGGACGGAGGAGCCTGGTGGGCTGCAGTCCATGGGGTCACTAAGAGTCGGGCACGACTGAGCGACTTCACTTTCACTTTTCACTTTCATGCATTGGAGAAGGAAATGGCAGCCCACTCCAGTGTTCTTGCCTGGAGAATCCCAGGAACGGGGGAGCCTGGTGGGCTGCCGTCTATGGGGTCGCACAGAGTCGGACACGACTGAAGTGACTTTGCAGTAGCAGCAGCAGAGCAGAAACAAATGGAAAGATCTTCCTTGTTCATAAGTTGAAAGAACAATTATTATTAAAATGTCCATATTACCCAATGCCACCCCTATCAAAACTGAATGCAATCTCTATCAAAATTCCAAAGGCATTTTTGACAGAAATAGAAAGAACAATCTTGCAATCTGTATAGAATGATAAAAGACCTCAAAAAGTCAAAGCAATCTTGAGAAAGAATAAAGCTGGCATTTCCTGACTTCAAGCTGTACTAAAAAGTTACAGCAATCAAAACAGTATGGTAGTGGCATAAAAAGTGACCCACAGGCAATGGAACAGAATCAGAAGCTCAGAAATAAATCCTCCCATATATGGTCAGCTAATATTTAATAAGAGAGGCAAAAATATTCAATGAGGAAAAGACATTCTCTTCCATAAATGATGTTGAGAATAATGAAAAACCACAAGGAGAATAACTGAATTAGAACCCAAACTATACCACTGAAATGGACTCAACATAAGAATTGCAACTATAAAACCCCTAGAAGAAAACACAAGGAAAATGTTTGACAAGGATCTGGGCAACAATTTTTTGGATATGACCCCAAAAGCACAAGCAGCGAAAGCAAAATCAGTAAACTGGACGCATCAAACTAGGAGTCTCTGCACAGCAAAAGCAGCAAACAGCAGAACCAAAAGGCACCCGTGGAATGAAAGTGAAACGCACACACACACATCCAGTGTGGGGTAGATACCCAAGACATGAAGAGCTCATACAATTCAGCAGCTTAAAAAAAATCTGATTGAAAACTGGGCAGAGGAACAGATTTTTCCGAAGATGACAGAGAGATGGCCGAGAAGTACATAAAAAGGTGCTCAGCCCCACTAATGATCAGGGAGACACACATCAAAACAACAATATCACCTCATCGTGGGTAAAATGTTGTTGACAAAAAGACACGCGGTAACAAGTGCTGGTGAGGGTGTAGAGAAAAGAGCGCCTTTGTGCACTCTCCATGGGAATGCAAACTGTATGGTCGTTATGGAAAACAGCATGGCGTTTCCTGGAGAGATCAAACACAGAACCACTACAGGGTCCAACAGCGCCACTTCTGGGCGAGCACAAGAAGGGAATGAAAACGCGGTCCCAAGGAGACGTCCGCACCCTCACGCTCACCGCAGCGCTACTGACAGCCGCCGGGACAACACGGCCACCCAAGTGTCCATCAGCAGATGCAGAGAACGTGGTGCACACACCCCTCAGTCACAGAAGCCGGAAGGAACGCCCCTATCCACAGTACAGATGAGCTCTGAGGGCGTTGCGCTAAGGGAAGTAGGTCAAAGAAATACACGCGATATGCAGTATCATGTGTATGTGGAATCTAAAAAGTCACAGAAACACAGAATAGAGTGGTAGGCGCTTGGGGCCTGGCAGAGGAGAAAATAGGGAGATGCTAATTAGAGGGCATACACTACCAGCTGTAAGATGAGCACACTCTGGGGATCTAACGTATAGCACGGTGATCACAGTTAAAGACACTGTATATGTATGTTTTCGCACCATAAAAAAGAAACAGTGAGTATGTGAGGTGACAGATATGTCAACTAACATTATTTCACTGTATCTGGATCAAATGATCACCTGTACACCTTATGTGCTATATGTCAATTATTTCTCAATAAAGCTGGAAAATAAAACAGGATAAAAATAAAGCCAAGCCAAATTTGAATTATGGTTCCACTATAAATGGCTCTATAACCTCGTGTAAATTACATAACTTCTCTGCTTGAGTCTCCTCATCTGTAAAGCAGGGATCACAGGTAAGAACTAATTCATAGGACACTTATGAGTGTTAAGTCAGCTTTCACACGCAAACCAGGTTAGACAGCGCCAGGTGTGGCAGCAGAATGGCCCTCAAAGATGTCCACGCCCTAACCCCTGACATCTGTGAGTCTATTACTTTACATGGCAAAAAGGACTTTGCTCATGTGATTAACGAAGATTTCTGAGATGGGGAGACTTCCTAGAATATTCAGGAAGTCCAAACATAATCACATATAATGGAAAAGAAGGTGGCAGATGCATCAGAATCAGAGGAGACACAGAGACAGAGCAGGAAGCCTGAGTGACGCGGAGCTGCAAGCGGGCCTCAGAGCCAGGGAACACTCGCAGGCTCCAGAGGCTGAGAGGGGAGGAAATACCCACTCATGAAGCCTCCAGAAAGAGGCAGCCCTGCCATCATCTTGATTTTAGTCAAGTAAGACCTATTTCAAACTTCTGACCTGAAGAACTATAGGATAATACATTTTTTCTTGTATAAGCCACTGTTTATTGTGATTTATTAGGAAACGAATACACCTTCATTGACTACACTAAAGCCTTTGACTGAGGATCACAAAAAAAATGTGGAAAATTCTGAAAGAGATGGGAATACCAGACCCATAGCTGCCTCCCAAGAAACCTGTGTGCAGGTCAGGAAGCAACAGTTAGAACTGGACACGGAACAACAGACTGGTTCCAAATGGGAAAAGGAGTACGTCAAGGCTGTATATTGTCACCCTGCTTATTTAACTTATATGCAGAGTACATCATGAGAAACGCTGGGCTGGAGGAACCAGAAGCTGGAATCAAGACTGCCGGAAGAAATATCAATAACCTTGGATATGCAGATGACACCACATTTATGGCAGAAAGTGAAGAGGAACTAAAGAGCCTCCTGATGAAAGTGAAAGAGGAGAGTGAAAAAGTTGGCTTAAATCTCAACATTCAGAAAACTAAGATCATGGCATCCGGTTCCATCACTTCATGGGAAATAGATGGGGAAACAATGGAAACCAGTGACAGACTTTATTTTCTTGGGCTCCAAAATCACTGCAGATGGTGACTGCAGCCATGAAACTAAAAGACATTTTCTCCTTAGAAGAAAAGCAATGACAAACCTAGACAGCAAATTAAAAAGCAGAGACATTACTTTGCCTACAAAAGTCTATATAGTCAAAGCTTTCATATAGTCAAAGCTATGGCTTTTCCAGTAGTCATGTACAGATATGAGAGGTGGACTATAAAGGCTGAGGACCAAAGAACTGATGCTTTTGAAATGTGGTGCTCAAGAAGACTCTCGAGGGTCCCTTGGACTGCAAGGAGATACAACCAATCCATCCTAATGGAGGTTAGTCCTGGGTGTTCATTGGAGAGACTGATGTTGAAGCTGAAACTCCAATACTTTGGCCACCTGATGCGAAGAGCTGACTCATTTGAAAAGACCCTGATGCTGGGAGGGATTGGGGGCAGGAGGAGAAGGGGACAATAGAGTTTGAGATGGTTGGATGGCATCACCGACTCAATGGACAAGAGTTTGAGTAAACTCGGGGAGTGGGTGATGGACAGGGAGGCCTGGCGTGCTGCAGTCCATGGGGTCACAAAGAGTCAGACACAACTGAGCGACTGAACAACAAGACAGCGGGCAGAGCCGACCTACATGGAGCTCAGCCAGCACCCTCACCCTTGCAGCGGAAGGAAGTCTGTCCAAATGTGCGCAGAAGGGGTGGGGGGCTGCGAGCCTGAGGAGCTGGGAGCTCATACCGTGGAGCAAGGAAGGTTAGACCATGTGACTCTATCCGCTACTTTCCCAGGGGTGCTGTGACCTAACAAGATTGTCTATTATCTTTACATAAAGGAGGCGGGAAAAGACATGGTTACACATATTTTACCAGGAAAGAAACACCCATATCATCACCGTGGACGCTTTGGGATCAAAGAACAAGGAGCATTTTAAAGCTCCTCTGGAACTGGAGCGCAGCAGTGGCCTAAGAGGTGGCTGCAGTTTGCCAGGTAAATACCAGGGTAACCAGGGCCAAGGAGGCCAAGGGGGAGGAATGTGAGAGGCTCTGCCAGGACAAAAGAGCCGGGGCAGTGGGGGGGCACCAGGAAAGAGAGAAAAGCGGCCCCTGAGTTTTGCTCAGGTCGCTGGGGAACTGAGAGGGTGGGGTGGCATCCTGAGATAACAGGACACGTGGGGAGGAACCGAGAGGGGCAAAGGTTCTGTCCTGGGGCCATCAGACAGCTCAGCGGTGGGGTCACACAGACGGGCACGTCTGAACGGCAGGAGAACGCGCAAACTCGAGTGGTCAGTACCACTGGGGACTTGAGGCAGTGGGGACAAACGGGATCACCTGCCTTGTGTCATGTTTTAAAGGGCTCCCCAGGCGGTTCTCACTCATCCCCAGCTAAGAGCCACTGCATTAAAGCTCAGTGTGGGAGCACTGATTTGGTAAAGCGAGTCTGCGCTTCCAGCAGGGGCGTCACCGGTACCACCGCAGCCCCGGCAGTCAGCTGCTGTTCAACCATTCAGAGAAACCCTCCTATTTAGTCAGCTCTCAGGCTCTTAACAGGAAGCATTTTGGTCTGATTGAATGACAAGTCACCCAAGTGACCACGCACCCCTTAAGATGTGCACTGCTGAGGCCATAAAGCATGTGAACTAAGGCTGTGGCCACAGTTATGCATGTAACTCCATCAACGAGCCACAAACCCATTACTAAGGAACGCTGCATGATCTCCCAAACCTGTGCTTATCGTGCCTGAAGCTCTTCCAGGGTACTGTCTTTGTGCTCCTACTGTCCATCCAAGGAAATAAAGGCCCTCATGATGTGAGCACCAAGAATTCTTTTTTTTTTTTTTTCTTTAAAATTAAATTTATTTATTTTTTTAATTAATTTATTTTTTTTTAAATTTTAAAATCTTTAATTCTTACATGTGTTCCCAAACACGAACCCCCCTCCCACCTCCCTCCCCATAACATCTCTGTGGGTCATCCCCATGCACCAGCCCCAAGCATGCTGTATCCTGCGTCAGACATAGACTGGCGATTCAATTCTTACATGATAGTATACATGATAGAATGCCATTCTCCCAAATCATCCCACCCTCTCCCTCTCCCTCTGAGTCCAAAAGTCCGCTATACACAGCTGTATCTTTTTTCCTGTCTTGCATACAGGGTTGTCATTGCCATCTTTCTAAATTCCATATATATGTGTTAGTATACTGTATTAGTGTTTTTCTTTCTGGCTTACTTCACTCTGTATAATCGGCTCCAGTTTCATCCATCTCATCAGAACTGATTCAAATGAATTCTTTTTAACGGTTACATACCACCCTGTCAGAACACAGGGGCCAAGGCACTCTCGGCCCCAGAAATCGTCCCTCATAGATCACGCACCCGCGAGGCGCGACAGTCACAAAGGCAGCGTGGCGGAGAGCCAAGTCGCTCTGGAGGGGCGATCTGGGACTCCACATCCACCCTTACTTCCTGCAGGAGGCCCAAAAGAGCCACGGCCACACATGGACAACCACCCTGCAGCTGCTGGAATCCCCGCAAAGGGTCCAACCCAGACCCAGAAAACCAGCAGGCCCCATCCTCGTGATCGCATCCTGCCCACATCCCGAAGCGCGGCCAGCACTGCCGCTGCCAGCAGCCCCTGCTGGCTCCCCTGCCCCGCTGTGGGCGCCCAGCGCTCACTGAGGTCAGAGCCCAGCTGTGCCCACCGCACTGACCCAGCACAGCTCCTCGGAAGCCACCTCCTGGTGGGGCAACCTACAGCTGTGGGCGCCCAGCGCTCATTGAGGCCAGAACCCAGCCGCGCCCACCGCACCGACCCAGCGCAGCTCCGTGGTAGGGCAGCCTACAGGCACACAGGCGCCGCACGGAGTGAAGCCCTGCAGAACGGGCCTCCGTTTAACAATGACGATGAGAACGCCAGCGGCCCCTGCCTGCCCCGCTGCGGGCGCCCAGCGCTCCCTGAGGCCAGAGCCCAGCCGTGCCCACCGCACTGACCCAGTGCAGCTCCTCGGAAGCCACCTCCTGGTGGGGCAACCTACTGGCACACAGGCGCCGCACAGAGTGAAGCCCTGCAAAACGGGCCTCTGTTTAACAATGATGATGAGAACGGGGACTTGTAGACAGCACAAAATGTTTCAGCTGTCAAATATTTTCATACAGTGCAATTTTATTACTTTCAAATACATTTAATAACTACAATCGACACTAGCATATTAGGTGTTGACTAACAGAATTCTTTAATTCCACGCTTTGCAAACTGTTCTAAGGAACATTACTTTTCTTTATATTTTGCAACATTTAAAAAAAAAAAACACACTGATTTTTCTTCTAAAACATTTCATATTTTAATGGAATTTCTATTCTTAAATATAGCACTCTGAAATAATATGTCAACATTGTATCCCACCCAAGAACCTGCATAAAAGTTCATGAGACAAACTTTCAGAATGCAAAAATTCCCAGAGAACCAGGGTTATACGTCATATGTTTATCTCATCAAAGACTTCTGGTCTATGTCTCGTATTTTTTGACATATGCCTGTCTTTGTACACAGGGTTATTATGCATGATCTATTTATACTACCTAAACTCATTTTCCACGAAGGAAAGGCATATATTATATTTTAGGTTCTCCTAATAAAAGTTCTATCGACATAATTTTACACAAGTAGTCTTGAGAAACACGATTTTAATGTAAAAAGAGAGTAACCGCCAATAATGGAAAAAGCAAATCAACCTAAACAGCATTAGCCTATTAAAATAAAGGCAACTGTCATATCTAAGACAGTTTTTCACAGAGAAATTGTTCAGAGGAACCTCCTGAAGGCAGGACTGTAGTGGGCAGGTAATCAGCCTACCTTCAGTCTCATTTATGCTAACCACTTCCTGAATTAGCCCCTCTATTCCCTACTCACAAAAGTCAGGTGTTTAGACAAACCCCACCTTGATTATTATAAATTCCGAATTCCCTTACTTTTATTTACAAGCGTCAAATATTCTAGAGTTCACCAGTCCTCTCCTGCTGCTGGTGCTGCTGCGTCGCTTCAGTCACGTCGGACTCTGTGCGACCCCACAGACGGCAGCCCACAGGCTCCCCCGTCCCTGGGATTCTCCAGGCAAGAACACTGGAGTGGGTGGCCACTTCCTTCTCCAACGCATGAAAGTGAAAAGGGAAAGCGAAGTCGCCCAGTCGTGTCTGGCTCTTTGCGACCCCATGGACTGCAGCCCACCAGGCTCCTCCGTCCGTGGGATTTCTCAGGCAAGAGCACTTGAGCGGGGGCCACTGATCCTTTCCTCGTGACTGTAAAAATCAGTATGATAGTGAACAGACTTGTGGCTGCCAAGGGGTGGAGGATGGATGAGGAGTTTGGGATTAGCAGATGCAAATTATTACACATAAACAAAAAGGTCCACTGCATAGTGTAGAGAACTATACTCAACATCCTGAGACAAGCCATCACGGAAAACACATGAAAAATAATGTGCAGATATTATAGATATGTATAACTGAAGCACTTAGCTGTACAGCAGCAATTAACACAACACTGTATATCAACTATACCCCAATAAGATAATTGTTTTTTAAAAAAGGGTCTGAACCAGCTGCTCTACAGGGTGCAGAGGGGCATGGTGCCCGCGTGGGTGCAACAAGTGTGACAGTGAGGAGTGCGGCATTTCACACGCAGAAACACAACACAGCAGCCTGCTAAATACCATACTGTCGGCTACCAAAGAGCTAGAGATGTACATTCTTGGGTTCTTCTTTTTTTTTTTTAACAATTACTAGTTTAATCTCCCCGGAAAGTCACAAGAAGTATCTTGCATCTTGAGTGCTATCATTTGGCCCTAAAAATTATCAAGAATTGCCCTAAGGACCAAAACAGTTCTTCAGTTTGGGGTGAGAGTGGTGTGGGGGCCAGTCACCAGTCAGATAGGAGAGGCTCTCCTTTATTATGAACAAAAGGTAGTTGGGGGTGTTCGCAGACGTCTGAGATCTTCAGACCGACCTTGAGCTGTGAGGCCCTTTAATCTCCTCTCTCTCTCCCTCTCCCTCCTCCAGCCTCCAACACAAACCTGCACACGTAATCTATTTTCGTTCTTATAACCTAGAAGAAATAATTCCGGACCAGAATTTGGGCCAAAGATGAGATGGGTCTTTTTTCATTTCCTACCAAAATGCTTCTTTGAAATCCTTCTTTATGATAGCATTATCTGTTCTGAGATACGCTCATCAATAAGCTGGTTTCTGAAAATTTGAATACAAGCTGCTGCCTTTTATTAACATCTGCTACACAGTACTCTCAACCTAAGACGCGTGGGTTCTGGCCATAAGGAACGTTGCTTGGCGCATGGCTCTCCGTTCACAAAGCCAAGTCCCAAGTGCGCGCCCCATCCGCCCGTGCGAGGCTCCTTACCCGCGTCTCCCTCCCCTTCTCTCCCTCTGGCAAGCCAGCACACTTGGCTATTTCCACGCACAACCACCTCATCACAAAGCAAACTGAACTTGGCTTCCCAAACCAGCTTATCCTTCCAACTCCCCCCTTCTGCAAACAGCACAGCAAGCAGTCTCCAAACACCCCAAAGGACAAAGGTGGGAGAACTTGTTTTAGCTCAAGCCACCTATCCTTACCCTTTATCAAATCTGTGAGGAAGCCCGGATACTTCTTTTCACAAAACGTCTCCACATTGCCCCTCTGCCTCTTGATTCCAGCCAATTCAATACTGGTACAGGGATTTACTCCCTTATGTCTGTATTACCTCAAACAGATTCTCAGCTGCCTTCCTGCTTCTGAGTCTTCCTACACACTGTTACCAGAATAATTCAGACTGAATATTCTCTTAGCTCCCTTCCAGGTCTAAAATTTTCTATGAAATTAATTCTCCAACACTGGTTCTCTCAAGCAGCTTCCTGACACACTCAACAATTCTGAATGGTTCGCCCCCATAATTCCCCGCACTGCCTTGCAGGGCAATTCACAAATAGGTCCCAAACGACCGACTGTGTTTTCCCCAGCCACTCTACAAGTTCAAAGGTCATAAATGAAACCAATCCCTCACCCCTCGTCACGCGGCCAGGGACTCCAAGCCGTCGGGGTGTCCTGCTTCACACAGGAATGTTCTTTCTCCCTTCAAAGTCCCACCCGACCAGGAAGCCTGGCCCTGTCCTGTGTCTAATGCTGTTTGCGCTAGGCCACTACATGAACTTAGTTCTAAATCCTAAGGCCCTTGCCCTTATACTAAAAATACACATTAAGACCTTGGACTCCTGTTTCACTCTTAGTTCCTATGCTCCCAGAACCTACAACAGTGCCTGGCACCTGGCATGTACTATTTAAAGCTGTTCATCAGTAACAGCCAGCATTTACTGAGCATTTGCTATGTGCCAGGAAGTCTTCTAACTTCTCAAAATTAACTCTTTTAAAGAATAACTAAATGCTCAACTGTCTCTAGCTGTCTCACAAATGGCAGCTGTGTCTCCACAACCAAGAAGCTCTACCAAAGCAAGGCTCATTTGTGGTATGTCGGTCACAATTTGCACAGGACCCAGCACACGGTGCGTCAGCAAATGATGCTGGCGACGGTGCAACAGGAAGCTCCCTGAGTTACGGGACAGCGAGCATGCCCCAAGAAGGCCGCGACAAGGAACGGGACGCAGACCAAAAAAATGACCGCTGAGGCCCAGTTCACGTCTGCGTCCTTACCTGAAAAATCAAACATTAAATTACCAACCCTGGAAGGGCCTGCCCAGCTCCAAAACTTCCGTGAAGTTTTCATATGACTTTTCTGGGATTCTGATGACTGCTAAGAGAATGACCACCTCAATGGATTTTAAAAAATGCACATTCAGGATTATTTTATGCAGAAAAGAATTCTGAGAATGATTCATACTGTCAGGTTTCTATCCTCTAATGCTCCAAGGGTAAAAATGTTGCCACAAAGGCCAAGACCATAGAGTCCATGTTCCTCCTCACCTGTAGCAGGGAAGAGAGCGCAAACGCTGCAAAGTACACCATCAGCCCAAAGCACAGCTTCACCCTGGGGAGAAAGAGCTCCCCGCCTCCCACCACAAAACTAAACACCGGCAGATCTGGACAAAACATGTATTTAGAAGAAAACGACCATCGGCAGGTCCTCTGGCTCTCCAGACCCCTGATTCAGGACAGTGAGGTTCACTGGTAGGATCAGGCCTCACTTGAGACCTGCTCTGACTCTCCAAAAGGCATTTCATTTCTCTAGACTTCTGAAGCGGAGAAGGCAATGGCACCCCACTCCAGTCCTCTTGCCTTGAAAATCCCATGGACGGGGGAGCCTGGTGGGCTGCAGTCCATGGGGTCGCTGAGGGTTGGACACAACTGAGCGACTTCACTTTCACGTTTCACTTTCATGCACTGGAGAAGGAAATGGCAACCCACTTCAGTGTTCTTGCCTGGAGAATCCCAGGGACGGGGGAGCCTGGTGGGCTGCCGTCTATGGGGTCGCACAGAGTCGGACACGACTGAAGTGACTTAGCAGCAGACTTCTGAAGGCGACGACACGCAAAGGAAGCAAGTGTGGAAATCTGTTTACATATGAAATATGAATGTATTTTAAAATGAGGGAAAAAAACTTTAAAGTTGCATCACTCAAAGAGATGCATTACACCCGTTTTGTTCATGTGAAATGTACTCCATTTTAATGGTGACAGCGAAGTCTCTGAGGATGCAAACGGGAGAGTGGCCTGTGCCACAAGGAACGATGAAAATCACACATCATCTTCAAGAAGCATGAAGAAGGTTGGAAACTAACGGGAATTAATTACTCCTAGATAGACAGACTAGCACAGGGCCCTGCCGACGCCCTAGAAGTCAGTTCTTCACCTCCAAGCTGACCAGTCCTCGGGGTCCCAGAGATGACTGCTGAGTTCTGGCCTGGATCTCTGGCTTATGAAGAAGATACCTGGGCTTGGGCAATCCAAGCAGTCAGATCAGACTCAGGATTCAGCCCGCCTGAGAATTACAACAAATCTAAAATGCAGCAAAGTCACAGTTTGCATCTCAAGACTATGGATCAACTTTGCATAGTTCATGCCCCAGAACCCTCCATCCCAGAGCAGTCCCACAGTAAGAAATCTTTAGGTGGGAGAAGAGAAACAAATTAAGCACGTCAAGCATATATCAGTGCTATAACCCAGAAGTTCCCCAAGGACAGCTGAAAAAATCTATGAAACATGCAGACAACAGGAGTTTTAAACAATACGCTTAAAACACAAACTGAGTCTGAGTAATGCTAACCTAATGACCAGCTTAGAAGAATTTTGTTTGTTTTTAATTAGCCCACGTCTGCTTCAACAGATCTAACCCCACTGTTTGCTTCCAATGTTAATAACAGAGAAATACAGTTTAAAGCAAGGGTTGGCGAACTTCTGCAAAGGGCCAGACAGTAACTTAGGCTTTGAGGGCCATGCTGCTTTTGTCCCAACTACTCATCTCTGCTCTTATAACACAAAAACAGTCAGAGACATTCGATTCACAAAGGAACAAGCGTGACCACATCGTGAACTATTTAACCATTTAAAAATGTAACCTCCAGTCTCCCACTGTGGTCCTCCAACAACAGGCGGCAGGCCCGACCCGGCTGAGTTACCTGACTTCAGAGTTCAAGCCCAGAGGCCTGAAAGAATGCAAGGAAGGAGAGCACTTGCCTGGAGCTTTTGGCACTCTTGTCCCACCCGTCTCCACCCCCTTCTTGAAAAGGCCTAGTTAGGACAGAATGAAATGAACAGGAAGGAAGTCTCCATCAGCGACTTTCTAGTTTCCTTCCCAGATTTTTCTGACCTCAAGAAGGAATAAAAAATGCAGTAACCAAAGTCATCAGAATTAGAAGAAATAAAACAAGTAATACTCTGAAGAAAGTAAACAGCTTGCCTGAGAAAGTTTCAGATCTCTCAAGTTGTGTTGGCATATGCCTTTCGTACTTCCTTCTTACTATCCAACATGCCTTCCTGTGCTAAAAGGCAAGGGGAATAAATCTAAACCTTTACCTAAGTTGCATAAACGAAAAGGTGGCTTATTTACTATCATTTGATCAAATGCTTTTCTCACGCTCGCCCAATTTTTTTTTGTCTCATTATAATAATATTCCATTTTTAACTTCCATATGAACATAATCTACTCTTGTATTTTCTGTAACATATTGTAATGAGGAATCCTAAAAATGTAAGTGAATTTTGGGCATCTAGTTAAAGGACACATTTCAGTCATGAAAAACAAAAAAAAGCTAGTTATCCCTGAGTATTAGAATTAAGCCTTTTGATTTAAATATACGACAGGACACCATAAAACTCCCAGAAGAGAACACAGGCAAAACATACTGTGACATAAACTGCACCAGTGTTTTCTTAGTTTCCCAAGGCAGTAGAAATACAAGCAAAAACGCACAAATGGACCTACTCAAACTTACAAGCTTTTGCACAACAAAGAAAACCATACACAAAAAGACAACCGACAGACTGGGAGAGATGATTCCCAAACAATGAGGCCGACAGGGCTGGACTTCCAAAATATACAGACAGTTCACACCACAAACAACACAGTCAGAAAATTTCTTCCAAGAAGACACCCAGCCGGCCAACAGGCACCTGAGGAGGGCCGCTCAGCTCCTCTAATGCCAGAGAAATGCCAAGCAGGACCGCAAGAGGCAGCACCTCACACCGGCCAAAATGGCCATCGTCAAAAAGTCTCCAAACGAGAAATGCCGGACGGAGTGTGAAAAGAAGCGAACCCTTCTACACTGCTGTTGGAAATGAAAATTGATGCACCCCCGATGGAGAACAGGAGGTAGGGTCTCAAACAACTAAAAACAGAGTGGCCATGTGATCCTGAAATCCCATTCCTGGGTATATATTCAGTCAAAACTATAATCCGAAAAGATACATGTACCCCTATCTTCATACTAAGTGAGTTGCTCAGTCACGTCCAACTCTTTGCAACGCCATGGAGGGTAGCCTGCCAGGCTCCTCTGTGCATGAAATTCTCCAAGCAAGAATACTGGACTGGGTTGCCATTCCCTTCTCCAGGGGATCTTCCTGACCCAGGGATCCAACCTGGGTCTCCTGCACTGCAGGCAGATTCTTTACCACTGAGCCACCAGGGTAGCCCCCTATGTTCACAGCAGCACTATTTACAATAGCTAAGACAGAGGGAAAATCTAAATGTCCCTCCACAGACGAACAGGTAAAGAAGACGTGCCATACTCACACACACACACGTAACGGAGTATTACTCAGAAATAAAAGAACAGAACGGGATAATGCCATCCGAAGCTACATGGACAGACCTAGAGACTGTCATACTAGACAGAGTGAGTCAGAAACAGAAAGCAAACACTGTATGATATCACGCGTACGTGCGGTCTAAAGCACGACACACATAAGCTCACCGTGAGACAGAAACGGACTCACAGACACAGAGGAGGCCTGTCGCTTCCAAGGGGCCAGGGGGCAGGGGTGGACTGGGACCAGCAGACGCAAGCTATGCATAGAGAATGGATAAACAACAGAGTCCTAGTGCACAGCCCAGGGAACTATACTCGATATCCTGTAATAAACTGCAATGGAAGAGAATGCGTGAAAGCACACACACACGCATGTGTAACCAGACAGACTTTGCTCTTGCCCAGAAACTAGCGTAACGTTGTAGATCAACTCTAATTAAAAAATAGAGAAGAATTGGGCCTTTTAATCATTTTTTCCTAAAATGCAAAATTCCAACATAGTGTGATCAGCATAAAGAACACATCTTTGGCAAGAGTGAAGTCAAAGAGGTTTTCAAAGGGTTGATTTTTCCTCAGGAGGCCATTAAGCGATGTCTAGAGACATTTTTGGTAGCTCCCAGTCAGACAAAGGCATTTCTGGCATCCCGTGGTAAAGACCAGGGATGCTGCCACACATCCTAGGGTGCGTACGGATCCTGGGACAGCTCCCCACCCTGCAGACCGCAGCCACAGACGCCATCAGCAAAGGCAGCGAGGCGCCAGAGGAGGAGCGCGCACATGTCTAAACCAGGGTGCGCCGGGGGGTCTCCTTCTTTAGAAATAGTTAATTTAACATAAAATATTTACCGGCTACCAACTATGCACTGGTTGGCATACAAGTATAAATAACATTACCTTAAACTTAAATACACTGTCTCACAGAAAAACGACATTGTAACCTCAAGAGACTGAATTTACTCAGTTCAAATTATTTAATTCTTCCCTATCATAAAGCAAGCTTAGCAATACCAGCAGTAGGTCTGAATTCCATTCCAGTACAATCGACCCTCAAACCTGTTTGAACCTAAGCATGGTTTCGACCTTAAAAATAGCAGTTTTGCTATTAACACCTATTACTGAAACAGAAACCCGTTTTAGCTAAAATGGTCTACCTCCTCTCCTGATCAACCTACTAATCACAACTATGGACAGAAGCAAAATTTGCTCTTTAGAGTTCCTCCTCCTCTCCTGAGCTTTCCATTCACTGTAAGAGATGATGCTACCGGGACAGAAGATCCAATCCAGCAGCTGGAGACTGTATCCTAGTTGCTGAATATCCTCCTGTTTTCTTAAAGACCGCCACGGAAACGAGGGGACACGGAAAACTAAGCAAAGCAGGGAGTCAGCTGCAGCTGCTGGACTACTCCTTTTAGGAAGTCTCAACACTTAGTCCAGTCTGCTAAAAAAAAAAAAAAAAAAGCCAAACTTTTAACAGCTATCACCAACAGCAATAGCTGACTTAAAAAAACAAGTAAAAGTGGTAATTTTAATGTGTTTTATCCACAGCCCAGATATCCCTTAATGCTAATTAATGAGTCACAGAGAAAATCTCCTTTAGATAAACAGGATTGGAACATCTCCCAAGCAAAAGTATTTGGTTAAGTCCTAATAGCAGCGCTGATCTGGAAATAAAACATTGAATTCAACTTAAAAATTAATCAATTTAAACCTTCAAACCAGGTGCAATCCTGAGTGTCTGCCTCTAGGAAGCCCCTTGAGTCTTAGTGGAACATGCAGGTACAAGGAGTGCCAAAAGACTGCTGGACTCGGGAGGAGGAAGAGGAAACAAACTCTCTTCAGGACTTTCCTGCTGTGTTACTCATTTCTCTGAAATCCCTGGACGCCACCATGGTCAAAGTTCCATCACTTCTCAGAAGTCACAGATCTCCAACAGCAGACCTCAAGAAATGAAACAAACTCTCTGATACACACCTGCACAAACCCCAGCAACAAGTGCTCCAATTTATAAATGGAGTGCACTGAAGTGTGGGGAAGCAGAAAAGACCACATTTTTCTATTTATTACTCTTAAGAGTCACAGATTTTAAAACCAAGAAAACACAAGTGGGGAACTAAGGTCAACTTTTATTAAACATATACTATGTTAACTCTTAAGAAAATAGTAGAGATGCAAAGTGTTCTAGCATATTTTTATAGGTGTATTAATTTTCACAGTCAAAGACAAAAAAACAAAAGGGCAGAAACGTCTCCCTCTACCAGCGGCTTTCCATCAGCCACTTACAGACATTCACACTCTGCCACTTGATAAATGTTATCTGGGCACAAAGATAAAATCTGAACTTCAATTTTACATTTGCCATCAATCTCAATCTCTGAACTTTCAAGAACTAAAATTAATCCCTATATCACATGCTATACTAAAGATCGATAATTTGTTATACACAACCTGAGTCATTAATTCTCCAGATCCAAACATAAGACATTAACACGCCATCTGCTTAAACACAATGTAGACAGTAAGCAACGTGTGAAATCTGCTTGTGGAAAGTGATGAAGAATTTCGGGAACACCTTAACAATGTCTCTCCTTTCCATTTGCTTGAATTCTTACATTACCTCAAAGCATCTTCAGGGCATTAGGCCCTGGTCAACCTCTCATTCAGAGTGGAATTTCTATTAATTTTTCTAGCTGAGATTTATTAACCCTGAAATAGACACACAAAAGCCACTGTTGCCTCAAGGCTTCAAAGGAATTCCTCCAAGAAACAGAGAGGAAAGCCTTCTAAGGACTATATGCAGGGTGGAGAAAGTGGAGCACCCAGAGTTGGGCTTACTTCCACCCGAGTCTGGCCAGGCCATGGAAAACACAGACCTGATGGGGGGAGGGAAAAAGAACGAAAGCAAATAGACTGCTCTCAACTGAAGACAGTTTTAAACATATCTTGTTTACATGATGGACCATGTAAGGTTCCATGTTAACTGGAAGAAACTAAAATGGACAATTCAGAGCAAATCAACCCCTTTCTAGAAAAACCATTTCACTAGACACCAAAAGTGGTTTACAGTGACTGACTGACTACCTTAAAGAATTTAATACCCAAACTCATAAAGAAATATAATTTAGTGCCACCTAGTTTCACTGTTTGGTGTTCTCATCAGATTAAGGTTTACACAGGCGTTAGAAGGAGTGAAAAAAATAAAAATCAACTCAAATGCTGGGATGCTATGCTGCACAATGGTTTCCACTGTAACACTTAGCTCTCCAGTGAGCTGGAAGATGCTGTGGTAGAGATACAATCTCCAGCATGAAACGGTTCCTAAAAAGGAGCACACGCAGGGGTCCCTGAGGTATGCCTGCACAGCACGCATGTGTTCCTGTGTGCAGCATGCGTGTGCGTGCTCAGTCGAGTCCAGCTCTTTGCGAGTGGACTGTAGCCCGCCAGGCTCCTCCTCCCATGGGGATTCTCCGGGCAAGAATACTGGAGTGGGTTGCCATTTCCTCTTCCAGGGGCTCTTTCTGACCCAGGGATTGAACCTGCAGCTCCTGCACTGGCAGGCGGATTCTTACCCATTGAACTATCTGGGAAACTCTATGCACAGGCATTGTATTGTATGCACAGCAATTGTATTTCTGGGCATTTTTCACAGAGAAATCAGGACATGTGTTCACAGAAAAACTGTATGTGAATGACTGTAATGTCCATAGCAGCTTTATCCAAAATAAACTATCCCAAACTGGAAACAATCCAGATGTCTTTCAACTGGGTGAATGGTTAAACAAACTATGCTCTGTCTATGGAATACTCACTGAAAATAAGGAACAAAATAAAAATGAAAAGATAACAACATCAATGAAAAATAATAAGGAACAAACTTGTAACAACCTGGATGTCTCTCCAGAGATTTACACTGAGTGGAAAAAGCCAATCCCCAAAGGTTGCACACTATGTGATTTCACTTGTCATTCTTGAAATGACAAAATTATTGAAATTGAGGAACAGATGAGTAGTTGCCAGGGGCTAGAAGGGGAAGGGATAGGAAGGAAGTGGTCATGGCTATAAAAGGGCAATGTAAGGGGTACTCCTGGCAATGGGAATATTCTGTATCTTCATTATCTCAAGATGTTACCCTACAGTTGGGAAGATGTTACCACTGGGGGAAACTGTTAAAGGATACATGTTATCTCTTTGTATTATTACTTATACTTGCATGTGACCCCCTAATTATTTCCAAACTGACGTTTTTTAAAAGCATCAAAGGAGAAAAAAAAAGAAGAAGCATGTTCATTAGGGCTTCATATTAAAAATTCCTTTAAAAAAAGTCACACGCTAAGAAGCCACAGAGCAACGTGCTCTTTTTTCCTACAAGGAAGCTGGGGCCTAAACAGTAGGCAAAGGATCACTAGGGGCAGTACAGCATAGTGGCTGAGAGCTTAGACTCCAAAGGCTGCCTGTTGAAATCTCAGCTTTTAGCTGTGTGACTTTGGGCAAGTTACTCTCTTCATGCCTGAGCTTCCTCACCTACTAGGTGGTGACTGGGTGAACGCAGCTTATCAAGACTAAAACACATCGGCTAGTATCAGACATACAAGGGTGTAAGAATATTTATCCAGTCCATCTGCCTGGGGATTCAGTGGCTCTTCAAAACTAAATCAGCAAAGGTGTCTTTTGCACTGAAAATCCAGTATGAAAATCTCAGAAAGACAAACTTAAGTATAAAAAGTTCCACTTTCCAAACCCTCTCCCCTTGCTGCTGCTAAGTAGCTTCAATCGTGTCCAACTCTGTGCGTCCCCATAGACGGCAGTCCACCAGGCTCCACCGTCTCTGGGATTCTCCAGGCAAGAATACTGGAATGGGTTGCCATTTCCTCCTCCAATGCATGAAAGTGAAAGTGAAATTGCTTAGTCGTGTCCTAAAACAAAATACACAGAAGGCCTTCTCTTCCAGCAGCTACTGTCACTTTCCATTAAATGCTTTATGTTCTAAGCAGAACTTCAGTCCCTTGATGAGAACTAGGGCTGGATGCTAAAATATTGGAATTAACTTCACCTAAGACTTTCCAGAGACCAAATGAGTCACTCACTATTCTTTAGAAATAGTCAAATGTCAAGGTTGCCAGAGAACCCAACCTCAGATGTTTGCATAAATCATTTCCAAGTGATCGTCAAGTCAAACCCAAAGGATATTACTCAAGATAACATTCTGAGTAAGATCAGTTTTTATGGTTTTTCCTGTAATGGAGAAAATTCTGAAAGTGGGACTACTGGGAGGAAAATCACAAGTTAAAGCCCCCAAATTACACATCATATTTTAGAAAGGCTTAAAACCCCAGGGTGTCACCCCTCCCCCCACTTTTTTTAAACTGTTTTATCCAATCTCATCAACAAGCACTGGACACACTCTCAACTCCATATTTAACGATACCCCATAGTGCTCATCCCACCGTATTTTCTCTATAATACGACCTTAAAGTGAGGAGAGCAAGGCGACTTGCAGCCCTCAGAACAGAGCCATTGCTGCGCATCACTACACCATTACCAGGTAACAGGTCCTGCTCAGCCATTGGTCAGCACCGCCCACTGGCAACCAACAATCAATAAGAGACCGTTAGTGGTCCTGCTCAGCCATTGGATGGCACCGCAGTGGGCCCCGCCCACTGGCAACCAAAGGTCAATGGGGGTTTCGGCCTAGAGTTATAGGGTGGAGGTCACCAGGTGGAGAGTGAGGCAAGAGGCGGATCCTGACCTCCCCCCACCCCTCCAGCCTGTTCTCTGGCCTTGGGCAAGTGGATGAGCTGCGGGTTGCAGGGAACAGGCTGAGGGCCGTGTCCTGCCGGGCTCCAGAGCCCTCCCCAAAGTCACCGCTAGCCTTGGCCAGGGCTTCCCGGGCAGCTCAGCTGGTAAAGAACCCGCCTGCAGTGCAGGAGACCCCGGTTCGGTTCCTGAGTGGGGAAGTCCCCCTGGAGATGGGACAGGTACCCGCTTTCGTATTCTTGGGCTTCTCTGGTGGCTCTGGCAGTCAAGAATCCGCCTGCAATGCAGGAGCCCTGGGTTTGATCCCTGGGTGGGGAAGATCCCCTGGAGGAGGGCCTGGCAACCAGTGTTCCTGCCTGGGGAATCCCCACGGACACAGGAGCCTGGCGGGCTACAGCCCAGTCGGTCACAGGGTGTTGGACATGACTGAGCGACTAAGCCCAGCACAGCGACCCTTGGCCCAGGCCTGGAGTTGCCGGTGACCCTCTCCTCCATCCCTGCCTCTGCGACCTGATGGCAGTAGCCATCTGCGCCGACACAGCCTGGGCCCCTGGGCCCGCCGGCCAGAGCCTGAGGAGCCTGCCGGCCAGCTGGGTTCCGGGCCAGGCTCCTCAGCGATGGCCGGGGCAGGGTCTGGGGCCCTGGCCCTGAGGGAGCCGCAGCTGAGACTGCCACTTCTTAGCCGGGACCTGCACCTCGGTGGGGAAAGTTGTGCCTTGGGATCTCGCCCTTTTTTTGTCAGGACAGAGAATAAGATTCATTACATAGAGATTTACAGGAACATCCTTACCTTACCATGGCTTGACGTCAAGAATAAAGGGTTTGACACCAAGAAGTCTGCAACAACTAACCATGCCCCTCCCTCACCTTTTGCTTTTAAAAGGGCTTTCGTGAAAGCTTTGAGTAAATTTGCGGCTCTTAAGACATGAGCCACCCATTTCCTTGTATGACCCTCAATAAACCTGCCTCTGTTCCAAACCCCAATATTTTAGTGTTGTTTGGCCTCACTGTGCATCAGACACACAACCTGCATTTTCAATAACAAAAGCAAAAGCTTTTAAATTTTTTGATAGATCTGTTTACCATCAGATTATTAATATCTTTCATCTGCAAATCATTTTGAGTGCACTGTACTGATGGCACCATTCACAATGGTGTCACGTGGTCTTCACTTTCATAAATCAGGTAAAATCACTCTAATTTCATTAAATTTAAGCTTTTTGTCCCAGTGTATCACCGGAACAAAAGGCAAAAAATATTCTTTGGTTATTTACACTGTCACCCAAAAGATAAAAAACAAAACAAAAAACGCCAACTTGTTCACGTCCTACGTTTCTCTGCTGTTAAGGAGCTGATTTATCAGCTTGTCGGGGTTTGGGGTTCTTCAGGTTCATTCATTGCAGGGGATACTACACGTTACCCAGTTTTACTAAAATTTCTAGATCTTACAGATCATTGGCAAATAACGAAACAAATCGCACAGGCGGCGCGGTATCTTCCCAAATAGGAACCGATTGTTCCGTTCGCTTATTTTTAGTAACTTTAAATAAAAGACTGAAGATGGGTCGTTTTCCCAGTTCCTTTGACAGTGTGACCGTGGCCCGGGACGGAGCGCCCCACAGCTTCCGGCTGGAGAATGACACGCGATTCCCCAGGTTCTCCCGACTGCGCCCAACAAACCCGAGGTAACAGCTGAAGAATGACGACACCAAAATCAACCCTACAGATTTCCGTCCTGGAGGTCTGCAACACCACATAAACTTCTACGTCTCCGGAGACAGTGGAGTTAGAAAACAAATAAAACACCCAGATGGGGTCTGCTCGATCGGTTTCCGCGACCGAGGTCGCGCAGGGGGTCTGCGGCGGCTTAACCCTGTGCGGGCCGGGGACTCCCCAAACAGCTGTCAGGGGGCGCTGCGCGCGAGCGAGCCGCACAACGCGCCGGCGCCCCGGCCAGCAGGTGAGCGCCCCCGCAGGCCCGGGCCCCGGGGCGTGATCCCGCCACCGCAGGCCGCCCGGCACTTTGCTAACTCCGCGCGCCCCGGGAGGCGGCGGCTCCCCCGGCCGCGGCCACCGCCGTCCGAACGCCGCGGCGCCCGGGTGGGAGGAGGATCCGAGCCTCCCCCGTCCAGTTGGGCCTCGCCCTGCCCGAGCGCGGAGCCTCGGCGGAGCAGCGGGTAACTACCGGCTCCGCCCGCACCCTCCCGGAGCCCCGCGACCCACTCCCCGGGGCTCACCTGCGGGAAGGAGCCCTCGCGGCGCGGGCTCTTCGGGTAGTCCAAGTGACCCCGGTCCAGCATCAGGTAGAGCGAGAAGATCACCACGCAGAAGACAGCGCTGCCGAAAACGGTGAACTGCCGGCTCAACTTCATGTTTCCTCGATAGACCCGGCTCCCGAGCACGCTGCCCGCTCGGAGCCGGCGGAGCGCGGACTCCAGGAAGCGGCGGCCGGAGGCTCCCGGCTCCTGGGCTTTCGCCCTGTGCGCGCTCCTCTCCGCCGCGGGCGCGGGTCCGGGCGGCGCTCCTCACCTCGTCTCCGGCGCCCCCACGCGCCCTCGGCCCTCGGCCCGGCCCGCCGCCCTCCCCGGGGCGGGACGCCTCACGCCCGGAAGGGGCCCGCTCGCGCTGGCCGCGGATCTCCGCGCCGGCCGCCGGCGGGGCGCGCGGGGCAGGCGCAGGCAGGGTCGCCGCGCGGACTTGCTGCCGCCGTCGCGAGCACCGGGTCGGCAGGAAAAGTTTTCTCGAGCCGGGCCGGCGCGTTCTCTCCGCCCAGGAGTGCGGGCGCGGCAGCTCCGCGCCGAGAGACCAGGTCCGCGGAGCCGCGGGGAAGGAAATCAGGCGGGAGGGGCCGGGCCCCACAACTTAGCGCCGGGACGGCCGGGCCCGCCCCGAGGCGCCGCCCCCGCCCGCCGGCGGAGCCCCTTCCTGCCGCCGCCGCCGCCGCCGCCGCCGCCGCCGGGCCGGGGCGCGCCCGGCTCTGACAGGACTTTCCTCAGAGTGCGCGCCCGCCGGCCGGCCTCCCGTCCCCGCCGCCCCGGCCTCCGGGCTCCGGGCTCTCGGGGACAGGGCAGCGCCGGGGGCGCAGGGGGCGGGCGGCGGCGGCGCGCGGGGGAGGACGACGGGGCCAGGAGGGGAGCCTCCCCTGGAGAAGCCCGCTCCAGCCGCAGCCGCGAGTCTCCGCCCGCCCGCCCCGCACGCACGGCGATGGCGGCGGCGGCCGCGAAAGGCAACGCCGGCTCTGCAGCGCCCCTCGGCGCCCGCGCGCCGGCCGCCGCGAGCCCGCGGAGACAGCGGCGGAGCAGCGCCGCGCGGTCAGTGGGCGCCCGCGGCCCCGGCACCGAGGCGGCGTCAGGCCCCGCCCCCCGACGCGCGGGCGGGGGGCGGGCGCCCCGGCGGCCAATCAGCGAGCGCCGCCCGCAGGGCCCGCCCCGCGCCGGCCTCGGGAGCGCCGCGGCGGGAGGGCGGCCGCGCGGGAGTGCCGACGCCGAGGCCCCGGCTCCGCCGCGCTCTCTCCCCGCCTTCCTTTCGTCGCCCGGGTCTCCTGACCTCGAGGCCCAGGCCTGAGGGGCCGTGGGCAGAAACTCGTGAGGAGAAAGGGGCTGCGCGTTGTGCTCAGACTCACCCTTGCCTCCGTTGCCTACCTGACTTCTGGTCAAACCTGAGGGCAGGAGCCCCCCGACAGGTATAGGCACCAGGCCACAAAACCTGAGGGAAACCGGCCTGCCGGCGGTGTCTCCATTGCGGCTCGGCCCAGCTCACCCTTTTTGGCTGCACTGGGAAATGGATCTGGGCCTTGTGAAGTGAGCGTTCCTCTGACGGCAGAGGCGGAAGCCTTGTCCGTGGAGAAGGCTGAATTGCGTTTTCTGCCGGGTTTGGTATATGGGCAGGCAGGCTCCGGCGGCATTCCTGGCTCCCCCCGTGCCGCGCTCCGGTGTTGCTCAGGGGCCAACAGTATGCGCGCGCTTCAACAACTCTGTTTTTGTAGTTAAGGCAGTTCAGTCGCTCACTCGTGTCCGACTCTGCGACCCCATGGACTGCAGCTCGCCAGGCCTCCCTCTCCATCACCAACTCCGAGAGTTTACTCAAACTCATGTCTATCTATCTAGTCAGTGACGCCTTCCACCCATTTTCGTAGTAGAGGGGCTAAAAACAGACTCGACCTCCTGAATAACTTTCTGAGCACCCTGGAGGCAAGATTCATAGCAAGCTCCAGAGGGCGGATTTTTCACGAGGAATGCCGCCACAGTGGTGTCTCTGCCATTCAGTGGGCCTGGCCGTGCCCTCTGTCTTAGCCCTGGGAAGGACAGGGGGAGCTCGTCTTTAACAACTCCGTCTCCTAACCCCAGGGCTATTGATAAGACTGACTCCGTATAGCGGCTATTTCTGTATCTTCACTCATCTTAGTAGTGAATCTCTCATTAGTCCAAAACCCTGTGGTGGTTAATAATTCTTTTTATTAAGCTTTTTTTATAGTCCCAAGAGATAGTTCAGTTTGATTGGACACGTGGGCTTGAGTTGGGTGCTGAGTTCCTTTACAGAATTAAGAGGCTAGGACTTTGTGGTGCCGGGGGCACCTTGATTAACCAGCCACCTGTGGCTGAATGTGACGGACTACCAAGTTCCTTGGGGCCCCAAGTGGCAGTTACACTGGACTGTTATGGCTGTGAAGTAACTGTAAGGACTGTGGTGTAAGATGTATTCTTTTGAGTTCCTTTGAATGCTGAAAAAGAGAAATAATAAGCACAGTTCCAAATTACGGTAACAGAACCAGAGAGATTGTGTACAATTCTAAAGGAAGCTCATTGATTGTAGTGGCAAAACGATATTGCTGAAAATCAAACACATTTTTGTTTTCATGTTGCTGCATTACAACTTCTGTCAAATTCACAGATATGCTAAGTTTCTAATGTAAAAGTTAGAGTGCTATTAAATAACAGGATCCCCAAACTTGGAGTGTGTTAGACCCAGAGAAAACGGACAATCTTGCACCCACGTGTCACTCTGAGCCCCTCTCACTAGTGGAAGTAGGTTGCCCTCCAG
This sequence comes from Capricornis sumatraensis, assembly GCF_032405125.1. Taxonomy (NCBI): domain Eukaryota; kingdom Metazoa; phylum Chordata; class Mammalia; order Artiodactyla; family Bovidae; genus Capricornis; species Capricornis sumatraensis. The sequence goes on along the minus strand of NC_091077.1, from coordinate 107,828,728 downwards.
TTTCTGAGGAGGTACGCTTCCTCTTCAGAGGTAGGCTTGAAAATTCACCTGGGGCAGATGCCTTGAGAGGAAATTCTCATTCTCCTCAAAAACCATGATAATCTCCTTCTCCTACCAGTGTTGTCACAACTAAAATCAATTTACAGCAAGTTCCTGGGGATATAGGTGCACACTGTGATGGAGGAAGAAGTAACTTACATGCAAAGGAATGATAAGACTTTTCTAATACATAGGCAGAAACCTGGAGAACATGTGTTTGTATGGATTCTGAGGTGTTAGACCATGGATGATGGAATATAATCGTGTACTGAGCCAAGTTTATTAATATGCTTTTTATTATATGTGTTAACTCATGTAGCTAAAGATGTTCTAGTACTTTACTTGGTTGATTGATGGAAACTTAGACTCATTGGTTGCCTGAAGTTTGTGAGGTTGAAATGCTGAGCTTCCCTGGCATAATGTGCAGTGGGGAATCCAAAGTTGAGGGAAATGTTACCCTAGACTTACTGCATGTAATCTCCATACCCATCTTCCAAAGGCCCAGAAGACACTCCCCTCACTGAAGAATTGAGAAATACATTCGTGAGAGGAAGACATGCATCTCTGAAATTTTCTGTGGATGTTTCCCTCTGTAGGCCATGTATGACTGTCGATGATGCCACTATTAATAATGGCTCATTGATAATGGCTCATTGATGATAATGGACTCATTGATAATGATGGGGTTAACAAAACCCCAAATTGCAGACTATACCGATGATGTGACTACATCTGCCTTATGAAAGGGCAGCAGGTGTGTGCAGGCAATCAGAATGCCTTTGCCCACAGAGAGGCCCTTGGAAAAAGAAAGGCAACCTAATAGAACGCTGTGTGCTCAGTTGCTTCAGTGGTGTCCGACTCTGCAACCCCATCGATTGTAGCCCACCAGGCTCCTCTGTCCGTGGAATTTCCCAGGCAAGAATACTGGAGTGGGTTTCCATACCCTCCTCCAGGGGACCTTCCCAATCCAGGGATTGAACCTTCTGCATTGCGCATTTGGATTCTTTACCACCTGAGTCCTCAGGGAAACCCCCTAAGAGAATACTACTTGATATTTATTAACAAGAAAAGCTCTAAAGCAGGTGGCCAAAATCCAATCTGATTCACCACAGTGGATTCTCTCAGTTTTTAGACCTGTATCAATTCACAGACCCAGAACCCCTTGATTGAAGGAGAGTCTGTGTACTCTTTAGGAATTACCTTGCACCATTGCCACGGTGGCTCAGACGGTAAAGAGTCTGCCTGCAATGCGGGAGACCGGGGTTCAATCCCTGTGTTGGGAAAATCTCTTGGAGAAGGAAATAGCAACACACTCCAGTATCCTTGCCTGGAAAATCACATGGATGGTGGAGCCTGGTGGGCTATAGTCCAAGGGGTCGCAAAGAGTTGAACGGGACTTCACTTTCATTGCCACAATGCATGTTGTAAATGATCCCTCAACCTTGTCCCCCCAAAATGTGTGGCCATATGCTAGAGTGGTTGTACAATGGAAAAAAGGAAATAGATCTTCTGAGGTTTTCTGGATCTTGGATCTGAATTGATGCTAATTCCTGGGGACACACAACACCACTGTGACACTTCAACTAAAGCTGGAATTTATCTTGGTCCGTTGACGGATGAAGCCTTAGCTCACGTCCAGCTCACAGTTGGTCATTAGGTCACTTGATCCACACACCAACCAACTGTGTAATTATTTTCTGAGGTCTAGAACAGATCATATCCCCATTTTGGCTTTCTTATCCCTGGGATGAGGGCCATTAGAGTAGGAAGAGCTAAGTGGATGCCCCTGGAAATTTCACTCTCTTCCAAGACACTAAAGCAATTAATATTGTTAACCAGGCCCAAGTTCATGCTGCTTGCTTCACGACAAGCCAATAAATCAAGAGACAGTGTGTTGGGACAAGGAATAGTGACTTTATCAGAAAGCCAGCAGACCTAGAGAATGGTGGATTAGTGTCCCAGTGAACTGTCTTGCCTGGATTTGGATGCTAGTCTCTTTGACAGAGCAAGAGGAGGAGATGAGGAGATAGAGTAAAAATGGAGGATACGTTTTTGCAAATATTTCTGAGTTCTGGCCAGACTCTGGAGGAGATATTTTAATTTCTTCTTTCCTGCAGATCTTTACAGGTGAGCCTGGTCAGGATGTTTCTTATGAGCTAAAAAAGGTGTTTTAGCTTAAGATCAGTCAAGGGAGGCTGGGCTCCCTGAGATGGGCCATTATGTATACTTTAAGCTATAGGCAACATCCCTTAAGTAGTTAACCTACAGCGAAAGTAATAGAATACAAGGGTTAAAGTAAAAGAAATGGACCCAGTATAGAGTCAGCTTTGTTCTTCCCTGTTCAGTGTCACCATAAAAGACTTGAAAAAAAGCACAAGTGCTGATACCTATCTTATTCTCATTTACCTCAGCAGTTTGGCCAGTGCAGGAGCAGATCTTAAAAATCAACTGTGGACTATTATAAACTTAGCCAGGAGGTAATTCTAACTGTGGCTGCTATCCTCAGGTGCAGTATTTTCACTGGAGCAAATCAGCACAGGACCTGGCACTTGGTATAGCTACTGATGTGACTAAAGCTGTCTTCTCTATACTTATTTGTAAAAACCACCAAAAGCTGGCTTTTACCAGTCAAGGCCAACAGCGTTTTACTGAGTCCAGGCTTGAACTGCTCACTGCAATAGGCCAATAAATCAAGAGATAAATTATTAGAAAAAGCCAGCAGATTTAGAAGATGGTGGATTAGCGTTCCAAAGAACCATCTTTCTCTAGAATTCAGGCTTCTTTCATACTAAAAGGGAGGTGTGGTTGGTTAGGCAGACTTCTTGTTGCTAGAATCCTTTGTTCTTACAGCTGTCCATGTGGATCCTATCACAATATTCTTATAAACACCCAAGAAGAAAATGTTATTCTTTGTTCTGCAACTTTTTATTTCTATGTGAATGGAAAAGTGTTACACTGTTAAAGATGAGAGTTTTGAGAATGGACTGTCTTGTTTATTTCAGGCTATGGGCATCATTCTCATAGCAAAAGCAATAGAATACAAAGGTTAAAGTAAAAGAAACAGATGAACTATGAGCCAGATTGCTTCTTCCCTATTACAAGTATACCTCTCCATTCTCCTTACGATAGCCTACAGAAACGTTGATCATCTTGACATTCCACGGAATATCACACAGGTTCGTTTTGGTTGTTCATAATGACAACAGTAGGCTGATTGGAGATAATAAGCAGGAAGCAGCAAGTATTTAACACACCTTCATAAGATCTATTTGAACTAGAGGGCATCGGATAGTTCAGAACAAGAGAGAGCAACTCCAAAATGTTCCTGCCAAGACCCACACTTCAGGGGTGGGATAGCTTCTAGGATGGTATAAGCTATACTAGGAAAAAGACATTGAGAGATAAATTCAAGCAGATGATGTTGGTTAGAAATTATAGGATTGGAAAAACCAGGGAAGTGGGTGCCGCAGACTCGGATTGTGCCGCTGATGTGGCCGTGGAAGGAAGGCAACAGCACAGCTGGGAGGGGAGGAGCGCCTGGAGCCCCAGGAAGTTGAGGACTGGGGGAAGCCTCGTTGACCTCCCAACTCTTACCTGCAGAATACCTGGCCTGGTGTCTCAGGATGCTTTGGCAGCTGGATACCCATTCTTAACTTAGATCCTAGACCCTTAGACCTTAGGACACGGCTTCTTGGTCTTTAGATCTTACACTCAAGACTGTTGACCTTTTGGATGGATGACTTCCACCAACGATGACAGAACAAGATTAATTTTCTGGACATTAATATGGTTGCCCCAGCCTGAGATTATTCAGTCCCATGTGCTCTCTGTTACTAGCTAAGAGAAAATTCTCTCTATACTTCCCCAGACTGTAGCTACTGCTCTGAATTTGACTGTTATATCTATCACTGTCTCCTGACCCTACTGCCAAAAACAACAGATGTTCCTCTGGACACTGAAAAATCAAACCTTGACCTCCATGTCAACAAAACCTTGTTGCTGGACTACAAACCTATTAGCAGAATCTAGTTTACCTGGAGCAGTTCTTACTGTAAAGGCTAGGCTGGCTGGCTGTGATAGGCAGATTGTTCTCCTCAGAAGCACTGCACCCTGCTCTGCAGGAATAATTTAGGTTTAACCAAGGGGTTTGTCCATCACAAGGGACACAAAATTGGCTTGCCCTGATAAATGACTAGAAAACACTCCTAATACAGTTTATGCCCCTAGTAGGGGAGGCATGGCAGCCCACTCCAGTGTTCTTGACTGGAGTATCCCAAGGACGAGGAGCGTGGCAGGCTGCAGTCCGTAGAGTCACAAAGAGTCGGGCATGACTGAAGTGACTTAGCACGCATGCACTCAGGGCACTACTTCTCAATGTGGACATCAGACTTATACTTGCCTGACAAGAACCAGTATGAACTATGTAATGCAACTGCTTATAGACAATCACATCACTCCTGACCAATCAGAGTGAAGTACATTCAAATGCCAGCACCGTTGCTGCGCTGAGATGAATAAGTCAGGGCAGGTGGAGCGATGTATCTTCTGCATTATAGTGGCTCTCTAAGGTCTGTCTGGGGCTTCCCAGGTGACTCAGTGAGCAAAGATTCTGTCTGCTAATGCAGGAGACACAGGCACAAGTTTGATCCCTGGATCAGGAAGATTCCCCGGAGGAGAGAGAATAGCAACCCACTCCAGTATTCGTGGACAGAGGAGCCGGTCCATAAGGTCACAGAGCGTCAGACACGACCGAAGTGACTGAGCATGCACGCAAGGTCTGTCTCAGTAGTACTGAGATGGGCTTAGCTGGCTTAGCTCTGGTTGGGAGTCTGTTTGCCATTTAGCTTTCAAGTTGGTCTGCTTATCCTGCCAGGAGTCAAAGTCTTGGTCACTCTCATCTGAAGTAGTCTAAGACAAATAGAAAATGTTTGGTTCAAGCCCCTACAGTTAATCAGTAGAGTTAGTTAGGTAATCTAATGGGTGGCCTAAATTCCTGAAAATAATAAATAATTCTTTCTTGGATGCATGAAAAGTCAGGGTTGTAGTTACTAAAAGACAGCTCTGCTACCACTTGACGTTACATAGCTTTACGTAGACCAGACAGCCGAGTCTGACCAGAGTCTTGGTGGAACGCCCTGCAGTTCCTTCTCGGCCAGGGTGGTTAAGCTTCTTGTGAGGAGCTGCCGTTAAACCGTTTCTCGTCCATCTCCCTCATTTCAGTTGATTACTTTGATTCCATTTAATTGCACCTTCCTGCAAATACAGCTCTAAGCTGTGTAGGTCTAGAAACTGCCCAGCTATGGTTGAGATGGCTTCTCAGTAGCAGATCAACCACCGCTCCTGTCTCCATCACTGGGTCCCTCCAGTCCAGTGTCCTTCAGTGGGACTAGAGATGTGCGGAGATGGCGCCACATTGACATTGTTTTTGCTGTGCAAGTAATAAATTGTCTGAATCCAGTTTAGCCTGTGGTCACATTAATGGCTGCATCTCTCAAAGTGTGGTAAGCCAACCTAGAAGCTTCGGTTGTGACCCTCGTGGCTCTGTTAGCTATCGCAGTGTTACTTAGGAGTGGCTCAGCCACTGTTACTTAGAAGGGTAGGATTTCCCCAGTCCGAAGAGGGAATTAAGCCACTATGACTGGGGAAAATACTCATGTGAAAAAGTAGGAGTGAGCAGAAGCAAGTCTTTGATACATTGGGGCAACTGAAAGCAGTAGGGGTGAAGTGGATAGAGACTGAAGACACAGGAAAAAGAAGAGTTAAGTAAAATATCGAGATAATAGAGAAGAAGATACAGGGATGGGGATCACTGGTAGGGCTGGTTGAGAGGCTCACTCCCAACAGGAAGCCACCCAGGAAGCCTCCTCCCCGTCCTTTTCTATCATGCACCCCTGCTGTCTTCCCGCCCATCTCTTACCAGGTCTCCTGCCTTCTCTTACTAGCATGACTTTTCCAATATCCCCTGTTTGTGAAACTTTTAAAATTCCAATCTCATACTATTTCCTAAAATCCATCAGTAGTTTCCCAGTACCATCACAGTTGATGCTGATCACAGTAGTATGGACCCTAGGTTCCTTCAAGTTCTGACCTGTGCCTTTGTTTATTTTTTTTTTTAATGAATGCTATTTTAAAAGGTTGCTTTCCATTTACAGTTACTTCAAAATACTGCGTGTATTCTCGGTGTTGTGCACTGCCTCCTGGAGCTCATCTTACACCTCTTACTCCCCCGCACCCATGGATAACCATTAGTTTGTTCTCTGTATCCTCTTTTCTGTTTTTCTCACTAGTATGTTGTATTTTTTAGATTCCACATATGAATGATGTCATATGGTAATTGTCTTTCTCTGTCTGATTTATTTCACTTAGCACAGTGCCCTCCAAATCCATGCATGTTGCTGCAAATGGCAAATTTTCATTCTTTTTTATGGCTGAGTACTGTTTCACTGTGTGTGTCTGTGTGTGTGTGTGTGTGTGTGCGTGCGTAAGACATCTTCTTTATCCATTCATCTGTTGGTAGACATTTAGGTTACTTCCATGCCTTGGCTATTGTAAATAATGCTGCTATGCGCATTTCTTTTAGAATTAGTGTTTTGGGGTTTTTTGGATATAAGCCCAGGAGTCTGACCTCTGCCTTTCCATCCAGCTTATCTCCTATCATACTTTCACATACAGTCTTCACTCGAGTTATGTTGAACAACTTGTCTCTAATGGGCCAGGCAAATGGTCTACTATGTATGGCTGTACATACCACACATTTAACATTTCCAAGAAGTGCCATCCATACGACTAATATTGTCAACATGTATAGTTATTAGAACTGTTTTCTGGAAGATGGCAGTAAGCTGTCTTATTCTATTAAAGTTAATATGACAATTTTGTGACAAACAGAAGTTAAGCACCACCTTGAAGAAAGGGTCGGTTTTATAAAAACTTGAACAAAGGTGTGCCTCAAATCCTTGTCTTAATTCTTTTTGTTTAGAACGTCTTTCAGCCGTCTTGTCCACCGGCAAATTCCTACTCATGCTATGTAAGGAAACTCAAACACTATCTCTCTATCTCTTCAACTATGGCCAGGTATTTTTTAGTAGCTACTCATCTCATGGTCTGGAAATATGTGCATTCTTATCCCCCCTCTGAGTTCTCTAGTGGTGGGTTTTTCATATCCATCTTTATTCATTTGACCCCGAGTGAGCACACGAGGTGTTCTGGACCAGAGGCAGATTCCTTATTACCACACAGTGAGGAAGAGCTGCATGCTGCCCTTTCCCAGCTTGCTCTGGGCCTTGCCCAGGGACAAAGGGAAGGAAGCCAATGGAGATTTTCTTTCGTAAGTGGCCAGATACTCTGTAGACAAGAGACAGGGAAAAGTCGTTTTTATCTGCTTATGAAGGTAAGGGGCTTAGCTGTCCCCCTCCTTTTCCTGAGAGGGTCTCCTTCTTAGTCCAGATGTCTTCAGCCCCAGGGCCTCATTCTAACTGACATTTAAATAACTAGAGAGATGACCCTCCAGGCTCCCCAGCACCTTCAGAACCAGGCTAGGGTCCTTTCCCAGGATATAATTTTTTGCTTTGGGGAAGATAAGAGAGGTTTTATTAACCCTTGGATTATAGCAGTTAGTCTATCATTAGAAAAAGAGGCAGCTACAGATCTAACCCTTATAGTATGAGAATGTATCTAGAAAAAGTGAAAGAAAGAAAATAGTCTCTATACTGCATACATTTCTATGGCTTAGGAGGCTGGAACCTCATAGGAAAACAAAAAAATTTAAAATGTGTGTGTGTTAGTCGTTCAGTCGTGCCCAAATCTTTGCTATCCCATGGACTGGAGCCCACCAGGCTCCTCCGTCCATGGGATTTTCCAGGCAAGGATACTGGAGTGGGTTGCCATTTCCTTCTCCAGGGGATCTTCATGACCCAGGGATCAAACCCGGGTCTCCTGCACTGCAGGCAGATTCTTTACCAACTGAGCTTCTCCTGTTTCCAGAAGCCTACATGAGGAAGGTCCCATGTCACAGAGGCTTCTTCTGATTCCTTCTCCAGGACACACAGCTTTCGTCACTTGGAGAAAGTTACATAAATTCTCCAAAACACCATTTTCTAATGTATCACATTGAGATAATAATAGCTATTTTTCAGTGTTTGCTGCAGGACTCAAGAGAGAGCACATGACGTGTTAGGAGAACATTCCCCAGATGGCTTTGCCTTCTCTGGGAAAGGGGAAAATGGATTCCATAAGGGGTGAATAGGGTAGAGAATGTCTGAATTCACCACCATGGGAGGTGGAGAGTGGAGTCCACGTAGATCAGTGGACAACATTGGTTTGTTGTGGAGCAAGTCTACAATTTTCTCCCCCTGGCTTGATGCTGAAAGAAAGTGGACCCTGAGAAGGATATGCAAATGACCCTTTCTCCCGGGATTCAAGCACAATGGTCATGAAGGCTGTTGCCTGGGGCTGTGAACATATGTTCTGCCCTTATATATGTTTGCAGTGGAGGTTTGTTAAAACGAACACTCAATGGCATCTTGAATAGGAAAAGATACCGGGTGAGGTTTCAAGAAGGTCTAACACCGTGCTTCTGGAAGCGAGAGGCTGTATATCCGAACAGAAGCCTCAGGCTACTTTCGGTAGTGACTGGAAAGTATCTTTCGCACTCTGTCAACTGCTTCTGTAATCTGTCTGAGGTCTTCAGTTGCCTAAATACATCACATCTGGGGAGAAAGTTTGGAAGCGAGTAGAAACCAACTTCTTTGCCTTTGTTCAGTTGCCCCATCGTGTCCGACTGTTCACAACCCCTGGACTGCAGGACGCCAGGCCTTCCTGTCCCCCACCATCTCCCAAAGCTTGCCTAAGTTCACGTCCATTGCATCGGTGATGCCATCCAGTCATCTTACCCAATGACACCCTCTTCTCCTTCTGCCCTCCCATGAACAAAGTTCTAGAACCTTAGAAAATATTAATGATTGCACAAAAGTGTAAAGCATGCAGGAACCCACTATTGTACTCCCTCTGCCTATTGAGAAAAGCAACCTGCAGAGAGTCCTGAGCGTCTCTACACACTGTTCCTGGGCACACCAAGGGTGTGGGGCCAAACCAGCCTTCACTTGGGTCAATTTCAGAGCTGGATTTGCAGCGAGCAGCACTGAGCAACCGAGGAACATCTCCCAAACAAGGAGCTGGATTGCTTACCAGACACTATGAAAGCAGTTCAATCTTCTTGGTTGTGACAGAAAACCGCGGTATCTGCAGCACCCAGCTGGCTCCTCCCCTTAGACCGCGCGGGGTTTGGGTCAGCGTGCTGAGGCCGCTTTGACGCGCTCCTTTGTCTCTCACACAGGCATATTCTATTCTCTGTTGGCGTCCGTGAAAGAGGGACAGGCTCCAGTCCCTTCACGTGTCCTGACCCTACTCACCTATCCAAGAATCTCAGCGTTATTGGCATAACTCCGCCTCCCTGTGCCTTCCCTCTCACGGAAGGGAGCTGAAAGAAGGGATGAGTCAAGTAACGATAAACTTCTGAGAAGGTAAGGGAAAGAGAGTTAAAGAAAGAATGCCTGTTTTTCATAGTCCTTCTCATTGCTTGAAATTATATATTGAGTTGTTTTGTGTCCATCTCTCCCAGTAGAATGCAAGCTCTTGAGATTCAGGAATCTTTTGATTTACCACTGTACCTTAATGGGTGATGTCTTGGAATGTTGAGGCTTGACTAGTATTTGTTGAAATAATTAGCCAGTTATCTGAGCCCTGAGCCACCAGTAGGGGTGAATCAGTAGTACTCATAATAGAAGTGTGCTCTTGAGCTAAGTTTAAACCTATTCATCTTGCCTCTGTGAATCAGTGCCAAATCTCTGTTCCTACAAGGTTTTCTAAAAAGTCCTTTAAAAGGAATTGCCCCTCAAATTATTTTATAATCACCTCAATCACTAAAGGACATCCAACATGGGGAAAAAAAGAAATGAACTCTACAAGGTGAGTGACAATTCCATGCTAGGTACTAAGGTCATAGAGACTTTGCTTCTGTTGCTTCATTTAATTCTCATAACTCTACAAGGTTAGTATTCTGATATATATATATATGTATATGTGTGTGTGTATATATGAATATATAGGAACTTAGATACAAAAAAAGTTATATAACTTCCTTTAGGATAGTTAGCTACTAAATGGTATAGCTTTTCTTTTTTCTGGTTTCAAAACCCCTCCCCTATTTGCTGTAGTATTATATAAAGTTATACCACTTTGCATCTTGTATTACAGTGAGTAGATTTTCCAGAATGATGTCTAGGATGTGTATCAGTCAGGGTTTGGTGCAAGCAGATACAATGCTAAATGTTTTAAGCAGGGAGGTATTTAATAAAGGGTGCTCACAAACATCCATGCCAGGGTTGGAAAAGGGAGTTAACAGGCGAGGCCTGTAAGAATAAACAACTCCAGCACATACAGAGCTGACCTGTCAGTGGAGCTATTACTGCTGAGAAGGATTGGGGCATGGGGTTCAAGAGCGTCACCCTGTGATAGAAGTGGAGTCAAAAAGCTACTGCCCTCATAGCTGCCGTAAACTGCTTCTTACCTTCCAGGAGGCTGGGAGGTTGAGTGATGAACTATGGAACATTGCTCTAGAAGAATGTTTCCATTAACCTAATTATCAGAGGAATACAGTCATAAGTGGTCAGGAGTCTTACCTCAACTTCCCTTGTGTTTTCTAAATCTTGCATAAGTATATTTAACTGACAGACCTAATTCATATCCATAGCTCTTGGTACAAAAGTCTAGGATGTGTTTTAAGCTTCCAGTCTCTGCATTACGAAAGCCGCCGTAGGAGGACAGTCGACCAGATTCTGACTGAGCCAGCCTGCAGTCCTTACCCCAGGCAGCATCTGGAGAAGTGAGAATACTTCCACAGGGAGAATGGGTTAAAAATCTTCAAAGCTGTCTCTGGCCTGGAAAGCTTATATGACGGGATTATTTATTTGAACTCCAAACTCCTAACGCGCTCTTAGTGACTATGATTTATCCTGGGAAAATAGTCCCTGTGCCCGTTAAGGCCAATTACATATCCAAATGTACACGTATCAGAGATGAGAAAATTATTTGCGATGTGGGATCATCACTTTCATTTTTCTATAGCCCTTTGTTTGCTGGCACTGTTATTGGTTTGAATTTTGAGAAGAGGAGGCTTATTTCCAGCAAGCCCCAGGCCTTTCTCTGGATTCTTCCTGGCTCTGACTTCTCATATGCCAACACAATACTCAAAGAGGAAGGGCTTAGCAGTTTAGTACTCTAAATCTTCAAAGACTCTTAGCACATCCAAACATTTTTACATGGAGGCCCCAGAGAAGCAAAAAAATGTGCCCAGGATCTTATGGAAACTAGACCAGAAGCCAAGTTCTCTGGCTCCCTGTCCAAAGCTTTTTTTTAATCACAATCTAACCAAGCCTTAGATGGTGTGCCTTTTTTTTTTTTTTTTTTACTGTTTATTTATTTGACTCTGCCAGATCTCATTTGCAGCATGCGGGATCTTTAGTTGCGGCATGCAAGCTCGTAGCTGTGGCATGTGGGATGGGGCTCCCTGATGTGGGTGGGATGGAACCCGGCCCTCTGCATTGGGAGCCCAGACTCTTAGCCACTTGAGCACCAGGGCAGTCTCTGTGTGCTTCTTAAATACAATGGTATTTAAGGGGACGGTGCAGGTAGAAAGAGAGAGGGATTCCATTTATATCAAGTTTGATACAGGCAAAATGAAGCTGTACTCTTAGGGAAGTATACTTAGATGTTTAAATATGAGGCAAAGCAAGCGTCAATCATCGTGTCTGATTAGTGGTGCAGGTGGGGAGTTGTTACTGGAAAAACGCACGTGGAGATTTCTAGGGTGTTGACAATGTCTCAGGAAACTCAGTTTTGTAGAATTTAAGTTTTTTTAAACCCCAGTGTAATGTTTTTTGACTTTTTTGCCTTTAATAACACTTAGTTTTACTACTTACTGTATGAAAGAGGCAGTCTAAGTGCTTTCCACAGATTATTTCATTTACCTCTCACAAGAACACTCTAGTAGAGGCACTATCATTATGCCCATTTTATATCTGAGGAAACTGAGTCCAGTCCTTCCTAATGTGTCCAAACCCACAAAGTTGGGGGCAGAGCTGGTGCTTGACTCACCAGGCCCCAGTCTCAGACACTCCACTACTCTGCTACTGCTAGCCATAGAAATCTGATGGGCGAGTCTAATTATGGACCCCTTTATTGTTATTATTTTACAGGCATAAAAGTTACAGTTATGAAAATCATATTGATAAGAGAAAAAATATAGGTGCAGAATTGTACACACGCATGCACACACACACAGAACACAATTGCATCCGTGTTAAAAATACGCAGAAAGACCAGAGCATATGACACTGTTAGGATGACAAAAATGCAGGTGTTTGCCTCTCTTCTCTGTTTTCCAATTTTACTCTAAAGTAGCCATATTAAATTTATAATGGGAAAATGTGCTGTAAAATAAACTTCCCATTTACCTGAAATATAAAATTCCATTTCCACAGTCTTCTTTCCTGCAGCTTTATGTAATCCTTTAGAAGCCTCTTCTGTTCAATGAGTAACTTCATTACTAAATTGATGGCACCAGATCATTCTAGCTATGCAAATCACAGACCCACAGCCAGCTCAGGAAAAGGCGGATAAAAGATTACATTAAAAATTAAAGCAACGTGTGGAAATGTGGAGATAATGTGCATACAATTATTTCTACATATTTAATATTTATGCAATTACAAAGCCAGTCACGACAAATCTTAAATCTTGAGTCATATTCCTTTTGCCCTCTGATATTTTTTGACCTTGAACTGAGACTGCCAAGTATATCTAAAAAGAAAATGGCTGTGGAAGAAGCATTTCCTTTGGCCTATCAATGATAAATGCTTTTTTCTTAGAAAGTGACCTCATTTCTTCCCAGCCTTTCTTTGTTTATTTTCAGGGCCTTGTGTTTTTTTAACTCTGCTACATTCTGATCAGCCTGGAAAGCGCTGGGCTTTCAGTCTTCCACAGTTTGGTTGTGTTGTTTTCTGGTACTGCTGCTGCTGTGATGTGTTTTTTGTCAGAGGAAATTTACAGGCACATTAGCCTACTTGACAGGCACAATGAGCCACCAGGCTCTCCTAACGAGAAACCACTGCGTGCTGTGATGAGGCTTTCTGCATCTCTCCATCTCACCCGCCCTCTTACACCTCAGAACCCCACCATGACTCAAATACAAATCCCTGCCACTTTTGGTTCAAGGTATTGTCTTGGATCCTGGATTTAACTCTCTGGTTCCTGGTAACAGCCGTATATTGGTTCTGCAGTTATTAATTCATGTCGGCAGCAATCTGACCCTAGCAGTTTGTGGGTAAAGCCCATGTCTTCACTCATAGCCATGTAGATACCAAGTCAGGAACGGGTAGGAACGCTTTTCTTCCCATGATGTTATCATTGACACAAGGCGGGGGAGAAAATCCAAGATCTCTTCAAACAAAAAGCAATATGATTATGTTTTATGGAAGGCATTTAGAGAGAATATTCTAAAACACTTCATTTACTTTCCTCAGTGTGTCATAGAAAAATGGTCAAGAAAAATCAATAAAACTTATTAAAAATTCAAAAACATAAATTGAGACATAAATGAGAGGGTAAACTGTTTCCTTGACAGATTCCAAATAAATGAGAATATTACCCTACAGCCACTGGGAAACCAAATACCTGTGCATTTTTGGTTTCATATATTATACTACCCCTCAGGGTGAAATTTGCTAAGATATAGCAGTTCTGGTGCTGCTGGTTCAACAGGGTCTGAACGTTCAGACCCTGACTTCATGTGGCTATCTCTTCAATTTAAAATTTTTCAGACCTTTAAAGCAATTTTTGAAGGGTGATCTTATTTTGATAATATTCCCTTTATCCTTGGTATGTTTGACCATATGCATGTAACTATGTAACCTATAGAAATTATTTAGAAGGATACTCCAAAGTCACATGTAAGTTTCTTGCTTGATTCTCTGCCAAAAAGCAGAGATATTTACTAAGCCAATCCATAATATTGGTCTGAGATGCTCTATTTGTTGAATGAATAAATAAATGAACAAACTTTGTATTATCTGGAAACCAGGACTAGGTAGCTTCCTGGTGGATTCATTTTTTTAGAAAATTTACTGGGAACATTCTTAGTTTGGCTTCCCTGGTGGCTCAGATGGTAAAGAATCTGCCTGCAGTGCGAGAGACCCAGGTTCAATCCCTGGGTTGGGAAGATCCCTTGGAGAAGGGAACGGCTACCCAAAAACTGCGGTATTCTGGCCTGGAGAATCCCATGGACAGAGGAGCCTGGCGGGGTACAGTCCATGGGGTCACAAAGAGTCAGACACGACTGAGCGACTAAGCAACAATAATGACATTCTCGGTTTGGTCTTGTCCTAGTCAGTTCAAGTGTCTATAACAATAGAGACTAGGTAGCTTATAAACAGCAGAATCTATCGCTCACAGATTTGGAGGCTGGAGATCTGAGCTCAGCATGATCGGGTGAGGGCCTTTGTCCAGGAGGCAAGCTTCTCTCTGAGGCCCTGAGTGTCAGAAGAGGCTAGGGAACTCTGTGAGATCTCTTTCCTTGGAGCCCTATTCCTGTTCTTGAAGGCTCAAACCTCATAACTCAAGCACCTTCCAAAGGCCCAGTTCCTAGTCCGTCACCTTTGGGGGGTTCAGTTCAGTTCAGTCACTCAGTTTTGTCCAACTCTCTGTGACCCCATGAACCACAGCACACCAGGCCTCCCTGTCCATCACCAACTCCCAGAGTCCACCCGTGTCCATGATGTCCATCCAACATCAAGAGTCCGTGATGCCATCCAACCATCTCTTCCTCTGTTGTCCCCTTTTCCTCCTACCTTCAATCTTTCCGAGCATCAGGGTCTTTTCAAATGAGTCAGCTCTCCACATCAAGTGGCCAAAGTATTGGAGTTTCAGCCTCAACATCAGTCCTTCCAATGAACACCCAGGACTGATCTCCTTTAGGATGGACTGGTTGGCTCTCCTCTCAGTCCAAGGGACTCTCAAGAGTCTTCTCCAATACTACAGTTCAAAAGCATCAATTCTTTGGCACTCAGCTTTCTTTGTAGTCCAACTCTCAGATCCATACATGACCACTGGAAAAACCATAACCTTGACTAGATGGACTTTTGTTGGCAAAGTAATGTCTCTGCTTTTGAATATGCTGTCTAGCTTGGTCATAACTTTCCTTCCAAGGAGTAAGCGACTTTTAATTTCATGGCTGCACTCACCATCTGCAGTGATTTTGGAGCCAAATAAAATAAAGTCAGCCACTTTTTCCATTGTTTTCCCATCTATTTCCCATGAAGTGATGGGACTGGATGCCATGATCTTAGTTTTCTGAATGTTGAGCTTTAAGCTAACTTTTTCACTTTCCTCTTTCACTTTCATCAAGAGGCTCTTCAGTTCTTCATTTTCTGCCATAAGGGTTAGGATATAAAAATATAAATTGTGTTGCAGTGACATGCTCAGGCCATTACAGCCCCTCCCTTCTCTCTCTGGGGCCATGCTCTGAAGCAGTCGCTGAGGCCAGCTACAGCTGTGTTCACACCTCTGCCCTGTCCCTCCACTAGGAAGACAGGGCAGGTTCTTCAGCACTGGCGGCCTGCTGGTCCAAGGAGAGACGGGCTCCCTGCTCGGGCTCCCCAGGAGTGAGAGCGGGTCGCACACCCCTGCCTCTGGAGTGGTTCTTCCTTGGTCCAGCGCTCGGCAGCGACAGTGGTTCTCCTCTTGTCCTTCTGCCCCTCTGTAACGACTGCAAGGGTAAAAAGAGGGGCCTGGCTTTCCAGACTGTCAGGATGGCTAGGGGTCTTTCCAGCTAGCTCAGAGCAGTGGCAGCAGGCACCGTTAATCTTGCCCACCCTCTGGAAAGTAAAGAATACCTGGAGAAGAGGAAGTATTCATCCTCACACAAAGAAAGCCAGTATGGCAGTCCCTGGGCTTTATATGTAGCCATTCTCCACCTAAATGTCTTTAGGAATAGAATTCATTAGTCCAGCGTGATTTGAGGAGGATTCTTTCTGAAACATGAGGCCAATTTAGGTAAAATCCGAGGTGTCTTTAAACTCATTTTTTTTAACTGAAAAGGTCATAAAATAATTTTCATAAATAATTTTCATAAATAATATAAATTTCTGTCTGCATCTAAACAGTGGGGGATTTCCTCTAATTTTAACACTGAAACATTTTCACAAATAATCATCAAATGCCTACTTCGTGCTAGGCAGACACTGTTATAGGTGCTGGAAATATAGAATAATGTGCATATTGAATCTTCAGTGTGAAGACTGTGTATAGGTGCTGAGAATTCTTCAGGCTCTCTGATGAATCCATTCACATTTTTCTGTACCCACTCATACTTTAAAATGGAGTCAGGTGAGCTATCCAAATTGTGGGTTTCACTTGCCTCCCTGAACCCCTAGGACTAAACCAAAAGCATTAAATACCAGCTGTTTCACTGCCAACCCCAGCCTGGTGGATGCATTTTCATTGGGATGAGTGTGTCCAGGCATAGAATTTTATCATCACCCCAAAGTCCTGAAGAGATTTTCTTTCAGTCCCAAGAACTCTTTACTGAAAGTCAGCACCCCAGTAGATTAATTGCCAAACAGGACTTTAAAACATGGAAGCCTTTGCCAGTCCACAGGTCTTCACTCATAGCCATCTGGGGATCTGCTACGAAATGTATAGAGGGGGGAAATTACTCATTTGGAAGCTTGGCTGTCAAAGAAAACCCAAACCCAGGAGCTTTTCTCTCAAGAACCCCTATGACATTTTATTCTTTAAATAAATCTTTTCTTCCTCTCCTTAGGTGCAAGATTGACATTTTAAGATCAATCATGCCTCTGCTTTGCAAGGTTGGTAGACTTAGAATAGGATAAATGGAAATTAAGCAAAATTTCCATTTTTTTGAATAAAAATGCTCAAAATAGCTATATTCTAACTCAGTGTAAGAGAAGGATGGTCTTCCCTCAGTGGTCATTCTCATTACTGTGCTTATCTCGAGACCTCTGGATGTCAAAATTTCACCCTGTTTTCTCCAAAGGAACCGTTCTGCACATTGGCCTGCTGCTTGGACAGCTGCAGGGAGCAAAGGAGTCTCAGTCTGTGTTTAGCGCATTATCGCCAAGGGTGCCCTCATGCTGCTCATACGGTCGCAGGTGACCAGCTCTTCCAGCCCCTCGTTACGGGACATTTTAGCTGGTTACCACGAGCTATGGTTGGATTCTGTCCTCCCGTTTATATGATTCAGCAGTCCCTCTTCTTGTTCAAAATGATCTTGTTGCAGTTGGCTAGCCTGTCTGAAAATTTCAGTGTTTGTAACTAATTTTAAATGGCATTTTAAATTATTGAGGCTCTTAGGCCTCCCAGTCAGTACACATTTACTGTGAGTCCACTAACTGCCAGGCATTGGAGGGGATGCTGGGTGCTATTGAATTCCAGGGTGCGTGCTGTGGTCAAAGGAGCAACCAGATGAGGTCAAGAGGTGCCATTCTAGAAATAGCCTTACCCTGACATGTGTGGCCTGGGCAAGGCCATCAGCCTCTGTGATTTCAGCCTTCTCACATACAAAATAAGGGGCAGACAGAGCTTCTCTGACCTCAGAACCTAACATTTTATGGTTACTGCTGATCTGGTTCACTCATCACCCTGGAAACCCAGTAGCCTTCCAAAAGTGAGTGCTTTTATGAGCCTTCCCAAAGGGTCCTAATTCTAATCCAAGAAGCAATTTTGTGCTAAAATGAATGCTTTTCAAAGGCCCAGGAAGACATTTAAAGAAAGGGTTGCTGTTGTTCACTCACTAAGTCGTGTCTCACTCCTACACGTGTGTTTTTCAGTTTACTGTATATTTGAGCATATTTTCCCCTTAAATGCTTGCCTATTTTCTAGTTGCTAGGTAGTAGAAGGGAATAATTTCAAGTATGGAGGGTCAATTAGAATTCCAAGCACCATAGTCTAATCTCCCCAGGATAATAATAAATCAAAGATACAAAAACAA